>NW_026294562.1:129071826-129671826 GCF_007827085.1 Peromyscus californicus insignis | reverse complement strand
AGCCTCAAAACTATTAAAAACAATAAACAAAACCACAACTAATAAATGGAGAAAATATTTTTAGGGAGTGGAGGCAGGAATGGCAGAGATAGGCTAGAAACAGGAGGGGAGAGAAGGGTACTGGAATGCATAGTTTGCTCGTGTAAGATTGGGAAAACAAAACTTACTAATAAGACAAATGGCCAGTGGATAACCAGGATACAATGGCCAGTTTATTCTACTACCTTAGCTTCATGGAATGATTTTAGACAGTGGGAAAGTAAACAGCTTGATGTAGCACCAGCTACTGAAGAAGCAGAGCCTTGGACTCTAAGCTTTTAAATAGTAGTGCTACCTAATAGCAGCATAGAAGACTTGTGGAATTTACAGCCTGGCATGTCTTGCTTCATATTGTTTGAAAGCACATACCAAGAAACCCACTTACAGTGCATGTTTTAAAACATCTTCAAGTACAAGGACACTGCTCAGTGTCATAACAAGCAAGATATCCAAATAATGCTCCAAGGACCAGGTTGAGAACACTTTGGGGTTACTTCTGAAGTTTGAAATGAAGTCCCAACCCTTTGAATAATGGAGACTGGATTTTCAAAAAAGGAAATGTACATGAGATAACATGTTAAGCGAGTCTATGAACTCAGAAATTTGCCCTCTTGTGATTCAAAACATCCATACACTGGTCATTAAGAGTTGGCTGCAACCCATTCTCCTACTAAAACCTTGAAAGTAACACAGTGTCATAGGAACCCTATCCAGAAAACCACTGCATCAAAAAAAAAAAAATTAAATCCAATTATCAGAGCTTAAATCAGAATGACCATTTACATTACTGCCCTGGAAATTTCCATGATCAGGTTCTCTGCACCATGTCCTCCATATAGGTTGTGCTTGTTCTGAAGTTGTGTACGCATATGTGCACACATGATTACATATCAAAAGCTAACTGTTCAAAGAAGCTTGCTGGAGCTTTTCTTTTCTTAACAATGCCATACTCTGGCATTAATAACAGGCATTGTGTCCTATAATTAACAGAAATCATTGCTTGACCTACATAGTGTGTGTGTGTGTGTGTGTGTGTGTGTGTGTGTGTGTGTGTGTGTGTGTATGTGTGTGTGGGGGGGGACACACACACACATACACACAAAAGAGCTGCTGTTGCTATTTATTTTCTTAAGAAGACACAAACAGCAATAAGCAAAAATCCTCCTTCTGATAGACTGAGATTGTCAGACACTCCATGGCCAATAGTATTCTTAGGTTAAGGGAACAGAAGATTGACCTTTTTAGGAATTAACCTTGGTAGCTTTGGGCACCTCACCAAAGTACTCTGCAAGAAACTTCCAAATGCATGCCACGGGTGCAGGTCAGTTTGGAAGCTGGAAAGGCATCTTAAAAGTTGACTGTGACAACTTAAGACAATGATGGCATTCTATGTTTTTAAACAGTTATTTTCTAATGTGTGTGTGTGTGTGTGTGTGTGTGTGTGTGTGTGTCTGAGTGTATGTATGCACATCACATGCATGTAAGTACCCACAGAGACCATAAGAGGGCAGTAGATCCCCTGGAACTGGACTTATATATGTACCACCTGATGTGGGGGCTGGAAACTGAACTCAGGACCCCTGGAAGAGCAGTGAATGGTTTTTACCATTGGGGCATCTCTTGTGACTCAGTGTGCTAAGTTTTCTAAGTGGGAATAGTACAAGTAATGCTCATTTATCCTTGTTCATTACAGAATGCCCCTCAATGGAATGCTTAAACATTTCTCGTTTAAAGAAACATACCCGTTATCTTTATTTTATCCATAACTCATATAAAGGGATGGATTTCTTTTCTCGAAAACACTGACCGGCATCTGTGATGTCATCAATGACCTTGAAAGAAGCCATTCAAGTCCCCTGGCAGTCTAGTTCTACAAAAACTAATCTACACTGTGACCATCAGAGGAAGCTTTCTTCTGATAGCTAGAAACAAGTTTTTTTTTTTATTTTTATTACATTCTATTATGCTTCCTTCTTCCTGATGCTAATAGTATATGCTGGAATAGTCTATGTAAGTGACCATTGGAATGGCACAAGAAAGAAACTCTCTGGAAAGTATTTATACCTTCAGCAATGAAAACAAGATATTATTGTCTTACATGACCTTTCATAAGTATGGGGTACAGCATTTTACACAATCGTTTCTTGGTTCATGCTTCAATTACTGACCTTTACTGTGTAGAAAATTAATGCAATTTTCATTGTAGTCCATCCGTACAAATAAGGTCCACATGGAAGATTCCACATAGGAAATCTAATAAAAATAGAAAATGCTAACTGATTGTTGTTGGCTGAACTCAGCCATTATCTGTTTGTTATGGGGGTCCCTAGAAAACTAGACTTGCAACAAGCAATTTCTTACATGGACCATCTGGTATAAGAAATAAGGATTTTTCTTTCTTCAAAGTTTAGTCTGTACGCTTCATTCCTTAAAAGCCCCAAATCTAGTTACCTGAAAGATGTATGTGCTATTACAACAGAAAAGAAGGCAGAATTGTGGCATCCAGTCTGGTTTCTAACTCAGATGACTACAGTGTGCTGTTAACAATGATAAGGAACCAGAGGCTACAGTGATGTCATTTTATGACCATCTGTATTCCAGACAATAAAAGTATGACAGACCCCAGACCATGTTTGTCCTGGTCTATGAGTCAGAGAGAGGCAGAAGAGGGGAGTGCATTCACCCCCTGAAGAAGCTGGGCCAAGGGGCCCGGGCAGCCTTTCATCTTCTGTCATCTGTGATGATGTTTTCTGGGAAGGGGAACTGGAGATAAAGGCATGTCACTCTCAAGATAGATGGGTGGGGTAGAGAGTAGCTTCCCTCCCTTCCACTTTTGCTGGGAATGGCTGTGTGTTTATAATTTGTAAATGAATCCTCTTGGATCAGGTATGTTACAAATCCCAGAAGCTTGTTCTGTCACGTCCAACACACAGCAGAAGCCATGGGGATCATTCAACAATCCTCTGTGGTGGGGAGTGACCCTGTCAGTGCCTGGCCAGGTCTCAGACAAGCACATCATGGTACTGGGGTCCTGTCCACAGAGAGGAAACGATGCATTAGAACATGTGGGATATACCCTCATAATGTTGAACTTGAAGCTTAAGAATTCTAGTTTAGCAAATCCACAACAGAAGTGTGCTGGCTAGTTTTATGTCAGCTTGACACAAGCTAGAGTCATTTGGGAAAAGGGAACTTCAATTGAGAAAATGCCCCTAGCAGACTGGCCGGTGGGTAAGTCTATAGGACATTTTTCTTGATTGATAATGGATATAGAAGGGTTCATCTAACTGAGTGGGGTTCTACCCCTGGGCTGGTAGTCCTAGGTGCTATAAGAAAGCAAGCTGAATAAGCCCTTAGGAACAAGCTAGTAAGCAGCACCCCTCCATGACCTCTGCATCAGTTCCTGCCTCTAGGTTCCCGCTCTGCTTGAATTTCATGCCCTGATTTTTTTCCTCAGTGATAGACTGTGCTGTGAAAGAGTAAATTGAAATAAACCCTCGCCTCCCCAAGTTGCTTTAGGTCATGGTGTTTTGTCGTAGCCATAGAAACCCTTAGACAAGTAGCAAGAGTGACATGATATGGGCGGAGACTAAAAATACGCCAGGCTCTCTAGCAACAGAAAGATATGTTTATCAAAAAGATCATAGATAGCTTTTTTTTTTCATTTTAGGTTTTTTTCTTTAGAAACTATATAAAAATATAAAACTATGGAAACAAAGCACCATGGTTATGACCAAACTAGGAATGGAATACCTTAATAGCAATGTCTCAGAAATGAATATACCCTGAAGTGAGTGAGGACAGCCCCACTGCCAACCCTCCGCACATGGGACAAGTTGATAGCACTATTGTGTGTTGGTCCTCACTAGGTCCTGGCCCTTCTCTGTGGATGCCACTTTTAGATGCTTTCTGTGGTCATCCTTGCCCAGAAAGATTTGAAACATAGCACATATTGCTCCATCTCCAGAACTCCAGGTTCTCTCTGGAACCACATTCTGGGTTAGGCTCTAGATTGGAATGTGCTGCCTGAAAGGCTGTTTAAGAGTGTATAAGAGCCATTCTCTTGATCCCTGTAGCTGTGGCTGCTTGCAAGAGACCCTTAAGAGCGGGCCCATTAACTGCTAACATTCACCTATAGAAGGAAGTAGTGAAGAGGGTCACTGGACCCTCACTCGGGGGTTCTAGCCACTCCCCCCACCACACCTCCAAGTCAGCTATATGTGATTGTGCTCTAATTTCACACAGTCTCGTGATCTCTGGAGATCTCAGAGTGCATAGACTGTGGAAGGTTAGCCGCAGGGGGACTTCACCCATGCAGCTTTGGGGGAAGTTGTCATTTATGCTTGGGTGAGACTTTTCAGTGGTACAGCTGCTTTGGGGGTCACCCATGTTCCCGTAGTACTCCCTCACCCATGTTCTATAATAAGCTCCATAAACCCATTGGGGTCACAGGTTTGCCCATGGTGAAAGTGTGCCTTGGTTTTTCCATTGTGCCCTATCACGGGTGAGAAGCCGTGTTTATATCTGCCTGGTGGAAGAGATCATATGATATTTTTTCATCCAGTGTTTTATGTGTTTTGTTTATGATTGTTTGACATAGTATTTCACTCTATACCCCAGGCTGTTCTTAAACTCACAGTAATCCTCCTGCCTCAGCCTCACAAGCACTAGTAGTACACTTATGAGGCATGATGAACAGGTCCATTTCCTCCTGTCGGAAGCTTTTCGTTAGGTGCTATGTTGAAGATCTTCTGTCACAACTGTCCCTAGGGGGTAAGTGTGGTCCTCTTTCAAGGGTGGCACATTTAAACAGATTTGGATGAATCGAAATTTGCCTCACTTTTAAGCTTTGGTTTTTAAAAAGATTTAAATTTCGCCTGGTGTGATATTGTGATATAATAAGAAATACATATTTTGTCTTGGTTCCTGGCTGGTGGCCAGAGCTCTCAAAGCGTTTGTGTTTTGCTAAGTGATAAGAGCAGCGGGAGTATATTCCATTATATTTGGTTTTGTCTTTAGTTCCTGAAACAGGTCCAGATCCACGAGGGTGGAAGGAGTACTGGCTGCTGCGCAGAACAAGCCCTGTTCGGACACACCTGAGTTTAAGTTGAGTATGGCGTCTTCAATAAACAGGGGCAGCTTCCTGCCATGCATCTGATGATAGGGCTCAAATTTGAAGGTGTACCCCACTCCCAAGCTACCCTCCAAATGAAGAGACAGGCTCCTCTATCACCAGTGGTCACTAACTTACGTAATCAATCTTGTAGTGATAGAGAACCCTCCATGCACAGAATAATAGAAACACAAACAGCGTCAGGAGCACTCTGTGTAGACTAATGTAAGGAATTCCTGGGCCCAGGGTAAGCGCAGAAGTCCCATGTTGCCCCAGGATTGGCCCTGTGCATCTCTTCTATTTGGTTGCTCCTAAACTGAATCATAAATAAGCCAGTGAAGGGAAGTATTTTCCCGAGTTTTGTGAACAAACCGAGAAACTTATTAAACCTCAGGGGTGGGTTATAGGAACTCCAACTTATACCTGGTCATCAGAACTATAAGGGGTCAGCCTTGCCAGGGGCCTCGGATAAGTTTAAAATAACTACTTGTAATTTTCTCTGGCAAAACATCTCTCCGTGCACTGAGATTGGTATTCACCTGCTATTCAATGGTTTGATCATTCTGAAACCACTCTAGTCAGTTCATCAATAATCATTAAAGAAGAAGTTTACATTGCTATCACCTCTATTCTGGAAAGAAACAGATATATTTTGTTAAATATACGTGCTTTTTTCCATCATGTCTTTAATAATGATCACCTTCAGACAACAGATAAGACTCACTCTGTAACACACTCATTTGCTTCAAATGGGCAGAACCATCTGGTCCCCTCAATTAACTGTAAGGCTCCAGTGTCACAGAACCAGTCTTGGAATTAATGTCTGTTCAGCAGGCATTTATATTGCACGCTTGCTCTTTGGGTCCTCCTGTCCGCCCTTTCCTCTCCCACAAGCCACTCCACACCACCGCCACAGCCCCACACAAGGCCAGGTTTGAGGGACTGGAAGTCCATTAAACTCAAAGCCTCTCATGGTACTTCACTTCTTTTTTTTTTTTTTTTTTCCATTTGGTTCCAGAAGGTTTGTCTGAAAGTGTAATGACAACAAAAGCAGCAGATTTGAGAGATTCTCCCAGGAGAAGGAAAAGGACAGCTGTACACAGACATATAGCAGAGAACTCTGCCAGCAACAGCTGGGAAAGTGACAGGCTCAGAAGTGGGTGACCACCCCACAGCGCGGACGTGAACCTGAAGCAGCAGCCACTTCCCTTGATTTGCTCTTGACTTCTCAGGCTTGCTTTCACCGATGGAAAGGACTATCTTGGCTTGCATCCTGATTCTTAAAAAAGTCCACTTCTTTGCTCATGTTTTGCCCTCTTTCCATCTGCTTTTTTAAAAATCTTGGGAAAAAACTGAATACCACACTATCCATCAAAACAAGGAACACATTATCATTAAAAAAATAATCATTGTGAGATATGAAAGGTAGTTGTTACTACTATGATGTATGTCAGAGGAAAAGTAAATATTGTAAGCATTCCATTTTAAATAAGCAAGGGGTTGATTTTTTTAAACCATAGTATTTTTATAATATTACATAATGCCCAAAAGCCAAAACAGACAGAACCTGGGGAAACAGGGTGGCCACCATTAAGGGTCTGTCATTAGTATACCACTCACCTTCTCCTCCTCTTCCTCTTCCTCCTCTATGTCTGTGCTCTCCTGAAAGGAAACCCCATAGCTTGTTAATCAAGTAAGCATCAACTGGGATTGTTCAATGCAAATGGAAACACACATTGTTAAGTTTTCTTTACAGAGCTGAAACATTAGCATGCTTTAAAACTCATTATATCCTCTTTTAAAAAATCATACTTTTAAAGTGCAGGGGCACTGTGGCAAGGTTGTAAACATTATGCACAGTCTACTTGGAACCATTAGGTATAAATAAAGCTATTGTGCAAGTAGTCTTTGACAGTATCCAGCTTCAAAGCTGCATAGCAGTTGATCCTTTCTGTAAATAGTTTTGTTCTTGTCTGGAAAATAAACCAAGTACTATGTTAAGGCTAATTACTAAACTCATAATTATGGGGACCACTTCTTTCTCTTTGCTGCCATGACTGAAACATTCTACAACAGAAAATGCACTAGTCTGAATAGAGTCATCACTAAGAATGTTACATTTTCTCCCTTGGGGTTGCAGGAACAGAGCAGGGAAGAAAACTGAAGGCTTTGATATTGACTAACAGGTGCATGACTTTAGAGCAAGTGCTGGATGGCATCTGTGTTGCTACTGGGTTTGTTCAGAGCCCTTTAGAAATCCCATCTGCTTAACAGGAACATTTCACATATATAAATGCAATGTCTAAAAGTGAACAGCGGTCAGATACATTGACACATGCCTTACTCCCAGCACCCGGGTGACAGAGGAAGAGGGATCTCCTTGAGTTTGAGGCTAGGCTCTACATAGCCAGTGCTCATGCTATATAATGAGATCTAATCTCAAAAGAAGAAAAAGAAGAGGAGGAGGAGGAGGAGGAGGAGGAGGAGGAGGAGGAGGAGGGGAAAATTACCATCAGTTGCTATAATCAGATGGGTTCAGGAGCTGGGGAAGAACACTCAGTATTAGAAAACCAGGGACCTTTTCAACTTGAAGACTTACCTTTCTGCTTAACACACACGAAGGTCAGACTTCCTGTTTAGTACCGTTCCACCAACTTAAAGCAATGTTCTGCATTCCAACTGCTAAAAGTAGTGACCGTGGAGTGACCAGAGTGCTGTACTCTATTCTATCAAATCTCCGAGCAGTCAAGAACGTAACTTCTCTCAGACTGGTGCTTCCTTCCCTCTGTTAATCCTCATGAGCTCCAGCTGTCAGTCTGAACTATACTCACTGACTGTATAGGGGATTAGCTTATTCATTCATGTCTCATATAAGCCAATAGACATGTAGGAATGCAGCAAAGAAAGGTTAGCAGGGGTAAACACATTACAGTTGGGAAAGTTAGATGTCATCATTTTGAGACATGATTTCTGCAGTTTGTCCCTGTGACTTTGGGCCCATCACTCTGCTGCTCCAAACGTTCCTCTCACAAGGTAATGATGAAATGAAAATGGAAGTTCTTGTCTCATTCACAGTTGTCTTATCAAGACTACATTAAGCAGTGAATTTAAATATGTTTTTGAAATCAAAAAGTTCTTAACAATGCAAATTTATATTCCTACCCGTAAAAAGATATTTATGCACATCTGTACACACATATGTAGTCACAGAAAATATATGCACTTCTGCACATAGGATAAAGAAGATCTCATACACATGGTGACAAAATAAAATCTGGCTAAATATTGCACCAATGTGAGTTGACAGCATTTACTAGTACAGATGTTTCCCTATTAGAGATGTTTTTCTAACTTATATAAAATCTGGTCCATAAATACACACAAACTTTAAGTCCATTTTTTGTTAGTTGGTTCTTCTAACTAAAAATGCTCATTTTTCTACATTTTTCTCCATCCTAAATGAAACTGGAAATTCTACCTATTCTTTCAAAGATGATTTTTTAAAATGAGAATATAAAAACCATATGACAATAGTTTGCATTTGAATCATGGAAAAACCTCATGTGTAGATGGTGACTTTAGAAAGAAATGTATTGGGCACCAAAATTTTAGAGCCTTGATTTTAAAACCCATTTCTTAAATCAGAAATGGCAAGATTTGTTCCTAAAGCTAGTTACTAATACAAGTTCCTGTTCACTGAGAAGAGAAAAATACCCTCTAGACTGGAATCAATGATAAGCGTCAGGAGGGACAGGGAAGAAGCAGGTACCAAGGATTTCCTTCAGAAGTGACCATGTGTCTTTCCACATAAAGGGCCTTTGAAGGCCAATAGAAGAAATCACATCATTTGGTAGTAGAGGTGGGGGGGATTACTCCCACCAATTTGCTAAGAACCCTGAAAGTTGGTAATCCCTGGATAAACCTCAAGAGGATCAGTGGCCTAACCCAGCTTTCCAGAGATTTTCCTCTAGTCTTTAAAAAGCAAGTCCTAGGAACTCTATCAGAAACCAGATAGATTTGTGGATTTCTAGGGAGGAAACAGCAGCAAAGATCCAGAGGCTTCCTCTTATATTGAGAACATCAGCTGAGATGTAAGACTATGAGTCAGCATAAAAGAAAGATTCCAGAATGCATGTGATAAAATACCTGGTTTTGAAACTGTGCTTGTATTTCATTCTTCATGCCTCAAACAGTTGACCGGGTCATGATTTAGTCATGGGACTAATGCTCCGCTGCTATCCTAGTCCTTACTGCGAAGTTGGAGAAACTCTGGGAATTTGCTTACCTGGCTGTCCTGGGTGCTGCTGGCCTTCCCTTTCATAGGTCTGAGGAAGTTGTACAGAAAGAGCAGCAACAATGCCAGAGGGATCATGTAGAGTTCAAAATTCCAGACAGTGACCAAAAACACCTGCCGGGAAAACAAGTAAGAGGCCCTGACTCTTAGATAAAACAGAGGGTGGGTGGGAATTTTATATTGCTAATAGTGAGACTAGATTTAGGGATTGCTCCAAAAGGGTGAGAGTACAAATGTGTGCAGCAACCATGGAAATCAGTGCAACAGTTCCTAAAATACCTAGAAATAGATCAACTGTATGACCAAGCTATACTGTTACTGACATATACACAAAGGACTATATTTCCTATTATAGAGACACATGTTCAACCATGTTCATAGCTACTCTATTCACAATAGATGAACCATGAAAATAATCTAGACATCGTTTAACTGGTGAACAGATAATGTGTGGTCTAAACACAATGGGATTTTATTCAGCTGCAAAGATAAATGAAGTTATGAAATGTGCAGGTGAATAAATGGAGCTAGAAAGTACACTAAGTGACATAGTGAGACCCACAAAGTCAAATGTTACATGCTCTCATATGAATCTTATGTCAAATCTTTAGATTTCTGTGTTTAACTTGGGGTACCAGGGACCTGGAAAGGGACCACTGGTTGAGGGTGTCGGGAAGATCTTAGGGAAGAGTGACTATTAGAACACAAGTAACATTAAGGGGGAAAGGGGCATAATAGGTAAGGAGGTTTAAGTGTGGAGAGGAATAGGAGGGGAGGGGAGAGGATCAGGTTGAGGGAAATTAATTAATACTGAGGATAGCTGCAAAATGATACCTACTGTTTGAAACACTATAGATGATAGATACATAAATACATAGATAGATAGATAGATAGATAGATAGATAGATAGATAGATAGATAGATAGATGGATGGATGGATGGATGGATGGATGGATGGATGGATGGATGGACGGACGGACGGACGGACGGACAGACAGACAGACAGACAGACAGATAGATAGATAGATAGATAGATAGATACCTATGTACATACATACATACATACATACATACATACATACATACATCGAAAGAAATAAAAGTGGAGTTTCCTTCTACAGGAGATAATGTTCCTCCCAGAAGTCATAGGTTGCCAAAAAATATAAATCCCTGTGTCAGATGTGGGATACATCCCCCAAAATGTGGACCAGGAATGTCATAGACACTCAAAACAATACAATGTGTTCTCACTGCTCTTGGATGAAAACCAGAACTTCATGGTAAGACCCTATTGCTGAAGACAGTACCATATAAACAGGACATGGAGAAATAAAGTTGGTATTGACCAGGAAGTGTCATCCCTGATGGCTAGAATTCATAATGCTGGAAGGTGCCATGCAGGCTGCTTGGGGAAAACAGCCAACAACACTTGCACCAAGCTGTTAACCCTATGAGCTACAAAAATGGCTGGGCTTACAAGATATGCTGAGCATACAATAGTGGCACGAAGATTGTAGGAGTAACCAACTACATTCTGATTCAATTTAAGACCCTCTCCACAGGAAGAAACACTTGTCTAGAAATGTTAATCTAGACAAGAACACATTGTTGGAGAGATCATAGGCTCTAGGGATAAGCCTACTACTATTACTCTGGCAAATGGACAAGGTTCAGACTGCCCTTTAAATTCATACTTCAGCCATAAAATTAGTGTAGCTCTCAGGCCTCATCAGGGTCCCTTCTGTGTTCAGGTGACATTGGTTAATGCAGAAACTAACAACTTGTCCAAGTGCAGAGAATGACGGCCAGTGGAGTGTTCAGCCGCAAATGGGTCATCTGTATCACAACTCCTTTGCCCAAAGATTGGGGACCATTGCAGAAGTGTAAAAACTGAGGTAAGAGCCAGAGGTCAAGGAGGACTGGAGTGAAACTGTCCTTCTGGACATGGCAGGATCACTACACTCATGACCTCACCAAGGCCCTAGCTGAAGATAATCGATGGTTTCTAGGGGAAGGAGACTCTGTATTTTTAAGGGTGTGCCCTCTGGTCCCTAGTAGGTTGATGACACTACAGTGCATGAACTCACACTTCTGAGTGCATGGGCAGCACAAACAGAACTCAGCTGCTTTATTTGTTTTTGTTTTGTTTTATTTTAAAATATACAAAGTTGAGAGGAGAAGAGATCTGGAAGGAGTTAGGTTAAGGATCAAAGTAAATGTATGAAATGCTCAAAGAACTAAAAATATAATGTTAAAAGGGATCACATTTAGAACTAGCTCGCAAAAGGTATAGATGTGTGTGCATGTGCATACACAATGAACTCAGCTTTACACACTAACAGAATGAAAAGAACATAGGCAGAATTGGCAGGACATGCTCGGCAACAGTGAGAAAATTGTCGTATTTCAAAACACCATTTTTTTTTCTGTCAGCTCTATTTAATACTGTTGCTTCTGGATTTGTATATGTCAGAAATTAGAGAGCAGGATAGAAGATTCTAAGGTCACAATGAGCCAAAACATGGGCCAAATATTGCCTTCAGTAAAGATGATTTGAACAAGGGGGAATGGTGGCCAATATTTCAAACTACAGGTATTTAACATACATATATGTTTATAAATCCCTTTAAGAAATCCTAAAATGAGCAAGTTGTGAAATTTTAGGGCTCTTAGGAAATAATTAGGTATTACTTCTGGTGTAATACAAGATATACATGTACCTGGACCAACCAGTCTCAGCCTCAGAGACACGTGTCCCTTGCTGTGGACGGGCAAGTGAGTGCTAAAGACCCTCAGCTGCAGTGGTGGGTAAGATTCACAGGCAAGCAACAGGTGCGCTCCCTCCCAGGATGCAGAACAGGAAAACACAGGACTGCCCTCTTGGGGAAATTAAAACCAAACTTGAGCCACACTTTCACATATAGTCTATGAAATGCGTCACAAGATTTGTAAGTATCAGCTTCCAGTACGTAGAAAAAAAAATTCAAGGTAGAATATTTTACCATAAATATAAAAACTTCCTATCCAAAAGCAATATTGTTTTACTGCTGAAGATACTTTTTACCTGAAGTTTGAAAACTTTATAACTATTATATATCATTTAATTCTTTTATTTTGGGTTACTCTGTATCCTAAATATACTTTTTTAAAAAAATCTGGTTATCATTTCATGAAAAAGCCCTAATTTGAATATATTAATTTTTAAAATTATCAACCTTGCTGAAATTTTTCTGGCTTTCTGGAGTTTCTAAAATATATTCACATAAACCATGTATAAGAAATTTCTTCTGTTTCTTCCTTCCTTGCGATTGTAACTTGTTTTTTCTTGTTTAATTTCATTGCTTCTACATAAAGATATTGGGAGAGATATTATTGTCAAATTCCAAATCTTAATGAAAATTGTCCCGGTTTTTCATTTCTCTACCATTAAGCACGATGTTTGCTTTTAGTTCCCACTGTATAAATCATATCATATTAAGAATATACACAAATCTATTCAGTTTTAATATGAGAAAATTCATAGAGGTATTCACTTTATTACTGATGATAATCCTCAAATGTTTTAAAAGCACTCCTTTGCATCTGCTTCAAATTTAATGACACATTTTTAAAGAAGAAGATTTTCATCCATTTTAATAAGGGTTTATTTCAGGAGTGTTATTTATTAAGTCAGTAATGGATGGTGGCTGATCAATTGTTTGTTTGTTTTTCATTTTTGGCATCTTCTGGAGAAGGATTTTATCCTTCTCTTTTTAATACATTAACAGGATATATTTACCTAAACAGAAGATTGAAAAAAAAATCTTCTTTTTTGGGGGGGAAACTCCAACAATGAGGTCTAACAGTCTCTTAATATTTATTGTTGTACTGAATTCACAAAGACAAAAAGCAGCTTTACATTGATTCCAAATGATGTAAAATGTTGATTCATGTGTTATTTTCAAATTTTGGTATTCGGGTATTGTGACATCACATAAGCATTCTTCAACCCATATGACACATGTTATAGTTTATATAACCAAATATTTTAAGATGACAAATAATACATAGGCACCTTCAAGTGTTAAGATTTCTTTTGTCATTTTTTTCTGTGCCTTATTATTTCTCCTTTTCAAATACAAGACACTTCAGGTAGTTGTTCCCTCTGTCAACACCCCTCTGCTATATTCTTCTCATCCCCAAAGCAATTTTCTCTTAAAAATGGTAAGTCCTACTCAACTGAGGATCCTTTGGGTACTCACTAGAGACTACACAGAAATTATTGATATGTGTAAAGATACATATCCAGTTATTTGCTTAAAAACCTGTGCAATATGACAGCATTTTATTCAATAGAAAGTCTTACAGTCTCTTGCTGGTCTATGCATAGAGCAAGTACATTCATTTTACCTGTTATAGTTCCCCATTCAAATGACAGTTCTTAAGTATATGTTTCAGAATCTTATGTACACAATCTTTGATTGAAACTATGGCTTTTTCTTTCCTTATATGGTTAAACATAATCTCAGGGTTTGTACCTTCAATGTTCTACTACAGGAATCCTATTTCACTCTGAAATGATAAATCTATTTTTTTAAATGATAATTGCATGTACATAATCTTTATTCTTTTTTTATAGGTAGAAACAAGCATCAAATTTAATTTTTTTCTCTATAGACACTTTTAGAAACTAAATTTATATACCAATCTACACCTTTCTTTAGATCTACGTTGTCACTTTCATCTCCAACCTGCTGATGAAATTTTATCAACCACTCCAAAAGGAAACAATTGTAAGAAAATTATTCTGTAAAATAGTATTTTAAGACATGTGGCTATAAATGTGTTTGAACATCTCTGTGGGGCATGACTTCATACAGATCTAAAGAAGGTTCTTCTGTATTCATTTATCTTATTTTTCATTCCAGGGTTTTATTTGGAGAGCCGATACATATTTAAAAGCACATAATCTCTAATAATGACAATTTTTTCTTTCAGAACATAGTGTGACTTGGGTTCTTTGAGTGTTTTCTCACCTTTGACCCAAGAACTACTTGTCATAGTAGTAGCACCAGTAAATACACCTCAAAAATGGTACAAAGTTAAATGTAAAGTAACATTTTAAAATGCAAATGCATCTTCAAAGCAAGGCATATAACATCTATCATGGGGTTTATAATGCATTTAAGTAAGAGCATGAAAACTTAAATACAAAGAATGGTAGTCTGTGGTGATATTTGTGTCCCCCATTATATTGTGTACCCTAATAAAACTTGTCTGGGGTCAGAGAACAGAACAGCCACTAGATTAGACATAGACACCAGAAAATGGTGGCACACACACACCTTTAATCCTATCACTTGGAAGACAGAGATCCACCTGGATCTCTGAGAGTTCAAGGCCACACTAGAAACAGAGCCAGGCATGGTAGCACACACCTTTAATCCCAGGACTTGAGATCTCATGTCTTTGCTTGGGAAGGACATATGCTTTTTACTCCAGGAAGTGATGGCAAGAAACAGAAAGGTATATAAGGCGTGAAGACTAGGAACTCAAGGCATTTAGGCTTTTAAGGTTTTAGGCTTTTAGCAGCAGTTCAGCTGAGATCCATTCAGATGAGGACACACAGGCTTCTAGTTTGAGGAAACAGGATTGGCTGAGAAGTTGGCAAAGTGAGGTTAGCTATGGCTTGTTCTGCTTCTCTGATCTTTCAGAACTCAACCCAATAACTGGCTCCTGGGTTTGTTTTTATTAATAAGACCTTTTAAGATTCATGTTACAATAGTCAAATAAACTGAGACAAGTAGCAGTGTTTATACAATTCAAATCGGCATGTAATACTGATCCTGAGCTGACTACTGAAAGTTAAGGGGTGCACACAAACACATTGCACATGCACACAAATACAAATTGATTTGTAGCATGCACAACATGTATTCTCTCTCTCTCTCTCTCTCTCTCTCTCTCTCTCTCTCTCTCTGTCCTTCCTTCCTTTCCTTTCCTTACCCTGTCTCTCTATTTCTCTGATACATGCACAGGGGAATAAATTATAAAAGTAAGCAGATAAATTTAAATTCAAATCTAAAAGACAAGAAAAGGAAAAACTACACAAAATGGGAAAAATACTCATGTAAATCTGAAATACAATAATTGCACTAAATGTTAATGTATTAAACATTATAAACATGAATGGTAGAGATGACAAATATCTCTGTGGGAAAAAATTCGTAACAAACAAAGCGGAAATTTATAGCAAAATAAAGATTAATACAACTGAAAATAAATTAGGTTGGTGATTAAATAAAGGGATCTCCACTAAAAAAAAATTGAGGTGCAAATGATTCACTTGAATTTTATACTCAATATTGAAAGAAGAAGCATTAGAATAGAAGGAAACCCGCACAAGTTGTTTTAAGAAGTTATTATTATGATACTCAAACCTGACAAAACTATTACAAAAGAAATCACAATCAAATGGCAAACATACACATAGATGCAAAATTCCATGCCCTTAACAAACAAAATCAAGGGATATATGAAAAACTACATGGAAAGATACTAAAATCAAGACCAAGGGGAATATGTACAGAAAACAACAAAGATGTGGTTTAATACACAAAATACCATGTAAATTACCATTTTGACATAATAAAGGAGGAAAGATACTTCATTATTTTAATGAATAAAATAAAGCATTTGACAAAAACTCAGTGCTCATCTGTTCTTACAAAACATGTACAAGAAGAATTTCACCAATCTGGTAAGAGACATCAACAAAAATCTTACAGTTATTATATTTAATTATCCTTGTAAGGGGTTGAATATAAAACACAGCTTTTCCCCTTCTTTCTATTCCTTTGTGTCAGGAGACAATACCTAGAAATCTTCTCTATTTGGGACTCCAGCGATCACACCAGGCTTGGACTCAGGTACGCGATTTTCACTCTTCTTCCTGTCCTCCATGATAGTCTCCCAGTCTCATCCCCAGTGGTGCTATAGTAGACTGCTTGCAGCGGCCCCTCCTCCTAGCCAACCCCTATTCTTGGGGGACTCCACATAATCTCAGTGTAGACCCAGCTTGCCTACTTTCTGTGGACCCTCTCATCCCCGTTAGCCCTTCCCTACTCCATTTTGTCAGCCCCTAAAAACATTTTCTTGCTGGACTCCCAGGGGCCATATTTGGCAGGGATTCAGGTCAGTGGTTCACACTGTCCCCCATTACAGTCTCTCCATTCTCACCCTCAGCCTGGAAACAACCTGCTTACAGGTGTCCTTCCTCCCTTCATAAAGACTCCAACTCTTGGTTCAGACCCAGGGTCCTCCTAACTTTTATCCCTGTCCTTCCAGAGTATGCTTTTCCTTATGTCTATCTACTTGCAGGATTCTCTCTGCCCAACACACCTCCAACTCCCTGGGGATCCCGCTGGTGTGGACAGGATCCCCTTAGTTCTTTCCTGAAGCCCCTCTCATCCTTTTCTCATAACCCACCTCTATTTCTCTCTGCCATCCATCAACCTGCAGAAGGGTTCTCTACCAGGCAACCCACAGGCTCCAAACTTTCCTAAGATCCGAAGAGTCCAAGAGAAACCAAGGAACAGAACTTTCACCCAACAAAGACAGGACAAGATATCAACACCTAGATTCACCTGAATCATCCCGTCCCTGAAGCTTGAACATTGGTGTAAAAAACACAAACATTAACAGTCAAGACAATATGTCTCCACCAGTAACCCTACTACAGTGGGCCCTGAGAAATGCAATATACCTGAAGCACAAGACAAAGACTTCAAAATAGCAAGTATAGTATGTACAAGGACCTTAAAGGGAATATGAATAATTCCATTCATGAAGTCTGTGAAAATACAAATGATGGAATGAAATAATGAAAAAGTTTCAGGGCAAGCAAGTAGAAATGGAATCACCAAAGAAAAGCCAAACTGAGATAAAGCTGGAAGTGAAATATTTAGGAAGTCTACCAAAAATCTATGAAGTAACCCTCATCAACAGAGTGCAATACATGAAAGAGAGAACCTCAGACATTGAAGACAAGGGAGAAGAAATGGATAGCTCAGTGAAAAAGATGTTAAATCTTAAGAGACAGAGAGAGAGAGAGAGAGAGAGAGAGAGAGATCAAGGCACAAAGCATCCATGGAATCTGAGACATTATAGAAAGAGGAAATCTACAAATAATAGGAATAGAGAAAAATGAATAAATTCAGGTAAAAGGCACAGAGAATATTTTCAACAAAATCATAGAATAAAATGTCTAAATTTAAGAAAGAGATGCTTATCAATTTACAAGATGCTTACCAAACACCAGATAGACATAGCCAGAAAAGAAACTCCCCATGACACATAATAATCAAAACACTAAGCATAAAAAAGAAAGATGATTAACAGCTCCAAGGGAAAAGGACTGAGGAATATATAAAGGCAGAGCCATAACACCTGCCTTTTCAATGGAAACTCTGAAAGCCAGAAGTACCCAGAAGTTCTACACACTGTAAGAGAGTATAGATGCCAGCCCAGACTACTAACACCAAATTTCAACAGTATCTATCTACCAATTCAGCTCTACAAAAGGTCCTCAAAGGAAAACTGCAACCTGAAGAGGTTCCCCAAACTCAAGGAAACACAAAAGATTAATAAAGACCAGTAAATCAAAAGAGGTGGGGGAACTCACACTATAACAACAAAATAAGAGGATCTATTAACGTCGCTCAAGGATAACTCTAAATGTTAGCATTCTCAATTTCTCAAATAAAAAGACACAGACTCTCTGACTCTTTTGCTGGTTTTTGGGAACCGATTCTTCATACTGGGTTGGCTTGTCCAGCCTTAATACAAGGGAGGTGCTTAGTCTTACTGCAGCTTGATAGGCCATGTTTTGTTGATATCCATGGAAGGCCTGCCCTTTTCTGAATAGACATGGAGGAGGAATGGATGGGGGGGACAAGAGAGGTGATGAGGAGGGACTGGGAAGAGAGGAGAGAGGGGAAACTGTGGTCTGGATATAAAATAAACAATTAAAAAAAAAGACACAGACTAGCAGATTGGATTTGAAAACAGGATCCATTCTTCTGCTGCATCCAATAAACACACCTTAATACCAAGGACAGATATCACTGTACAGTGAAAGGATAGAAAGAAAAAAGATATTCCAGGCAAACAGAACCAAGATCCATGGAGGTGTGGCCATTTCAACATCTGACAAAAGAGGTTTCAAACCAAAACTAATGAGAAAAGATAGGAAAGAACACTACACACTCATTAAAGGAAAATCCACCAAGAGGATATTGGAATTCTAAACGTTTCTGCACTAATCACAAGGGTACCCAGTTCATAAATAAAATACTACTACAGGTAAAATCACATATTAACCTTCACACAGTGATAGTGGGTGAGTTCAATACTAACAGACAGGTCATCTAGACAAAGACTAAACAGAAAAATGATAGAGTTAAATAACATTATAATTCAAATGGCCCTGGAGAATATTTATAGAACATTCCATCCAAACACAAAAGAATGTACCTTCTTCTCAGCATGTCATGGAACTTTCTCCAAACTTGAACAGATACTCAGACACAAAGCAAGTCTCAACAGACACAAGAAAATTGAAATCATACCCTGCATTCTATCTGACCACCATGGATTAAATCTTGATATCCATCAACAGAAAGCTTACAAACTCATGGAAACTGAATAACTCACTACTGAATGAAAAATGAGTCAAGACAGAAATCAAGAAAGAAATTATAAACATAATAGATTTGAATAAAAATGAAAGTACAACGTACTCAAACCTATCGGACACAATGAAGGCGGTTTTAAGGGGCAAGTTCGTAGCACGAAATGCCTACATCAAACCATTGGAGATACGCCACATTAGTGATTTAGCAACACAAATGAAAGCCACAAGAAGAAATAGCACACAAATAAATAAGTAGCAAGACATAATCAAACTCAGGGTTGAAATCAATGAAATAGAAAAAAACACAAAGAATCAATGAAACAAAGAATTGGCTCATTGAAAAAAAAAATAAGATTGATAAAGTCTTAGCTGAATTAACTAAAAGACAGAGAGAAACTATCCAAATTAATAAAATTAGAGACAAAGGGGGACATCACAACAGACACCAGGGAAATACAGAGAATCCTAAGGACACACTTTAATAATCTATACTCCACCAATCTGGAAAACTGAAAAATAAATGTATAAATTTCTTGATATATACCACCTACCAAAGTTAAATCAAGATCAGACAAGAAACTTAAATGGACCCATGACCCCTAGTGAAATAGAAGTAATTAGATGTCTTCTAAGCCCCTCCCTTCTAGAAAAAAAAAGCCTAGGGCCAGATGAATTCAGCTGAGAACTCAGAATTCAACCAGACCTTCAAAGAAAAATTAATGCCAATACTCCTCAAATTATTCTGCAAAAAGGGATTGGAAGGAACATTTCCTAATTCTTTTTATAAGGCCACAGTTACTCTGATACCTAAACCACATAATGACTCAACAAAGAATTACAGATCCATTTCCCTTATGAACATAAATGTAAAAACTTTCAATAAAATATTGCAAATGGAATCAAAGAACACATCAAAAATAATGATCTACCATGATCAAGTAGGTTTCATCCCAGAGATGTGTTCGGTTACATTTATTGATCTACAGATCTTTAATCATTCCAGCATCTGTTTTAATAAGGAGAATAGAAAGATATACCATCTACCTTCCTTGTCACCAACCCAAGCTCCAATCCTACTAGACTGCTAGGTTGAAGCTGAAACAAGAGCATCATTCTTGGGAACACAGGATGCTCTGGTTACCACCTTTGTTTAATGGTGGGCTGTTTCAAAGCCTGTTGTCTTCAAATCAATAACTCCAGGGGATAGAAAATGCTCCCATCTATAAATTCCTGGTGAAGGGTCCACACTGCTGTGAGTATCCACAGGAGTAGTCCTTGCCAAAAGAAAAATTGAAAACTGCAATATATAAATACACACCAAAAGCAGTGCACATGGGCTGGCAGAATACTGTGCAAATCAATTTGTAGCAATGAAGATAAAAATCTACATATTTGAAAATGGCATCTGTGTCATATTTTCTACAGGGAAAATGATATAAAACAGAACAAAGTCAGGGGCTCACATACACATGCTTATTGTAGAATAAATAAAAAGGTGCTGGGTGAGAGTTAACAACTTCCAGGGATAAATGAAAAACAAAGCAATAAAACAACTGGCTTCTAATTTAATGTTAATAATTAAAATTCATTTTAGTATATATCTATTTATTTTTATGTGTATGGCTGTTTTTCCTGCACGTTTGTCTGCACCATTTCTCCATCCCCATAAGTCATTCCTAAAATAAAAGCATTCAAGCTGCAGAGATAGTTCAGCAGTTAAGAGTGCTGAATGTTCTTGCAGAGGACCTAGGTACAATTCCCAATACCCACATCACGGTTCACACCAATCTGTAACTCCAGTTCTAGGGACTCTGACACCCTCTTCTGGCCTCTGTGGGCACCAGGCATACCCATGGCACACAGACATACATGTAAACAAACACCCATACTTATAAAACAACACTTAAAATAATAATACAATTTTTAAAGTGCCCTGTATACCACCATCTCCAACAAAGCAGAAACAATAAAATACAACACCAGCAGGTCTCAAGTTGTCCCTCTCCCTAATGAAAATGTTCTCTTGCTCCTTGTCCTACAATTGATTTTTAGACCTTATAACTCAGTACAGCAGGGTGAGGCAGCTTACACTTGAATGTATTTTATCAGCTAAATTCCCAGTATATGTTCCAGGCTCCTCACCAGGCTACATGGCTGCAAGATGCAAGATCTGAAATGTTGCCAGTTAGGGTTTCGCATACCAGCACTCTGATTTTTGAAGACAAGTACATCAGAGGCTGGTGCATCTCTTTGCTTCTACAGTGCCTCTACATCACCCCATTTTGAGTGCTACACACGGAAAGGTTTTTGCACCCTGATAAGACTCTCTGCCAATGCAACAATCCAAATTAGACCAAATCAGACCAAATTAGAAAAAGCCTCAGTTTAATGGGTAAAACATTCCTGGGTGATTCTCCAGCACCTCCCCCCCTCAGAGAGGAGACTGGGATGAGAGACCAGAAAACCATGTGTCTGTTTTCTGGGATACAATTTAAATACCCTATGGGAGTAGTCTTGAGCATCTCTGGGGAAGAGCCATGTTTGGCACGCTTTGAGGGGGTGAGTTTAGGTAAAGAGATGGGGGAGGGGAGTTTAGGCAAATCTTCCACCAGAACACACACTAACCCCAGTCTGCCATTACAAATGTATTTGCTGCATGAATTCATTGTTCATGGCTCTTATTAGTTAAGCACCTGCAATTGATAACATTGACTTGGACATAAATGGGTATAAAAGGAATGAAATATTGATAGAAATACAAAAGCCATCCTTGGGCCAGAAAGATAAATCAGCAGCACCTATTATGAAGCCTGATGATCCAAGTTTCATCTCTAGAACACATACAAAGCTTGAAAGAGAACCAACTTTATAAAACTGTCCTGTCACCTTCTTATGCATGCTGTGGAATCTTCCCCATCATAAACACACACAGTAACAAAATAAAGATTCTTGAGTCAATAACCATCCTTTATGGAGCTTACTTGGAGCTTTTTTATTTTAGCTTTTTTATATTCTATTATTTTTAATATACATAAATACACAACATAGATCATTAATGTATTATATATAGTATCAACAGTAAAACATTATATATGATACATATTATATATAGATGATGATGATGATGATAGCCCAGGCTCTGAAGAAAGTGTGTGTAGTCACAAATTCCAAAACTGGGAAAAGTTTATCATCTAGTATATCCAAGGGTGTCTGAAGGAGAATGTGAATGATCAGAAAGAGGAGATGTAGGAGCTCTTCTTAGGGGCTTCGTCAATGGGCATTCAGATTTGACTTTTATTCTAAGGAAATAGTCAGATTGTTATCCAAATGGCTATAAACAGGAGAACAATATATGCTGTCTTCTACTCTTGAAATATTAATGTGGTGGCATAATGAGAGCTCTCCATGCAGAGAATAGATTTCATTCACAAGCCATTGCCATGACCTAGGCCAGAGTGAATTGTAGATTAAGAATATGGTGATAGTACTAGACCTAAGAATGATTATGTTCAGACTGTTTAGAGAACGTGGCCCAGGAGAAGCATACAAACAAGAATGAGTGCTGGGTATGACATGGAATAGAGCCTGAACAATTGAAGAATGAATGTATCTATTGGTTGACCAATCTGAAGCACAGGCTGGGGATTGAAGGAGACACTGATATGTGGTTTTAAATTCAAGATAAAAGCTAGGGCTATAGATATAACTGTGTGTGTTATCAGTATCTGGATAGCATCCAACAGCATCAGATGGGATCACCTTGCAAGGAAACAAAAGGGCTTGGAAGTGAGGCCTGAGAAGGTCCAAAGGAAGAGTTTGAAAAGATAGAAAAGATGAACATACATGTCAATATAAACACATTACATCTTACATAAAAATAAAGAATAAATTTATGTAGCAAAATCATCTGGACCATAAGTAGAGCACAGCAAAAGCCTATAAGTTGGGATGTATATGATTTGATGTAAAAAAAAATGCTGTTTGGGTTTGTTACTTATAATATTGGTTTTGTCTTTTTCTGTTTCCCTGGAAAATAGTTTATTTTTACTCTTATGTGAGGGAATAAAATCCCAACACCTTTGGCCAAAACATTTCTATAGATAAAACACAAACCAAGAAAATCTATACTAAATCTAATGATGTATGTCTGATGTCAGTATGGGATCTACAAAAGACCAATACAGAAGCATACCTACATACAGAAAGTTGATGACAACCATTTATCAGCAGACCATGATTTTCCCCCAAAGAATCATGTGTAGTAGGCTTGGATCCTAGCCCATGGCACTGTGTGGAGGTGATGGAGCATTCAGAAGTCAGGGCCTTGAAGAAGAAGCTAGGTCATTGGGTTATGCCTTTTGAGGAGATACTGAGACCATGGCTCCTTCCTGTCTCTCATTTTGCTTCTTAGAAACCACAAGATGAATAGTTCTCTTTCTCCAGTCATTCCTACTGTAGCTCCAAAGCAAAAGGAACAAGTCAGCATAGAGTGGCACCTCTGACTTTGAGAAACTACTCAATAAATGGTATGAGTAAATGAACACAAAGGATTCCAAAATGTGGCGCATTTATACAACGATGTGTTATCCTGTGTCATCTTAAAGAGAAGTGAAATTGGAAAATTCCCAGGTAAATGGATAGATCTGAAAAATATCATTTAGAGTGAGGTAATCTAGATTCAGATAGATAAATGCCTATTTCACATTTATATGTGGATGCTAGCTTTGAATCTTTGGATGTGTGTATTTAAATCAGCATGATCATAGAAATCAGGAAATGAGAAAAAAGTCATTGGGGGTGTTTTCAAGAGAGAGGAGAT
Source organism: Peromyscus californicus insignis (assembly GCF_007827085.1). Lineage (NCBI taxonomy): Eukaryota > Metazoa > Chordata > Mammalia > Rodentia > Cricetidae > Peromyscus > Peromyscus californicus. The sequence continues at coordinate 129,647,888 of NW_026294562.1, read as the reverse complement.
AGAATGCATGTGGCATGAAGGGGAAATGGGGAACAATGGAGCAAGAAGGATTAAGTGTGTTTGAGGAAAAAGGAGGGCCAAGTAGGGAGTATGGGGAGGGATAAACAACACTAAACACTTGAAAAATCCACACAGAAAACTACTACTGTTCACACACACACACACACACACACACACACACACACACACACACGCACACGCACACGCACACGCACACGCACACGCACATGCGCACACGTTTTAATGGAGTTAACATATCGTGAGGGAACAATGCTTCCCCAGGTATCATAGGGTATCAAATAAAAGGTCTAGTGATAGGAGTGAGTTATGTCTCTTATAGCTTTTGGTCAGGGGGATCATACTGACCCCAACCAAACATGACAAGCTGTTGCCCTTAGTTTTGGTTACCCTCTAGAACTTAAGGTTAAGACCCTATTGTTGAAGATACCATATGATTGATTCATAGAACATGGAGAAAGAGTTCATACTGGGTTGGAAGCTAAATACCACACTGATTAGCTCTCACATTGTGGGAAGGGGTTATCTATTTTACTGAGGGAGAAATATCATCATTGGTCTTACCCAGTTTTGAACTCTATGAGCTACAAAAATGATCAAATTAAAAAGATACGACCACTAGTGCAATAGTGGTACCCACCAATGTAAAGAGAGTAATCAACCACTTTCTAAAATTATATTTAAGGACAAGTCCAAAGATGGAACTCATGTCTAGCACCATTAAATTGGTTAAGAATCTGTGTCTATTTGAGTCAAGGGGAGAACCTACTAACATTATTTTGCTAAATGAACATAGTATTGAACCAACTCCTCATGATTTATTTTTATAACCATAGATTATGGAATCTCTCAACTCATTAGATAAGCTTCCTTTTCCTCATAGATAGCTATTAGCTCAGAGACCCACTACTGGTCAACATGTAAATAAGAGACTGTGGAGTCCTCAGTCCAAGCTGGGGCATCTCTATCATACCCTTTCCTACCAAGCTTGGGGAATCATTGAGGAAGAAGGGGCAGAAAGATTTTAAGAGTCAGACCTAGTACAAAACTTTTTGCTAACCTCAACAGCATAGTTTGTACGTATGAACTTACAGGTGTTGTGACAGCATGCAGAAGACCTGCACAAGCTCCAGTCAGGCAAATTCCCACAGGAAGGAGAGGTAGGCATAAGGTCCCACCGCTAATTAAGACTCCTGGCTGCTGGAAGGAGAGGAAAATCCTTCCTAAGGATCCAATCCAGGAGGCTGCCAATGATGACTGGCAGCACTAAGTGGACTCAGTGAGTTCAAAAATATAATACATAAAATTGGAATCCAATAGTTTAGGACGGATAGAGGAGGAACTGGAGGGGAGTGAATGTGAGATGCATTTAATTAAAACACATTATACGCATATATGAAAGTCTCTAACAGCAGAAAAGAAAAAAAAGCGAAAATGAAATCAAACCACCAGTTGGCTAACATTAATGTAAAAGTCAGAACAATAGAAACTTTAAACAATATAAGATCTAAGAAAGAATTTCTTAAATGTGTACAAAGTAGAAAACAGAGTGGGTAAGAAGTTTGACATGGAGGCCGGGCAGTGGTGGCGCACGCCGTTAATCCCAGACTTGGGAGACAGCGGCAGGTGGATCTTTGTGGGTTCGAGGCCAGCCTGGTCTCCAAAGTGAGTTCCAGGAAAGGCACAAAGCTACACAGAGAAACCCTATCTCAAAAAAAAAAAAGAAGAAGTTTGAGATGGTAGGTGTTGCTTATCAAAGAATGACATACACATTGTGCCTACAAAAGGTACACAGAACCTTTAAGAAGATATTTGTATTGCAGAGAGCTTATGTCTAAATTATCTAGTATAGACAGTGCTACAAATCAATTAAAAAGGGTGGAAAGGGGAAAAATACACAACAGAATAACAAAGTATGAGGAACCCAAAGGTTCTTCAAACATACCAAACCTGTCAGTGAGAAAAATGCATTTTCATTGTGGAAAAAATGCAATTTTGACTAAATTTAAATAATACATCATACACCCAAGTTGATAAAATTAACAAGTAAGATGAGGTAGAGAAGTTTTTAAGGTTCAGAAAGATAAATTCAATTGGATGGTGATGATCTATAACTTGGGACATGATTGGGACGAACAATATACGTGTCTACGATATTCCAGAAATCTTATATCCTAAAGCAGTCAGTATAAACTTTAAAAAATATGAACACCTGGAAATCTATATAAACAAGACATTGGTCCAACTCCCATAGTTCCTGACTCCACAGGTTTGATGAGAAGTATTGAGAAATTACATATTTATAAAGCTCCTGAATGCTGCTTTACAATCCCTACACTGAGACCATAAGCCTCAACTCTTCCACACGTCCACCAGATGACATGTATGCCAATATTTATTTTAAAATCTTAATAATAACCGGGCGGTTGTGGCACATGCCTTTAATCCCAGCACTCGGAAGGCAGAGGCAGGTGGATCTCTGTGAGTTCGAGGCCAGCCTGGTCTCCAAAGCGAGTTCCAGGAAAGGTGCAAAGCTACACAGAGAAACCCTGTCTTGAAAAAACCAAAAAAGAAAAAAAATCTTAATAATAACCCAAAGTAAAATAAAACAAAATCTACAATCTAGAATCAATTCAAAGTCTAACTATAATAGAATAGACAAAATAATTCACAAAATTACAGACCAATACGATCATCAAAAGTAATGCTGATTGAATTTCTTTTCAAATCATAGAAGAAGACATCAAAATCTCACATGCTTTCCTCCTTTCAAAACTAGGCAGTGTTGAATACAGTAGCTAGGCAGAGCCCTTAGTGGCAAAACCACAGTCAACCAGAAGGAATACAACTCAGTGCTGAGAGCACTTCTAGGAATGGAGGAGGAATAAGAATTCCATCATGCTAATTACATTAACTTAAACCTTGACATTATTTCCCAAATTTACCTGACACATGGAAGCCTTCTTTTTTCCTGTAGCACATACATTAACCCATGAAGCCCTGACCATTTTACATCCACTTCAGATCAAAGGCTTACTGACAAGCTCATGAACCAAAATGTCCACATGGATTAAGCAGGTAAAATGGATAAAAGTGTGGGAATCCCAGGTGAGGGACTCAGGGAGTGGTGGAGACCATGGAGAACCCAAAGCACTACTCCTCTCTAGGGGCCCATTCCAAGCACCATCTAACCAGTCCTGTAAATGTAAGTCCATCCTTGCCCAGCCCTCTAAGCATTTAAAAGACGATGAGCTGGATGAATTAGTGATGCACAGAACATGAATGTATCTTCAAGCCACTAAACAGAGTGAGACAAGTTCATCTTATTGGTCACCATACTCTACGATTTTTCTGACAGTCTGTGAGTCAGAAGTACAGTGATGGAAACTAGTGAGCTGTTGCCAAAGTTAGGCTGGGTGTAAAGGGGTAACAGGAGAGAGGCTCTGTGTGACACGAAGATAGTTGAGCATCTTCATTGTGGCGTTCTTTACTTACCTACTGTATTAAAAGCTCATTGCAACTACCCAGCAAATGCCAGATCTAGAGAAACAGGAATCAGGCTTGTGCTGGAGTGAATAATTTATGAGAATCCCAAATCAGACAAGGTTCATTTGTGATTATGTATGATAGCACTAAGAAAAACCAAGGGTCATTAAAACTCTTCACAAAATGTTCTTGTTTCTTTGTTTTTGTGAGTCTTACATATATTTCACAATGAGAAGTTTTATTTTTAAATGTCCATGATATAAACACATATATTTAAATGTAAATAATGGATTCAATCATTTTATAATAGTCTATACTCATGCCACAGTGGACCAAATGTTGTCTATAATCAGATTATTTAATTTGTTTCTATTTCCTAAATTATTCAAAATACTTTTCCCTGGTTCTCTTCCACAAGAGGACCAATGTCATCCACCTTCCTATTTCTTAGAATTTTAGATTAAGTATATAGAATTCTCAGTTTGCTATTCAAGGCCCATTAAATAAAATAATGGCCTAAACTTACATTTTTCAATACTTACCCTCTCTGTATCCTACCCTAGTTCCTAAATTCCAAGCTATAAATTTATGCAACTTAAAAATTGCCTCCTCTGTTTATTTCTCAGTATTTTTATTTGAATTGTCCCTAGTAACATTCATCTTTCTTTTCCAAGTTATTCTACTTAGAACAAACCTTGCCTTTCCACAATATAAGAGGCACATATACTTTGCAAAGTATTGTGGTTGTTTTTGAACATACGTATTTTTCATTTCAGAATTACTATCTGTTCTTTGGATTGATAGATCATAAATGACTTTTGTCTCTATATCATAGAAAACATAAGATGGAATTATCCTGTAACAGATATGCAAACATTTGTTGAGACTGAATCAGGAGATCAAAATGTAAGCGTTTCAGTAAAGATCTAGGAAGTATTTCTTGTGGTTATGCAACTGCAGTTGGGTCATGGTACAAGGGTATGGATAGAGCACAGTGGTCTGTGAGAAATCCGCACCACAATCTAAACTATGGCTTTGGAGACCATGAATTCAAGAAGTGGAGCTTGAAAATCTCTAGAATGCATTGGCTATTAATGCTACCCCAACATGACTCAGTGAGGGATATGTTTGTGCCTTGGAAAGTGGGAACATTTAACATCTGAGAATGGTTATATCCAAAGGAAACTTCATTTCCCCAAATACAAAAGGACAGTTCAAATATCCAGGAATGAGTTCAACCTGGACTATAGGAGGAAGGATTTCTTGAGGTTAGATAAAAGCCAGTATTCCTCAGGAACTTGTAAAGCTAGTTCCTCTCTACCAAAAGAACTCACTTTCCCTTATCACTGGAAGAAGGGACAAACGGCTACCTGTGCTGGTGTCTATAGCCAACCAGAATATCACAAGTACCTGTTATACATTTCAAAGTCCACACTATCATCCTAGCCCTTCTCACTTCCTCCCCTACCCTAAAACTCCTTCCAGCTCACAGGGTTTTCCACCCCCTCCCCGACAGCTACTCAGTCTCCTTATAACCCTGCTATTTTCAATATTCTCTCTCTCTCTCTCTCTCTCTCTGTCTTTCTCCCCCTGCCCCTTTCTAACTGACCCCTATGGTGATAATTTATTTGTGCTGAAATGTGATTTTATTTGTATGTTAATAAAGTTGCCTGGGGATCAGAGCTAATAGCAAGCCATTTAGCAGAAGTCGGGCAGTGGTAGCACACACCCTTAGTCCCAATCACATGATAGACAGATCTCTGTGTGTTCAAGGACATAGCCAGCATGGAGACACACACCTTTAATCTCAATACCAACCATAGAGACCCGGAGGTCTGTATAGACAGGCAATGACGAGGAGGTCATGTGGTTGTGTTTACAACGAATGAGAAGGCAGAGCAGAAAGTCAATAAAAATACAGACGCACACAGGAAGTAGGTCTCTTTCTCGGGGGGGAAGGATGACAGCAACAGCGAGGGGGTAAGAAGGCAGTCTTAGCTCTTGGCTACTGCTCAATCTCTGGGCTTTTTAACTCTGCATTTGGCTCTGTGTTTCTTATGTAATAAGACCATTCAGAATTACATCTACAGACCCCCTCTCTGCTCCTGCTTCTCTCATAGCCAGGTTCACTTTCCTTTCTCTCTCTGCTCTGGACTCTTCTAGATTTCTCTGGATGTTCTCTCTCTCATATCTATGACAAAAACCTTCCCCTTAACAATACCATGGAGCAGCCATATTATCACATCACTTTATACAGCTAGTTCCATACTAAGCTGGATTCTGTAACCCTACCTGGCCTGGAACTAACTATATAAACCAGTTATCCTTGAATTTACAGTGATCTTTCTATCTTCTCCTCCCTGTGGAGATGCAATATTCTGACAATGTCTCTTACATCCTATGAGACTAAAATTTGAGCCAAATCTCACAGCCAAAGTTAATAATACACCTTAGAGTCATTTAAGCTTAAGACTGCCATCCTACTGTTTACTTAGCCTGTTTGTTTAACCTGCTTTTAAGAGAACACTCAATTAACCTTATTGTCATGGATTTCCATGTGATCAACTTTTATAACCTAAGCTAATGTGTAGCTACAATCTTAAATTAGGGATCTCCCAGGCCCCTAGCCCAAAAAATGCATGTGTATCATTTGCTGAAAGTTTCGAATACAGAGGCTGAAAGCAACTTCCTAAAATCTACTAGAAAAGTTGAAAGTAACAATTTTTTGATATTGGTTGATAAACATTGATGTTTGTTAGCCAGGTCAGCTGTGATCAGTTGGAGTCAATGACTTAAGCCCTTATAAAAATTATTGAGTATTTTGGTAAAATATCCTGTTCCTTCTCCAGACAGACACATGGGGATGGACAAAGATACAGATGCAGCATAGATTCAGACTTGTTCCATAGACAGAGGACAGAAGACACAGGAATCAGGAAGTAGAGAATTCAAATCTGGACTCACTCTTGGTTAAAGGACTCCAAGGGGAAGTGATTTGATTTCTTTCCTTAATGCAACACCAAGGCATTATTGGTGACTCAGGTAATCATTCATGCATATAATCCATGCACTTCCCACATCCTAGATTACAGGAATATGCCACCATATATGCTCACTTCTCATTAAATACTCTTCCCATGTTCTTTCTCTGAAAACAATATCACTTTGATGTCTGCATGACGTTTACGGTCCTTATGTGCTTTATATTTCTTGATGCTTTGCATTTCACTGATGGCTTCAAACAAATCTCCACATCACACAGAAAGGACAGGCTACACATTTAAAAAGTACTAAATTTATAAAGTACTAAACTGAATGAAAGAAAGGGTAGTCATCTAATGTGCAGTCACCGTTGGCTTTTCCCCTGTAATAATCATAATTTCAAGTCTACAATCAGACAATGAATTTCTCATTATGCATTTTTGTCAAAGTCAGTAATTGTGCAATTGAAAGCCTGATTTTGGTAAATACATTTTTCACTATTATCAGCAAGTTTTCTATTCTCATTAAAGAAAGGGACAGAAAATCCTTACATCTCTATAGAGTCTTCTGAAAATCTGGGTGTCTGAAGAGGTCAAAAACCAATAGTACCATTGTGTGGACTGGTGAGAGTCTCACTCCTTTCAGAAGCATTATTTTGGACTGCTTGGTGTCCTCCATAGAAGAGGATGAAAGAGGCACACTCTAATCATCCTCCAGCTGGACAAGGCTTGCAGTAAAATGGCTGTCTGTCCAAAGTCAGAGAACAGCACACTGCAGCTAGGACTGAAGTTGAACCATTAACGGTCATCGGTTCTTCATGTTCATAGAAGGATCAGAATAAAAACAAGGGGTGGACAGGCCTGGTATTAAATAAATAAAGTTGATTAGTAGAAGTGTAGCGCTGGAGCAAAGGGGTTCCCTTGACAGCTTTGTTTCTGGGACTGAAAGCAGCGGGACTGTAGGGTGTTCATACCAAGTCTGCTCAAGACACATTATCCCTGCTGGAAGCAAACTCGGGTGCCTCAATTCCAAGGGCCTCTTTCAGAGTGAGTGGTAAGTGATGCTATGCGTAGGAAAGTAGAATTCCTTTAGCAATCCAACCAAGCATGTCCTGGAGTACCTCTCTTCAAGTACTAATTTGCTTAATTGGAAAGCAAAATCTTGGTTGCACTGCCACTGAAGACACATATATTGCCCAGATTTGGAATCGCCTTCCTCAGATAGGCATGTTTAGGAGTTTTAAATATATTCTCATTAGCAGAAGCCCAGGAAATCCTCTCTTAAAGTAGAGATGCCCCCATAAATCAGGAAGAAATCCGAAAGGGCTCACAGCACAGCTCTCATACTCCTGTGTATATTCAACCCAGGAATCTTTTTCTCACCAACAAGAAAGTTCAAGTCTAGTCACAACAGAATAAGCACACATTCAACTGTGACCTAGCATGCTGAAAATCTGTTGCATCATGTAAAAAAATAAAAATGTGCCTTTGCTTAAATGAACAAAGACAACAATGATCCTATTTATATATCATCTGAATTCTATCTGTGTTACACTAAAGGACAAAAAATACTACTTTTTAAAAAACTTTTTATTGATTCTTTGTGGGTTTCACATCATGTATCCCAATCTGACTCATCTCCCCATTCCCTCGCTTTCACCCTCTGCCCTTGCAGCCTCCTCCAAAACCAAAATTTAAAAGTAAAACCAAAAAATGAAACAAAACAAAAAATAATCAAACAAATAAAACAAAAAAACAGGTCTACAAGGTAGCCCACCCCAACACCCACCTCATCTGTGAACTACTGGAGCACATGAAGGGGCCAGACCTAATGATCCAAAGCTACAAGATCTCTATTACTCTGAGCAGCAATAGGATGTCTAAGAGAAGTCCCAGTGAGGGTCTAGTACTGATAGTGTAGCAGAAGCCAGAGGCCTCAATCAGACCAATGACTCATTGCAGTGAACACTCACAAGTGAAGATATATGGACTAAAGGGTATACTGTGTGACTCACTGGGCCACACTACAGCTTCCACGCCAAGATTTTTTTTTAATACTACATTTAATGGCAAGTATAGAAAATAAAGTCCTTTTTTTGTTTGTTTTTGTTTTCAACTAGCTTAGAATCCGAACTTTCTAAAAGGATCACAAAATGAAAATCTTTCCAGGATATCTTCAAAAGGAGGGAGGCAGATGTTCAGGTAATACCAAAGCCAGGAGATTGTTTATTTTAATAAAGCTATTCTACGTACAGCCGCAAATTAGGAGTGGCACTGAGACCAGGGAATGTCTAATCCGTCACCACCTGTTTGCCCTGAAAAATCAATTAAAGTCACATTTTCATAGCGGCCACATTCTATCCAATAAAATGCAGACAGCTCTATCATCCCATTCCCTGAGTTACTCCAAGGGAACATGCTGGAAACCTACATCCCTGGTCTCACCTCCCTGTTCACATCTGTATGAACTCACCACAGTAAGAGCAGCCCTGGGAGGTGGGGGTGGGGCTGCCGTGGGACTGGGAGGGAGAGCCCAAGGTGAGAGGGGATCAAAAGGAGAGGAGGAATGCCAGCTCCCATCAGCTTCCCATCAGGAAACCTTCCTCTTCCAAGAGGAAGCCTTCCTCTTCCAAGGGAACTACATTGTTTCTTCAAAGGTTCTTTTTGCTGCTGCTTCTCTTTTCTCCCCCCCCCCCCCCCCCCCCCCCCCCCCCCCCCCCCCCCCCCCCCCCCCCCCCCCCCCCCCCCCCCCCCCCCCCCCCCCCCCCCCCCCCGCGCCTTCAAAACAGAATTCTGTGCTGCATTTTCTAAGCAATAGAAGAGATCCAACTTTGGAAGTTGAAAGCAAGGGCAGAAAAGCCATCACAAGTGTTTTAGTAATTAAACGAATATGCATAATGAACCATATGCCCAAAGGGCCTGTTCTTCATGTGGGCCAGATTTTTGTTTGAATTTTTAATTTTTATATACAGATGAAACATTCAGTGCAATCTATCAACAGTGTGAGATAACACACAGAAAGGAAATGTGTGAGAAGAAGTCCACCACGTAGAAGCAGGGGCCGGAGATCCTAGAGAAGCTCTCCTCTGAAGTTTTTGATTCAAATGTGTTTTCTCTCCCTCCAGCAATTGTTCCTGTCATCTGCGCAGAGTCTTCAAGACACACATATAATGCACACACTGACAGCTTTATCCAGGATGAGTAAAATACTGCGTTGTCGACTAAGAAGTGTGAAAAATCCCAAGGGACAAACAAGGATTTCTTTTAAAAAAAAAAAAAAAATTCCTTCCACACCCATCACTCAGCACCATGGTGAATCACAGGGAATCCTCCCAGGTCTCATCCACCACGCTACATAAACATTATAGTGTGGGCTCCAGGCCATCCACACAATCTGTATTCATAGTTGGGGCTGATCTAAGAGAATCTGTACCTCTCAGTGATGCAATGGTGCCTGGTGAGGAGAGAACACTCGGAAGAGCATGTAGACCTGCCCTCCCCACTCCTGCAGCCACACAGATTACAAATGTCACAGCCTCATTGTGTTCTTCCAAACACACAGACACCCCGTATTCCCTAAACTGCCATGTGAAAGAGTTAGTAAAGCCTTCATTTGGGCTTTCTGGTGTCACTTGGGAATGATCACATTGTTTCATGGGCTCCCAGGAGTACAAGGCTTAGTACATACACTCCAAAGCTGGGAGGGGCCTTTGTAGAAGTGTGCTTGCACACTACATGAAGTGTACAATGAAAGTCTGGACAAAGCTATTCAGGTCCTATTTGTGGATGGGTCTTTTAAACAGTTTAGAACATGTGTGACTGTGTGTGTCCTTGTGTGTGTATGCATGCCTGTGCATGTGAGTGTGTGTTTCAGAGTATAAGCAGTATGATAATACATGTTTACTTATGTGTGCATTTGCGTGTGTGTGTGTGTGCACGTGCGCGCGTGCGTGTGCACATACATGCATATATATACATGCACACGCTCACATGAGTGTTTTGGTAAAGGAGGAAGCCCAGAGATATTAATGCTCACACTTCCCCACTTGCTTAAATGATCTACTGGTCTAACCCCAATACAAAATGTCATGTAGCATTCCAGTACTGAGAAGAAATGAAGTAAATATATTGGGCCAAAAATCCATGCAAAGTTTTGGATTGGTGTGAAGGCTCCGTGTGCCACAGTGAAGCTGTCCTTCTCACAAGGTGAACTCCAGGGTATTTAAAGAGCAGGTAGGAACCATGCTGAAAGCACCATCTCTGGTTACTTTCATCCTTCCTTAGGGATGTGGGCCTTGCAGTCAGAGGGGATCTAGTGATCTAGGTGGGAAGACAGATAACACTTCAACTGCAGTAGAAGACCAAAAACTGCCAAGGAGCATCACCTCTCCTGGCTGCTTAAATCCTTTAAGGATGTGTGTGAGCAATTAGAGAGGGAGTGTAATCTTTGCAGACTGCATTAACACTCCCCGACCTCCCAGACAATAGATCAGACCTCAGACACATAATGCTTCCCTAAGGCTTTTTAGCCAGTGTATTTGATCTCTTAGTCACTCAGGCCGCTGATACTCTAGGTATCATCCACCTCCAAAGCATTATTCTTGGGCAACCGTGTCCACTGCGGAGGCTGGACTTCAATCAAGCAGAAAGCTGGATTGTCACTACAATCCTAAGCACCCCCATTTTTCCTGAGCCGGTTCTGTAAAAGTAAATGAGTTAGTTACATGGATATGCATAGGTCATTTGATGGTCACAAGACGGGGATGGGGTAATCCTCCACCCCCCACCCCCGCGAAACACGCCATGCTTTTGCTCTTAAAATTAGCTTCATAATAGATCCCTTGAAGAAAACCTCATGTGAGTGATAAACAACGCAGTTATATGCAAAAGCAGCAAAGTGTGTGTGTGTGTGTGTGTGTGTGTGTGTGTGTGTGTGTGTGTGTGTGTGTGTGTGTGTATGGCGGGGTGGGGGGGAATCAAATACAGCCCCTACACTTTCAGCTTTTAAATCTCCTCCTATCCCGCGGGCTTCACGCCAGGACAACTGGTCAAGCAGTAACCTATTTCCAGATGAACACGTCCTCTCTGGCTGCTAATCTCACAGTGGAAGCTTGGCTTTCACCACTTATTATAAACATTTTCGAGAATTGCTTACCACGACATATTTTTAATGGATTAGATCCTGGTCAGCTGCTAACAGAGCAGAGAACTGAATATTCTTCATATGGAGGCTGCAAAATAGGTTTTCAGGGGGTCGGACTTGCCTTCCCCTAGTCTCCCTCATGAGTAATTGAAAGAGCAATTGAAACAGAATATAAGAAATCTGGTTTCTTCTCCTCTCTCTCTCTCTCTCTCTCTCTCTCTCTCTCTCTCTCTCTCTCTCTCTCTCTCTTCTCTCTCTCTCTCCTCCCCCACCCCCTTTCTATTACAAGACAGTCTGGATCCAAGGGACCAGTAGACAAGACCTTATTGGGTTTTGAACTTTATCATAAGACTTAGCAGACAGTTCCAAAGAAAGACAATGGCAGAAATTCAGATAATTTCCCCAGGACCATCCCAGTGGCTCGTGATGACACTCACTTTTAAAGCCTAAAGCATTTAAACCAAAATAATTACATTTCCTTAGAATCATGTCAATTCCCTCAGAAAATGTGCACTGCAAGGTTTTCAGATTTTTTTTTAATTGAGGCTACAAGAAAATAGGAGAGCCGAAATTAGCTTTATGCTTAAGCAAATCATTCTAGAGTCAGTGTCTTCAAGCTGAAACCTAAAAAAAAAAAAATGCAAATGAATATATGCCTTTGCAAAAATTGCAATTTAAGAACTTTTGAACCTTAACCTGCATCAGAGAAAGAAATCTCCACTCTTTAAGTCATTGACTTTGCCTTTATAGTTCCTAATACCCAAAAACAAACAAGGAGAGAAATGGAAATGTTCTTATATCTGCTATGCATTCTCTAATTGAGGACAATTGTTTGTGTTGTGATTTTAGCACTGAGAACATTGAAACTAACCTTAAGTAGTCAAGTAAGAAAAGGCCCCTTACAGCAATTGGGTTTAATATTATAGCTTAAATATGTGTCTTTGTAAAGAGAGAGAGAGAGAGAGAGAGAGAGAGAGAGAGAGAGAGAGGGAGAGGGAGAGGGAGAGGGAGAGGGAGAGGGAGAAGGAGAGGAAGAGAGAGAGAGCAGATTTTTCTAAATCACCAATAATGTATAACTTTACGTAAAAGTTATGTAAAAATAAACTGCAATTCCAGTGTGCAAGATATCTAATTGACACAGAAAATCTGTACTAACCTGACAATAATCTAGATTTTTATCCCTTCTGCATGGAGATAAACAGGCTACATAATATGAGAGAAAATGATTACAAAAACGGAGCAGAAAATTACACAACATGGAAATTAAATTTTTTAAATGGATGTAATAATTTCTGTTTACAGATTATTGTATCAAATTAAAAATAAATTGCTGGAATTAAAATCCCCACGTAGTCAACAGAAAAAAAACTACCTTGGGATTTTTCTCATTTGTGGGTTTCTGTCGCCACCTGCCGGACTCTTAAGTAACGCAGACAAGCATCAAGCTACTTGCTCGTTCTTTTTTAATTCCTTTCCCCTTTTTCTTCTTCTTTTTTTTTTTTTCTGTTTCCTCCAACTTGTCTTTGGGTGTGTGCGGGGGGAGGTGGGGGTTAAATGGCCATAAATAAATAGTGTTCTTCGGTAGCAGTTACGTTTTTTGAAAATTTAAACACCACCATAAAATGCAAATTAAACATTCTAGAAGAGATTCATCTGAGGGCTCCAGTAGCCACTTTTAAGCAACAAAACATATGTTTTATCTTCCGATTTTGCAAAGTAGAATGGGGCGGGGGTGGCAGAAGTTTCCTTACAAAAAAAAAAAAGACTGAATTTATTTCCTGGGAAAACAGCTCATGTTTGGGAATCATTTACAAAATATTTCTAAGCACTGTACCTAGAAGGGCAATATTGCTATTAGCAAACACATACTTAGTATTCGCCTGCTTTGAAAATAGAAAAGATATTTTAAAATATTTTGCGAAAATCCACGCTTGTAGACCAATGACTGAGGAACAGGTTTTTATGGCAGAAGTCAAAACACAGCGCTTTGGAAACACATGGATCCCAGGCTATTATAGTCATTGTCATCATCCCCATCACCTCCATCTCTGTGCTCACAGAATCCTGATGGTGGAGATCCATTTGCCGTAACAGAAGGGTCAGCCAAATGCACAGGAGTCATGATTCAGATTTATGTCCCTGGGAGCATTATCTTTCCAAGCAGCAGCTCCACTGACTTACAAACTAGTTTCCAATAGGAGGACTTGAGGGGAAAATGTACTGTTTAAAAAACAGCAGAATCCGCGGCTGCTGTGTAGATGCAATTCATATCCAGGAACTAAAACCATAATAGCAAAGTGAATGCCAGTAAAAGTCACACCTTGTAAAAATGGTGTAGAGCTGAGGTTTGGGGGCTTGGGGGTTTGCCAGTTATGCTCTGGGAACTCTAAGGAAGGCCTTGTTTCTACCCTTCTGATGGAACACAAACATTCCTCCAATTTTAACATTCTGTGGCTCCATCTTTTCCAGATGCAAACAGCAGCCCTGGCTGTCTCATTCAGTATTGCTTTTGCCAAGAAGTGCATACTGTGTCTTTTTTTTCTTTTACCATATTTTCTTTAACAAAAGGGAAGCCTCCATGACAATCGAGAGAAACTTTAGAGAAATTGGGCAGAAATAGAAAACTTATTCCAAAAGGCCCCAGGGTGGGGGTGGGGGTGGGGTGGGGACATGGATTGTGGTGGTTTGAAAATCTCAGGGAAACTGAAATAGTTCACAAGCCCTGCTCAAGAACATGGCTAAGAGGGCTGTGCACTGTGCATTGAATTTGATTATGGCTGTTCTCATATCTTTATGTGGTTTTTGGCATAAGTAAGATAGGGACTATTAGGCCAGTGAACAACACACACAAATAGAAGCAAATAATACACATACACATTGACACACACACACACACACACACACACACAGAGAGAGAGAGAGAGAGAGAGAGAGAGAGAGAGAGAGAGAGAGAGAGAGAGAGAGGAGGGGAGGGAGAATGATCTGTTATTTTAAAGAGCTAATGACCTCAAGATCCAGGGAGAGGTAACCAAACATGCCTTTCAAAAGCATAAATCAAGTGGCAGAGGTGCTATCCGGCAGTAAACCCTAACCAGACCGTCACAAAGCAGGTTGCTCTCCATAAACATCAGATCAGGCAGCTCGAATGATTACTGGGCTCTCTTGTAACTGTCACCTGTGGTGGGTCTAATTACAGGCTACCCAGGCAAGCACGCCCACATCACACAGCAATAAAAGGCCTTCCGTTTTGCCGAGCCCAGCCAGACAATAAGAGCACACGCCACCTGATGCGGAGCCCCAAAAGATCAGCCAGAGAGACTAATAAAAATGACAGCTTAGAAACAAATAACAAAGCTCAGGCTGCAACAAAAAGGCAATATCAAATTAGCCAGAAATAGAAGCACTGAGCATAGTTCTTCAACAGGTCAGAACCTATGGTGGGGATGGTGGTGGCTGTCTTCACACATGCCCTTCCCTCTCTCTATTTCTAGACACTCTTTTCCATTTTTGCATCACTCCAAATGTTTGCACATCCAGGTGTCATGTTAAAGAAACAGATGGAGAGGAGGAAAAGCACTCTGCTCTTAAAAAAATAATAAAATAAAATAAAATAAATGCTCCAAGATTCAACGACTGTGGGTTCCAGCTAGAGATCTTCCCCAGCCCTCCTGTTGCTGGCTGCCTTTTGGCCGTCTTGCTGCTAATTAGCACTACCCTGGACCGTCAGGGTCAGGGAATCGCGTATCAGACAAGATGACAAGAGAGATGTCAGATAGATTTGGATTTTCTGCACCCAAGAAGTCACGGGTTCGCGCAGCAGAGGAGGAACCGGAACAAAAGGAAACAGATGGTCTCCAGTGATCCTAGCATTCTTCCAGGAAGCAAGGTTTAGATGCCTACTGTGCACCCAGCATTATCATCAGAAGAATTTAAGACTAGACCTTTGCCATTGGAAGCATGGGATGCCATACCAGAATAATACATATCGTCACTCTGCATAATTCCTTAATGCAGCAAACAAATGCTGTGTGTGTCCTGCTTTTGATGCGAAGCAAGGCAAGTGTGAAGACAACTATCAAAGCCTTGAGGGTGGTGGTCCATGCTTTGTGATTTGGTGGTTACAAGCACATTTATGAGTTCCTGGAAGTAGTTGGCTCTTGTGGATTCACTACAGCACATAACAGAGATCATGGCATTTTTTTTTTAACCTCACAAAATACACTTCACAATGAAATATTGTTAATAAGGCTTTTACTAGAGCAACATCAATACCCATTAGTATTTACGATGACTCCTACCATTACTTGTAGCTTATTTCATTAAAAAAAAATAAGTTCCATGCTTATTATCAAAGTTGAGTTTCAAAGAGATTTCTTTTCATCAAATATTTTCATATGCAAAACATTATCTTTTGTCTTCAAATACAAGGAGGAAAGAAGGGTAAAAGAATACAAGGAGAGAGGCAAAGTGTGATGTTTAGGGTTGTCAACCTGAATCTAGAATCTCCTGGGTGATGGGTCTCAGGGCATGCCTTGGGAGGATTGTTTTAATTGCATTAATTGAGGTGGGAAGAACCACCCACTGTGGGTAGCACCATTCTCTTGGTGGGATGCTGGTCTATATAAAAATGAGAAAGTGAACTGAGCACAGGAATTCATTGCTGACTGTTTCATCATTGTGGCTATGATGTGACTGATTGCTTTAAGCTCCTGATGCCTTGACTCCAATACCAGCTTGATCTGTACCCTTGAACTATGAGTTAGTATGAACCCTTTCTTCCATCTGCTGCTTCTATCAAAGTATTCTATCACATCAATAGGAATAGAAAATAAAAAAACAAAGGGAGGAAGAGATGTGAGAAGCAGGGAGGTAGAGAGAAAAGAGTAAACGGGGTAAGGAGTATGAGACACGGGAAGAAAAAGAAAAAATAGGGGAGGAAATTTCATGGACCAATGGCTACATAGTATGAGAAGTTCATTTCTGCCTTTCCATATGTAACTATAGTAAACACGCTGGACCATCAGCAGTAATGGGAAGGAAGTGTAATAGGAAGAGGGATGGCAGTAAAGAAAGCAGCCAACCATTAGCTACACAAAAGAGCCACATGGCTCTTAGAATCCTATCTTTATCTAAGATCTAAGGTTCTGACACAAGAACCACATTCAAATTCACAGTAGGGTACTCCTGGGGGTTAGACTGAAGTAAATTGATCCCAGTGGAATCTGAAAGATGCAAGGCTTCTAAGAGAAAGCTCAGGGAATGGTGTGTGTGTGTGTGTGTGTGTGTGTGTGTGTGTGTGTGTGTGTGTATGTTGCCCACACATATCGTGTCCTTGTACATGCATCTGATGTTGTTTTCAAGTTCAAAGAGAAATGGGTGCTCAAAGTTCAGCCCAAGGGAAGGATGGGAACAGGTAACAGTAATGGCGGAGTTCTGACGTAGAGGCTAGTACACAAACCACAGAGCCAGAGTTTATCATTCTTTTGCTATCGAGCATGGCTGTGTGAACTGATAGTGTGTATTGCACTAGGATTAGGATGATAAAGACCTGGTGCTCATGAGTCAAAATCAGGATCCTTTAAAATACCAAGTGACTCGGTCTGCATGTCCTAGGATTCTATCTGCCAGCACAATTCAATTATAAGTCTGAAAACATAAACATGAAAATATGCTAAAATAGTTAATAGTGTCCTTTTATATCTTCCTTGGATAATTTTTTAAATGCAATTACTATAATTTTATTAAACGGCATAATTAGTTAATGCCTGAGAAGTTGTCAATATAAGGTACAATTATGTTGTAAAAATTATAATCACGATGTGCGATGATGAATTGTTCTTCTTTTAAAAAGTGTCAGAGGAAAAAAATCTTTAAAATGTTTTTGGAAGCATGTTAGGTAGTCTTCCACATTAAAGATGTGAGGGATCATTGTATCAGTATTAAAACAAATGATATATCAAGAACTGTAAATTGTATATGCATATTGTGTGTGTGTATGTGTGTGTGTGTGTACGTACTGTTAAGATGTCTTAAGAAATTCTCCCCTTCATATTAAATGGTTCAACCTTGTGTTTATTTTCACTTTCTCTTATAAAACTATTGTTCATCTTTAAGCTCCAACTGCACAGGCACTGAGCACATGGTACAAACAGTAGTTGCCGCCGGTAGGTATGGAGACAGCCACCAAAAATGTAATAAAATGTAAGTACAGCTAGTTATGAATAAACTAGTGATTGAGCTTAGAAAGAAAGCTAAATATTTTAGATACTATGAATATCCAAATCACCCAAAGAGCCACTTGAATTGCCCCATTTAGGGAGTTCAGAAACAAAATTAGAACTGTATTTGCCATCCATAACAAAATAAGATAAAGCTGAATGTCCCAAAGGAATCATGGTCACTGTAATAGTTGATAATTGTCCTCTTGACAGGCTATAGAATCACTATGGAGACACGGCATTTCTGTGAGGAGGGGTACAGACTGAGTTCGCTGAGGTAAGAAGATCCAACTTGACTATGGGTAGCACCACTCCATGGGCTGTAGCCCTTGTTTAAAAACAACGGAAGTGAGCTGAGTGCCAGCATCCATCCATCCCTGTTTCCTGAGAGTCAGACGTAGAGGCTGTGTGGCCAGCAGCCTCCTTAAGCTGTCAGCACCATGACTTCCCTAGTTTGATGGACAGTAATACCCTCCAACTCCGAGCCAATGTAAACTCTACTCCTTTTCTGTCAGGTTGTTTTGCTATAGCAGTAAGCAGAACAAGTAATAGACACCTCAAGGCTTTGCTGAACGGCTCTGGCAAACTGCTGAACAGAGCAAACTGTTCACTTCCTAAATGCTCTCTGTTCTCATTCTCTCTCTCTCTCTCTCTCTCTCTCTCTCTCTCTCTCTCTCTCTCTGTGTGTGTGTGTGTGTGTGTGTGTGTGTGTGTGTGTGTGTGTGTGTGTGTTTTACACATATGCCTGATATGTGTTGGAATGGCTGGCTCCATTATTACTGTTGTGTTTAAATTCAAAGTCAAAATATTTTACATTTCCTAATATGCTAGGATCTCAAACTGCGAAGGAATCTATAAATGATATCAAATATAAATATCATTTATAGATTCCTTTGATATAAATGAATTTATAGATCTATAAGTACTGCCTATGATTAAGAAATGGAGAGCTGTATGTTGGACCATATTTGAGGGGTTGATTGATACTTTAAATTATATATTATATTAGAAGGCCTGTCAACTCAAGAAAAATTCTTCATTTTCTTACACTCAAAAAGTTTTAAAAAAAAGTCACAGATGTTAAAGCCATAGCTTTATGAAGATGTCCATTGATATATGGTAGATTTAGATTACTTTTTAACAGCAAATATCTAAGGAAAAATTTAATAAAACAAGGAATCCATCAATGCCCTGCACACTAGCCTCTGAGTGTAGTAGATGTCTGTCTGAAAGATTGGTGGAAAGACACAATGCCTTAAAGGCAACACCACTTTAAAACCACCATGAGAGCTTTGCTATTTAAAGTAACCTTGTGATGAGGCCACCTCTTAGTAAATGTTATCTTATCACATGGAAAATGTATTTATGCGATAATATAACTTCACATCTTTCAACAGTGTCCTGAGATAATGTATAAGTCTATACAGAAAAAACAGAAAAACATATTTATAATTGATCCTATAGTATATAATATCACAATGCGAAAGTATTTTTTGTGAGTTAACCCACTATCAAATGATGTTCTGCCATAGAGACACTATGGGGATTAAACCCGAAATGCCTGCTTATTGACGGGTTGTATAAGATAACCTGAAGGCACTGGTTACTCTCCACAACTACTTCCCATTCTATCTCTTCTTTTTAACAACTTGAAACCTTAAAGAAAATGTGAAAAGTATCCTTTCATGACCCATTAGTTTTACTCAGTCTTTATTTATTCTTTCTCTGAAAACACTTCTGAATCATCTAAGATTATTCTCACAAAGTAAGGGAAACAAACATTCCAACTAGGGATGAATATAGAACCAGTGCTTCTCATATCATATATATGGGTTCCACCAATGTGGATACAGGTCACATAATTCCCGAGGCTAGAACTGTTGCCCAGTGGTATCACAAACTTGTCTACCTTATTTAATATTAGTCCCATCAACTTAGAACAAAGTGATTGATGGACAACTAGTCCCACCCAGGTAGGTATCTTTCTCTCAGTGCCTGGGAACAGGTGTCTCCCCAATGCACACAGTGTCAAGGGATTGCTGAAATATTCAGTTAGCTTGCTCCAAGAGTCAGAATATAAACCCAAAGACAACAGTGGCATTGAATCATGAGCATCAATGGCAAGCAATATCTAGCCCTAGAATAAAGCAGGCCCCTTGTAAAGCTAGATGATCTGAGTTTCAATCCCCACTTTGCCTCCTAAAAACACATGAACATCAACATCAACATTCTGCTGCGTGGGCTCACATTTTGCACCTATGAAAAAGTGGGTCAGTTTTGCGTCTATATCTGCAGGCTTTTGTGAGAACTCATTGAATTAGCACATGAACATTGCCTAGAATTGCTATACCCAATCAGAAAAACTGTAATCTGAGCTCTTAGTATCCCCAGAGTTCAAGGTCTGTGTGGGTATAACCATGTGCACATGGATAAATGCTATATTTACAAATCAATTCATAGAGCAGAATGCAGACAGAAGTACTCACTCTTATGTACAATATGTTTGAGCATTTGTTCTCTGTCAATAACTTAGCACTTATATTGGCTTTCAATTGGGAAAGTCAAGAATGTGACTCTTTGAAGAGGGAAATTATATAGTTAATTTAGCATGAATAATTAATTTAAAGCTCAGAAAGAAAAATGAACCAAAATATTTCTCAAGCGTTCATAAAGGGAACAAAATCTCTAAAGGCAGAGTAAGAATTTTCTTTGAAATATTCTGCCTAACAAAACACATTGAGGTGAGAAGCATGATTTTGTATGTTTTGACCATTCCCCATTAAATGCAAATTTAACAATTATAAAATAAGTTTTATTGTATTGCATTTTATTTGTTTATTTTTGAGATTGTATTTTAATTAAACATTCACATTAAATATATTTTAAATGAAAATATAGTGATTCCCCCTTCCCTTTCTTTCCTTAAACCCCTCCAATATCCCCTCTTTCCAACTACTCTTCCTATGTCCCCTCTCACATTGATGGCCTCTTCTTTGATTTGAATTTTTTTTCAACAACACACAGCAATTTTAACATAGTAGCTATCAGGAAGTATTCAAGATAGCATTCTTCTCCTAGCATTGAGGATGCAGCCACCTACACAAGATTCAGAGGATAAGTTCTCCAGTGAGTCAGGTTTATGCTTAAATAATCTAACATGATGAATTCTTCCATATCTGTCTATCTACTTCTGATTGGACTTAGATCTTAAAACGCTGATTGAATTTTAAACTGAAGCTTCTGACAAGGAATGATCTATGTAACCACACTCACAGGAATCCCAGGAAAACGTATGGCCTGCTTCCCTGAAGACTTAACATTAATAGCTAGCGTATACTAAATGTAATCCCACAATGCACGTGTTTTGTCTCATCTGGAAGAACAGGGAAGACTATGAAGTGTGTAGACTATTTTTGGAGCGAACTGAAGGAAAAAGTATTTTCCTTTCTCCCCTGAATAGGTAGTGTGCTAGTATTAATTCTTATATCTACAGGGACAGGGAAAGTCCTATCATGGATAGTTTGACCAAAACTGTTTTTTTTTTCAGCTCTACAGTAGCCCAACACTATCACTCACCCTCATTTCCAATAGAAGATAAGGATTCAAATACTATCTTCTTGCTGAATAAGTTCCCAAGTTAAACCTATGCTTCAGACATTCACAAAGCTGTTCACCCCTGTATCACCCAGCCAGCAGGTGGAACATGAAGGAAGTGCCAGTTTGATGAATAAAAAGCAGCAGCACCCTGCCCTAACTAGACCACAGGAGAACTATTAGTGGGTACCAGTGATTACATACACATCATCCTTGCAAAGAAAGCCAGACAAAGAGGATGCTGAGCTTCCTTCTCTCAACCTCCTTGCATCTTTCTGGCTCGGCTTAGTTGAGGAACTAACTTTCTGATGATAGACAAACTGACAGAGGTCCACATACCCAAGGATATAGCAACATGCCCAGTGGCAGGCCCTATGTACGTAGCTCCAACAGAACTCTATGAGCAACCGAAAAGCCCATAGAATACTCTGTGAACAAAACATGCTTCCCCAAAAAGAGCTTGACTGCTCATGATGTAATTTAAACAACAAAAGAGGAGGGTGGAATGCACACATGGACACACACATGCCCTTCATTCTGTCCTTGAAGTACATTTCAAGATAGTCCTATATTTTGAAGATCAGAAACTGTAGACGGATAATTATAATTCTGTCAGCTTTGGGGCAGGAACTATCTGCCTTTCAGTGTCTTGGTGTCTCTGAGAAACACCATGGCTAGGCACTATACATATGGTATAAACTTTTGCATGTGAATGCATTTCAATGCATTATACTCAGGATAAGTGATACAGTTTATGTATATAGTAATCCCTCATTAAACTTAGGGTTTTAGTTCCAAGATTCATCCCCAAATACCTAACCTCATAGATGCCCAAGTACCTTAGATCCAATGTCATCATCTGGACTGTAACATACACATATCTTACAAAACATTTCTAGACTGCTTGTAACATAAAATAAAATGCAAATGAAATGTAGATAACAGTGATACAATTTTGTACGAGTAAAGACAAGAGAAACGTCTGTACTTCTTTAGTATAGATGTAATTTTGAAGATTTTTTTTTTAGTTGTAGCTGGTTGGGTCTGTGAAACTGGAGTGCATGGGCACAGCGAGTTGACTCTACAGCGTATGTGACTAAGTCTGATCTTTTTCAGTGATGTATTGAAGGAAATATGTCATTCACACAAACAGTAGAGCTTGCCACAGTCCCATAGCCCATGTATCCTTGGGCATTATGATTCAATAAATCAGGGTGGAGAGGACAGCACTGCTGCCCCTCTGTCTGGGGACACTTGGTACCAAGGAACATTGTTGCAGCCTCTGACACCCTGTCGGGTACTGGCTCTTCTCTGAGGTGGTATCCAGTGAAGAGGACTCACCTCAGGCAGAGGCAATGGAGAGGCCCCCTGGCAAGGTTCCCTTCCTGTCCAGAAGTGCTCTTTACTGGACAACCTGTTTCCATTCATTTGTTTTAATCTTTCTTCAGATCAGGCCAGCAGCCCATTAATCATTTCTGTCATCCCCTTACCGAATCCAGGGCAACAGATCTGTTTTTCTAAAGTCTCAGAGCCAGAAATCAACTGAGAAAAAGGGGAAATCCTCTACCTCTCATGCGGCTGGCCAGAGCGCTGGCTGCAAGCAGCCGCCAATTGTGTTCACTTTCCTCTGAGGCCCATAATTGCACACAACAGTCCATGGAAAGTTTTGAAAGGGAATCTGGGTAGGAAGTGGAGCTGAGGAGGTACAAGAGGAGCCTGAGCTATGGAGCCACCAGCAGAGGAGGGTGGAAGAAATGGAGATAGCTAAATAAATGCCAGGGCAATGACAGCAAGGATTGGCATTGCCTGAATGATGCAAAAATGAAAATCAATCAATCAAAATGCTGCCCACTGGCAAAGAAAAAGTCTCTTATGGAGCTGACATAACTGGTTCTATAAAAAAATGTGGAAATAACTTTGAGGTCACAATGAGGCACTAATATCTTATGCTCATATATAAATACACACACACACATATATATCACATACATATACACATATATATGTAACAGCAATGTTTAGATTTTATTTCTATATCAGTTTGATCTCATGAATATATCTGTGTGATATATACATCATATAAATTAAGGCCAAGCCTGCAAGACAGAAGAAAACATGGAGGATGATGTACTGTCAACAGAAAACAGGAGAATCCAATTTGCCTTGGATCATTATATACATATATATACGTATATATATACATATATATACGTATATATATATATATATATATATATATATATAGTCTAACTATTGTAATCTCTTACTTATACATAAACTGTATAGAAATTCACCACTAATACCAGGTATAAAAGACATATAAGGCATTAAGAATCTCGGTATCTCCTTCATAGCTGACATTATCAGTCTGATCAAGGGCCAGTTCCTTTACAAAAGAGAGAGGATGCCCCAGAGATGCCAAGCGAGGCTGTGGTACCAACTAGGATGTTCTTCAAAGACCCGTGGATTTTCGGTAACAGACTCAGGAGGTGTGACAATTCTCAAAGTTCTCTGACTTGATATTATTATGCTCATGTGAATGGGTCACTGTTTTGAGAAACCTAGTGTAGCTCATACATACAAGTGTTTCTCAGTTCTGGTGTTGGGTCCTGTTTTAATTCACAGTGATCAATTGTATCCAAAGCTTGATGTGGAAACATATTTTTAATATTGAATTTTGTGAATGATTTACTGCAAAACTAAAGTAGAACCATTTAGATAAAATTTAGTCATATTACTTGCCTGCTGCCACATTTTGTAGGCCATGTGAAGACTATCTAAATATGCTGCAATTTCATCACAGGACATATAGATCCTGGCTCTTTTAAACTGAGCAAGAAGTGACCTATGACTAGTATTGGAATAAGTTAAAGGATTTTGATGGGCAGCTTTTATCCAGGTACTGTCTTAGAAAGGCTAAGCTCCTATGTTATAACATATTTTAGAGAGATGAATGGATACAAATAAACAGGAAACAATGTGAACAGTACAAAGAGAAAGACCTTACCACAAATGCTATTGTACTTCTCAGTGTGGACTCCCACTGGAAGCAGCTTTTGCAGAACTGTATTGTGTTCCATATTGCCATGGTGAGTCTCTTCACCCTGTCTGCATCTCTTGATAAGATCTGAGTTTTAAAAAAATGGAAAACAGAGAGGTAGATTGGATTTACATTCTCTGGATGGTCTCTTAGATCCACTGCCCTGGCTGTTTAAATTGGATCATGTATGGCACCAGTTAAAAAAGTATGAAGCCCTCATAGCTTCTAAAACTATTTCAAAACATTGCCATCCACAGGGAACAAGAATTTCCAACCTGAGCTATGGTCCATTGTCTGAAAAACGGCTTGTTTTAATAGTGTTCAACACAAAACTGAGCTGAGGAGAGCTGTAGCAAATGGGCATTTGGTGGACAGGAGTGCTGTGTGCATGTGCGTGCATGGTGTGGGTGAGCACATGTGTGTGTGTGTACATGGTGTGACAAGGAGAGAGAGAAGTATGGAGACAAAGCAAGAAAGAAAAATATTGAGACAGAATGGGAATGAGTCTCAAGATGCTCTTTAGTATGGCTGCAACTGGAGAGAACACCAGTCAGAAAGCCCCCATATTCCAGCTCAGTTAGGCCAAAAGGGATAGTTGTGGGAAGGAAGTCCAACTCCCCTCCCAGCTGTTGATTCTTCAGCACGTTTCTCAGCCTTTCTCCCCGAAAGGATTGTCACTGTTTTTAACCTTACAGGTGGTTGTGAGAGTTCCTGACTTGGTTTTAAGCATTTGTTTCATAAGTAAAAACTTCAACTTTATGACCCTCTGAAGTGACCCAGGGGTTACCCCAGGGCAGTACTTGGGGAGGGTCCTGACCCACCCAGGGAATTTGGCTCCAGATTCCCCCTCCACTCTCAAAGCTAACACCACCCCAGTGGCCAAGCTGTTTTCTAAAGAAAATGTCTTTTCTCCCAGCGGGAAGCACCGTATTTTGATTTGCTTGCAAAGCTGCCACCCTGCCTACCTCCACTTAGGTTTTAGCTTTCAAGTAAACAGGGCAAAAGACAAAAAACTAATAATAATAATAATAATAATAAAAATGAAGACTTTTACTCAGATTACACACAATGACTATTTCACTCAATGCTAAGGCACCAAAACAAAACATTGAGTTACTTCCCTCCACAAGGTGAGGGGTGGGCAGAAGTTCATGGGAAACAAAAGGAAGATAAGACTGCTTTATATTTAACTGCTTTGTGTCATGCACAGCTGCTCACCGCAGAGGAAGCTGTGGAAGTAATAAACACTTTTAAAGGGGGGACACTTTGTTCTTTGTTACACAACTGAAGAAGAACAATGGGTCCTGACTGAAATCCTGGACTCTATCTAAAGAGGACAGGGAGGGACACCGGAGAAAGAAATGCAGAGGTCATGAGTTTTCTTTTTGAATATGAAGTTCCTCCCCCTCATCCGAGATCTTTACCTTTTGTTGAACTGATAAGAGAGGAATTCAGGGGTGATGGGCAAACAGAGAAACAGCTAATTCAATCCGGGGTAAAATGCCTACACACACCCTAAATTTAGACACAGGGAGCAGCTAGGTGAATCTGAGGCTAGAGGCTTCCTCAGTCCCTTGGGAAATTCCTTTACCCCCCTGAACAAACAGAGAGCGCTGGCCTTCAGCTGGGAAAGGAGAAACCAGTATGAAGTAAGTGAAGAGGGTCAACCAAGACTTTTAGGTTGTCTGCTCCACGTGCACTGTGAGAGAACACTGCAGGGCGCACCCCCCTCTTCCCTCCCATAGGTTGTGTATTAAGCCTCTCCTCGTGGACTTGGCTGAAGCCCTATTTTGAGAGAGAAGATCAGGGAAAGAAATGAAAAGATGAGGAGTCCAGATTAAAAAGGAGTGGGAGAGGAGAGAAGTGAAAGAAATTCAGCCGTGACCGGACCTGCTTGGATCCTGAGTGCTGAAGGTGCTCACATTGGTGGGCACCACCTACCTTTTTGGACAGCTTGCGGCTGTCTTCCACGAAGCGCTTTTCTCTTGGAGTGAAGGTCCTGATACTCGCTTTGACCTGGGGAAACACATGACTGTTACAAGGACAGCATTCACAGGGACTTCCTTCTCTTCCCGAGCAGCTGAGAAGATCACAGAAAATGAGACCTTTCAACCCACAGGCCATGGGTAGGAACCAGAAAGTGGTGGGTCCTGTCATGTGTGGCCAGTTTCCAGGGTCCCAGGGTCATCAGGTCCTTGGGTAAGTCAGGCTGGACCAGGGACAGTTATGTCCCCATTTGGATAAACCCACAGAAATACTTCAAATCAGGACAGACACCGAGCTTCATAAATTTTCATGCTAAACTGAATGACAAAAATTTCTCCTCTCATTTTGAACTAAACTTTTGGCAATGGCGCCTAAAACAGGAATGACAGTTCTCAGTCCATAAAAACAACATTTCCACAGACAATCTCATTACCTCCAGTGACCTGAAAAAGCAAGTAAATGGGCCATGTTAGCTCGTTTACAGGGGGAAAGCTGTGCCCCAGGGGAATTTACTGACTTGTTCAAACCAGCAGAATGAGGGAAAACTTCAAAAACTGAAACATGAATCTACCTTCACTGTAGCCCTTAACCAACATATTTTCCCCTGCGACTGCACTCATGTCTTGGCTGAATAACATAATCTCCATATAATCCATATGCAAGTGCTTCCCAGAAGAAAGCAGTAGATCGAGTCACCTCTCCTGCAAACTACAGACACGGTTTATTGGAGTGGAACAGGAAGGGACTAGGGAGAACACACTCTTATATTGAAGACCGTCTCCCAATTTCAAAATTACCGAGAATTTGAGACTGTAGAGATATAAAATCTATGATACTCATTGTTTTAAAGGCCACACAGCTTGCATATCATAGATGAAACAGATATGCTAGATATTATATGTAAATTACATAAAATTTACGTTTATAGAATGGATTATACGTATAATGTATTATATATTTGTATGATCAGTAGATGACATATAGATATACAAAATATATAGATATACAAAGGCTACCTTTTCTTTTATTTTTACTTTTTTCCTTGACATTTAGATTACTGAGAATTTAAACCTCATCAATCCTGCAAGCTCAACTATCTGAAACCTGGAACATTCAACTTGGGTTTTATGACTGAGGTATAAACACACCACCACCCATTCTCCAGCTTCAATTCTGAAATATTTGACATTAATCTGAGACTACTCAGGCTGAATGCCATGTGTTTTAGGTACTGAAAAGCTGGGAGCGGCATCCTGAGGGCACTTACTGGATTATATATGAGGTCCATCTCTAAGTAAATAAGCCCTTTAAAAGCTTGTTCCAAATCTTTATTCTTCAACACATAACAATTTGGTTGTCCATCTCTAATCTGTTAGGAATAAAAGACAAAATACATATTAGTATCAATGTTCTTTGTGTTTTAAATGGGAAAACCAAAACTAAGTTTGACTAAGTCGAAAATGTATTTAATTTTTTTGGCCTCTGTAAAAATATATTTTATAACTCATTTTGTATCTACTAGCATGGTTGGGTAATTCACTTACTGTTTTTATATTGGTCTCATTTTTACCACTATATGATTACACATGAAGCAAGTATTTGGCAGGTACTAAATGAAAGATTGATCAACTTTTAATTCTAGAGTGGCGTTGTAATTGATAGGAAGATAAAGCAACAACCATTGACTCAAAGTGGTATGTTGACATAAACCTAGGGGTGCAAATCATGTCATGATGATAGGAAGCTTTTGTTCCTAAATTATGAAGATTTCATTTCCACATACTGCTGGTGGTGATGTTTTAGCGCTGGCAAATGCAACATGGTAACATAAGATGCTAACATAACAGGGTCCAGGAAAGGCGCAAAGCTACACAGAGAAACCCTGTCTCGAAAAACCAAAAAAAAAAAAAAAAAAGATGCTAACATGGGAAGAAAATAGAGAGCTCTCTTTTCTTAGCAATTTTACTTTAATTATAAAATCATTCTCAAAAATGATTAAAGAACCATAAAGGAGCTAATTTTCATTATGAAGCTATCAGTGGTTCACTGGTCCCCACAAAATTCAAATTAATTAAATCAAAACCTAGCTGAATTTGAAGTCAAGATCCCAAATCATTCAAGATATCCAAAGTGCTTACACATCCATGTCTCTGACAGTACCACGTCCCCCTGGCTTCCATCCAGCACTTCTCAGCACTTCCTCTCACTGTGCTACCTGCCTGCAGTTCCCAGCAAACATGACATCTCAGCAAACAGCACCTCCCCTGGCATTTCAGAAAGTCTTTGGCTCCCTTGAAAGCACGCTAACTGTAGAATTCCTTGTCCTGTCTTCAGATTGAGAGCAGCCATGCTTTTCCTACACAGCCGTGGCGGATGTTGATGAAACTTTTGGCATTTAGGAAACGTAGTCCACTCTAAAGGGCCTCAGCACAACCTGGGCTTATCAAGTCTGCTAGTTCTGACTGTAATGCTTGATAATTCAAATAACTTGAAAAAAATTGGAAGGCCGGGAATCTGAGCCATATTTTAAATGACTATTGCTGTCACTACAATCATTCACACAAGTGTTCTCATAAACACTGGTGGAAATGAGTTGAGTAAGTCACGGTGGGGAAACAGCAATTCCACTTTACAAGGGAGAGGTCATCTTCCTTCCCGAAGCACCCCACCTCTCAGATTGAATAGCTTTCATACAGAAAGATGGCTTTCCTGGTCAGCGGCTGAGAGGAAGGGGGTGCCCCCATAAAGTCCCGACTTCCTTCCTCAACGGTGTCCAAACAGGATTCGGAGCTTCCGCTCTGGCATAGAGTCTCACTTAATAAATTGTCGGTGTTAAAGTTGAAAGACATAAATACAAAAACAGCATGTCAATTTGCCAAGCTGAAGTGCTTCCAACTTCGTTTTGTTTCAGCCCTCAGTTCTTGTAATGTTATCTTAAAATTTCCATGATTTCTTAAGGGCAAGGGAAGGTCAGTAGGAGAACAAGAAGTATACATATAAAAATATTTCACAGAAGAGGGAGGTTTTCTTTTTTTTTTTTAATTCGGTAAATGATGATTTCCTGTTACTCAATGTCACTAGCATTGTGTCAGTGAAACTCAGAATCCACACAGGAACATTAAAGGTATCATCAAAGCCAGAAATACCGTGAAATATAGTCATGTTTACTACTTCAATAGCAAATTAAGTTGGAACATAAAAATTTTAAGTTTGATGACTACAAAAATAAAAACCTAATTCCTTTCAAATATATATAAATATCACAATTCTTCTCCTGAATTAGAAATTAAGTAGGGATTGGCACACCTCTCTCTTCATTTTTTTCATTGAAACTTTATATTTACAGAAATAGCCTTATAAAGTATTTAATTTTTGTTGTTAAGATTATATGAAGTCTATAACTTTATTTTGTAGCTACCAATATGATTTGGTGATATTATTTTACATATGTCTCTTCTTTACTGCTATGTAATATTCAAAATGAAAATCAGCTACAATGATTTAAACATGTGGCATCACAGTAAATACTGACACTAAAACAGAAGAGAACATTCTGGAAAACATTTTCCAGCTCTATTATGGAACTGAACTGTCAACACTTGGATACAGGATTAAAAAGTCAATCTGAAAGGCTATTTGCATCTGCCCAACTCCCACATGATGGTGTTGGATGAATGCTACCCATGTACATTACACACTTAAGGCTATACTCATGATTTATAGTGCTTTAGAGTGAGAAATAGAATATTATTTCTAATACTAAAATTTTAACAATTTTATTTAATTGGAAAATTAAACACAGTCAAAAAACATTTAGAGGTAAGACTCTGTGAATTTTTTTAATTTAATTTTTTTATTTTATAATTTAATTTAATTTTACATATCAGCCATGGATTTCCCTGTCCTCCCACCTCCCGCCCCCCCTCCCCACCTTTCCCCGAGCCCACCCCCCATTCCCATCTCCTCCAGGGCAAAGACTCACCTGGGGATTCAGTTCAACCTGGTAGATTCAGTCCAGGAAGGTCCAGTCCCCTCCTCCCAGGCTGAGCCAAGTATCCCTGCTTAAGCCCCAGGTTCCAAACAGCCAGTTCAT
Source organism: Peromyscus californicus insignis (assembly GCF_007827085.1). Lineage (NCBI taxonomy): Eukaryota > Metazoa > Chordata > Mammalia > Rodentia > Cricetidae > Peromyscus > Peromyscus californicus. The sequence continues at coordinate 129,617,329 of NW_026294562.1, read as the reverse complement.
GCACTAAGGACAGGTCCCATCCCACTGCCTGGGTCCCTCCCAAACAGTTCAAGCTAATCAACTGTCTCACTTATCCAGAGGGCCTGATCCAGTTGGAGGCTCCTCAGCTATTGGTTCATGGTTCATGTGTTTGACTCTGTGAATTTTTGTCTCTAGTTATGAGAGAGCTGAAACCCAACATAAAGATTGCAGCCCCTGTCTCCCCAGCCAGAAAGAAGCAACAGTGTTTAATTCATGACAGAAAGAGGTGGGTCCCCATGTTCATTTGGAGAGTCTTCTGTGCTAACCTCTGGGAAGACTGAGTTTCCATCAAACTAAAGTTCTTAGGTGAAAATACCAGATAATATATTGAATTTCAGTTCTGTAAGATAAAAATCTTGAAACTGGTTTATTACATAATTTTTTGTACTCAACATTATCGGCTACAAGGACAATACTAGACCATAACTCAAGGCATCTTCACAGGGCAGTATAACACATATATAATCTAATTAGGAATATACATTGCATAACTGGGAACAGTGCTTCCATAAACATGAATAGCATCTTTCATAATTAGAAATACTATCTTCTGGAATTATTAGGAATTCCTTCACAGTTTAAAACAGTACTTACCATAACTAGGAAAAAATACCTTTCATAATTAGGAACAGTACCTTTCATATATAAGGAAGGTACTTCCATAACTAGCAATAGTAACTTCCATGATTTAAAGATGGGCATTTCTCTCTACCTTAGATTTCTTTTCAGTTCAGTATGAGATATAAACCATCTGTTTGGAGCATAGGAAAAAAGGTAACTCTGGTCATTATCCAAAGAGTTTAAAAGCAACAGGAAGTCTCTTACTAAACAATAATTTGAGATTTGGAATTAGAGAAAAATATATTATGAAAAGTTATGTTGTCAAACCGATCTTCAGGCACAGTGAAGGAATAGAGGACATGCAGGGCCTCACTTCCCCTCGGAAATGTGGCCATGACAGACTCTGGGACAGGAGAAGAAGTCACTGCCTGTAGTTTTCACCCTCTGCTGAATCCACGAGGCTCCAAGCAGTAGTTTCAAGGCCAACCTCACGCAGGCAGTGCTGGTTAATCTTGGTGGGCCTCAATCAAAAGGAGCAGAAAGGAAAATGAGAGATAGATGTTTGCAGAGGAAGAAAGAGATGGTAGAAAGGTGGCAGGGAGATGGGAGCAGTGAGTGTGATGCATATATAATGATTGATCCACGTGCGTCTATTTAATGGGGAATCAGGATTTAAGATATACATTGAGGAAATACACTCATGAATACAGAACGGAATAGACAGCTGAAGTCGTCCTCTGATCTGACTGGGAGACAATCCACCTCACAGGCAGGAGCAGGGAGAAGGGGCATGTGACCCTTCTCCCTCTCCTTCGCCTCCTTCGGGCCCTATAGCCCAAGGTCATGGGCAAAGCAAATACCACTACATGTATATGTATGTCTGTGTGTGTGTACATAATTTTATATATGTGTGAAAAGTATATATTGTGTATGTGTGTGTGTAAAACTGCAAACAAATTAAACTTTAAAATTACCATGTTAAGAAAATTATAATAATCCTTAAACTAACATTTTTCTACATAAAATAGAATTGCCTCTGCTTATTCTTTTTTTTTTTTTTTTTTGGTTTTTCGAGACAGGGTTTCTCTGTGTAGCTTTGCGCCTCTCCTGGAACTCACTTGGTAGCCCAGGCTGGCCTCGAACTCACAGAGATCCACCTGGCTCTGCCTCCCGAGTGCTGGGATTAAAGGCGTGCGCCACCACCGCCTGGCTGTCTCTGCTTATTCTTAAGCACTGTAAAAATGAAAGGCTTTTAAAAGTTGATAATAAACTTTTGAGTCAGAGGAATACTCTGTTCAATATTCTTAAAAACATAACCTGACTGTAACATACTGTAGCACATGAGGACACACAGAAAAAAAATCCCAATTGCATTTTTCCAAACAAGAATTATTTTTATTGTGATTCACCATAAAACTCTTTGATGTAATATGTTACCAACATTAATCAGAATCAATATGAAGAAATAAGACCATGGGAGAGCTTAAGGAGAAAAGCCATGCATTTAAGATCAAAATCTCAAGTAAAAAGTCATATTGATTCCATTATTGTTTGACCTTCAAACTAGAAAAGGCAGAACATTTGGATATAGATTAGCTTCCTGTATCAAATACTATTTTCCACTCTAGATGACGATGAAGACGAAGATAAAAACGAAGAATGAAGAAGAAGAAGAAGAAGAAGAAGAAGAAGAAGAAGAAGAAGAAGAAGAAGAAGAAGGAGAAGGAGAAGGAGAAGGAGAAGGAGAAGGAGAAGGAGAAGGAGAAGGAGAAGGAGAAGGAGAAGGAGAAGGAGAAGGAGAAGAAGAAGAAGAAGAAGAAGAAGAAGAAGAAGAAGAAGAAGAAGAAGAAGAAGAAGAAGAAGAAGAAGAAGAAGAAGAAAAAGAAGAAGGAGAAGAAGAGGAAGAAGAGGAAGAAGAAGAAGAAGAAGAAGAAGAAGAAGAAGAAGAAGAAGAAGAAGAAGAAGAAGAAGAAGAAGAAGAGGAAGAAGAGGAAGAAGAAGAAGAAGAGGAAGAAAGAAGGAGTAAAAGACTGTGTCCACGGCACAACATGGTACAGCAGCTGAGCCCAGCTGAGGCACAAGCTAAATAAACACCAATAAAACATGACAAGGAGAGACACATGGCTTGGCAAGAGGACAATTAGTAATTAGTACACTTTATCTGATGGGACTTCACATTCTTCATGCAGCTTAGAATCAGGTGTGGGTCCAATGATTTGAGTTACAAATAGCAGAAGAGGTTAAGATTTCCAGGAGTCCTGAAGAGAGATCAGCTACCAGGAAGCTGAAGGAGCCTAGAACCCCCTCCTTGACCCTTGTCACGACAATTACATCTCTCCAAGGCAGTCAAGTCTTGCACCAGAATCAAACCCAGAACTGAACTTGAGAAACGACACGAAGTCTGGTATACTTAGGGCTTCTCACAGCTACTGTTCCTAAAATATGAGCTATTTCCATACAGATTTCACAGAGGATTCTAAGTTATGGGAAAATTTACACACAAAAAGTATCACAAGAAAAAAATGCATCTGTAGTTTGTAATGTAAATTGTTATTTCTGTTGCTTATATAAATAGGATAGTTCATTCACCTTAATGAGTTTCTAAACAGTTAAACACCCATTCTGAGCTTTACCTTGGATTTTACATTTACACTATCAAATGTATTTTTATACACCATGGGTCTGGATAATTTCAGTGTGATCTTTCTTATTTATGATTTCTTTATACTAAACTTTTAATTAAAAAATTAAAACAGGATTGGCAATGTCTAAGGTAGACCCTAGAGGTAGATAAACTGAGTTCATAATTCTGACTTTGCTTAAGGCTGGCTGGATAACTTCATTTAAATTACCTAGCTGCTCTGTCCTTGTTTCTTAATTCTTAAGATGTAAATCATAATGCTACTTATCTCCGAGGTGAAATACATTAACAACAGTCAGTCACAGTAGGGAGTACATAGGAATTGCTAAATACATGGCATATGTTTAATATTATCTCTGATTGACTTAATTTGTATACACAGAAATTATGCATGTATACATATGCATAGATATATGTGCTAATATATTGGTAATAGCAGGGTCTCATATAGCCTGGACTAGTGCTGGCCCACTGTGCTATATCCCCCAACCCCCACAGCTCTTTTTCTTTGACGTTTTGAAATAGGGTCTTCCTAAATTGCTTAGCTTGGCAATTGAGTTCATCCTGTAGCCAAAGAAGGGCTTGAATTTTGCCATTCTCCCGCCTCAACCTCCCAAGTAGCTGAGGTTACAGGCCTGTACCACCAACCCTGGTTTAAAGTATGTGCTTTTTAATTAGATCTGATGAATTACATGTCATAGTTCTTTAAATTCACCAGTCTCTAGCCCTTGTAGGCTGTGAGGAGTGTTGATAGATACCTGTGTGTACCATGCATTCATTTCTCAAGGTACAGCCCCTTGGTATAATTGCTGAGTCATGGAAGGTGGCTAATTATAGGGTTTAAACAAGCCTTGCCAGGTTGGTTTCTTGAAATTCTTAAGTGATTTACATTCCCAATGAAGAAGGTTGTCTTTTTCCTGCAATTTCTTTAATCCCAAATATTTTACCTTGGAGAAATAAGCAGGTCTCTGGTTCATATGTACTTTTTTGTTTTGTTTTGTTTTGTTTTCGAAACACAGTTTCTCTATGTAACAGCACTAACTGTCCTGAAACTAGCTCTGTAGACCAGGATGGCCAGGAACTCACAGAGATCTGCCTGCCTCTGCCTCCCAAGTTCTGGGACTAAAGACATGCGACACCACTGCTCAGCCTCATACACACTTTTGAAAACAAATGAGACTACTTTATGAAAGCAGACAGACATACTCAGTTCCTGTTTCTGATATTCTGTGTCTGTGTGACTATATATAACTACTTTATTTGTGTGAGCCTAGCTGCCTCTTTAAAATGGATACCTAGACTATAAATGTACAAGGTGTGTGTATATGACATTCTGAACCACTTTTATCCAAGTCACTATTTCCAACAGTATTTTAAGGCACCCCTTTTCTCCATTTGATAATGAAAACTCTTAACCAGATTTGTCAATCCTGCTGCTTAAATTAATCATTTAAACTGCTAAAACAAGGTAAAGGAATGTGACCATTTAGTTCACAATTGCTCCATTTTCACAAGTTCACTTATCCTTACAATATACATGTAAGAATTAGCCTCATATCAGCAATAAGGAGTCAAAGACAGAGAAGTTAAGTAACTTGCAAAATCTCAGCTATGTTACATGAGAAGCCAGTGGTTCAATCCCTGATCTGCCAACTTGTCCTACATTCTTAACTACGAAGACCATAACTAGATAGGCCATCTCTGTGCTATGAGGATTTCTCTTTTGGGTTAACTTTCCTCCAGGTTGACTTACCTTAGACTCAATAATTAAAGAAAATACATGCTGGCCACAAACATTTGTTTATAGGCTATCATTCTGTCTTCATCTGTTTTGTTTTGTTTTTGAATCACTCCATCTTTTTGTCTTTCAGTTTAGCATGGTAATTGATGCTGAGGCTACATAGTCTGAGGATCTTAGAAATTTTTTTCTCTTACTGCTTTGTTTCCATTTGCACATTTAGGACTTCCTTTTAATATTATCAGTATCTTAACAACTTTTATGGAATTTGTCAATTTGATAAATATATTCAGTGTATTCTGACTATACTAACCTTGTCCTGCCTTACTTTAATCTCATCCTTTTTTCCTCCACCCTCCCACTAAATAACTTTGCCACATATGAAAGTGGTTTGGGTTTGGTTTTGAAACTCACTGAGTTTCATAAGCATCACGTTTGACCACAGGTTTGGAAATATCCATTGAAGCATGGTAGGCTTGCCAGTGGGTATAACCAAACACAATCACAGCCCATCTCAGAATCCATTGGTATCCAATAGTTAAGCATGGAGGGGTAGGAAGGAGTACATGGGCCTCTCCTAGATCCCTAATTGACTATTGACAGATCTAGTCATCTTATACAGGCCAATGTAGCTGCTGTGAGATCATGACTACATAGTCTATGTCACATCTAGAAGTCAGTGTTTCACTGTCCTTCTTCCTGTCCTCTGGCTCTCACATTCTTTCTGCTCCCACTTCTGCAATGTCCACTCAGCTTTAATGGAGGTGGCACAATTACCTATTTAGGACTGTATACCCAGCCATCACTTATTCTCAGAACCTTGGGCAGTCAGCACTTACTATATTTCATTGCAAAGAGAAGCTTCTCTTATTAAGACCAGAAGTAGCCTTTTCCTATGGGCTTAAATATATTCTGAAGGCATCTTGATCCTACCAGCTACGGGACTGAGAATTAAGAAATGGGCCTTAAGTACAATCAGAACGTAGTTGGTTACCACCATAACAGTCATGCCACTACTCCAACAGTGAGCACATCTGGCTTGACAGGTTGATATTATAGTCCACAGTGCTCACAGCTGTGTAACACTACTGGTCCGCAGCAGGCTGCATAAAGCTTTCTAGAACATAAAGTCTCTGGAGCATGGTGACAGCTTCTAGCTTAGTTCCGACTTGATACATCCTGCAAGGGAAGTGTGTGTAGTCTTCAACAATCAATCTGGTCAACTAGTTCTGATGTTAACCAAGAGGAAATAAAAAGAGCTTGCATTCTTTTAACTGTTCAGTGATTAATTCATCTTGAAATTATTATTGTGCTGAGTGGAATGTTTTACCCTAACTCCCTAAGCAGCTGATTTTCCCAGAACCACTTACCAAGTCTTTTATGCTTTACACAGTGACTTCATGCTTCAGATTTAATGTTAAATGATCCCTAATTAGTGTTCTATCAAGTCCTTCACTAAAGTTCTAGAATATCTTTACAAAGATCTTAGACATAATATCTTGTTTATTTTATATTAGGCTTTGGTGTTTTAAATTTTCTAATTAATATAGCTGTTGCTATTGCTTTCTTAATATGTATCTTACTGATCTTTCATAGTCTGTTACTTATTAACTATTTATGTTTACAGATATCTGAAATTATATAACACGTTAAAAATGTGATTTCTTATTAAGATGTACATAATGGTTTTTTCCATATAATTTTGGATTGACTGTAGCTGATATAAAAGATTTATGTTCTCACTAGTTAATTCATAAACTTCAGCCTGTTGAAGTCCCTAAACAATACTGTAGAGAAGGCCCTATTACTACTTTCATTTTGAAGGGGAAGGCATAGAAAGAATATTGTGGTACTACAGCCATGGTTCTGAGGCTTTGGGCAGACACTGGGACTCATGGTAAGGGAGTCTCCTTCAGTTACTGTTATGGTTTAGATATGGAGTGTCCCTGAAAAGGGCTCATGATGTAAAGTACTTGCTTCCCAGCTGGTTGAACTACAGTGTGAGATTCTGAATTTCACAATCTAACCGGCAGAAGTAGATAACAGGGAACATCTTTCCTCTGGCTGCTGCCTCATCCTCCTTTTCCTTCCCATTTGTGTCTTCCGCCCTTCCTCCTCTTCCATTCCACAGTGAGACATGGTGAAGAAGCTCCTACCACCACGTACACCTACCACCATTCTGTTTTGTTTAAGAGTGCCTGGGGCCAAGAGACTATGGACTGAAACCTTTGAACCAGTAGCCAAAATAACTACTTTTTCCTTTCTTTGTCTATGTCACACATTTTAGTCACAGTAACAAAAAGGTAACTAATATGATTGCTAAATGATTGGACTATTTTGTCCGTAATCAGGAATGGGAGTAGACTTTTTTCAAGGACCCCTTCCACATCTAGTGATACTGCTGTGGAACATTCCACCTTTAATATGTCATTGTTATCAATTACACAGTATGCTTCCTAATGTGTCGAGCCTGTCTGATACACAAGAAGAACATAATTTTCTATTTTCTTAAATTTTTTTCTTGCTATGACTTATTAATTCTGATCACAAGGAAAAATTTAATACATTTTCCAATTGTCATGTTCTTAATGCATTTATATGGCATTAGCATTACTCATCTCCTTAGGACTCAAGAAAAACAACTTCAGTAAACAATTGATATGCTATTTTCTTCACAACAAGAGAAGAAAACGCATAGAGAAAAGGTTAGAATCATTTGAAAACTTTTCCAAACTTTCCATAACTAATCATTTTCACTAAGTGGCACATTCACTATCTGATAGCCAAATTCCTCTATTTATACTTTTAAAGATAATTTTCTTTGCTCTTTTAGCAATTCATTATTCCAAGTGTGGAACTGTCTTATCCTTACAGTTCCATTGGAGAGAGTAAACATCTTCATAGCACTCAGGTTATCTCACATCTTCTTCTAGAGCCAGCCCTACTCTCTTGGTCCCTCACCAAGAATCGTGCTCGCATTCACAATTGCATCTTGTTTACTGTTTTCCATCCTCACTACAATTCTTTTTTTTTTTAATGCTATAAATGGCTTGTCAGTTTCACAAGTTTTTTTGAAGGGTGTACTCGTGCCTGGATTTATCATATCCACAGCACCACTGTTTGCATATACTCTTTCTTATTTTGTGTTTTATTTCCTTTTGCCTCAGTGCTGGTAGATAACTCGTAACTTTGCATATGCTAGGCAAGTGTTCTGTCACTGAGATACACTGCTCAACCTACTTCAAGGGTGGTGTCTTTCTTTATCAATTCCTTTCCAGTTTTCTTAGTCTTATTTAGTTTTGATGAACTGTCTAAATGACATGCAACCTTTAGGTTTAGTTACTAAATCAATCAAGTTAAAATTATACTTTCAGTCCTTATGCATAGGTTTATGTAGTGTTGTTCCAAGTATTAAGCACCCTCTAACTGCAGTCTGGGAATGTGCATTGACTAATTCAGAGTTTTTTTTCTTTTGGAGCCAAGTAGTTTGATAGTTCTTTCTTTCTTTGCTAACATTTAAAAAACAGATTTCGGTACTCTGACCATAGTGTAATTTCTGCCTTTTTGGACTCTACTGAGGTATTCTGAACCAAGTCAATAGTATTTGAACATGTTCAATGGGCATTGAAACACAATGTTTTTCCAGTTTCGTGCAGACATAGACACATATCACATGGATTTTTTAATTGTCTAAAGTCTGAGAATTACACCTTTAATGTGTCTAAAAGTTATCTGGTAATCAGCTCATAGATGAAAAGAAGATTCTAGATAATCCTGCTCAGAACTTTTATGCTCAAAAGCAGCATGCAGCGTGCTCACTATGGACAGACTTACAGGATTGAAGCTTCACGAAGCATTGTTTTTATTCTGTTTGAGTTTGGAGCTTCCATGTTCATTCTGCTTCATTGACAATGATGGGACATCAAATTCCCACTAAGCTGTAGTCCTAATCCATGATATATTTTTAAGTATTTAACGCTGGATAGATGATATACATTTTTATTCTAATCTTGCAATTTTAAAAATATTTTCTCTCCAAAATAGAATGTGAAATCTTCTTCATGCAGGGCTGTGTTTTGTATAATCTGAGTGATAATTCATCCAGTTTTCAACTCTTACAGCAATCGGTTATATAACATCTATCTGACATGCATCTTATGTACATCTATACATTATAAATTCCTGCTTTATATCACCATGTTTGAGATGTCTCAAAGCAGGAGCAAGTAAGATTTTACTTTGACTTAATGTATAAGAGATTCACTATTTAATAGAAAAGTTCATTGTATTCACGATCTGCCATTCTGTGTGATGTGCTCAACCTTGTCCTCACCAGCTTCTTGTTTTAGGAGACTGGGAAATGCCCACTAGGCATTCTCACTTTCTCAGCCTGACTGACCTGACTCAGTGCATTCACAGGCCATGATAATGCATATGGTTCATGAAAACCCCAGAATGTTAACAGTGCCCTGGTCCTGGGCAGAGCAGAGCTAATTGATTTCACCTTGTTTCAATTAACATGTTATGCTTGGAGAAGTGGGTAAGAAGATTAAATTTTTGTGCTAAAAGAGAACTGTATGGGAAGCTGGAGAGATGGGCTAGTATTTAAGACCATGCATTGCTCTTCCAGAAGATCCACGTTTGGTTCCCAGAATTCAAGTCAGGTGACCACAATTATGTTCAGCTATAGCTCTAGGGAGATCCTACACCTTCAGCACCTGGGTACTTGAACTCATGTACACATACTCTGCTCCAATATACACACATACATATGAAAGTAACCTCTATCACCCTACATTGGGATTTAAGTCTTCTTTATATCCAATAATCTCCCAGATGATGCATCCTCTTCTCCATTTTATTTACGTTCTACCTCAAGACTGAACATGTTGGTTCATGGACCAAATCTGCACTCCAAAGCCACGTCCTGGCAACATGCCATTTCTAATTTTTGTATTGATCATAAACTTGTTCATACAATCTTAATTTTTACTATTATTTACTTTAGTGGCCAAAAACTCCATCTTAATCTTAAAACAAACAAACAAAGAACCATGATTGTCCATGTCTCTTACTTCATGCAGCTCCTTTACAGGGACTTGTACAAAGAATACTTAATTGAAAATGCAAATGGAAATTTGTATGGTACATTATTTTGTACAAGAAATTACAGAAAAATTTGTCCCATAAATCTGTTTGAAAGAAGCTGTTAGGGATACAGCTCTTCACAGCACACATACATGTTCCACCAAAATACTGCAGCTCCATAAGACAGCATGGAGGCCATATTTCTGGTATAGGTTGCTTTGACCTTAAGGGTTGCACTTGCATAAGAAGGTGAGTCAAATTTGTTCCAAAATGCATTTCATTGAGCTATGAGTGGAGTTATTTTAATTTGGGTTTATTAGAAAATAATAACGGTATACCTTTTATTATTAGAAAGTAATAAAGGAGTCAATACGTAATTAACGAACTTGGGCACCCTGTGTTCAGTGCATAATGTGTAGATTTGTAATAGCCTCTTGGTGGGTTTTCCCTTTTATGAGTATGTGGTGACTTTCCCTAGCTCTTCTGATTAGTTCTGTTGGAAGTCTGTTTTGTCAAACACTAGGATGGCTGCACCTGATTGCTTCCACACAGATTGAGCAACTAAAGCAATTTGTGTTCTTCTTAAATCGGCCCAGTAGATGATTTTAGAGAGCAACTACATTTGAAGAAGAAAGTCTAGGCTAGAGAAGAGGCTGCCCTGATTTTGAGAGCACTGAGTCCACTTAAATGGAAGATAGAAATAGTAAATAAACCTCATTATTAGAAGATAGTGTCAATGGCCCCAAATATTTTAAAACTGAAAAGTGCTTACTGTCATCCATTGCGTTACTATGGTACTGATGAGAGTATTAGAAAGGAAAGAGAAAATGATCCAGTATTAGATGTCCAATTATGATGCATTCTAACAATTATTTGAAATGATCTTGGTTGTATTTGAGTAAAGGATTTTGCATATCTATGTGTGTGTCTGTTTTATTAACTACTATGCTTTTTTATTGAAAATTTTTTTCAAACAATATATTTGGTAATGTTTTCCCCTCCTCCAATTCCTCCTAGATACTCTACACCTTCCCACCCACCTAACTGCGTGTTACTTGTGTTACTTCTCTCTTTTTTTCAAAAAACAAACAACAGGCCAGGTGGTGGTGGCGCATGCCTTTAATCCCATAACATGGGAGGCAGAGCCAGGCGGATCTCTGTGAGTTCGAGGCCAGCCTGGGCTACAGAGTGAGTTCCAGGAAAGATGCCAAAGCTACACAGAGAAACCCTGTCTCAAAAAACCAAAGCAAACAAACAACACCCCCAAAATAAAAAACACAAAAAGACCATATAAACACACACACAAAAAAAAATCAAAATAAACAAAAGATCAATAAGACCAAAAAAAAAAAAAAAGCCAAAAAATTCAAAATGAAAAAAAACTACCAAAACATCATTGAGTTGTTTTGTGTTAGCTCACTACTCCTGGGACCAGGGCCTGCCCTAGAGTATGGTTACCACCCGGTGACACTCCATTGGAGAAAACTGATTTCACCTTTGCCAGCAGGTATCAATTGCAAACAGCTTCTTGGTTAGGGGTGGGATCCTCTGCCCACTTCTCCTCCTCAGTGCTAGGCTTGAACTTGTGTAGACCTTATGCATGTTGCCACAGTTATGTGAGTTCATATGTGTATCAGTCACATTGTACCTGGAAGACACTGTCTTCTTGGTGTCACCCATTACATCTGGCTCCTACAATCTTTCTGACTCCTCCTTTGCATAGCTCCCTGGACCCTGAGGAGAGGGGTTTGAGGGGTTTGGTGCAAAAAAAATCCCATTCAGGAGTGTGTACTCCAAAGTCTCTCACTCTTGGCACATTTTCCAGTTATGTGTCTTTGTGTTAATTCTCATCTGCTGCAAAAAGATCTCTGATGTGGGTTGAGTGAGGTATTGATCTATAAGTATAGATATATCTCATTAGGAGTCATTTGATTGCTATGTTCCTTTAGCAGAATAATAGTAGGTTTTCCCCTGGGCTCTTAAGGCCCCCAAGACCTAGCTAGACTCTGGTTCTTAGCTACTTTAGCAGTGTTAGTTACGGGTTCCATCTCATGGACTAGATCTTAAATCTAATCAGAAAGTGATTAGTTGTTCCTGTAACATTTCTGCTACTATTGCACCAGTATATCTTCCAGGCAGGAAACTGCTGGAGGTCACGGAGTTTTTATTCGGGTGATAGTGATGATTAACTTTCACTTTCAGCGTCTTTCAGAAAATCTTCCAGTACTGTGAACACTAGTCACTAGGGGGGAAGCTTCCAGTTAGGCACCAGCTTGACATCTCCATTTTCAGTGATATAAATAAGTGTTGTCTTCAGCAATAGGACATTACCATCAGGTTGTGGAGAGTAATCAATAGCCTGGTTGTTTGGAGGTTTCCATAGGGTTCCATTGACCAACAACTTAGAAAGATGTAAGCCATTCTTGTGAGTGAAGATTTTACTTGGTGGCAAAAGATGTCTATTTGGAGCATTTTCTCCCCTATTGTTAGATTCCTTTCATATCAGTTTATATTTTAGGAAGCTTCTACAACAGGTTTCCACGTGGTTTTTCAAAGGACATTTGGTATCAGTTGTCCCTCCCCAAATCTCCTCCCTTACCCTTTTCTCCATACCTCCTCTCTATTTAACCCTCCTATTTTAGTTCCTCCTCTGTCTGTCCGGATCAATATATCTATTTCTCCATCCTTTGGAGATCCTCTCCTCCCCACAGTCCAAAACTAAGTACCTAACCTCTAAGGTTATTCAGAGTGTAGCACATATGCCAAAAGCTTAAAAGCCAAGATACGCATATAAGTGAATACCCGCTTGTCTCACGTAGTTTGGGTTAAATCACCCATGATGATTTTTTTTTTCTAGTTCCAGCCATTTACCTGTGAATTTCATCATTCTTAACAGCTGTATAAAATATTCCATTGTCTAAATATACCACATTTTTCATTATCCATTCATCTTTTGGACATCTAGGCTGTTTCCAATATCTGGCTATTATTATTAGTAGAACAGCAATGAACATGATTGAGCAAGTGTCCTTAAAGTATAATGTAGAGACCTTTGGGTATTTGCCCAAGAGCAGCATAACTAGATCTTGAGGTAAATCTATTCCCAGCTTCCTAAGGAACTGTCACATTGATTTCCATAGTGGCTGTACAAGTTTGCACTCCCATCAGCCATAGATGAGTGTTCTACATGCCGCCATTCAGTTTGAACAGAACCATTTGTTGGAGGTGCTGTCTTTTCTCAAATGTGATTTTTGGGGCATCTTTGTAAAAAGTCAGGTATCTATACTGTCTCGACTCATATCTATATCTCCAGTTTAATTATGCTTATCAGTATGTTTGTTATGCCAATACCATGTTGTTTTTATTACTATAACTCTATAGTACAACTTGAAATACAGGATAGCAATACTTCCAGCAGTCTTTTTTATCATTGAGGATTGTGTGAGCTATCCTGTTTGTGTGCATGTGTTTCTATATGAAGTTGAAGATTGGTTTTTCAACTTCTGTGAAGAATTATGCTAAAATTTTGATGGAGATTGTATTGAATCTGTAGATTTCTTTTGGTAGGATGGCTTTTTAACACTATTACTCCTACCCATCCATGAGCATGGGAACATCTATCTTCTGGTGTCGTTTTTATTTTCTTTTTTCAATGTCTTAAAGTTTATAATTGTACAAGTTTTTCCCTTGCTTGGTTAGAGTTATTTTAAGATTTTTGAGATATATATCAGTTGAGACTTGATTTGTGTCCTAATATGTGGCTCCATGAGTTTACAAGAAGGAATTATGTTATTTAGTGTTTGAGTGGAATGTTTTGTTGAAGTCTGCTAGGTCCATTTGCTTTATGAAATTATTTAACTCTAGCTTTTCTCTGTTTAATTTTCTCTGGATAACTTGTCTATCAGTAAAAGTAGGGTATTAACGTCACCCACCATGGTTGTGTGAGGGTCAATGTGAAATTTTAGCTGTAGTAGTGTTTCTTTTATGAACTTGAATAGCCTATGTTTCATGAATAAATGCTTAGAATTATAACATCCTCCTGATGTATTTTTTCTTTTATGAGTATTTAATGTCCTTCCCTAGCTCTTTTGATTAGTTTTGGCTTGAACTCTATTTTGTTATATATTAGATGGCTATACCTGCTTTCTTCCTGGACCCATTTACTCAGAAAATCTTTTCCTATCCCTTTACCCCGAGGTAAGATCTATCCTTGATGGTGATATGTGTTTCTTGGATACAGCAGAAAGATTGATTCTATTTTCTAATGTTAGTCTTTGTCTTTTTATTGAGGGAATTGAGGCCATTAATATTGAGAGTTTTCAATGAGCTATTTTTATTGACTCCAGTTATTTTATTGTTACATTGTGGGGGTTTTTCCCACTCTTTTGATTTGCTGTCATGGGTTTATTTATTCCTTGTGTCTTCTTGGATATAGTTAATCTATTGTGACTCAAGTTTCCTACTAGGGCCTTCTGTGGAGCTGGATTGGTAGATAGAAATTGCTTAAATTTGGTTTTAATAGGACTTTTTTTTTCACGTTTTTCCCTCTATCTGAATGTGATTGATGGTTTTTCTGGGTACCACAGTCTGGGCTGGCATCTGTGGTCTCTCAGTTTGTAGAACATCTGTCCAGGCACTTCTAGATTTCAGGGTTTCACTATTCTAGTGTGCTGCCTTTATATGTTACTTGGTCTTTCTACCCTGTATCATTTATTATCCTTTATAAGTTCTGTACTTTTAATGCTTTGATTATTGAGTTTCATGAGTAATTTCGCTTCTGGTTCTGTATATTTGGTGTTCTGTGTTGTTCTTTGCACAACCATAGGCATCTCCTTTATATTGAGAAATTTTCTTCTATAATTTGTTAAAAAATATCTTCTATGCCTTTGACCTGGGTTTCATCTTTTTCCCCTATTTTTCCTTTTTTCATAGGTTCGGTATATATTGCACAATGGACCAGAGCTTCTGGATGTATTGTGTCTAGATATTTTTTTTAGTTTAATATTTCTTTTGACTGAAATTCTTTCTTCTGGGTCTTATAATCTGTTAGTAAGGCTTACCTCTGAGGTTTTTGTCTGACATCCTAAGTTTTTCATTTCCAGTTTATTTCCATTTGAGTTTTCTTTAGTGATTTTATTTCTACTTTCATGTCTTCAAGGGATTTCGTTATTTCATTTAACTATTTCTATTTTCATGGTCACCAATAGGGCATTTACTCATATCCTTTTTAAAATTCTTCAACATATTCATCATTTCTGTTTTTAAAGTCTTGCCCCATGCTTCAGCTAAATTGCATTTCTCAGGGCCTATTCCAGTAGGGCTGCTGGCTTCTGGAGGAGGCATATTGTCTCAGGTGTTCACGATTGTGTTTTTGCACTGGTATCTAACTATCTGGATTTTTGATGTTTGAGATATATCTTGGTGTGGCTATCTGGTCTTGTCTTTGTTGAGTAGGTGTTCCATTCTTTGGATGCTATTGTGTACTCTGGATCCGAGACTACTAGGGTGGCTATGGGATCCCTGGTAGAAGGTGCTTTTGTAGGTCAACAGGTAGCACAAAGGAATGCAGATGGGCTAGGAGGAAGGGCTGAGAGGAGCTACAGGAAAGAGCTATGAGGACCAGGGTCCTCACCAACAGGCAGAGTCCCCAGAGAGTATAGGTAGGATAGGAGGAGGGCTTCCTGCAGGCTAGCTGCTACAGGATCAAGAGTAAGGCTGCAGAAATTGGGGTGGGAAACAGGAAGGATAGTTAAAATCCCCTACCTGGGTCCCAGCCAGTGGCCACTGGCAGTAGATCAGGGGTGTCCCTGGTGAAAAGTGTTTCTGTTGGATCAGCAGCTGAAGCAAAGGGATGGAGATGGCCTAGAAAGGAGGCCCTGTGACTTTTGTGTTTTGTTTTTAATTGAAGAGAAATTAAGCATGTGCAAGGATGGCTCATTGACCTTGGATCTTTTATTCAGATATATATTGAATATATACATATGCCTTGAACAATTCACTAGCACCAATGAATATTGTAATCTTAATGTATGAAGTTTTAATTTTGTTTGACTTTATGTGTGTGGGTAATTATGTCTAATTATGTCTGTATTATGTCTAAGCATCACAGGTAAACCTGGTGCTCACAGAGGCCAGAAGAGGATATCAGATTCCCCGGGACTGGGGTTACAGGTGGTTGTGAACCACTCTGTGGGTGCTGGGGATTGAACTGGGGCTCTTGGAAAGGAGAGTGCTCTGAACCATTGACCCACCTCGCCAGCCTCAATGTTTGAATTTTTAAATGACCCACTTGCCAGGTAGTACTTTTACCCTGATTGAAAAGCTATACTGAACAAGGGAGGGGTGGAAAGGAGGAACGAGAATGGTTATGTTGAAATTATATTTTAATTTCAAAAAGGAAAACACAAAGGCAAAAATTTAAAAAAAAAAGCTATAGTTGAGTTAGCCTGGCTTTTTATTCAACAGTCTTTTTTTTTTTTTTCCATTTTTTCAAGACAGGGTTTCTCTGTGCAGCTTTGCACCTTTCCTGGAACTTGCTTTGTAGACCAGGCTGGCCTCGAACTCACAGAGATCTGCCTGCCTCTACCTCCCGAGTGCTGGTATTAAAGGCATGTGGTGGTATTGTGTTCCCCAAAATATTGTGCATGCTAATAAACTTATCTGGGGTCAGAGATCAGAACAGCCACAATATTAAACATAGATGTTAGGCAGTGGTAGCACACGCCTTTAATCCTAGCATTCCAGAGGCAGAGATTCACCTGGATCTCTGTGAGTTTAAAGCCACACTGGAAAGAGCCAGGCATGGTGACTCACACCTTTTATCCCAGGAAGTGAGCCTTTAATCCCAAGAAGTGATGGCAGAAAGCAGAATGGTATATAAAGCATGAAAACCAGGAACTAGAGCTGGTTAAGCTTTTAGACTTCTAGCAGCAGTTCAACTGAGATTCATTCTGGATGAGGACTCAAGATGAGGAAACAAGATCAGCTGAGGAACTGGTGAGGTGAGGTGGCTGTGGCTTGTTCTGCTTCTCTGATCTTCCAGCACTCACCCCAATACCCAGCTCTAGGTTTGTTTGTTTGTTTTTATTAATAAGACCCTTTAGGATTCATGCTACACAACAGTCTTAAATGCACCTTAGCAACAGGCTTAAGTACATTAATAGTGAGTGAAATGAGAAGTTAAGGTACATTCTCTACCTTGGACTTGGGTATTTTAAGTGCACTGTGCCTTCCTTACTTCACTGTGCTGAGCAGTTTTATGTCAACTTGACACAAGCTGGAGTCATTTGGGAAAAGGGAGTCTTAGTTGATAAAATGTCCCCCACCAGACTGGCTTCTGGGCAAGCCAGCAGTGGGTTTTCTTAATTAGTGACTGATGTGGGCTGGTCCAGCTCAAGGTGGGTAGTGCTGTCTCTGGGATGGTGGTCATGGGTGCTATCAGAAAACAGGCTGAGCAAGCCATGAGGAACAAGCCAGTAAGACGGACTGCTCCAGCTCCTAACTCCAGCTTCCTGCCCTGTTTGAGTTCCTTCCCTGACTTCCTTCAGTGATGGGCTGGGATGTGGAACCGTAAACTGAAATAAACCCTTTTCTCCCCATGTTACTTTTGCTCATGGTGTTTTATCATCATACTATTAGCATCCTTAAGTACAACACCACCAAATGGTAAGTGTAACTTTAATTTGTGCCTTAGGTAAAGAGAAAATAACTGCACAAAATTATCCCCGTTCAATTATGAATATGTTGTTGGTTGAAAATTGTTTTAAAATATAAATTTTGATATTTTCATCATATGGAGCATTGAACCTAGGACCTCCTCCATGCTGGGCAAGTGTTCCACCACTGAGTTCTATCCCCAGTTCTCCTTTTATGCTGAGTCAAGATCTCCATACATTGCCCAGACTGGCAATGACTCACTATGCATCCTGGGCAGGCCTTGAACTTATGATTCCCCTGCCTCAGCCTAAGTCTCTGGGATTATGGACCTGTGCTACCAGACCAAGCTAAAATAATGCATCACTGAATAAAGTTTTAATTCTCTTGTAAAGTAACTAGTAAGTACCACAGATTCCCCTTTCTTAATTCTTTCACATAACTGAAAAAAAATAAAAGCAGGAATCAACCCTTTTCCTAAGAAATATAAAAAAATAAATCTCAAGCATTTTCTCTGATGCTTAATTCTTGGATATTCAACAAATCTTCTAGAATATCCTCACACTGTGGTCCTAGTGGAGTACTCTAGAGTCACTGCTTCTATTCCAAACCCATCCTGGATCCCTGCTAACAGACAGATCCAATGCCCTTCTACTCTCCCCACTCTGATCCTGAGACCAAGGCACCCAGGCCCTCCTTGTTCCCGCAATGTGACCATTCTCCTGCACCTCTCAGCTTTGTCCTCTGCTTTAGAGGACTTTCCCATTCATCCACAGTCACATTCGCTACTCCTTCCTGAGAGAGTTCAAACCTCTGTTTCCTAATGTTGTCTCAAACTGTAATCCATCAAAGCATCTTGTTCCTTTCCTGTGGCATTTGTGACTTTTCATTTTCTGTTCCAACTGTACAGATATCTCCCAAGAATTCCTACACTTCTCCTATCATGTCTATCTGGCCAGCCCTAACTGTACATGTCACAGTCGTGCAAACACATCCCTAGCCTTGCTTATGGTTTGATGCTCGATGGGTGTTACTATGGCTGTCTAAGAAACTCGGCGAGTCGGACTCCAACATGAGGCTGTCTACATTAAAAACTTGCTTACTAACCAGCTACAGTACAGGGTCACTTCTGTGTTCCTGTTTCCTAATTTGAAAATTTCCAAAATTAAATGTGAAAGACTAAGTCATTAGAAAATTAATGATTTAGAATATTAACTACACTGAACTTGTCAGGTATGTATCCCTCAAGAGATATAAACTAAAGACGGAAAAAAAAAAGTACACCTAAATGGTCATATCTTTAAACAACAAACCCTCCCAAGTACAGTTCAGTATTATTTGATAACAGAACAATAAATTAAATAATTATTGGATTATAATTTTCAGTCATAATGAGAGTCACGACATTTAGAAATCACATTTATAATCTACATCCTATTAGGAAATAAATTAATTTGAAAAGGTCAGTTTGTTGCAGGTGGACCACCTGATGTCAAGAAGACACAGGTCTACTCTAGGATTTGGTCATTTTCCCAATCTATCAGTCAGAGAATTAAAATTAATCTCAATCAAATCAGTGGCATGGACGGCAGCAGCAGAGGCTGCACCCAGTGCCATGCCGGCGTCCCCAAGGCAACTAAGAGGATTACAGCCTTGGCCTGGCTGCTCTGCAAGGCGGAGCCTGCTAAACTGGGCCTTTCTCTTGGCTGTGCCACATGCTAGCTGCATTTAAAACAAACAAATAATGTGTGCTGCAAGCTTTATATCAACCGGTTACAAGCTAGAGTCATTTGGGAAGAGGAAATGAGAAATTTCTCATTTTCTCAACTGAGAAAATGCTCCAGCCAGATTCTTGATTGATGATTGATGGTTGAAGTGGGAGGAGCCAGCTCACTGTCGACAATGCTGTCTCAGGGCTGGTGGTCCTGGATGCTACAAGAAAGCAGCCTGAGGAAGCCATGAGGAGGAAACCAGTAAACTACACTCCTCTGGTGACTTCTACTCCAGTTCCACCTCCAGGTTTCTACCTGGAGTTTCTGTCTCCATTTTCCTTAGCAATGGACCAAATGCACAACTGTAAGCTGAAATAAACACACACACACCCCAGCCCAGTTGCTTTCGGCCATGGTGTTTCATAACAGCAACAGAAACTCTAACTAGTAAGCGACGTAAACCTGTAGTTTCCCATCCCTCACTGAGGAAAAGTTCAAGTCCATCACAGGCCTTGGTGCTTGGCTGTCAGGGTACCACAAGGCTTGCACTACCCTACCCTTGTGTCCTTTTCTGTTTTATAGACCACTGTGCTCTGACCCCTGCATTCCATCTACACTGGCCTCCCAGCCATCTCTGGACGTTGACAGGCAAAGTCCTTCCTGTGAGCGAACCTGTGCACATACATGATCGATCCCCTGCCTGGAAATTTCCCCAATACTTACATTGCTTGCTCTGTCACCCCTTGAGTTCCCACTTGAGTGTCTCCTTTCCTGTGCACCCCTCACCTTGTAGTCCTGGATACCTGATGTCCACTTCCCTACACTCTTGGTGCCCCAGTGGTGGGTCTTTATCATGTAACATTGGATATTGATTTTATTTTAGTTATCTTTCTGCATTCTCATCTCATATAAAACATGATATAAGCTACAAGGGAAGAGGGAGCTCCCTGTGGTCAGCATTAGAGCACTGTTAGCTAAAATTGCCTGCCACACAGTGAAATTTCATCAGCATTTGTTAAACAAAAGAATGATCAATAGGCCATGGGATAGCTTGTTCCAGTACTGCAAAACTCAACTGTGGAGTTTGGTTTGTGTTTAAAGCATGTATTGAGTAAGGTATGTCTTTGCCATAATTTTCTAGGTGGGGAGGGATATTTTGAAAAAAAGAATCCATTAGTTTAGTCCAGTTATTGTCTCCATAAGGGAGTCCACCACCCTTCAGTATCTTTGCCAATGTCTAGGGACATTTTTAGTTTTTACAACAGCAGAGGAAAGCAGTGCTACTGTCAGAGAGAGAAGACAGGAACCTGCTGGGCACTCCAAAATGTACAGGAAAGTTCCATCTAACATACACATGTTCTAACTTCAAACATCAACAGCCTTAGGACTGGGTAGTCCTGATGCAGCTGGACATCCTGTCTTAGATCTGCTGAGCAGGGAGGGAAGGAGAGACAAAGTCAAAGAGGGATTGAGGGACTGAAGTAGGAAAGCAAAGCCAGTAGCTGATGCCACAGAAAAACAAGCAAATGTACGAAAGTTTGGAAGTTTTACGAACAAAGAAAAAAGATCAAGGGTTTCCAAACTATCAAATTGTACTCACATGTCAATGAATAAAATACGTTGAAGATTAATCTATTAAAAAGTGTAAAGGGGAGGAAGAGGGAGAAAGAAGGAGAGAGAGGAAGAGAGGGAGAAGGAAAGAGAGAGGGCGAGAGGGAAGGAGAGAGAGAGAGAGAGAGCGCCACTCTGCTCACATACATATACACTAAATTGTAAAGGGTGGATGTTTTGGTTTTGTAACATCTCTCTTTAGACTTCTTTTAAAGTGTGTCCCATATTCCTGCTCCATGTATTCTTCTAGGAATATCTGACAAAGCTGTAATAAAAAAGGGGGGAATCCCAAACTGCCATCTCCTCTCTAGGAGCACTGCCGCCTGCCACGGAGAGCTCAGAGCATTTGGCAGGGGCCGGCTGCAGCAGCCGGCAGCTGCTGCATGCATTTTCTTGGAGGAGCATCAGGGATATGAGAACTTGGGGAGAAATTAACCAAGCGATCAAAAGCAGATGAAAAGATATTAAGAGGTACAGTGTTCCCCTCCCTGTAAACATTATGGGAGCAAGATGAAGCTTGTAGTTAGAACACAGAGTGAACAGCTCACAAAAATGTACAAATAGCTTTGGGGAAAAAAAAAGTGTGAGGGAAGAAATCAACTCTCATATTTTGGTGAACCCATAATGACTGTACAACCAATTTTATGAATGGATGGAAAACTGAAATGCTTGCCTCTAACAAGTTCAATTGATACATATTAATGTCCCATCAAAAGGGAAAAGGTGGATATTATATAATAAATAAATAAAAAGACAATTTTTGGCCACCTTTCCCCCTTCACTCTCATAAAGGCATTCTGGGATGCTTTCTCTACTGCATTTTGTATGGTTTATTATTATTATTATTATTATTATTATTATTATTATTATTATTATTCTGTTTTTCTTCTTTGTTGACCTTAACCAGATGATTGAAACCCTCTTTATTTTCCAAGGCATATCTTTACTTTCTTCCACAAAATACTTAAAGTCTGAAAGCAGACACAACAGACAGAACTTTGGGAAAAGGGGTCTTTAAGAGAACTGAGAACAGAGGTGCAGTCACCACAATTAATCTTTAATGAAATAGACAGGGAGGAACTAAAAAGAAATCAATGTATAGTCCTCATTGGTCTGTGGAAAATCTGATCAGAGAGTGGGATCCCTTGAAATCAGACAGGAGTGCCATCCTGAGACGGGATGAAGTTTAAGAGTGGGATTGAAAGATTGGCCAAAATGTCTGGTTGATTAAATAAATATTAGACTGACACAGAAAAGGCTATGTCTCTTTGTACCTAAAATATAAAGAATTAATGCTACTTTCCATTGTAGCTCCAAGACTGACAAAGATAAAATTACTCTAGACCATAGAAACTCCGACTTACAAATTGTTGATTAATGGAGAGGACTTACAGACAGCAAGGGGATGGCGACTTTTCCAAGAAAATCTGGGGCTTTATCTCCATCCTCATCAAACACTGTCACTTCCAAAACGTCATGGATATCTTTAATAGGGCTGAAAGAGGAAATATCAGGTATTATACACAAAAACACACGAGTGACGTCCGCTCCATGAAGATCTGAAAACACTTGCACTAATTAAGTCTGTGTGTCCTCAGAGTATAAAACTACCATTTAATTAAACTCCAAAAATTAAATCAAACTGACTCTATTCCCAAACCTTCCATCATGGAAGATTCAGATGTGCACATGATGGGAGAAGCCAGCTTTCTTCCTGTGGCGTTTTCCACACATGTGTGCACTCAAGGGTGGTACTATTAAAGAAACAGAATAAAAAAAGAAAGAAAGAGAGAGAGGAAGCAGAAGAAAAAATGAAGGAGATTGCAAAGTCACTCTGCAATGGGAAAAGCAAAAATCACCTTTGAAATCAATGAAGAGAAAATGTGAGGAGAGATTGTTCAAGGGTTCAAAGCAGTCACTGCTCTTGTAGAGGACCCAGGTTCAGTTCCCAGCACCTACCCCGTAGCTCACTCCTGCCTATAACCATAGTTCCAAGGGATTCCACACCCTTTTCTAGCCTGTGTGGTCTTCTGAATGCACATGTGGTGCACATAAGCTCACATAGGCATACATACTTGCATACCTACACGTATACATAAAAATAAGCAAATAAATATTTTTAAATATTTCTTTAAAAAAATGTGGTAAAATTCATTATTTGATGAGGTATACAGAAAGCTTTTTCTAGTTGAAACATAAAGTACCAAAAACCCCACGTGCAGTTTTAGAAGCACCTTTTCTTTATATTGAATAGAAACCAGGCACCACAGACAATCAAAATCAGAGCCATGGCTATTGTCAAAACCCTTGTATCTGGCAGTTGGCTGATGTGTCTCCAGGTAATTCACTTCTGTGAATCCGTTGAGGGACTTGCTATGCATACTGTCAATTGCACAGGAGGCAAATCTGACTCTTTCTACTCTTAAGCACAGACTAAGCATCAGTTTTGAGTGGGTGAGGCATCACCAGGTCACTCAAGTCCAATAGGAACTTCTCTTAACAGGCAGGCACCTTGAAATCTAAGGCAAACTAGGAAACTAAATATACACAGCTTCCTAAATGCCCAAGTTTGATGAAATACATAGGGCAGTCCAAAGGAGCCAGCCACTCTGATAGAAAGGAATACCAGGAGTCATTGGGAGTCTTTAAGGATTCATAGATAATCTGCATTTTCCAAAAGATTCTGACAGAATACAAATCTTCATGCATTTAAAATAGTATCATAACATTTAAGTGCTTAGAATTTAAGACAGGACTCCATTTGTAACTTTTCTTAACCCAGAAATAGATTAGTCTGGACATCTAGAAGCTTCCATCTATCCACAGATTAATTTAGTCACTAAAAGATCTACTTTATAAATGTCTCTGAACAGTCCCTTACAGTTCCAAATGGTCTCTTCTATTATTAAGCCACACTATAAAAAGAAAGGATAAAGGGTTTTGGAAGAGAAAAAACAATAAAATTCGCTCTTTGCACATAAAACTGGGTGGAAAAGTTCCCCCCAGGAGTCCCCAAACTTCCCCATATACACCAGGGATAATTGCTCTCTAAGTAAAAGCTGCTCCTTGGATCCCAGAGCATGACATACTTACAATGTAAAAACTTTGTTCCACTCAGGATTGAGGTTTTTGTAAATGGTGTGTGTCTGAAGTCGGTCATTGCCCAACTCCAGCAGGCAGAAAGGATCACTCTTCCCTGGAAAGAGAACACAGTCAACCATCAAAGACCAACGAATCTCCAAAGGGACACTGCAAATTGAGCAAAAGCTGTGTGCTTTCACAATAAAATTGTGAAAAGAGAGAAGACCAGAGGGGAGGGAAGCTGCTTTCCAGGCAGGCTTTCTGGATCCACTATGAAAACTCAGCAAGTGAGGAAAGCCCACTAGTGTTCAGTCTTTAAACTTATCAAGGGATCCAGACCAAAGTAGCACCTGAATTTTCACTCTGAAAGCCAATAACCACAGCTCTCACAGGAGGGTGCCCCAGGTCTCCATGTGAAAGGGTCCTCAATTCCTTGTGTGTCTTTAAAATGAACTCAACGACAAAATAAAATAAAATAACTCAATTTAAAAATAGGCAAAAGACCTTAAAAGGCATACAAACTACCAAAAGTGAAGAAATCTTCAACATTACTCATCTTCAGGAAAATGCTAATCAATGCTGCGAAGATATATTCTTTCACCCACTTAGAATACCTGTTACCAAACAGACAACAGTAAGGCCGTAGATGTACTGAGTGAGAAAGCATTTAGCACATACAAGACACTATGCTTAATTCCCAGTACTTGATGAAAACAGAAACAAAGACAAAAACCAGAAATGTCTGAGGGAATGGAAGACTTATATGTTAGTGGGACAATCAGTTAGTAAAGCCATTATGAATGAACAGGGTTCCTTTAAAAGCTACACATAGATCTGTCATCTGGCAGCAATCCTATTTTCATATGTGTGTGTGTGTGTGTGTGTGTGTGTGTGTGTGTGTAAATATATGTATATATCCAATGGAAATGGTTTCAGCCTTGGTTGTATTGTGTGCATCATAGCACTCTTCATAATAGCCAAAAATGAAGACAGCACAGGTGTCCACCAGCTCACAAGCATAGGAAGAAAGTGTGGTACATATCGACAACAGAATAATATCCAATCATAAGGAAGATTAAACAATTAAGAGGATTAAATCATGCCATTTGCAGCAACACAGATAAGCCCGTAGGATAATACATTATGTAATTCAGTCGCAGAAGACTAAACACTGTGAGGTCTCATTTACACACAGTATAGATTCAATCACAAAGTAGAGTTGGAACTGGAGAGCTGGTTCATCAGTTAAGATTATTAGCTACTCTTGCAAAAGACTGGTTCAATTCCCAGCACGCACATGGCAGCATACAACCATCTCCAGTTCCAGGACATCTGATACCATCTTCTGGCCTCCACAGGTACCAGGCAACCAGATGGTGCAAAGACATGCATGCAGGAAAACACTGATACATGCAAACAATAAAAATAAATCTCAAAAAATAAGGAAGAGGCATAGTGAAAGAGTGGTGACAAGAGGCTAGGGAATGGAGGGAGGGGTGGTTGGAGCAAGATTTGTGCACAAGTACAAGGTTAAGGTTGGACTGGAGGGATGAATGGAATGCAATGTTGGTGTTCTCTTATATAGTACTGTGACTTCCGTTAATAAAATTGTATTGGATATTTTAAAAGAGCTAGAGAAAAGGATTTTGGATCTTCATATCCAAAAACATGCTAGATGTATGAAAATGATAGACATGGTACATATGCTTGATTTTAATTATGACACCATGGACATATCACACTCTACGATGCGGCTATCCTATGTCAGTTAAAAGCTTACCACTGCTACCTCCTTAAATTTTCTTTAGTCAATATAGATAATTACTCTTCTGTAATTGGAAACCAATGAAAACACCGACTTCCATGAGGCTGTGAGAAGACAGACAAGAAAGTACAAAAATGGCTCTTGTGAACTGAACCTCTGCCCTAGGTGAGTAAGTAGACATGACCGACATTCTCTGTATGAGACTCCATATGCTAAAGTTGGTGATGCTGTGAAACCTTCAAAGTATAATTTAATAAGTAAGGCCAGAGCTTGTTTTTAACTTAAAATTTTCATCTCACAGGGCTAGAAGGGATGAAAATCTGAGTTCAAGTCTCTAGAACCCACAAAAACCTGGGCAAAATGGGAAGCAGAGGCAAGAAAATCCCAGGAAGGTTCTGGGCCAGCTGGCCTGGTGTACTGTGACAAACACACACACACACACACACACACACACACACACACACACACACACTGTCTAAAACAAGGTGGAAGGTGATGTCTGATACTCAGCACTGTCTTTATGACCTTCATTACACCATTCTGACCTGTGAGTGTCTGTACTTGCACATAAATACACCATACAAGCACAAGCATGCATGTGTACGCGCACACACAGTTACCTCACTCCTCTTCACATCTTATCTTCTATTTTTCCATCCTATCTCCCTCTGTCCTCCAAAAGAACACACATAAGAAGCAAGGACACCCCAAATCCAAAATCTGCTTGACAGCCTCCAAGTCAAAAGCCATAACCTTTCGCAGAAACTGGCAGGGAGGCCTAAGATTGAGTTGGTCGGGGGAAGAAAGAATGGCTGTAGCCATTTGACATTAGTGGGACATGATGGGGGCTTAAAAACAGATGTCTGTCTAACAGATAGCATGGTAGAGGGCTTAAAGGTAGATGTCCCTCTAACAGGTGGCTAGGACCTACCACAGAGTGTCCTCAGGCCTCCTGAGCTCTTAGCCAACCCTTCAAGTTGCTGAACTTACATCTAATTCTTTCAATAAATAGCCAGGAGTGCTGAGGCCCTGCACATCCATGTAGAGCTTAACTTGTCGGAGAGCCTGCACCTGGGTATGATTAAAAAATTAAAAAAGAAAAAAGTTAAACTGTAGAAGCATGGATCAGAGTTAGTGTTAGACAGAAGAACCCCATTGCACTGATTCATGGCCTGGACAACTCAGGAGCCTAGAAGAAACCTTTTAAAGCCAATCCCATCATTTCAGTTACCCTTCGGCGGATGCATCCATGGGCATAAATGGAAGCATCAGGACCCTCAGCTTCGAACAATTGGAAGGACCTGTATCCACGCCACAGAAATATAATAAAATAATACCAGAGTCCTCTGAATTCCTGAAAAAGCCAGAAAACCAGGCTGAAAAAAGAAATATGTTCTCAGCAAAGCCTGGATTGGCCTCTGCTTCACCAGGATTCTGGCCCCAAGAAGCCATGCTTTTCCCTAAACCCTGACTGTGACTACTTCTGTGATCAGTTCTGTCTTTTAGGCTTTTGTGAGTGAAAGCAGCTTTGACCTGTTCTCTAAGCATGGGATGCAAGGCAGTCCAAACACAGAAGGGGCAGACAAAATGCCACCGACACAGAAATCCACCCACATCCAATTTTGCTGACTGGTAGTTGGGTTTCCCCTGGCAAAGCCTTCTATAGAAGTGTAAGAGGAACCTGCTGGGGCGGGAAGACACGCTTCCCCTTCAGCACTGACGGTGAGGAAGATATCGGCCCTGGCTGACATGCTCAGGTGCAGCAGCCCACCCCCTCCCCAACCTGAGCTCCAACAGCTACTTAACCGTTTGTCAGACCATTAGTAGGTGTCAGCACCGCTTCTCTGGGGACAGCAGCATGACATGCCATCAGCACTGGCTCTGGGGAAAGCACCTGACACTTTTAATGAAGGCCCTGGGGTTGGTACACAGCAGGGCAGAGGCGCTACAGTCCTGCGGAGGCACAGGTGGGCTCGAGCTGTGCCCGGCTCTCCTGAGCAGCCCTGTGCCTAGCTGTCCTAGCTAATGAGGAGCACGCTCCTCTCCAGAATCCAGGAACTTCAGTTATGTGTCTCCAAGGAGCCTACTGCACCAACTCTCTGAAGATGATTCAGTCAAAGCTCATTAAAATGCTGCATTTATTAATATTACAGTATAAACAGGCAGAGAGAAGAGGAAACAAAGGCATGACTGCGCTTAGAGAGTATTTTATGGACACTTTGTACACTAGTTTCTTTCTCTTGTAAGGTTTCGGAGGGGAGGATGCTCTAAGATGCAAATGATGAGTATTTTTATTGAGGACAATGCTTTCTCATAAAAACGGGCCATCCAAACATTTCCCAATGATACTAAGAGAACAATGGCAGGACAACTGAAATTCAGACATCCTTGAGGACATTTTACTGCCCCCTACTTTGCTGTCAAGCTTCTAACTTATCTCCAGTATAAGCAGATGCACTTCTCTGTCACATAGTCATGATGTTAGTGGCTCTGGCTCATGATGAAGTATCACTCAATAATTCTTATTTGGGGGTGGCAACTTAAAATTCATTTCTATTCCTTTAAAAGTAGGTGGGAACTTGGCATTTCAATAGTGTCTGTCTTAGTTAGGGTTGCTATTGCTGTGATGAAACATCACGATCAAAAAGCAAGTTGGGGAGGAAAGGATTTATTTGGCTTATACTTCAGCCTTGTTGTTCATCACTGTAGGAAGTCATGACAGGAACTCAAACAGGGCAGGATCCCAGAGACAGGAGATGATGCAGAAGCCATAGAGGGGTGTTGCTTACTGGCTTGCTTCCTATGGCTTGCTCAGCCCACATTTTTATAGAACCCAGGACCAGCAACCCAGGGATGGCATCATCCCTCATGGGCTGGGCCCTTCCTCTTTGATCACTAATTAAGACATTGCCCTACAGCTGGATCTCATCGAGGTATTTCCTTAACTAAGGCGCCTTCCTCTCTGATGATTCTAACCTGTATCGAGTTGACACACAAAACCAGCCAGGTTGGTACCAATCATTTGAAAGCAATTTCCTGAATATTTCCTCCTCACCTAGCACTGTCCAGGACACAAAGGTAACCAAGCTTCCCCATGCAAGGACTCTCCTCCGAGGAAGAGATTTTGTAGTTAAAAAAGAAATTGGTCCTTACTGAAGAGTTGTGGACAAATTCATCAGGAAGGTGTTTGTGTACCTATACATAGAGTTGGTCTACCCTATCTGATGGGTCCAATGAGCATTAATCATATATGTAATTATGCCTGTGATAGCTTCACCTGTTTGAATAAAGACAACTCTATCACCATTTACACACCATCCCCATTGTAACAGGCATTAGTAAGACAGAGGTTAGTTAATGCATGTGGAGAATATGTGTGCATATTACATGCACAGATTTATAAAGTCTACACATTTTATGCAAGGGTGTTGAACATCCTTAGATTCTAGGACTATGGCAGAAGTCATTTTTCCTTTTAATTTTACTTCCATGTACCATCCAAGTTCCAAACCATACTAGCATCCTGAACTTGCCTCACCCCTCTGCAGAAGTCATGCTCCTCACAGCTGCCAGAACACATCTCTGTTAGTCTATATGGGATCACACCACTACTCTCTCCTCAGTTTTCCAATTTTCTTTGTCTGACTTTCAAGTGATCTAGTCCCACCTCAGACAATAGCCTCCTTCCCCCTCCAAGTTCTTCTACGGGATCTACTTTCTAGTCTCGCTTGATCTCTTCCAGCCTTGACAGAGCTCTGCAGGTTTGGAGTTGGGAAATGCTGGGCACTTGTTTCTGCCATGCCAGCTCCTTCTCAGCCTCTGCATCTCATCTAATGCATCATCTGCTCTAGGACACTGTCACATGTTCATCAGTGAGTCTCACACTGACCTGAGCAGCCAAATTATAATCCAACAACTGTTGCTGAGGGTGGGAACCAATTCCGACCTCCACTACCATCAGAACACCATAGGGGCTCACTCAGCAGAAGCACCTACTGAAATAATTTCGTATGTGCTGTGAACCCTGCCTCTAACACCAAAGCGACTTATGCTTGCTCACTGGATGCCATGCAAGAGCAGGATTCACTGGCACTTGTGGCAATATTAAGTTACAACTGGCAAATCTTCTACATCCTCCCAAACTTTACTTCAACTGAAGTCCACATTCTTTGGCAGACAGTTGAAATGGACAGGCTGCCAAAGGCAGATTTATATAGTTTTTAATGTGTTTTTCAAAAGTCCTCGATTTGGGCTCAGCTGTCCAGGAGGATCTCATGAAAATTAAAAGCATTCAATCACTACCATGAAGCTTCTAGAAATTCCAATTATAGTCATCCCCCTGAAAATAGGGCATCCTTAAGAGGAAAAGTATTGCTATGGATACAGCTCCCAGAGACAGACAGTGAAAATAAACCATAAAATGGGCATGTGGGTTAAAATTCCCAGTGAACAATAACTACAGGCCTGCTCTTCTGATACAAGTGGATTTAAAAAAAAGAAATAAACTAAACACAGCAAAGTAAAATTACAGAAATGCTTCAAAAGTCAGTATTACAACATATGACTGGAAGATTTATACTCTGTACCATGAGGTTTCAATGCGGTGTTTTAGTCAACAGTTTTGTGTATACATGTGTGTGAAGGGTGTTTTTATATATAATAAAAAGTTGATGAGCCCACAAATGTGTTTTATATAGATAAAATTACTATCCAGATTATCAAAATGTGAAATGTCAATGTTGGACAGCTTACCATGAGAACTTCCTTACTGTGAAACTTTTTTTTTCATTTTTTTTAGCAGATAATAGGAACAGAAATAACAAGAATAAAACATCCTATGGTGATCACTGTATGTTTCTAAAAGTGAATGAAAAGCTAAAAGTGATTAGAATGCTTAATAATTCCAGGATTATCCAAAATTAAGGCAGATTATAAACCATAGGTTAAGAATACAGAGTTTGACATTTTTCATAAGTCAGCTACACACTAATAAAGTAAATGTAATAAAGAATGGGAAAAATCATCTACTGAATATAAAATATGCACCAGGCATGTTCATTTAGGTTTTAATTTAACCCTAAAAGTACCCACAAGAATGGGAACCCAAGGCCATTGTGGAAGAACCAACTAATACCTGGCGATTTTATATATATATATATATATATATATATATATATATATATATATATATATATATGCCATTCCACAATAAAAAGGGGGTTTAAATGAGAAGCAATGACCATAAAAATCAAGGGCAAAAATACATGCATTGGTTGTCATCATCAATAAATATATCATTGAACTGTTAGGCTTACTCAGGCATGTGATTTAGGCATGTGAGAAGGGCCTAATGAACAGAGGCTGTTAGCCAAGTAATGGCTGTTCATCTCTACATTTACATGTGCCAAGAGCTCCTCCTAATGGCACAGCCAAGGAACCAGCAAACTGAGTGTTGCTCCCTGATTCAGTAAGGTCTTCCCTGACATAAATGGCACACACCACCCCCTACATCAGGAATTCTGCAGTGGAGGAGGATGGAGAGAGCACAAAAGAAAGACACAGATTCCACCTGCAGATCCCATGTTCCTAGGCATCAATGGAGACACTGAATGGTAAATGTTTAAAGTCATCGCACTGCTATGATGCCAACTTTGCTTGGGATGAGGAAAACTTCAAAAATCTGCGGGCAAGGCAAACTATACTCCCTGGAAAGCAGCAGTGGCATGGAATTAAATGCACTTCTGTACCCTAGATCTGCATTGGGTCCTGACACTGGAACTAATCTGCTTATTCATCAAATGAGGCTATGTTGATAACAACTTGCATTTCTTGCTCTAAAACATGTTTTCTTTGGCATTCCTCTGACAGATACCCTTGGAGATCATTTAATTTGGCAGATACTCGGGAATCTTTTATAGCCCATGGCTGGTGTTTATGACAAAATACATACAAAACTCTCAAGAAAGAAAGAAATTCGGGGTGAGATTGTTGAAGGACAAATAGATGCCAACAATGGATGAAGATTGTACTTCCAGGTCTACCTCCTCCATTGCCTCAGGTAAACTCCCAGATTCTCCTGCAAACCAAGAAGATAGGATTGCACTGAGTTCCTACCTCTTCTACCTGGGGCCATCCAGAGGGTTGGGGTACTAGAATAAGGCACAGGGAAATATAAAAATCTCATCTACTTGACCTTTTAAAGAAGAGGAATAACAAAACTCATGAAAAGAAAGCTTAATTAACAGGAAAGTAGATGTGTATGAGAGAGGAGTCAGGAATAGGTGTTGATTCTCTACCTGTGTGTTAGGCAAAGGCTATCCATTAATGGTTCCTTACACTGACATATGGAATTGACTAATCAGGGTATACCACCTCACAGTCATATGAGGACTCTCCTGAACAGTTATATCATTGTGAGTTGAGCATGCAAGACTGCTCCCTGCGCTCCATCACTGTAATTGTAAAAGAAGTGTTTTTAATGGACAATTCTGGCTGAAAAATGCTTCAGTTCTCACATACCTTTCTACTGATGCATTGCATACTCTATTATCTTTGTATAGTCTATGAGACACGTTTGCATTATTCTTTAACTTTATCCATGCATTTGATAAGCCCCTGGACAGATGAGAACATGCAGCACTAGTCTCTGTTGGGGCCTCCACTCTTGCTAAGGAACTGGGTGGTCTTCCCATGTTGTCAGCTTTGTCCAGGGGGAGGAAAAAAAGGAAAAGAAGCATTCTGCCACTCTTTTAAGTCATTTGCTTGTGAGTTATTTATTTTTCTCTAAAAAGGTGAGTTTTAAATAGAGTGAATAATATTTGTCTTATCAAGCATTATACACAGGTCTGTTTACCTTGAATCAAAAAAAAAAAAACACACAGTCCATCATTTGTTTCAGAAATCAAGGCTGTGGCCCAGTTACTAAGGAAGTGATGACATCAGACTGCATAACCCATTGCTTTAAAGTACTAGGTTACCCTAGGATCAAAGAATTTGTGATATAAGCTTACAAGTCTGTATGGTAACACAGACTCCTCATTAGAATAACTGGGATATCCAGAGCTGATGTTAGCATAGACCTCAGGGGAAAAAAAAAGCTCTCAGCAATTTTTAAGAGATGGGATCTAAGACAGACTGCCTCCTTGTTTTTAACAAGTGGTCTCACAGTGTAGCCATCTTCTCACTCTCTTGGGGATGAACATTTTTAACTGTGTTCTATCACTTCTGGCATTCAGATCCATAAGTATTTAAGTCTTTTCTCTTTGATACAGGGTCTCCTGTAATCCATGCTTGCCTTGAACTATCTATCTAGTGAAGGGTGGCATGAAGTTTCTTATCCTGCTGCCCTCACCTGCCCAGTGCAGGTATTACTGGCTTGCACTGCCACAGTTAGTGTATGCAGTGCTGGAGACTGAGTCAATAGCTTCATGCAAATTAGACAAGCACTTTAGGACCTGAGCTAAATGTTGTGGGATATTTGTAGACAGTGTGAAAATATATTGCTTTGATTGGTGTAATAAAAGCTGAACAGCCAATAGCTAGAAAGAGGTTAGGCAGGACTTCTGGGGACAGAAAGGACTCTGGGAAGAAGAAGGAAGGAAGAGTTGTGAGACAGACAGAGAGGAAACAGGAGGTGCAAGACAAAAGAGAGGTAGTGCCACATGACAGAATGTAAATTAATATAAATGGGTTAATTTAAGTTATGAGAGCTAGTTGAGACAAGCCTAAGCCAAAGGCCAAGCTTTCATAATAAATAAGAAATCTCCATGTCATTATTTGTGGCTGGGAGCAGAAAAGAAAGTCTATCTATATTTGGCACCCAATGTGGGGCCTCAAATATCCAACCATAGGGCCCAAGAAAGCTAAGAAAAGTTCTGGACAGGAAGCAGAACATGGCTTCCTAGTCCTGCAGCCTCTCAGGTGGGCCAGTGCTCTGTGTATAGAGGTGCAGATACTGGCGGTTGTTGAGCTAGCCAGCACCATGCACTAAGCTGAGCTTCACAGTGGCTGACATGGCAGTTTAAGATTTGCCTCATAGTTGTGTAGCTTGGTCTGTTTGTGGAGCCCCTAGCAGTGGGACCAAGATCTGTCCCTGGTGCATGAGCTGGCTTTTGGGAACCTAATCCCTATGGGGGGATGCCTTGCTCAGCTTTGATGCATGAGGGAGAAACTTGGTCCTGCCTCAACTTGATATGCCATGCCTTGTTGACTCCCATGGGGGGCCTTACCCTTTCTGAGGAGTGGATGAGGGGGTAGGAAGGAAATGGGGGAGGGAACAGGAGGTAAGGAGGGTAGGAAAACTGTGGTTGGTATGTAAAATAAATTTAAAATTTTTAATTAAAAAGAAAAGATTTGTCACATGTGGTCAGGGAACATTGCAGGCACTTAGTAAAGCCAGGTTCAGACACAGAAAAACTTTTGAAAGGTATATTATTTTAAAAATTCACTTAGATGCTAAAGAAAGAAAAGAAATAGGTATAGACAATCATAAGAAAAACAAACAGTTTAAAGATAGTAAGTGAAGTCTTTAAAGAAAGAATAAAGCAATATAAAAAGAATAAGTTATATAAAGATGGGAAATACACAGGATGTCTGAATCCTGTATTGTGCTTTGTTGACACTGAATTTTTAAATGCTAATTTACAAAAAACAATAGCTGCTGAGAGACATTGGATTATGGAAACTGCTAAATTTAACCAAACTATATATTTTAAGAATATCTTAACTTCAAAATGAAAGTCAGTTGCATTGGGGGAGAAGTTATGCCTTTGTTTCTATAGGAAACAAAAAGTTATGGTTCTCTTCAAAATTAATGAGGATCAGATTTGATTCAGGGAGACCTGAAAATCTTGGCTATGGACATGGAAAAAGAAAAAAAAAAAAACAAGGGAGGCTACAGGATAGGTGATATATAGCCTGATCTCTTGACACTGAAACAGCTCTGAGATTGGATAAAACATGATAATTCTTGATGGCTACAAAGTCCTCATGACTTATTTATTATATGCCACCTTTTCATATTGCATGGATAGAGGTTTGGCTATGCAGTCCAAACAAACTTACAAAGTTAACAGATGCCTTTTACCTGTTCAAACATAGAACAAAACATCTTTAACAGACTTGTGCACATTGAACATTCCATACTTGTATTAATGCAGATTAAAAGTTGTGTGTTCTCAGAAAAAATGGACCAGACACCAAAGGAAACAAAAAGCCCAGGTGATCCAGCCTCTCAGAATGCCTCTGTTCCAGTTCCTCAAAATTCTGCATCCATAACAACTTCAATGGGGCTAGCTGAGATAGTCCATCCTCATAGATTACTCTAGCCAGGACTTCAGATAATCCCTACACTTTCCCATTACACAGAGACAGCAACAAATGTCACAGCTAGTTTTTCCAGAACTTGACCATTATCCCAATTTTCTCAGAGTTCCCTAAAGATGCCATCACCCCAGACAACAGGAAGCAGTCTAGAGAACACAAGGCCCACATTCCCAAAAGGTGAGGTGGGTGGTTTTGGCTGTTCAATGGGTTATGGATGTCATTGTTTAAAGGGGTTGCTTACAAGTTATTAGTCAATGTCAGGAAAAAAGCTGAACAAAGGAGATTAGATTCAGGGATTTCTTTCTGAAGGGAAAATGGGAGGATATAGTATAGAAATGATGGGATAAAAAGGTAGATTGTTGAATTTATTTTTGAACTAAAATCTACTCAAATATTTTACATTGTATGGATTTTTGTTTTTTTGATACAAATTTAAGGTTATTTTTGTTATACTGTGTGTGTGTGTGTGTGTGTGTGTGTGTGTGCGCGCGCGCGTGCGTGTTTCTACTCTTGTTTAAGATATTGTACCTATGCAGCTCATTTAAAGGTGTAATGTAAAGTTCTAGTCCTTGAAAGTTATTTAGGATAATAAAGAAAGACAGGTTAATAGTCATCTATAACAATAAAACTTATAGTCATGTTAGTTATGTTTTCAAGGTTAAACAGAGGTATATTTTAAATAGATAGGTGGTCTTCAAACACTTCAAAGATCTACAGAATATGGCATTTAAAGTGTTTTAATACATAAGGCTTTTCTTGACATCGAGACACATCTGCTCCTGGCAGCACCAATTTACTTCAAAAAGGATGATGGGCATTGAAGAATCTCCATATGGAGTTTGCTTTCAATGTGGTAAATCTAGCCATTTGAGCAAGAAACTGCCCTTGCCTCAACTACTGACAGTATGCTGTCCAAACTGGGCAAAAGAAGGCAACTGCCTAACTTTGCCAAGACAAAGTAGGACAGTCCTTCAAAATTCCTGCTTCACAGAAAAGTCTGTGAGATATTCAAGGTCTGCAGGCTGAAGATGGATGCCCCAACATTGCAGAGGAACCTTGGGTGACTATTCAGACAGCCAGCAGTCTCTGTTATTTCTATAATTTTAGAAGTTGTTTGCTCTGCACTTCCTGTTTACTCAGGTGATATTGTATCCTTCTCAGGTCTCTGATGGAGCTGAAGATGAGATAGTTACAGTTACAATTCTTCTTATTACCAAATTTAATTCGAAAACTCATAAAAGAGGTATAAAGTATGTAAGTTTGGAAAATATTTTGAGGTCTAAAAGGATAATTTTAGGATGGTAATACAAGTTATGATAAAAAATGGTTTATGTTTAAAACTTTAAATCCATCAAGATAAGATAGATAATAGAGTATTTTCTCTGATATGCAAATACAAATGAACTGGACATTGTAAATGTAATTCTTAGCTGATAATTGTTCTTATTGTATAGTTTTACTATGTTAGAATTAAAACCTTTCCTTTTTATTTAGACAAAGAGGGAGAAATGTTATGGGATATTTATACACTGTGTGAAAATGTATTGCTGTGACTGGTGTAATAAAAGCTGAACAGCCAATAGCTAGAAAGAGGTTAGGCAGGACTTCCAGGGACAGAGAGGACTCTGGGGAGAAGAAGGTAGTTGGAGACTCTGACAGATGTAGAGGAAACAGGAGGTGCAAGATAAAAGAGAGGTAGTGCCACATGACAGATGTAGATTAATATAAATGAGTTAATTTAAGTTATAAGAGCTAATTGAAACAAGCCTAAGCCAAAGGCCAAGCTTTCATAATTAATAGTAAGTCTCTGTGTCATTATTTGGGGCTGGCAGTGAAAAGGAAAGTCCAGCTATAGCTACACCCCAAGCAGGCTTTGCTTATATACAAAGAAATTTCAGTAACTTTAAAAAATTAAAAAGCAAGATACATGGAAATTTAAATATTTCATTATGAATGATGTTAATCACTCTCTATATTAGTAATTTATTTTTAAAATGCATAAGTAGGCCTAGCAAGATGACTGGCTGGGTGGAAGAGCTTGCTGCTCCAACCTGATGATCTGAGATTCATCCCCAGAATCCATACGGTTAAAGGAAAGAACTGACTCCTACAAATTGTGTGCTGAACATTACATGGCAAGCATGTGCAGATGCTCCTCTCTCTCATGAGCAAGTGTGAATGCATACAACCTAACACACACACACACACACACACACACACACACACACACACACACACACGTACTGAATAAAATTTAAAATTGCTTCGGGAATGTAGTAATCAAAAAGTAAGTATATTTTAGAGCCTCTGTGTCCTCAGGTGATGCAAATACCTTAATATTGATAATATACACACACAGTTATTGATACCGTCTGTGACATCTGAAAGGGTATCCACTGATTTGCCTTTTCATAAAAGAAAATGTTTTTTTGAGACATTCACTTCATTAGATATATTTCCCCCAAAATCTAAAATAGTAGCGTTTTTCATTTTAATTTGTTATAACTATATATCATTAATAACAAATTGAGTATTTTAATTTGATGGCAGAGATGTGAGTGGTTCATACTTTCATTATTACTCAGACAGAGGGATGACTTTCAAATCAGAACTGCCATCAGGTTTTGCCATGGATCCCTGTTCCTTCCATAGTACAGGGGACCCTACTCACAACACACAGTAACAAGGACCTCTGGGAACCACTGTCAGTATCCTCTCTTGCTTCTGCTTCATCCACTTTCTGAATCCCAGGAAAATCAGGTCTCCTGGTTACATGGCATTACTTTTAAAAAATAAGCAATCGTTAAGACAGACAGATGGGCAGACCGACAGACAAAAGTCAAAAGGATAAAAAGGTCCCTTTTTCACCCTCTCTAAAATGACAATCTTTTTTTTTTTTTAGAGAACATTGCTAGTCATATAGAACAATATGTTTCATTTTAAAATAGCTTCTTAATTCTATGAGAATATCACATGATGTATTTTGATCATACTCATCATCCCAGCTCTGGGCACAACCACCCTCTTGACCCGAACTTTTCTCCCTACCCAACTTTGAATCTTCTTTTTCCCCACATTGTGTCCATCCATTTTGTGTTGCCCAGCTGGTACTAGTAGTGGGGATGGCCCTGGAGTGCGGTGAGCGTCCCAGGGGTCACATCGTTAAAAAATCCTCACACGCTATCTCCCAACAGCTATCACCGGTCAATAGCTTCTCAGTTAGTGGTTGGATTTTGCACAGGAAAATTTTTTCTTTTCTGAACAGCCGCAACAAAGTAAGACTGGCTGGTGAATCTGACAGGGGCATACAGTATAAACAGGTACTTATTTCTCCAATGCTCCTGGTACTTTTGACAGTGACTGGATCTTCTGATAGAAGATCAGGGGATGTTGTTGTTTTGTTGTCCTATTCTACATTATCAGGAGTGGTAACCATAGCGATGATTATTATATTAGCAATAATTCTTGAGTTCCCACTTGTACGCCTTTATTGCTGACTTCTTTTAGGTATTGACTGTAGTCCCTCACTATAACTGGAATCCATTTCTTTTCCTGTAGAAAAGTTACACTATTCTGGGAATGGAGGGAGGTTCTATCATCTCAGATCTTGGGAGGCAGAGGGCAGACTCCACTTCCAGCTTTTGAGTCTAGTTTCAAAATCAGCACAATGTTACATTACAATTGTGGGTTAGGTCCCCTTCATCTCCTAAAAAATAGATTCCCAGGTGGGAAAACCCAGAGGCCAAAGAGCTACAAGAAACATAGACTACTAAATTTAATTCTGAAAGCTAAAATTCATATGGTCTAAAGACATTTTTAGCTACTGACAAGTCACTTTGCCTCAATTTTGAATAGTTATAATTTGTTCATTAATAATACACAGAGAGAAAATACAAGTGTTTAGTCAAAACCCTCAATAGTACTGCTCTCCTCATCACTGTGTTGTGATACCATCAGCATTCCAAAATGATCTACTGAGGACTTTGAATATTTTTTAAAAAGCAAAATAACATCTCCTTATTAATTAATATTTTATAAAAAGGGTTTCACCTTGCATTCTGGCATTTACAAAGACTCCTGTTAGAGTTACATCCCCATTTGTTTAACTAGCCAAAGTGCTCTTTGGATAATGCTCAGTGGCCTGAAAGAGCTTTCATCCACGGTAATTTCAGGGGCCTCGTGGGCATCAGATGACAGGATGGGTAAATAAAGCAGGTTGCATACACTCTTTACATAGTTGACATCATCTTAAGCAAGGCCTTACAAACAACAAAGCCATTGATGCACTGTCCTTAATTGCTGGGGATCAAAATTCTACAACTGCAAAAAGAGGTTTTTAAAAACAATCTTCTCAAATGCATAAACACACTCTTGAAGCTTAAGACTTTTCCTAAGACAAGCACAAGTATGGGCTAAAGAAAAGTTCTACCTTAATATTTAGAAATAAAAATAATCCATTTTGGAAAAATGAATTGATAACACAAAGTATGTTTCAGTGATGGCAAAACCATGACTGTCAAAAGCACATGATAAACACTGTCAAAGGCACACATGAGTCTGATGACATGCATAACAATGCTGTGATGAAACCCCTCATTCTGCATACTAATCTTAAATGATTCACAAATCAAACAACACCTGAAAGAGACACAAATGTAACAGTGAATGTTTTCTCAATCCATCAGTGTAAGGAAAGGAGAAGTTCTTATTTAATGAGACCATTCACACATACAGTTATATTAGTGAATACTACAAGTACCCATTTGAGAGTTGAGAAGATGGCTCGGTCAATAGAGTGTTGCTGTATGAGTGTGAGAACCAGAGTTTAGATCCTCAGAACCCATGTGAAACCGGGGGCACAATCTCAGCATGAGGGCAGCAGAGACCAGGAATCCCTAGCGTAAGCTGGGTGGGTAGACATGCTAGCTGAAATGGTGAGCTTGGAGATCAACAAGGGACCCTGCCTCAGTATCTAAGGTGGACAGCAATTAAGAATGCTATGATATGTCAACCTTTGGACTAAACACACATACACACACACACACACACACACACACACACACACACGCACACGCACACGCACACGCACACGCACACGCACACACACGCGGTGGGGGGGCATGCACATGTACCTATGCATAGACATGTACTCACACACATGCAAACACACACTACACACAAGGTATTTAATCTGTAAGACTTAAAATAAGTCATATCAACAAACTGGTTTTTGACAAATGGGATAAAGGAATAGAAATTACTAATGATGTATTTTTTTAACCACCAAACAAAAACATTCTAAGAAAGCAAAGAGAAATAAAATAATTGTTGTTTAAAAACAAAACAAAAAGACTTAAAATTGATGTCTTTTAGTAGGTCATCAAAACACATCTTAAAATCTATTCACTGTGACATTCCTTGGGGTGGAGATAAATCATTTCACATAGGTACACAGTAGTCCTTTCTTCTCATCATCTATGGCAGGATGTGAACTTCTTAAAATTGAGTTCCTATTTTCAATAATTGTTGACAAAGAATGTGTTTAAACATTAAAATTCTTGCCAAGTTTAAGCCTCTTAAAACTTGGTCTTATGCATTTTCAGCTTATTAAAACAATGTAGAGTTAGAGAGGCGACTCACAAGTTAAGAATACTTCCTGCTCTCCCAGAGGACCCAGGTTCCGGTCCCAGCACCCACATCAGGAAGCCCGCACTGCCTGTAAATCCAGGAGATTAAACACCACCAGCCCTTCACTTGGCGCTTGGCGTAATGTAGCGATGAGTAGGAAGGGACGGGTTGGACTTGGCCATGTCTGGAAGACTGTACATGTTGCAGGGCCCACTGGAGCTCAAAGAAGGTCCATTCAGGCCTCCCTCTGAAAGTTCAAGTTCACAAAGCACCAGGAGAGTATTCCTTTTTTTTTTTTTTTTTTTTTGGTTTTTCGAGACAGGGTTTCTCTGTGTAGCTTTGCGCCTTTCCTGGAACTCGCTTTTTGGAGACCAGGCTGGCCTCGAACTCACAAAGATCCGCCTGCCTCTGCCTCCCGAGTGCTGGGATTAAAGGCGTGCGCCACCACCGCCCGGCAACAAGAAGTGGGAAGCAGTCCCAGGGCCTTGACCTTGGTCACTAATACAGTGATGCTCAGACCAACAAGGAACCGCCGGCATTGCCTGCTGAAGAGTGAACTGCCCCATTCAGCAGTAAAGCACGCGTGTGAGGCGGGCAGGAGCCCTAGGAGAGACCACAGCAAAGCAGGGCCCCCTTCCCGAAGCATCGTTTACAAGCACAGAAGCTGAAACTGTGAGGCTGGCAATCCATTAGCATTTTGGAATCCCAAATGAACCACTACATGAATACATCTGAGTAACATTATTTGAAAAGAAATTATTTCGTGGAAAATGCGCATTGTGAGAAAACAATTGCTCCCGTGTGGGCTTTGCCTCCTATTACTTTATTCAAAGAAACCCGATAGTTACTTCTCCTTATTAAGTGTCGTGTTTTGCCTGAAGCTCACTTTGAAGCAAGACAAATCGCGATAACAAAAGTGAATGAAAGGGCTTGTGTTCTGTACCTGAGAAATCAGCTGCCAAGAGGTCTGCCGCCTTCAGAACCTTCACCTGTAGAATGCCAACGTCCTTCACATCCTTCAGTGAGTTCTGCAAGGCCTGTGGAGACAAGGAGGTTAAACTCAAGTGAAAATGGCTTGCTAGTGAGCTCTTGTCTTGAAGTTTCCCCGGAAGTGTATTCCAGATTTCTCTCCCCCTTGCTCATAAAATTCTGAGAAGAGTTACAGAGCTGTCTTATGTCAGACCCCAGGGCCGTTAGGCATGTATCACAGCCGGATTAGAGGAAAATTGACTGAGAATTAATTAACTGCAGCCTCAAAATAAACAAATTAGAAGCACTCACAATCTGCTTTTAACATCGCCCCCTGGTGCTAGCATAGATAACCCACTGGGAAAATGTGTGGGTGGAATTACATTCATTCTCCCCTGCCTTTTCTCATTAATGCAACTTTTAAATCACCTTTAAAGGCAATATCAAGCTGGTCTTGTTATTATAAACTTTATGGATACTGTAGGACTAACCTTCATCCCATCATAAAAGCTTACTGCCAAGGGAAAGAAAGCAGAGATAGAAAGAGACTCAGCTTCCTGATCTATGATTCAACCTGTTCCATTCATTAAGTGAAAAATTGGGCTTCTAGTACCATCCTGTAGTCATATTCTCTTTAGTCTTTAATTAACGTGGTCCACAGATTGGATGCATTCACTACATTTACTCATGATTCTGAAGCTGGCACAGCAGTATTTAGGTGCTTCTAAGTACACAGCGTCCTTAAAAACACGTGTATCAGAGACAAGCAAGTACCTATTCTCATGCCTACAGA
This sequence comes from Peromyscus californicus insignis, assembly GCF_007827085.1. Lineage (NCBI taxonomy): Eukaryota > Metazoa > Chordata > Mammalia > Rodentia > Cricetidae > Peromyscus > Peromyscus californicus. The sequence continues at coordinate 129,574,744 of NW_026294562.1, read as the reverse complement.
AGAAGTCTACTGGAAAAAAAAATGTAGCTTCAAAACCTCCAAAATTGTTGCCATCCTTATTAAAAAACTAAAAGGGTGGGATAAGCAGGCGCTAATGACTAGGAGACAACAGCAAAGCCTTGTTATTTGGGCATGTGGGAGGGAAACGGCAAAAGTTTGATATTGAATATGTTTAGCCTAATCTAACATGCAGCAGCTCTAAGAACCTTTGAAAATTATTGTCTCTATATATTTTTACTCTAAACAAAGCAACGAGTTAGTTTTTGGGCTACATGGAAGCTTTTGAAATGAATATTTCTATAATAAAAAATAGAAATACTGTTTACAGATCACTACTCTGCCAGGATGGTGGGCATGTGGACCTGTAATCTCAATGTTGAGACTGAGGCAGGAGAATTGGAATCTGAGGCAAGCCTAGGCTACATAGTAAGTTCTAGGCCAGCCTAAGCTATATAAAAAGACCATGTGATGGTAAATTCTTTCTCTCTCTCTCACATGCTGGCTCACTGAAGACACTCAGGATGTCTATTTTCTTAGTAGCCTCAAATTGTAAAATGTTATTCAGAGCAGCCATTATGATGCCACAAACATTATTTTATAAATATAAAGCATGCTTCATAAATTTCATAATCCACTTGAATTTCAGTCCACCTAAATTTCACAATCTACTGTCCACTCGAGGATAGTATTCATTTTCACCTTCCATTTACTTAAATAAAGTCCTCAGAGAAGACAACAATGGTGAACTCTGCCAGACATCTTCAGAATATAACGAACTGGTATGTAGACTCTGACTTCACGTGAGATGTAGGTCTAGAATTTTCCCTCCTGAAGATTAAGACTTATTCAATTCAATACACCCACACAATGAAGACTTCTGAAGGCAATGAGCTCTACACTGAGAACAACATGGCCACTGAGTAAAGATTCATCTTGCTTCTGGTTTCCAGGCTTCAACTTTCTTCCAAGGTTAGAAATAAAGAACATGTGTTGATTTACCAAGAGAAGGAGACTAAACGATGGAAATAAAGCCACCTGGAAGGCCATAGTACAAGAAACAAATATTATGGACAGATAAATGCTGAGTATACCATTCCACACATAGCAGTAGTTAGAGATGGTCAAACACTGATGTTACCATCAAGGTGGTACAGAATAAAGTCTTTCGCACTGACCTCATGCTTTATCCAGGCACAGTCCCCATCCTAAAAAAAACTCTCTGTATAAAACATGCTGAACATTTATAGTTACTTAAAATGTTTCCTCTAATGAACTTGTTTTTCTGTTCAAATATCCACTTGAACCCACAGACAGGCTAAACTAGTATTCCTAGAGTATCCTGCAGCAACTCTCAAACAGCTTTTGTTGATTTGAAACAGCAAGGCAAAACCCAAGCCTCCTTTCACCACATGCTAAGGCACTGACCCCTAGCTCTGCTGTCTTGATATATGAGACATGGAATTAAACTTGCAACCAAGATCTCTGTTGGTACTTTTTTCAATACAGAGACTCCATGGCAGCTTCAAAGTGCAAGTTGGTGGGAGGAGCCAGGGAGGAAGGGGCCATGTGACGAGGCATTGGACTCACATATCTCTGGGAGATCTGCTTCCTTTCACTGGGATCCTCGAAGGGGCAGACACAGAGGTCAGAGATGGAGACTCCAGTACAGGGAGTCAGGGTGATCAACATGAGGAGAGCCCCGAGGCAGCTCTCCAGAGGCAGCTCCAAGCAGTTGTCTTGCTTCAGTGGGAGTGCTGAAATATCCACTTTACACCTAGAAACATTGCAGGAGACGGGGAAAGCAGGGGTTAATCCAAGGCCATAGTCAACTCCTGGACATCCCCCCCCCCCCCCGGCCCCCGCTTCACACACATTCCCTCAGAACCAAACTTCACTCTATCTGGACACAGGGTATTGATTGGGGAAAGTTGCCAGAGCTCCTCAGGATTCTCTCTAGGCCTAATGTGCTCTAAATTAAAGATTCACTTTCATTAAAGAAAATGAAAAGAAAAGGCAATAACAGAGTATGACAAGGAAGAAAAAAAGATGCCAGGTCTTTGCCCAACAAGGGCCACAAAGGACAGTACAATCAAGAATGAGGGAGGTGAGTTTGGTGAGGTGGGAGTGAGCTGAGCGTCAGGGCTGAGCTTTCCCTGTAACTTCCCTACCCTAAATAAAGGATTAGGAGTTTGCACACAGAAAGAGAAAAGTCAGGACAACCACATGCGGGGGAAGAGTGAACGCAGACACCATTGTCTCCCCAACCGATTAAAGCCAACTGGCAAATGTTCGTTACAGAAATATGTTGAGGTGGTTTCCTAATAGGCAGGTTTCCCCGGGTGAGTTTCTTGTGGACAAATGGAGCCTGAAGTATTGTTGAATGATCCTGTCTCTGCAGCTTTGCCAGGGAGGGCTGTACCCATCTGCTCTAAATTGCAGGTTTTCTGCCTCTTAAGAGCCCATGTTGTAGAGCTGCTGAAAACCTCAAATGCATTTAAATACAGAAGCAAACCCTCCAAAGGGGGATAGCTAGGTACCGAGCTATTTGTTTGCTTCCACACTGAAAGCTCTGGCTTTGCCTGCACCGCCCCGTCTAAGTTTCAGGATGCAGGTGGGTGAAGAAGCCAGGAAAGCACTGGGGGGCAGGTGGAGGCAGGCGATGGAAGCGCTGAGATTTAATTATTTTATACAATTCTCAGAGACTCTGTACAATTATGAATGTGATGAATATTCAAGACTTTGGGAAAGAATAGAAGCACGGCCCCTCGCAATGAGCTAAAGCAGATTTTTGTACCAACTTTTCAAGGGACTTTGTCTGTGAGCAGAAAGCTAGGAGTAGGTACCCTTACGGGAAGGAACGCAACGGCAATTTTGAGCCATACAGATACAAAGACAAAATTAATTGGAACAATTGGGGTCTCCCTCACAATTAAAAAGGGAAAAAGTAAATTACCAGTCCATTCCCATTTTTTTTTTTTTTTTTTTGGTTTTTCGAGACAGGGTTTCTCTGTGTAGCTTTGCGCCTCTCCTGGAACTCACTTGGTAGCCCAGGCTGGCCTCAAACTCAGAGATCCGCCTGGCTCTGCCTCCCGAGTGCTGGGATTAAAGGCGTGCGCCACCACCGCCCGGCTCATTCCCATTTTTATTACAGGATCAAAATTCACATATTAATAAGTGACTCTAAAATTAAACATGCATGTGTTTTTTTACTTGCTATTTATGTAAAGTGACCCCAATTATAGGGATGGGTATGGATTATTTTATATATATTATATATTGTTTATATTTATTTTATATTTATAATATACTATGTATTACATATACTATATAAATTATAAATATGAAATGTATATCATATTAACTTATATTCTATATTATATATACAATAAATTCTCAAATATTTCTATTAGAGACAAATTACAATACAAATATATTTAGTTTTCTGTGCTTTTAATCAAAATAATGCTTTTATAGCAGTAAAAAGCCTTTGTGAAATAAAATGTACTGCTACCCTTGAAAAGAGGGGTCACTTAATAGCTCTATTTTATAAACAATCATTTAAGTGGGGAACCAAACAAGTGAGCGAGACCCCAATTGTTCCAATTAATTGTCTTTTTATCTGTGCTTAATAGAGAAATATCAAGTGTTAAATACCATCTTCTAAAAATTACAAGTTCCCACATTATTAATATCACATGAGTGTGCATACTTAGGGTATTATTTTCCGTTGTTAAGGACACGTTAATTTGGAAGGGGAATACACTTTCTCAACATTATAATCAAACTGAAAACTTTTTGTCTATTTATCCATGATGTTTAAAACTGCCATTGCTCTATGTGGTGCTTGGTTACCAATCACTAGTTATCTGCTAATATGTAAAATCCACTGACGATTTGGGGGAAATTCCTTCTTAGCTCATTGTAAGAGGCAATGCTTCTCTTCCTTATTAACAAAGCAAATCTAAACTCTTCCAGATGTAAGCAATATGTTTAAAAATCAATTAAAGATGCATTTATTACTTAAAATCTTGAAAAGACAATTCAAGACCCTTTTTTGTTTGTTTAAATAGTTGTGCTAATTCTTTGAGAACTTCATACATTGCATTTGGAAGGTTTTCATCCCCATTATTGGAATGTATTTGTCTAAGAGAATATATAAAATAACTTTAGTTAGTTTTTGTTTGTTTGCTTGCTTGCTTAGGCTGTTCCTGAAGTCCAAAAAAAGCTTTTGCTGCTTTCTGAGACGCTCTGTGCTTTCTTTTCCCCCACTAACAGCTGTAGGTAGATGCAGGATCAACCTGTACCAGCTACAAGGAGGATAAAAGGTCAACCTCTCTACCTGTTATGGGCAAGTCATAGAATTAGCCTGTCAGCGTGTTATGCGCCTCACCCAGGACATTCTCACATAGAGCAAACTCTTTTTTGTGATGAAGCAGAAAATATCCATTGTGGTTTGTGGGTCATCATCTCTTCTGAAACTGCTCTACTCTCTCCTTATAACACAAAAGCTACAATATAACCAACAATGAAAACAAAGGAAATTGTTTTCTAATAAAGCTTCATTTACTCAAAAGCAGGCTTTGACTCCATGATTCTGTTTGTCAATCTTGATGCACAGAAATGCTACTATTTGGGCTGTGGTGAATTATGCCAGTGAAAGTATTTTTAACTGCAAGATTGCTTGAAGGTAATATAAAGAGGTCAATAAAGGCATCGGAGACATTAACATAAGAAATTTTAAAATATTTTTTATCTCACTATACCCTATGAAACTGAGCCAAAATACCCAATGATCTGTTTGCTAATAAAGAGATAAAGAAACATTATTATAAAATTGCTCTGCTGTAAGGAACTGCACCACTTAGAAGTCCCTTATAAGAAATCCGATTAATGAAAATTAAGGATGCTTCACCCCGTGGGCAAGGTTAGTGACCCTCTCTGGACAATCAGGGTAGTGAACCCACAGGACCCATGGGAAACCAGAAAACACACATTCTAGCTTCAGATCTTAGCAAATTGAGTTCACAGGAATACTGGCACAATTCAAAGATTCACCTTGTGAAAATAAAGGCAGAATGGTCGCTGATTTATGCACACCTAGAGAGAAGCTGCTTTATTCATCAACATGACATGGGATTCCATGGCTATATGCCCTGCTCGATTCTCTAACTTCATCCAGAGACATCACCAGCCTTTTCCCACCTGTCAAGGTTCTACAGAACAAAGGAGCTTGTCTCCTTGGTAGACAGCTGCCTGCATTTTGTGCTGACTTCCTAAGCGTGTGTGCCACAGGATGCATGTAGAGGTCAGAAGGCAAATTCAGCAGTTGGTCCTCACCTTCCACCTTGTTTCAGAAAGGCTCTCTTTGTTCTTTTTCCCAAGCTCCCTGGGATTCTCCCATCTGCACCTCCACCTCCCTATAACAGGTCGGGATTCCAGCTGTTCACACTATGCTTCTGGCTTTTACATGAATTATTGGGATTTGAACTCTTCTTGCTTACATGGCAAGCTATTTGGTCCACCACTCCAGCCCTTTCTGCCCCACTCTCAGCCACTCATTTTACAAACCTCTGTTTATGTCACCCTGTTTCCTGAACTCTGCCCACTTTGAACCAGAAACCCAAGGTCATTTGCATGACTCCGGAATCCACAACCTTCACACCAATGGAAGAGCCACTGTTGGCTGCTTGTGACCGGACGGCTCAAAATTTAGTGCTCAAGGGCGGAAGATTCACCGTCGTTATGTCGTAATGAATCTCACTGCTTTGATCCTGCCCAGCACACAAGAGGGCTCCGGGACTGGTGAATAAAATGAATGCTCAAACAATTGCCACTGGGGTAAAAAACTACCCCCTCATCTCAAATGACAAAAATCTGTGCCTTTGGTTAATTATTTCTCAGCCATCATTCTTCCCTGTATAGAAAACAGCTGAAGTAAACGGACTTCCTGGGTTTGAGGTTGAGAACTCCACAGTTCTACTCACCTGAAGGAAACAGAGACTAAATTACTCTTATTATTTTTTTCCCCAACAGACATTTATTAAAGCTCCCCTCTTTCACCACAGGCTGTTAAAGTGCTGATTTAGCATTGGTTCTGACCTCCCATTCTTGTCTTTCTCCATTAATCCCACAACAATTTAATGTTTTAATTCAACACATAATTTTACCATATCAGTCAGCCAAACCAGCCCAACTTTGACTTGCCGTGGTAGCTTTTAACCTCTTCTTCATTACCATAATTCCATGTTTTATATTACAGACTGGTCGGCTTTTAGCTTAAATGCAAGGGGCAGGAAAGAGCGCGGTGGTTTGAAAAGCTGTAAATCTCAGCAGCTGAGGAAGTGGGCGCACAGGAAGAGAACGGTGAATGTGTCAAGCCTGGCTGTAAAAGCAGATCAACGACATGGGCTGCAATTTGTCCAGAGAAATAGTCCAGCCTGGACTGTTCACTGCTTCAAAGCCACTAATAAACTGGTAGGATGTCAGAGCCACTTTAAGACACCATCTGGGACCGAGGAATGACTGTGAGGCAGATCAAAACAGGAGTGTGCCTTCTCAGTCTCAAGCTTTGCAAATTAAGTTTAGAATACTCCACAAAACAGAATCTCTACAGTCATGCTGAAATGGAATATATCCATTAAGAAAATGATTTCTGCGTTGAAACAGCACAAAAATGAAATAATTGATATTCACCTGTTCTTTATACTTTTTCGTTTCATTAACAACAGAGGCTGGAGGATGGCTGAGTGGGTAAAGTGTCTGCCGTTCAAGCAGGAAGACTTCAGATCCTCAACACACACATAAAAGCTGGCCATAGTGTTCACAGATCACTCTGTGCTGGGGGTCCACAGTAGGGGGATTCCTGGGGCTTGTTATCTGCGTGTATTGTTAGTTATACTATATCGCACGCACTCATAGCTGGGACTGGTTTCTCTTGGGCTTATGTCTTCTTTTCCTTGAAAGTTTACTCCCCCTGCCTCAGATCTGATGGTTTCTTTTTATAGTTGCTTTGCCAAAAAACAAAAACAAATAAACAACAACAAAAGGTGAATTAGGCAGCATGTTCTCAAGGGAGGTTGACTCTTGTGAAAGCATGTTCATCTTTGGGACTCTATCCACCCCATCTTCAGTTACTGAAGGTCAGACAGAACCTGTGGGTGGATATGCTATGGCAGAGGGGAAGTCACACTCAAGAAAGCTTCAGAACATGGATGTAGGGAAGAGGCCATCTAAAGACCACTGTTGTGTATTTGAGCCCAGCTCCTATAAGCAAAGGCTACACCACCCATGAATCTCGAATGGTGCTGCTGTTCATTCCCAAGTCAGTAAATATGCAAATGTCTTTGAACATGCCCACTGTTTATATATATATATATATATATATATATATATATATATATATATAATATTTTGAAAAACATACTGAATTTTACTGGTTACATTTAATGTACTTGAATTAAATCATTTTAGTTTTACATTTTATGGAGATCTATAGTTGCCATATAGAAAAAATTCAAAATTATTAACAGAAATGTAATGCTCACTGTAGATAATATCAAATCAGTGGATATTGCTGCTGTTTCTGACCTGAGTGTTAGCCATGGACTCCAGCAAAATAGACATACAGTAGGCTCATTACCAAAATCACATAGTAACCCCTAAAATGCTATGTTTCCTTCCCGTATCAAACTATCTGCAATGGGAATCTTCACCAAGGAGAATTTCCTTAGAGGGATGTGAAAGTATTAACATGTCTGTGTTCTCCAAAATAAAATGTAAGATGGGTCTCAGGAGACAGTGAGCATCTGTTTGCACTATTAGAGACTCCTCTATTTTTGAGTAGTTGAAGTAAGAATAGCCAAGTCTCAGAGTGAACGACACAAAGGAAAATAAGCTATGGGGACAAAAATGGGGAAATGTGGGCTGGTAGGATGGTACTTTAAAGGTGCTTGTTGTACAAGCCTTATGACCTGGCTTTGAACCTGTGACCCCACGGTAGAAGGAGAGATTCAACTCCTGGGAGTTGTCCTCTGACCTCCATATGAACATCTTGGCATATGCCAACCTGCACACACAGACACTATTAAGTAATTTTTTTTTTAAGTTGAAATAAAAAAAGAAAGAAACTCATAAGAATAATCCACAAGTAACTTGCTAGAAATAACGGCATGCTAGTACAATGGTTTGCAGTTCTGTTTGTTTATGAGACAGGGGTTTGCTGTGTAGCCCAGGCTGGCCTCAAACTCATGATCCTCCCTGCTTAGCCTCCTGAGTATTAGGATTACAAAATCCAAGACACTTTGTCCGGCCATCGTGGCTCCATTCAACCTGAAAAGGAGTATTCTATGTGAGTAAAGACTTCTGTCTGCCTATATTCGGTGCAATGCAAGGCTGCACAGAGCCAGGTCTCCCAGGAGACGCTGTTGTTATCTTTTGAATTACAAGAGTGGGGAAAAGGAAAAGGATGCCCAAAAAAGCAACAAAAATCCTTTCCAATGCATAGAGAGGAAGGACAGAATGATGAGAAGACAGGTAGACATCTCAGTTACAAACGGGAAATGGTTAAAATAATGAGTGAATACTCAAATGACAAAACACAGGCCGTACAGGACGTCTTTGGTTATTTTTTGTCTCTGTGAAGGCGCATAACACTCATTTGGAAAAGCATTTCCTATTATGTGACGGAAGCACGACAATGCAGTGATATGAGACATGCAAGGCATTATTATTTGCACCTACTAAAATAACTCCGGGCCATTCATCACAGGAGGCACAAATACCCACTGTGCAGATAACACTTTGGGACATAGAGTTCTCAGAGTTGCCTAACTTAGCCCTAGTCCTAACTTTCTGATCCTACTGTCCTTGATACAGGCAGGCCTCTGACATGTCAGAGAGCTGAGGATGTTGGAGGTACTGGGAAATGTCTGAGGCATTTCAGTTTCCCTGTGTGGGGATGGGAGAAAAGAAACAAGACCAGACTAGTAACTGGACATGAAGTGGCCATCAAACACCAGCCCACACCTGCTGGATCTGGGGTATGAGGCATGATCCAGCTCACTACCTATGCTATGTACCCAGTTGGCCCAGAAAGCCGTGAGTGCTGCCTAGCAGACAGGCAGCAGAGAGTATGCATGAGAAGATGTGCAAGGCAAAGCCAACTGTGCCGGGCAGGTACGGGGTGAAAAGCAGAGATGAAACTGCCCTAGCTTCTGGCGGGCTGTTCCCTTAGTAGGTACCTGGCCATGCATAATGGAATGCAGACCTTGTGTGCAGAGGCACATGTCTGTTTCTGTGTAATTGTGGGAAGTAATTGGTGCCAGGTGGATGACAGCCCGCCAGTCTGCTACAAGTGTCTTGTTACATGTCGGGGAACACTATGTAACAGGACAGCTGTGTTGAGACAGAAGCGGGGGATTCTATGGGTGCTAAGCTGCTCTTGCAGCTGCCTCGGGAGGGAAGGAGGAGATACAGACAGCAAGAAGGACCAACGCTGCACTGCAGGGTCCCACACCCCCTGCACTGAGGAGAGCTGCATAGAGAAAGAGGACTCTCTGAAGGAGTGCTCAGCTGGCCTCGTGCCAAGTCTCCCCCGGAGCGTCCGACTGTTCTCTCTGCACTCCCTCGCTGTAAAACCAATGGGTTATACATAGCAGATAAGTTCTTTTAATCTTTATTTTTGAGTAATACACCCTCGTCTTGGCCGGAATCCTGAATATCAAGGTGTACTGGCTACATAGGAGAGGTGATATCGTCCCTCGCGTCCCTCGGCAGTGGCTCAGCACAGAGCCTTGAGCCGAGACTCCAGACTGGAAGCCAGCAACAGATAACTGCTGGCAATTCTTTACACATTTGTGTTCATCATTTAAGATTTGTATACAAATGATTCATCGGGGGGGGGGAACAAAAGGGAATGATTTGATAGAAAGAATGGGATCTTTAAAAACCCAAATCCCGGATCTGGAATTTATTGTCCTCAAGCCCAACGCCACATCACTGGACGACTTCCTCTCCCTAGTTTGCAAAGCTCTGCTGCCCTAGATCAGAGGGAAGGGGAATTTCTGCCAGTGTTTCCTTTGTGTCCACTACAGGCCAGGCACCGTGCTTGCGATTTTATGGTATTCCTCAATACAGTCCTATGAAGAAACTGTAATTCTCACATTATTATTTGTTACCCATGGGTGACCACCTCAACTGAGTTGTTTACTTTTAGACCACCTCCAAAGTAAACAAACCACAGAATGGTTTTGACTGCTTCAGATTGTATAGACATTGAATCAAGGACATTGAAACTTTTCTATTACCGGGAACAACTCAACTTCTTCTCTTACTAAATGTATCACTTGATACATTGTAAAACTAAAATGAAATCCTGCAAATGTTTACAGATGTGTCCCAATGGTCTGAGATAGCACATAATTTCCTCTGGAGTCTTCCTGACTCACAGACTGCAGTGGGACCTTTGAATGCATGGATTCAACCAACCTTGGATAAAATGTTTGCTTTAAAGATTATACCCATAGTAATCACAATGAAGTCATCCGGGGATCTATCAAGGACTTACATAGGTTTCACATTATGTTAGGTATCATTTGTAATCCAGAGACAAAGCATGTAAGATGACCAAGTGTCTGTGGTGTCTGAATGCAAATATGTCACATGCCCCATGCACTCTGACCTTTGAGTATATTGTTATCATTATGAGTTCCTAGAATGAGCTTCCTATAGAATAGGAGGGATAAATCGGTTTTCTTCTTTTGCAAGCCTGATTTGAATACGGAATTACATCTACCAACTAGAAAATCAACTAATTCCCCTTCCACATTAAGTGGCTGTCCAGTGTGCTACCTGCTCCCTTGAGGTAGGAGATGGGTGCCCACCCCCAACCCAAACACACGAGACATTCTTTCGGAGCTAGCACGGTACAGTTAGGAACTCCCACCCCAGGAGTAGCAGAGTGACTCACGTGCCCAGTCGCTCCTCGTGCTTTTTGCTGTCCTTTCCCCACACTTCAATGTCCAAAATGCCCATCCTGTCAGAGAAGTAGTGAAAGTCAAACTGTTCCTGCCACTGCGGGTTTGCACTCTTACACAGTGTCTAGAAAACATGCAGTTACAGAGTTTACTTTCTCAGAAGGTCGCTCATGGCTACAGCAGCTACACATTTATGTCATGTCTACAGGGCAGGAAGTCACCATGATGGGGTGGGTCTCTTAGCAAGATACACTTAAACTTCTGGAATAAAAGGGACCCTCATGGACTCAGGATTTAGCAAAATATGACTACTCTTTTAACTGACTCCCAAATGCAGCAATTGTTCCATCATGTTAAAAAGACTACTATAAGAAACCGAAAGAACCACGCAAACATGCAGTGAATATATACAAAGAGTCTGCTCATTCCTACTGAAGACAGCATTAACCAACCGTTTAGTCAAATACAAGCAATGTTTGTGATGGTGCGTATACCAGAGCTGGCTTAAGCATCAGATAAACTAACACTTTGTGGGCTTAATTAACATCTTTTGGACACATTAAATGAGAAATCTATAATATATGATAGCACGGACCATCTAGTTTTGAGTCCAAAGATAATGAATCACAATGCTTTGTCAAAGAGAAAACAAGACAATTCCACTTTACCATACTGGAAAATTAACTGGTTATAGAAAAATCACACATACATGTTCCTGTGTTCTCTAAGTGTGAACAAATTGCCTATGGGGTGGCTTTTCTGACAGGATCTTCATTTTCCTTTCTTTTATAGAGATTTAATTTGTGAATAAATATTTCAAGCATTGGCCACTGAGTCTGGGCTCTAAACCCACAGATCAACTCTTAAATCAGCACCAACTACTCTCAACCAAGGAGAAGCATGGGCTGCTCACCCCTCAGCTGCTGCCATGTCATAGAAACACATTTGAGCTGGGTTTTATACCATTTTTTATCATCATATCAGATCACAGGATTTAGATTCCAAGAAGAAAAAGATGTCTTAGAAATAAAAACTCAATGCAGTATTTCCCACAGGGAATGTGCTAGACATTGGTCTAACTCTATACTCCACCTTGTACTGTAGAGCTAATTGCCACAGGGATGAATTAGTTTTCCAGAAACCCTTAGCCTGACCATGAGTGGCTAAAGGCTTCCCAGTAGAGGGAAGTAATCATTCTAGTACACTCAGTGGCAGGCTCTGCCTGAAATGATCTGCTGGAAATGATTATCTGTGTGTTTCAGATCTCACACACACTCACTTTTCCATTGTTTGCACACTCTTGTTTGCTGTGAGTCTTGTCTCCCTGTTCCTTTGTGCGGGAGTGAAGAATGTCTAATGTTGGAGTTTTGAACTGAAATTTAGGCAGAATACAGCCTCTTGCCTTCCTGTCTCCTTTTCCAAGTTGTCTATATTGGCTTGGCTGCTTCCTGGATGCCAGGATCCCAGTGCAAATATCACTGGGTCCACTTTCAAGACCTTCTAGGATTGTTTTGTTTTTTAATGTGGTCTTCCGCAAGTAGCGTAACTTTCAACTACCCTAGCCCCTTTAAATTCATAAAACATGCAAAATATTCCTATCTGTTAGTTATAAAACAGTTATATCAAGATGAAAACAAATTAATTTCCATGGTTTAAAAATGATTGTTTTTAATTCAATCCACATCAAATTACTAAAATTAAGAACTATATGGAATCTGGATTAGTAGGACCAGACAATTTATTCTTTAAAAAACAGTTAAAAGCACTGTTATTTTTTAGTACTTTATGTAGTTTATTTGGGGGAGGAAAAATAATAACAAAAAGTAAATAAAAACAGCAAAACCCAGAAACAGCAGATATCTATATTTTTGTGCTAAAACTAACAAGGAAACACACATATAATTTTGAAAACATTTTTACTTATCTCCAACATTTTAATGTTATCAAGTAGTCTGTAGCTTTATTTTAGAGTAATGAAGAACACTCATCTACCCTTTTCCTACAGAGACCACATAACTCATTCTCAAACTGAAGACAGATCATGCATCCAGAACTATGATTTAAGAAGCTTTCTTTACCTCTGAAATACATGAAAATAAATTCTTTACCTCTGAAAATAAATGACATTAAGCAAAACCTGAATCCGTTTAATTAATCTATACAATAGTTTTATTTTCTGGGATGCTATTTAACATGGCCGGGGAGATGCTAAAAATAAGTTGGCTCCACTCTTGAGAAACATAAAGCGGGAAAATTTTTCCTCATTATCGCTTGGAAAGATAATGTCCTCCTTGTATCATTAACATCGCTTACCTTGCTTTTGTATCTCTGATCTCCCAGTTTCAACTGGACAAACATCTCTGTCATGTTCCCTCCTGAGACATTCTTCCCTTCCAACAGAGTTATACTTATAATCCCATTCCAGAGTTGATTCTTTCTTAGGGACTCTGAGAGCCGTAGGTTGCGGATCAAAGAGGACTAAAAATAAATAAATAAATAAAAACAGCGTGTAAACAGATTGATTGCTCTTGAAAGTGAATCTGGCCGTCATAGACATTCCAGCCCTCCCTGCTTCAGCCTGAAGTTGCTCCCAGCTTGGAGGAACGTCTTACTATTCCCTGGTTTTGCAAATGCATGCTCCCAGTGCTGTGACTTGCTTCCAATCTTGCAAAAGATAGGTGCAAACAGCATGTGGATTTGGCTCTGCTCTGCACTCCTACTCAGATGAGCTCTTTCACAGAGATTCTGGAACTTGGCTTTGGCTGTTTGACTCGTTGGGAGGAAAAAAAAGGCATGCTTGGAAAGAGAGCTCTAAGGGACAAAACGCTTCTGCATCTATAGCAATAATGATTGTGAATTTATCCATCACATTCACACTTATCCTTTCTCTCCCTCAGGCTAGTATTTAAAAAGCTCCATGCCACTGTGAGAAGAACCACAACTCCAAGTGTAGCTCACAATGACCTAACTGGACAAATAAGCAGAGTGGGTCCAGAGGATGAGATGTGACAGGGAGGAATGGGAAGGGTATGAAGTCATCTCAGAGTCCCTGAAGCCCCAGATGGGCTAAGTAACTCTTAACTTACTATTTTTCTTTTTCTAAATGATTTTATTTATATATACCTCAAACACAATATAGAAAGAAGACAAGTATCTATTCTTAAATGATAAAGATGGTGGCTACAGTTTTTATAATTCTCATTATATAATTTTTAAGTTCCCCCAAAAGAAAACAGAATCAGTGGTAGAACTAATCTTCATGAACTTATTCATGACATTCAGCATCCCACCAACTAATTTCATCTCTCTCTGCATCAGTTTGTCTCTTGAAAACATTTTAGAAAAGAAAATCAACATTTGTTTTTATGAAATCAAAATGCCACAATTACACTGTACAACAAAATGACCCACCATCCCTTTGTAGTTGTTCAGCACTTTGTGCTCAGCCCTGACCTCTCAATGGTCCCTCCCTACTTAGTTGCTTGAGCTGGGATTCCCACCTGATCCACAGGCTGAGTTTAGATGGCAGAGTTCATTTTCAAATTTTGCTCGACAACTGAAGTGAAACAAGTATATGCTTTTTCTTTAGAGGAAGAACCACTAGACTGAAGAATGTCAATGGAACTGAGCATCAGAACAAAGCAATGCACTCCTAACTCCGTGTAGGCATTGCCATCATCTGCTTACTCTGTCTTTGTAGTCATTGAGACACCAGTTTGTTCAACCACACCAGGCAGTCACAATTTACCCTAACAAGTAGTAAGTTAGGTCCATATTAACAATATATCAGCTTACTTACTTCAGTCTGTCACTGTACCATTCTCAAGAAATGTCTTCATGCCACTCTGAGTATTTTGCTGATGTATTATAACAGTAAACAAAATTACTTTTAAGGAAAGATGTACTCCCAACTTTTATCCAGGATGATCATAAAGATTTTCTTCATACACACACACACACACACACACACACACACACACACACACACACACACACACACAGAGGAGACAGAGAGACAGAGAGAAAGAGACAGAGATGGGGGGGGACTGATTTAGAGATACTATTGCAAATTAGAACATGCAAATGGGAAAACAATTGAATAGGAGAGAAAGATTCTCCCAGCACATAAGGATTATTTCTTAACCACCAATGTCACTTGGTCTTCTATACAATGTATTCAACAATAAGAGATACAAAACAGTTTAAATTAAGTGACTTTGTTAAAATCACATCACAAAAGCAGCACATAGCACAGACATGCATCCATGTGTGTCCACCATCTACAGATGTGCATACAAACACAGAATATACTCTTACACATTTTACAGCTTATTGAGTGTACAGGCTGACATGTCTGCCTTTAAAGGAAAGATGAGATTTTGATTCATAAGTCCTGCTGTAATTCCCTCTTTTGCTGTCTTTTCCTTCTTAAAAGTTTGACTTCTAACCAACAAGCTAAAGCATGACCTGTCCCATGGCCATGCTTCAAAGTTCCGACAGATATATTCCTCCCTCAACGCTGCAACTATTTCAACATCCCTTTTATAAAACAGGGAGTAATGTCCACAGAGGATCAAAGGGCATCCTACAGTCTGGCAATTGCCTAAGAAAAATGGCAGCATGTCCGTGAAATATGCCCTAAAATAATTTTGCAGTGCAGAATGTCCTAATTTCAAATTGGATGTTTATCTTGGAAAGGCCTCTATCTAACTTGTCCATAAAGCAGCCCCACTTAGCTCTATGAGCTCTGTGAAAATGGAATCCAAAGCTGGTTATTAAGGGGGCTGGAGATGGGTTCCATATGGCAGAACAGCATGGGAGGGCAAGGCTGAGGCCGGCACCAGGCGCGGCTTGGCTGAAGCTCCTGATCTATCCATGGACACTCGTTGCATTACACCATAACATCTGGATTATGGCTTGTAATGTCCCTGGGAAATATCCTCTTTCCATCAAAGCCTTTATCTATCTCAGTCGGACTTTGAACATTTTAGTATTTAACACAGTCATGTTTGATCTGATAGACTTTCTCGTTCACTGGCCAAGTTTTCTTTTCTTTTTTTATTTTACCCCTCCTAAAGGCAGGGTGGGAGAAGAGAATTATTTACTGCAGAGTTCACAGATAGGAAAGAAAGTAAGACTTTTATTTTACTTATTTGACCTTAAAAAATGTTCCCTTGCAAACTCCACACTCTGTGTACCTGTGCGTGATCTAAAGACATTCTTCATACCTCCTTCAGCATTCCTTCCCAAAATGAAGAGACAGGGCAGGACAGAACCAGGCATTCTGTGTGTGCCCAACAGCACAGCAAGGTTAGCAAAATCTATTTTGTTCTTCAAACATCCCCTTTCTCCCCACAATAAATCGGCTCATCTGCACTCACTCGGTTAGCTGTATAGCTCAGGTTTTCACGTCTCTGTCCCTGCCTGTAAGGGGAATTTGTCATCTTAATGCAGTCTGGAATACGATAGGAAAGGAGGAAATGACCCATCAAAGAGGAAGCCCACCCCACCTGAGGTGAAACAAACACCAGCTGATAGAGCAAAGTTTCTGGGTCCTGACCCTAATTCCTCCACAGACAGGAGGGATAAAATATAGTGCATCAGGGGTGTGCAATTTTCCTCCTTCCTCCCCAAGGATCAGAACCTTTTAGTATTTCTATGTGATCCATTTATCTCTCTGTGTCTGGGCCCCCACTCCATAGGATCCACGTTCATTTTTCTTAGATAGAAAAATCATGTCCAATGAAAGTGCATACATCAATTATTAATAGAAATATAAAAACAAGGTGTGACACTCAGCTCATTAAGCATGCTGATTTTCATGCAAATGGAGCAACCCTCCAAAGATTTCTTTACTTCTTAAGTCATGATAACCTCACACTCAGAGCTCAGTGGGAAGAAAAGGAGTCTGTACGCTAGGGAGCTTCTGCTCACTTCAAGGAGGTGCCAAGATTCACTTCAGAATCTCCAAAGGTTCTCATCCAGGAATAGAGCCTCAGAGTAAATGTGTTTATTCGGGGTTTATACAGTGGATTGTAGTCTGGTGACATTAACTGATGAGTGAAACACAAGCGCAAGGTAGAACCTGGAGTTAGGAGCTCGGGGGACAGTCTGTGGCCATCAGGAGCAAGGCCACATTCAACTGATCCCTGCAAGTTCCAGTGTGGAATGTGCTGAGGGATATCAGAGAAGAAAAAGAGAAGAAACAAACGGTGAAGGGAAAAGGAAGGAAAGGTAAAAGAGGACAAGGAGCTGGGGAGATGGTTCAGTGGTTGAGAGTATGTGTTTCACAAGCATAGGAACGTGAGTTCAGATCCCCATCCCCCAGCACAGCATCCACACAGAAAGACCAGCAGGGCCATGAGCATCCAAAATGGTAACAGTATAGATGGTGGAGACAGGGGCTAACTTGCCAGCAAGTTTAGGTCAAAACATGAGCTCCAAGCTCAGTGGGACACCCCGTCTCAAGGGAATAAGGCAAAGAGTGACAAGCATGAGAAGCACAGGTTCCCACAGACCTCCTTCACACAGGCACACACCCCACCCACTCACACACATACGCTCATATGCCATGTGTAAAAATAATAATAAACAAATAGAGTAACAAGAAAAAGCAGGGGCAAGTGTAGTTTTGAATTTTTTTTATTTTAAGATTTTTTTTTTCAGTGATGGCAGTGTAAGACTCTTGTGTTGCTAAAACATCCTGTCTTTGACCTATCCATTATGCTCCTAAAGTCTCTGTGCCAACACAGGTAACCAACAGAAACAAATGCACGAAACAAAAAAAAAAAAAAAAAAAAAAAAAAAAAACCTCTGTAAGAAAAATGGTAAGAAAAATGACTAGCAAAGCAGGACTCCAACTCCGGTGACTGTTTCTGTGCAAAGCTGAGGGAAAACACTCGGTCTAGGTCTATAAAAAGCTTCACTAAAATATTCCTTTCAAGTGTTTTCAACATGTAAAACTACTGCTGCCTGTCAACAGCTTTACGGCACAATGGGAGCAGATCCATGCATGCAGGGAACCGGCTTCCAGAACAGACCCTCCTCTGCAGCTACTTACATCGTCTGAAGAAGATCCTGAGTCCTCACATAAGGACACAAAGAAAACTTTCTACATTTCCCACATGGACAGAGGCACTTGTATCCAAAGTTCCAAGGACATAAACACTGTGTGTATAAAGTTATAGAAGTGCTGTATTCATTTCAGATTCTCAGCTATAAGGAAATATTATCACTGACATTTTCTACTGGAAAATAAAAACTAAGTTAAGAAAAGATGTAATAAACAGACAAGGACTGGAAGGGCTCCATGACTCTAAATTTGGGGCAAGAAATATCAGTTCTTTTATTAACGGGGTAAAAGGATTATGATCACGTGATCCATGAGGTTATTTCTTTGACCTGACCTCTAGGGAACTCAAACATTGTGCAGCACTATTTATAATCTAGTATTTAGTTTTTATGTCAACTGCCTTAGACTTTTAGTCTATTCTATTTCTCTACTTCTTGCCTTAATTTAAAATGTAGCAAATGCTCCCATATTCTGGACCTAAAATAAGGTATTTGGTGCTGGTCTCACTCTTAGGTGTTGAAAGTGCAGGGCTAGCACCGGATCCCAAGCATCTTCTTGTTATTTCCCTGAGCACCTCCTTACAGCGCCTTAACCCCAGCCCTGTTCCTATCCTCCAAGAGTTAGCAGGCAGAGCTACTGACCGTACCATCACCCTTCCTGACATCTCTGCTTTCCACTTCTGCTATCTCCAGGAGCTTACCACATTTTCTACCTCATGCCAATGGCTATCAGACAGGAGTATGCTTTAGAGCTACCTGGAGGTCTAGTTAAGACTCCTGGCACTAGTTATCAGAGATTTTGATTCAACACGTAAAAAGAAATGAGAGCTAAGGAGTTGCCTTTAAACTGGGCATGATAGTGCAAACCCACAATGTCAGGACTGTGGGAAGGTGGGAGAAGAGACTGGTGTGGGAGGGGCAGTAAAATTTTGAGACCAATTTCACCTACATAACAGGTTCTAAAACCTAAGTTGGTCATAGCTACATGTGAAAACTTGTCTCAAAAACTTACAAACAACAAAAGTTTTGAAAATAGACTTTTAAAAATAATATAACAAATCCCAGCTGTGGCTGGTCCATGGATCACATTTAGGAGCACAGGTTGTTTGAATCTGTATACTATGATCTCTGGCTCTTGTCAGGTACTCCATTATTTGGAATGGCCACATCTCCATGCTGCCTTGTCTTGTTTACTCATAGTCACTCTAGTCTTCTTGAAATTACCTTGGGCTCTCCCCACCCACCTGCAGGACTAAGAGAGGAACTTGCTGTATGGCCCTGAATACTCATAACACACATTCCGATTCTCTAGTTCACATTGACACTCCAGGACAGCATTCCCACTATAAGGCTATGTTCCATGACAAATTTTGGTGTAATACTGAGCATAATGCTACAGAGAAGACTGGCATGATGAAAGAGCTAGGAAGATGGTGTCCCTGACTCTGCTCATATAAGCTTATAAAGCTCTGGCAGATTGACAGTCTGACCTGAGCATGGCTGCAGCCTCAAAAAAGCAGGAAAGCCTGGAGGTCACTGTATCCAGAGTCTCATTGTGACCTCAGCTTCTTAAAAGAAAGCAGAAGGTCAGAGTTGAGACACTTAGCATGGGTCTATGGAGGGCCACATCTAGATGTACAGAAGGCAGACAGAAAATAGACAGACACAGGGCAAGGATAGAGCTCAGTGGTAGAGTGTATGTTTAGCCTAAGACCTGGGGTTCTATTCCTAGCACCAACAGTTTAAAAAGCTAGAAAGATGTGATAGATGACAGATAATACATACTTTGGAGAAATAAGATAGAGATATATTAGATTGGATTAAAAAAACAAGCACCCAGACATGCAGAGACAGATCTCTATGGACCAAGATATATGTGGCAGTGTGAATGTATAATTTCAAGGCTTTGAGTTTAACCAAAAGAGTGAATAGTGTGACTGTGTTACTATGAGCAGACATTGAAGAACATGTGCAAATGAGAACGAGCAAACTAATAAACAGAAAGCACTCTGCTAGCTGGAGTGTTCGGGAAACATGCTCTGTCTTCTTTCTGTCTTCGGCTTGTTGGATGCTTCTTCTTCTTCTTCTTCTTCTTCTTCTTCTTCTTCTTCTTCTTCTTCTTCTTCTTCTTCTTCTTCTTCTCCTTCTCCTCCTCCTCCTCCTCCTCCTCCTCCTCCTCCTCCTTCTCCTTCTCCTTCTTCTTCTTCATTTTTTAGACATAATTATTCATTGATTCCTTAGAAATTTCACATCACGCACCCCAATCCCACTCACCTCCCAGTCCCTCCATATCCACCCCTCACCCCTGCAGTATGCCCCCCAAATTAATTAAAAACAAGACCAAAACACCAAAAAGCCCACCTCACTCCTCCATCTTTCCAACACCTCTTCATTCATCCTAGTGGCATTGGGAGTCAGGGTGTGTTACACAGTACACCCTTTCATCCAATCAGCCCCACCCACAAATGTTCATTGCAATGAGTCATTGATCTGGTTCAAGGTCTCTGGTTTCTGGTACACCATCATCACTGGGCTGGACCCTCACTGAAACTTCTCTCAGCTATCCTGTTGTTGCCCCAAGTCATGGAGATTCTGCGGTTATTGTCCTGCGGAACCAGTCCCTTCATGCACTCTAGCAGGTCAAAGATGGGGCAGCTGTTAGGGTGGGCCAACCCAAGGCCCAGGATATGGATCTGGGTGGTAGTTGAGCTGGTCATTCCAAGCCATTGGGGACCACCCCCTCAGATGACGGACAGAGCCAGCTCTCCTAGGCCCATGCCATTGGGTCCAGTTCTCCCACACCTGTGGTGCGGGGTGGCACACCCAGGTGGGTCTGAGTCAATGACTGTGGCTCTTGATACCATTGAATGCCATGCTGATGCCAGGGGTCTGGGCTACCATCTTGGGCCATGTAGGTGTCCAAGGGCTGCTCTGATACAGGGGCCATGCGAATCTGGGTGGGCTGCACTGCCACCTGGGGCCATGGTGGCATCTGAGCCTGTGCTGCTTCATGGGACCATGTCTGGGTCCATGGTCCTAGTACAGTCAGGGTCTGTGACGTCTGTGCCCCATGGTGCCACCAAAGGCCACATGGATGCCTGGGGTCTAGGCTATATCCTATGGCCATGTTGGTATCTGAGGGCCATGCTGCCACTGGGGCCATGGTGTCATCTGGGCAAAGAGCTATGTCTGGGTCCATGGCCTTACAGCAGCCAAGATCTGTGTTGATGTTTATGGTTCCTGAGAACATCAAAGTCAATGCTGATGCCAGAGGTCTGGGCCACCACCTATGGCCATGTTGGTGTCCAAGAGCTTCACAACCACAGAGACCATGCCAATCCTAGTGACTTGTGCAGCCACAGGGGGCCTGGTTTAGGCTGCTGCCGCAGGCCATGTCTGGGTCCATGGCCCTACAGCAGCCAGCTGCTGGGCTGATGTCCATGGTTCCTGTTGCCACAGGGGGTCATAGGAACCATGCATGTTGAAATTCAAGGGCCATGCTGAGCCAGCCCTGTCCCTCACTGGCCCTGGGATAGCTGTCCCTGCCCCTCACTAGTCACTGTAGCAGGAGAGTTGGTGCCCCCACCTCCATGAGAGAGCTGACCCCAGCACTCGAAAGAATGCTTTTTCTTGCAACAGGGATTCCCTCAGACTACTCCCAGGCTCTCACACCAATAAGGCATGGGGAGTTCACATAGAGAAATGTGTATAGTGAGACGTGTTCATCCAGACAGTAGATGGCAAGACACCCATTTGGGTAGAAACAGCTCCTTAACCCTAACTACCTGCAGACAATGCAATCAATTAAACTTGTCCCTCTTCCCAGGTTTGATTTGATCACAGAATAGCTCGTTAATGATAGACAGTAGACAGACAGATAGACAGACAGGAGGCCCTTTCAAATTCTTTCACTCTCCTCCCTCAGTCTAAGTTCCTCTACATCAAACACTCTTTGTGCCAATTTCTTTCCCCATACCAAGCCAGCTGGAACACAGATGATTAGGAGACCTAGAAAGTGTAGCCCACAGAGCTCAGCCTCCACAATAACTGACAGAAACTGCAATAAAAGAATATGAAGCCAGACGGGCCAAAAGTTGCCACTACTAGTCACGTAATTTCATAACAGACAATAAAAATGTTACACTGGTGTAGGTCCTCTCTTATCTTAGATGGCTGACGTATTAATGTGTGAATCAGAAGGTCAAAAGAAGAGCCCTGAGAGAGTGTGTACTCATCCCCATGAAAATGCACGTGAAATCCATAGCTAAAGAAACATGTGTTCAGACAGCTTTACAAATCAAATGAGGAGAGCCTCCCCCGCCCAAATCCGTGTGAGTGTGTGAGTGTGCATGTGTGCATGTGCAAGTGTGTGTGTGTGTGTGTGTGTGTGTGTGTGTGCGCACGCGCACGTGCGAGCGTGTGTTTGAGAGGGAGAGAGGGACGGAGAGAGGGAGGGAGGATAACAGAGCTACAAGGTGTCTAGGTACTGTCACAGATACGTGACCTCCACTTCTAGTCCCCTTTCTGTCCTTCCTTGCATTAAACTGTTTGCTGGTTGTAAGTGCTGTGAGTGTTCTTGAGTAGAGCTGCAGCAGGCATCACAGGACACCACAGTGAGTCTCGGAGCAGCCCTGGCCACATTGAGTACTACCCAGCAACAGTGCAAAAGACAGAGATGCCAGTCCATGATCTACTACATCAAACCCCGAATTCTCCATCAGACACTCCTTTTAAAAGATTTTCTGGGAGGAAGCTAAGCCTATCTTAAACACTACCCTTATATATCTATCACATTGAAATCTAGGGCAAAAATAACAAAGACACACTTCTAAAATGAGCCACAAGGATACACTTATTCAGGAACATTTGAGGTAATTCAAACATATAAGACTTATAGAGAAAAAGAAGCAACCATCTAAATAAAGGCATATATGAATCAGATTGAGGTTTAAATCCTTGTTATGCCATAGGTAGCACAGAAGTATAATTTTCTATGTTCACAGCTAAGCAATCTTTATCTCAGACATTTCCTAACATTAAGCACAACATGAAAATCTTAAAAGAGAAGGTGGAGAAATGTTTAAGTAGTTAAGAGCATTGGCTGTTCCTCTAGAAAAACTGTTCTCAACCTTCCTAATGCTGCGACCCTTCAATACAGTTCCTCATGTTGTGGTGACCCCCAACCAGAAAATTATTTCATTTCTACATCATAAATGTAATTTTGCTACTGTTACGAATTAAAAATCTAAGTATCTAATATGCAGGATATCTGATATGTGATCCCTGTGAAAGAGGCATTTGACCCCCAAACTGGCTTTAACCTGACCCACAGGTTGGGAACCACTGTTCTAGAAAATCCAAGTTCAATATCCAGCGTCTACATGGCAGCTCACAACCATCTGTAACTACTGTTTCAGGGGATCTAACTCCCTCCCCTGGTCTCCTCAAACACTAGCCACACATGTGGCCCACAGATAGACATGCAGCAAACATTTATACACGTAAAATAACAAAATATTATTTTTAAATTAAAGAAATTTGTGGTTTAAGAGTATCAAAAGGTAGATGATCAGAGACTTTTATTCGTGTTTATACAATGTTAATGGCAGTGGGTGTATAATTTCCCAGTGGTTCTTTCTTGTAAGCCAAATTACAAGCTATCTCGCTTTCCTGCTTAAACTGCATACTTCCCAATGCAAAGAAAGCACCATCACCATGAAGTGTTCCCCAATGTATAATCTTCATGTCTCACATATGAATATCTCTAGCATTCATCAAGCTTTACTTGTCTGGGATTTTACTAAACATATGTACTGGCTTTGGGCATTTATTACATTCCTGAGCCCAGCACACTGAAGTCAAAATTCCAGAAAGAAAAATAAGAGCAGCAGCTCAGCCTCAACACATAACTCTGTAGTATCTATATATAAATACTGCTCTCTGGATCCTCCGTCCCCTTCATAATTTTGATATCTTTATCCAAGCCGTCGACATTTTTCCTACCCCTCTTCATTCCTTTGGCCATTGTTCCATAACCTCTCCTGTCCTCCCTGGACTCCAATATTCCCCAGGCTCACAATTTCTGTTTCTCACCTTTATGTTCTCCCACAAACTGCCAGTGCTCTTCCACAGACTGAAGCTCCCTAACTAAAGATGGTTATTGATGTACAGTACCGGTGTTTTAGTGCAGCAGCCGAATCAATAAAGGAGAAAATACTGCTTTGTCAGGCTTCACCAAAGCATTCTGGGAAACTTTACTGCTTTGGGTGGTTACAGCAACTCTTAAGGCAGAGAGTGAGAGCTGGACTCCCTTCTGTGGTGAGAAATGATGTTCTCCTACCCTCTAGTGACTATAAAGGAATAAGGCAAAAGTGGAGAATGTTGGAGATGACAGCATACCATTATTTATCGTGTCCTCATCTGTTTCTGAACATGGACCATGGTGCAAGGAACCAAGTGAGATTAGAGGTTGACAATTTCCCCTTTCACAGTTCTGTTTACATGCTTAAAATGCAGATGCACTATAGTCAGTGTGGACACACTACAGTCAGAGTGTGGCGTTAGAACGTTGACTCCTATGGATTCTGAGTGCAAGACAGTCTCTCTCTCTCTCTCTCTCTCTCTCTCTCTCTCTCTCTCTGTCAGTCAGAAATATTAAGGTTTCTTGTTCTTGATGTAGACTCCATATTGTATAGAGAAGTAGTCACCTGAGGTATTATACAGATAAATTTAGAAATTGTGTGTATGTACACACTCATTCATATACAAGTGATTGTCTGCACAACTTCTTTCTACCAGAGGCACGGATCAGCCCTCACATTCAGAAATCAAATCAGACAAAGAGCCTGAAGTACCACATCATTTAACTAGGACTCTACATCTCTGGATGTAGAGTAGTAAGAACTGCTAACTTGAGTTAAAAATACTTTGGTGTGGGGGGGGGGGGTTCCTTCTAGAATAATTTTCGTGTTTAGTTACCTAATATATAATTTTCTGATTTGTTAACTTAATAAATGATTAAATTCTGAATGCTTTCATTGGTATTCCCACTTGCACAAACTGTAAAATACTATGCACTTGCTTAGATATAGTAATGATGTAAAACCCACCAGTACTTCGTGATATATTTAAAATAGTACCATCGTACATTGAGAAGATATGGGAGAGATTGATAAGGGCTGGCACATGTTTTTCTAGTCTGTACTTTGCCCCTGAAGTACTCACATTGGCTTCTCATGGCAAAGAACTTCCTGAAGGGACAGCATCTAGCAACGCCACATTCTAAGTGTCCCAAGCTTAATGAAGTGTAAAATTCTGACACCCCTCGTATATACAAAATGTCACCACTCAAACAAGTGCAAGTTCCAATATCTGGCCATGCCCTCACTTAAGGAAACTCTAAAGAAAGGGCCTTTCCTTTTTATTCATTAAAACAATAAGAGGTACAGAATGCTGATACAAATAAAGTCTGAACAAAACTAATTTAATATATGTAGGTATATATGTGTATGTGTATATGTATATATATGAATGGATGTATGTATATATATCTGTATATATATGAATGCATGTGTGAAAAAATGAAGTTTTATTCAGATTATATAAAAATAAAAAACAAGTAAATTTACCTTACTGGCACTTAACCGCTTCCGATTTGACCAACGCTTCATTGTATAGTGAAGATATAAAAATGAAACAGAGAAACATTGAATCATTTATAACATAATTAAACTACTTTACATTACATATGATGCATATTATATTCAGATTATTATCTCCCAAATTTGAAAGGTAGCCTCTGCCATCACTTATCTCTCCCCACAAAAAGCTCACAGAAACAAGAAAACAAGAACAAAGGAAAATCACACTTAGGTAGTTGCACACATCATTTTCTCATAGTATTCAGGACAGATCAGCAATGGCAGACAAATATCATTCTATCTCAATAACATTTTTTTCTTTTTTTTTTTTTTTTTTTTTTTTTTTTTTTTTTTTGGTTTTTTGAGACAGGGTTTCTCTGTGTAGCTTTGCACCTTTCCTGGAACTCACTTGGTAGCCCAGGCTGGCCTCGAACTCACAGAGATCCGCCTGGCTCTGCCTCCCGAGTGCTGGGATTACATTTTTTTCAATTAAATGAAATAATACATTTCATCTCCAAAAAGGAAGATTATGTTTCTCCCACTTACAATGTTTAGGTAGCATTGTAAAAATATTTGTAAATTATTAACTGATGTTAGTTCATGTTTGGATCATCCATAGTTTTTGTTACTAGAAAACAAAATTCTATTTACTTTCATAGGTTAAATCTCAATAGTCAAAAATAACAGAAAAGAGTGCAGAACTTATGCCATATGGAAATTTGTTATTTTATAACCTAATTAAAAAAGAAAATACTGAATACTTTAGAATCACCATTGTCCAATGAAATTAATTTAGTTGATCAAGCAAATGTGTAAAGAAAGAAAAAAGTTTTGAAGGTCAACACATTTCCCCCTATTCTTTTCTGATCCCTCTTTTGTCATGCAAAGGCTGCTCTATTTCATCTAGGGTTGAAATTTTATTTCAGCAAAATCCATCTCCTCTCCCAAGTCAGTACCCAGTACCACAATGCTCTGCTCTCGCTATCTCACTAACTGCTTGTTAAAACGTGGTTACCTTCAGGATACTGCAACTGAATTATGAAATCTAAGCAGACCACATTTACTACAATGTTCAAGGAATAGAAAAAATGCAGGTAAATGATATGTCTGCCTTGCTACTATTTCTCCTCAATCAATACGAAACCTGAAAAGGAACCAATGGTCAAGAGAAGTCCATTCACATTCCACTGGCCAGCCATTAGGACTGGACAGAGAGAACGTGCAGGTTCTCATTAATATTTGTCCTGGGGAAATGGTGAGGTCATCATTGTGCCCCTGACCTAGTTAAGCTACCACAATGAAGGTTTGAAAGAAAATGCTCAGGCGTTTTCTCAATAAAAATACCAAGTATTTTCACTTAATCCAGTCACAGAAATTAATGACAACCTTATAGGGGTATAAAGCTATTGGGTCCTTTTTTTGTATAGGCTTGGTTTTTTTTGTAGCCATCACAAAAGATAAACCAAATTAGGACACTAACATGATATCTACTTTACTGTAATGCTACAAGCTACCGTATACTGAATATTTCTACCCTGTCTGGAGCCATAGTTGGTCATGTCAATCTCCATGATGCTATAAAACAGGTATCTCCATTCTTATCTCACACATGAGGGAAACCCTCAGAGAGGTTAACTGACCCTGTGGATTTGACTGAGACATGGTGGATCTAGGAGTCAAACACAGATAGTTTGATGACAAGTCCACGATTTTAATTATGAGCCTACTCCTCTCCAAGAAAAAGAAAGTACAATTTACTTGGGCTTTCAGTCAGGGGGATGCACCCTACTTAGATGTACAACACAAAAACAAGCTGCACATCTTAAGATTTTTTTTTTGTCTCTTTGGTTCTAAAGCAACAATAGTTCCCTCACTGATGGCAAGAAAAATTGGTGCAAAACTGAGAATCCAAAGTGGAACTCCTCTACAGTTTACACATAAGTGGTAACGTATAAACCAAGCATTCTAATCACATAAATCTACTGCCCTCGTCCAAGGGCTTGTTATTTCCACTTAAAAACCCAAAATAAACACACATTTTAATATCCACTTAATCTTAATAAAAAGAACAAATGTTTTCTTCTATCTAGTATACGCAACTGGACCATGTTAGTCCTGTAAGTATATATATATATATATATATATATATATATATATATATATATATATATATGATGGCTATATGTGTCTCAGAACAAGTCATTCCTGCAGTAGTGCCCCTTTGGTTATGCTTAGATCAAGTATGTAAATAGAAAGGGGAAATTACAAAGCAAAGTCAATGAGATAGGCAGGCCTCCATGTGCTATTGCCTTCTCATTAATAAAATCAGTTGCACACTTGACTTCTGCTGGGCAACGCATAAGGAGAACACACAAGTCAGCAGAGACGCTGGCGAGCTCAACAGAGGAGGTGGGGGGTGCTGCTCAAGTACTAAGAGGGGCCAGGCTAAGTTAGGTGAAGACAATGGATACTCTTGGGACTTGGAAAAGACACACTGAGATGTATCACAAGTGCAATTCCCAGTTGCGTCTTGCATTGTTTGCTCTGCAGTTTGAGATAAGTAAAAATCAAATAGTTAATACTTGAAAATTCCAAATGTGGTGATATTGAAACGCAGTTGAAATGCAGTAAGATTGTTGAGCATAGTCTAGTGAGCTGTGTAAAAATTCAAAAGGTGCAGCCATTTTCATGGGAGACATCAACTTTATAGAAGTCACCGAAGAAACACTGGCTGTCAAGTGGTCCGCCATGAGCATTTGGTTCCAATACGTATTTATATCACATGTTAATTTAGGCTAGCACCCACCTCAAGTCACCCACCACCTACTATACACTTGAACAGTGAATCCGGGGCATAGATTCTGAAGCAATAATAACAACAGGATAAAAATGAAGGTAAAGAAAAGCCCTGGACAGAGGGGGACAGAGAAGACAACGCTGTCTTCACCATATTAACAGTTTCCTTGAGGTCCCAAGTGTGAACAGTGTTATCTTAAGTATGAGGAGAATTTTAGTCTGTTATTTTGTAAGCAAATTAACCTAAGGAATTCAAATGATAGAAAGCGAATGTTTACTTGACACTCTGACAATTGAAAAATTCATAGTACACTTTTACTATTCCTATTACTAGCTAGCTCCTAACTAGTAAATTAGTAGTAAATTACTAGTTATGGTTTTCATCATGAAGTTAATTACAACTGAAAGATTAAGCAATAGCTAAAATGAAGAATATTTACCTCAATTTAGAAAGTATTATTAGAAACCTAATTTCCAAACAGGCTTCAGATTTTCATAATGGATTCCCTGCAGGATCAAATGTAACATATCTATTCTTCCTCCAGGAACTTCTTTAGTTTGCTTTAAAAACATCTTTCAGTAAATTGTAATAAAACACATTGTGCTCTTATTTTAATTATTGGAATTATGATGTGCAGCCCATGAATATGAAAATGAGATTATGATTTCCATCAGCATGTTTACTTGTAAGAGCAGACTTTCTATCTTATCTTAACAAAATCGAACGCTTCACTGATGGTGCAGCATCGCCACTATATAGTGTGTTAATGAGAAATTTCCATGTGATAGAAGAGAGAACATTAAAATTTGCATTTTTCACAAAAGCACACCCAGTGGAAAAGTTAGCAGCTAAAAGCAACAGCCAGTGAAGAAGGCAAAGGACGCAACATATTGCAAGAGGACACTTGATCACTTCATAATTCAGGATGTAAACATTAAATCCTGGGAGCTGCCTGCAGAGCTGAATATATGAAAGGCAAAAGTCACCCAGAATCTAAAAATTACTAAATGGAAGCCCTGATACTTAAGGAAACTATATTTTCAAGTGGCTTATTCAGGCAAAACACACATAGTCTATGAGTTTAAAAGCAATCCTAACCATACCTTAGTCAGCCAGATAACGTCTTATTTCTCAGTTGCCTGGCCAGTGGTTCATGAGAAAGAGTGTCGATAACTGCATACTGACACTCGATGCAATTATTTTACTTCTCCCCTTAATGTACAACTGGCAGTCATCCTGTCTGCTGGTCAGTCACCAAAGACTCATCACAGTGGAGAGGTTAATCAGAAAGGTTCACACTTACATGCCTCTTGAAGTCACCCTGTTTCACAACTAGGTTCAAATTTAACACAATCACTCCCATATCATCTTCTAAACTGTTTGGATCTTCCAGTTTTAAAATATGTTCGGTCGTCCTGCAAGCAAAAACACAACATTGATCGTAACATCAATTGGCAATACTGCAGGCCTGCTAAGCTATCCGAAGCTTAAGGCAAAAGCCTACTACCTCTGCATAAAGATTAGACACAGCAGGGGTGGGGGGAATACAGAACCACATTTAATGAAAATATATTTTCTGGGGGTGGAAGAAAAAAACTCTGACATTGTCAAACTCCACATTGGTTAACTGATCTCCCTGCTCTATCACCAAAATAAAGTATAAAAACATGTTTTAAGTTAAATTATGGACCTCAATAATTAAAAAACCCAAATAAGCGTGATTGAATATGAGCATGGGTTTCCCTAAAATTCACTGATAATGATTCAAGGTAAAAGAATGATACCTGTTAAGTTCAAGGTCCCTGAGAATGACAAAGGCGGAGCCCATGAAGTCAGATGTGGTTAAGTCTCGATCGTACACCTAGAAATCAGGGAGGATATTAGCATACAGGGCGGTCCAAAGCAACTGGCTTGATCAAATGACTAACATATAGAATAGGCTGGGGACTCGGACATTCATCGTTCAGTCCTTACAATAATTTGCACAGTGAGGTTGAAGAAAACTAGTCAAGCTTATACAGAGAAAAAATATCTTGCCTATTTTGCCAGCCATGCTCGAAACAATAGAAAAAAAAGAGAGAAAGAAAGAAAGAAAGGAAGGAAGGAAGGAAGGAAGGAAGGAAGGAAGGGAGGGAGGGAGGGAGGGAGGGAGGGAGGAAGGAAGGAAGGAAGGAAGGAAGGAAGGAAGGAAGGAAGGAAGGAAGGAAGGAAGAAAGAAAAACAAAACTTTTAAGGCAGTGGTCAAATACAACAAAATATTACACACAATGGACCCTCTCTATAGTTTAATTGGCCTCTCATTAAAACTTAGCATTTTCCATGGTGAACAGATCTGCCAATTAAATAGAAATTTGCTAACGATTGTGCAGCCATCCCATTCTACACTCAACTCACACAGTTGAAACCCAGATGTTGGAGTCATTGATGCTTCCACCTGGTAACTTGAAGCTCTGTTAAGTATAAAGTTCTTTCTAATGAGAACAGTGTCTGAACTTGTCACCACTATAGGGCCAGTAATAATTCTTCCACATTGAGCAAGTATAAATAGAGCCAATAAGGGCATTATTTACACAGTACACGGTGACTTCGTAGCATATGTATCTCCTTGATTTGAGGGAAACACAGTTTCATAAAGAGTCTAAAAAAGAATTCCTCCTACAATATTAAATTTTCAATCCAGCCTCAGGGAAAAATGGGGGGATTAATTGAAGCAAGTGCACATTTAAGGAGGCCCTAAGAGTTACAGAAGAATATAGATTCTGAAGAAAGGAGCTGACCGGAAAGCTGTCGGGATTACTACCTTCACACGAAGCTTTTGATCAAGGCTTTGTATCGGCAACACAACTATCTCATCCCAAATCGGGTTCAAGTTCTTATAAATGACTTTACTTTTGTACAGCGTCTTCCCATTCAGCTTAAATTTTACATACGGATCACTTGTGCCTTTAAAAAGGAAAGAGAGAACAAGACAGAATTTTAAAAATACACATAGACATCTGACATCTCTACCCAGTCAAGATTCTTCCCACAGTCCCCAGGCCTGAAGCAAGCCAGGAAGCACACTGAGATGATGTCCCTCTGCAGAGGGATGGGAAGCCCTAGATGTGTCATGGGGAGGGGAAAACGTTACAGTTTAAGGGTAAACGATTAATTCCATTTTGTATTTTAGTGGTTGACTATGAATGTGCTCTCTAGGCTTTTTATGTGGTTTCATTGTGGATACGTCACCCCTGAATAACCCACAAAAATTCGAAAAATCAAGTCAGTGTCAGGAATCCTGGGGAGAAGCTTGCCCCTCCTAGGATCGGTGTTAAGTCCATGAAAAGGGAAAGCAGCCATTTCCAAATATTTAGCAGATGGCCGATTCAATCCTATCTTCTTATACCTTAAAATATAATCATAACAAATAAACCGGTCTCCGCAATCACTCATTCAAAAGATGACGTGAGGGGGCTCAGACTGGCACCAGGGGCATAGAGATTAAATCAACAGAGTGGCCATTCTTTGCTGCCTCCTCGCACCTGCACGAAAGCTGCACACATTGTCCCCACCCAGGACCAGCACATCAACCAGGCTCTCAGCTGGCCTCAGCACTGACACAGCTGACCTGAGTGGCCCCTCCTGGGGTGCTTTGAAATGGATGCCAAAGGGAATGAATAATATCCCTCAAGTTGCTACCTCCACCCCCTACCCCCTCACCCCCACTCCCACCCCCGCCCACCGCCACACACACACAAACTGATGGTAGATCCTCCTCCACATTTCTCAGATCAACTGAAAAGAAAAGAAGCCTACATACATAATGCATGAATTATGTATTGCGCCTGTGTGTTACATGAGTGTGTGTGTCATCTAACATGCCCAGGATATACTTGCTCATCTGTATCAGGTGAGTGAAGAAACAGGAGCAAATGAATAATCAGCAGCGAGACCAGGGAAGGCCAGCTCAAGAGGCTACTAAGATGAAACTTGGGACTTGCAGAGTTATGGCACTGTGGTCCATCTTGAAACCCAGCCCTATGAGGATAAATGCAAGGACCCACCATCTAATTCAGGGCCCCTGATAGGTTCCAAGAATATCCATTGAAATGAATTTCTGATATGAAATTCAAGCCAATACCATCTACAAATATCATATCAGAAATAAATTTTAATTAATTATAAAAAAATTAATTTCACTACTTTTCTGCAAACATGTCATTAAGAACTACCGTTCTTTACTTCAATAGTTTGTCATCTAGGCCCCTTCTTAATGTTTCCATGTGGCCCCAGTAGTAAAAACCACAGAAAAGTAAATGCAATACATCCCCTAGCTATTTGAGTGGACGGTGGCATCACTATGCAATGGGACAGTGTACATTATTCAGTGTTAATAGCCTTACTAAAGCAGGGATTTTCTGGATTAGCATTCCAGTAATGCATGGGCACTAACTTTAAAACAAGGAAATTAAAATAAGCTACAAATACTGGACGTGTCCAATTCTACCGTCTTAAGATTGGCGGTGTAGGAAGAGAAGCCCAGACCTCATTCAAAACACATACCCGTGTTGAGCAGTTTTTGAAGGCTAGTAAAAAATAAATGCATTCACAGCCACTCAGTGGAATTCACACCGGTGAGTGAGCATCTGCCCACCCCCTCCTTCAGCAGCTTGAGAGAACACCTCTGGCTGGTCAGGATTTAACAATCATCGTGATATATATATAAAAAAAAAGTGGGGGGAAACTATAATAAAAAGAGGCCTTTAATTAAATGAAATTGCCACTCTGGGATCAGGGCCTTCATGCTTGTCAGCGTACTCTCAAAATAAACATCTCAAAACTCGGCCTCAGTGGTGTCACTTTCTCACAGGCAAGGCATACTGGGTAATCCCCAAGCATCTTGACAGCTACATAATGTTCAAACTGTTTCACGGGTGAATGGCGGCAGTTGCATGAAAGAAAATATTAATGTCTGGAATTAATAGAAAAAAGGACCAGGGTTTACAAAGCCCAATAAGGAAAGAGGGTGTCAAGTTAGTGCAGTGTTAATTGTTGGAGAAAATTTGCTAGGAGGGGGTAGTTCATGGTGGTTTTCTCTCTTCCAGCCTAAGTGCCTGACTGTCAGGGAAGTGGTATCTCAACTAGGCAGGTTCTGAAAAGGGGCCCGGCAGCTCTGGAATGCAACTCCCAGATTATACAAATGGTGAACTGACACCTGAATGGGTGGACTTTAACCTTCCCCACTGGGAGCCTGGGATACAAAGAGGCTCTTGTGGGAGTTGGTACTTTCAGTGGAGAAGGAATCAGAGAACATAGAGACCAGGCTGTGTCTCTGCATAGCCTCAAACTCAGACTCTTAGGACCGAGGGCCAGTCATCTTCTCTCACACTACACAGACTGGAGCTTTCATAAACAGAACTCCTACATGCACTGATTCAACCAACCATGGGCACAACACAGTTTTTTTTTTTTTTTAAATATGTAAAATGTGTCCTTACTGAATAAGTACAGACTCCTGTTCTGGTCATTATCCCCCACACAACATAACTATTTACTTATATAATATTGACACTGTGTGAATCATCTACAGATGAAGTAAAAGATAAGAGGAAGTGCATGTTGGTTATAAATGATTTTTATGATAATTTACATGTGTACCATATGTACACATAGAAGCATGGCAGTTTATAGACTACATTCTATATAAAGGACTTGCATACTCATGGATTATGGAATCAACAGAGGCACTGGAAATAACCCCATGGAGGTCCCAGGGGGTGAATATATCTGCAGTCATAATCCCTGCAGCAGAGAGGCACCAAATCCACCTCCTAAGAATCACGTGAATCACAGTTGTTCCTGCTCATGACCACTAACCTACGGATGGTCACTCTCCCTTGACATGTACCTGTCAACCATGCTACCAGACCACGGATACGTCTGGTCTTTTCCAAGTCTTGCTCTGTGCTAGATACCCTGGGTGTTGCCAAGACGCGAAACCTGCTCTTCTGCACTGGATAGTATGCATACCCCACAATACAGCAAGGGGCCCAGGTGGTAATGTTCAAAAGAAGTAAACCTGGTGTGGAGTTCTGCTCAGTAGTAGGTAGGAAAGGTGGTTCCTAACTCACAAGTCAGTGAGGGCTCAAATCAAGGGGGCAAGATTTGAAATCAACCTGGGACCAAACAGGAAAAAGACTGGGGTCACTGCAGCAGGGAGGGAGACCCAAAAAATCATTAGTGTTGTAATACTAAACAAGCAATTCAGTGAACCCAGAAATTAAGGAAGAAAAAATAGAGAGAAAGAAATAGATTCTAACGGGCTGTTTTGAGTCAGAGACCAAAGTGCCCTAAATATACACAATAAAGGGTTAGTTATTATTCTGCAAGAAATGTGGGTGTTTTATTTCCTGTTCCTGGCCTTTTTAATTTTGTTTAAGTAAAAGTAATATATGCCCACAACTTTGAAAGGTACGAAATGAAACAAAGCCTGTGCCCTCAGAGTGGACCCTGATCCCATTCGTCTGCTTTGATACCCATAAGCAGTTTCTTCGGTGTTTTACAGGAGAAAATATATGTACGAATCATTTTTAAATGACTGCACTTTCTCAAGTCATATGCTATAGTACTGGGGTCACACCAGCAATATGCACCTAGGGGTGTCTTTCCAAGGACACATATCCTGGCTGTGTTGTATCAGTGTAGGCCAGTAGTTAATATTTTCCCTGCTGTAGACAGGAGTTCAGTCAGCAGGCTGATGTATCTATCCTGGAATCCCCTTTCTGGAGCAAGTGTGTAACCCTGAAGTGTGACAGTGGCTCGTTTTGATTCTAACAGACCTTGTGAAATGGTTTTCTAAGCTTATCAAACATAGGGGTGGGTGGGAAGGACTGCTCTGTGGGTAGAGAGCTTGCTGCTCTTTGAGGGGACCCCAGTTCAGTTCTCAGAATCCACTTTGGGCAGCTCACAGGAGCTCCAACAGCCACTTCTGGCCTTTCAGGGCACCCACATACATGGCATATACAGGTGCGCGTACCTACCCACAAATAAATATAAAATAATTCTTCTAGATGCTCATCAAACTTAGAGTATACATCGTTTTTTGTTTCTTTCTGCATTCCCTAACACTGAGTATTTTAAACCTTTCTTTTAATCTGTTGACTGTGTGTGTGTGTGTTTGTGTGTGTGTGTGTGTGTGTGTGTGTGTGTGTGTGTGTGTTTCCTCTGTCACTCCCCTTCTCTTTAACACTTTCAGGGACTTTCTGGCTGTTGTGATTTCTATTTGTGTTTTTCAATCCTGTTCCTGTTCTTATTATGTGGCTATCTTTCAGGACGCTCAGCTCGTCCACTGCCTACAACTGGAACGGATCTTCCTTGTGGAAACTGCTCACCAACTATACATCTTGTCAGAATTTAACAAGTTATTACTGGCAGTAAGCTATTTTCCTTTTTATTTAATCAAATTAGCCAAGGTCTGATGGCTGCCTTTGTACTTTCACATCCTGCGTAGGAGCTTTTTTTTTTTTAATTGTAGGATTTTTAAATTAATTCAGCTGTGTCTCTTCCCATTGATTTTTGTACATTTTCTTTTTTTACACTTAAGTTTTTGGTCCATCTGGAGTTATTTTAGTATGAAGAGGAAGGAAATGTAGGTTCACTCAGGAGGAGAGTAAAGCGATCAGAGCCAAAGCCTTGCACACATAAGTCTGACAGCGGCTTATAATTTAGATGAAGGAGAAAGGGGAGAAAGAAAGGACACGTGATAGCTGAGCCGAAAGCTTCAGCAGGGAGTGGAGGGTAGAGGAGAAAGCTGAGCTCAGACCCTAAGAACTTCATGCAGGAGGCTAGGGAGCAGGCTCAGTAGTGGTAGTGAAAGTGCTTTCCGAGCAAGTGAGAGGACTCAGGTTCAGATCCCCAGAACCCAGGTCCAGGCAGCGTGCTTGGCATCCTATCTATAGTTCCAGACTCAGGGAGCAGAGGCAAGGCACCCCCAGAGGAAATCAGTCATCTCTATGAGCTCTGGTTTTGATCGAAAGGGCCAGAACTAAGAATAAGGTGGAAGAAAAAATAAAGATGATTTCTGTCATCAATCTGGGGCCTCCATATTCTCTCTCTCTCTCTCTCTCTCTCTCTCTCTCTCTCTCTCACACACACACACACACACACACACACTTACACACCATACACATATGCTTTTTAAAATGGAAAATAAAAAACCAAAATACCCAGACATCCCTGTCATCTGGAGAAATGTACTACAGACTGGAAGGAGTATGTCCCCGAAGCTATTAGAAATGGTCTTTAGTGTTCTCCTCTGGAATTTTCAAAATGTATAGTGAAATATTAAGTTCTATTAACAGGGCCAATGAGGTGGTTTAGTGGATAAAAGCACTTGCTGCACAAGCCTTAAGAAATTGATCTCTGGAACTCATAGTAGGAGAGAAGTGACTTCCAAAAGTTGTCCCCTGACCTGCACATATATCCCTCAGCATGCATAAACACACACACACACACACACACACACACACACACACACAGAGTAATAATAATAAAATAAATAAAATACAAATCTCATTAATAGATGCAGGATACAAAGAACAACAATGTAAATACAACATAAAACTTGCGGAGAAGGCATCTTTGAAATGATTTGACTATGGAAAACAATCTATAGAGGTAATCTTAAATTCATCTGAGCTCCAGGAAGTAAAGGCGTATGTCTAGGGGTACCCAACACACCCAGAGAGGCTGAAGGTAGCGCAGGAGCATCCTGTGAGAAACTGTGTCATCTTGAATAATTCACTCAGTTTCCTTACACTGCGTTCTTCTCCTTCGTAATGTGAAAAGCTACGATTCTCAAAAGAGTCCCCTGAGAACAAATAAACCGATCTGTTTCAATGGTCGCCAGCTCCAAAATTTACGAAGAACGCCTCCTTGTCAGGGCTGCTATTTTTAGCATCATGATTCAGTTAAGTTAAAAAAGGAAGAGCATATAACCATTTATGCAGTCCTAATGTCCATTTACTTTATTTTAATGTCCAAGGTAATTCACATGACTAATTTCTCCCTATCAAGTTTCTTTAGTGCTAGCTCTGACGCTGCGGAATTTTCTATCACCTTCCTTTTAGGGAAATGGGAAGAAAAAACTGTGAGCTTAAATTCTTTTTTTCAGGAATTCTATAAACTCAGGAAAACATCTCTATAATATTGTTGAGTGTTCTGAAAAGGAAACACCTGTGTACAAAATTAAAAATTTTAAATCCCCAGAAACATAGGTTTCTTCTCTATCAAAAAATCCAGAGGTCATTCATTGAGGACTTCAGGGCACTCTGGAAATCTATCCTTGGCAGTATGGGGTCCCTGAGCTCTGTCTTTGAGGCTGACTAAATAAAAGAACAAGACAATTTCCAGAATAAAAAATAAGATGGAGGAGGTATGCTAGTTGTGACTTCTACATAAGGAGCCCGTGCCTCACAGAATCACAGGGAAGCCATGCAGATGCAATGGTGTCTGCACACTACATCCTTTCACAGTCCCATTCAGAAACCAGAAGGGGCAACTGAGAAAGAGAGGGAGCAGTTTCCTTGATCCTGTGAAAATAAGGAATCACTTCCTATGTAGCATATGCGTTCAGAGTAATCCCAAGCCAAGGGTCCTCCCGGATCATTCAAGGCTGGAAATACAAGCATCTGCTGGTAGGTCCCAGCCCAGGCTACTTCTGCAAATGGAGGCTATCTGCTTCTAAGATCCACTTGCCCATTTTCATTCTCAGACGAGCTATGTTTTCCTCAATGGTCTACAGTCCTTAAAATACACTTGCGAATGTACCCACCTTAACTGAATAGGAACAACTTCTCTCCTCTAAGGGGTCCATGCATATGCAAAACCTCCTGTGGCCCCTTGAGCGAGGACTGGCCCTGATTGGACCTTGAAATGCAATGGTCTCAGGCAATTTACAAATATACATGATTAAAAATACAAAACACAACACAAATATCCACTTTACTCAACAATCTTCCAGAAATCAACTTATGGCAGAATTGATGATCTGAAAGTCTCAATTTTACCACAAACCTCCTTTAACTGTTTATGAAGTTTATAAAAACCTGTATGAAATATATAATAGAACCTATCGGCGCCGCAGTAAAATAAGCAATGAGCGTTTCCAGGGGCATTTGGATTCTCCTAGACAACGACCTCCCATAAGTTTCCTCCAGCCGCATCGCATACTACCTTTGTCTCTACCTACTGAGACTCTGTTCCCTTTACCATCTGGATTCTCTTTGTTTCATCTTTTTCCCATCACTAACCTTCCCTTTTTTCTGACTCCATAACCAATGCCACAACATACCCTGTCCCTATCATTTTGTTGGCATAAGCATTTTTTAAAGAGCTAGAGAGATGGCTCAGTGACTAAGAGAGCATTTGTTCTGGCAGATGACCTGGGCTCAAATTAGAGCACCTGCGTAGAGGTTCACAACCATCTGTCACTCCATTTCCAAGTGGATCTGACACCCTCTTCTGGGTGCCACCAACTTCTGCTTCCATGGGTACCAGTCATGAACAGGGTGCACATACTTACATGCAGGCAATACATCCATAAACATAAAATAAAAATACATTTAAAGTAAATAAATATTTAAATATTCTTTAAAATGCTACTCTGATTTTGTCTTCAATATCCATTGTTAATAAGTCAGATACATTTCACAGCTACTTAAAAAGTCTATGTCATATGTATATATATATATATATATATATATACACACACACATATATATATGCATCATATATATGCATATAATGGTCAAAACTTTTTATAGCTGAAAGACTTGTCAATATATACAGACACAGTAATTTCAGTAAACTGGTTATTTAGTGAATACAGGATTGAACTAGCTGGCCTTTGATGGAACTGGCCATGCAAACCATATGCCTGCATCCCTGTTCTTTATGGGTAACCAGAAGCACACATGAGTGTGAACTTCTGTGAATCTCATGCATGGCCATCCTTGTAACACAAGAAACAAAGGTTCAAGTAAAATGAGAAGGCCTGGAGACATAGAAACACATACTCACAAGCAGAACACCAATGTACAACAGATGAAGGAGCAAAATGAGCAACAGACACCTGGAACACAGCACGGGACCCATCACACACCATGCCGCACCTGACAAGGGACACCCTCACCCACATAGAGAAGTCTTTCACCAGCAGATAAATATCATGCCGGGCTAAATTCAATTCAGTGGTCAAGACAGGCGCAGCAAGTATTGGAGTCATTCCAGGCTTTCTTTCCTTGTCCCCTCATGAGCACTGAGAAAGGATTAAATGGAAACTGGCTTGACAGAGTGGCAAGCACCGAACACACCAATCAAAGCAGGAGTGTACATAGTCTCAAAACAAAACCGAGCCACAACAGTCCCCAGAGAGAAGATCTCAGAAATGGGAAAACAGAAAGGCTTTTTAAGACCAGTATGTCCTGCATGATCTATGCAGGGTGGGAAGGGGAGGGGGCACAGAATCAGATTCCAGAATGGGCTGCTAATTTGTTTTAGCATCTTAAGCTACAACACCACCAGCAGAGAAGAAAGAGTGACACCCGCACCACTGGATCAGCTTTCAGGTTCACTTCTGACACAGAGGCCCACATGTTTTTATGCTGCTGCACACCCAGAGTAAGGATCTCATGCCATCTGGTGTTCAGAGACGGTACTGCAGTGAGAAGCAAAGCTGGAGGTTTGCAAAATAAAGAGGGTTCATTGGGTTGTGTGGCTGAAGTAAGACTGGGATGTGCACTTGACTCTTGCACTACAGAACACGTCGCAGAAATCCAACAGAAGCCCAGGACACAAACGCTGGTATATATTGCACTTGAGTGTATAGTGGTTGAAAAGAGGCCCTCTAATCACTAGAGAAAGAAAGCTTTGTCCTTGTTCATCTAGAAGTCATTTTGAAAAAGATAAACTAAGTTTCTATTCAGGTCTTAATATTGGAAAAAAATGGAGACATACAAAAAATACAAATGCAAAATGAAAACACAGACTGAGATAGATTAATGTGAGTGATCCAAGGAGCACGGGCCTCTGTAGACATTGGAAACAGAGGGAGGC
Organism: Peromyscus californicus insignis; assembly: GCF_007827085.1. Classification (NCBI taxonomy): domain Eukaryota; kingdom Metazoa; phylum Chordata; class Mammalia; order Rodentia; family Cricetidae; genus Peromyscus; species Peromyscus californicus. Next base: position 129,534,170 of record NW_026294562.1, on the reverse strand, counting down.
ACTATTCAGACTAGGAGTGAAAACTAGCAAGATGATCACAACAGACCCTTCAGAAATAAGAGTAAAAGTCCAATGACAAATTATAATGCTCTCTGTAAATCTACCCAGCACACTGGGGAAGCAAGGCCATTCTGCACACAAGAGGGGCTGGCAAAGATAAAAACAAATCTGAATGAACCTATTTAAATGTCCAAAATTATTGATGCAAACACAGATTTAAGCAAAAAAAAAGGATAATGTTTTTCCTCTACCCAATTAACAAAGTTATTCTACAGTCAATGTAGATAATAGAAAGTGAGCCAACTCATTGCCTCTGGTGAGGCTAAGCCTTTCTTAGGAGCAAACTGCCAATTTTGTAATGAGAACAGGGAACCAGTCATATGATCAGAAGACTGAAGAAAATCGATGCAAATCAATAATTGACTTGCAAAGAAGTGAAGACCAAAGCTGTACACACAGTTTAAGACAGGCGCATTTGTGGAAGCATGGCTTGTAATAATAAAAGTTGGGAGGGGGGCAGCAAGATGACTCAATGGGTGAAGATATTTTCCACACAACCCTGGTGACCTAGTGACCTGAGGTCAATCCCCAGAACCAGAACTCGGAGAAAACTGACCACCATGAAGTTTTCCTCTAACCTCTATACATGTGCTGTGGCACACACATGTCCACACACATCATAGGAACATGTATATGCATGTGAGTACACACATACACCCTAATAATAATAGTAATAATAATAATAATAAATAGCAATAAAAATTCATTTTTAATTAACCTAATTTGGAACATTGACTCACCAGAGAAGTATGTGCTCTATAATTTTATCTTTCTTCTTAAATATTTGTAATAGAGAACAATATACATAGGAACCAAAAGTGAGTGACAGAGCATTCCAAGAATGAGGGTTTATTATGCCATAGAAAGGAAACCCTGCTTTCAAACTTATATCAGCAAAAGGCAACTCATTTTAAAATTCTAGTGAGGACCTGATGGTGACTTCATCCGCAACATTTCCCCCATGTTAGTCTTACATCTTGAGGAGCATTTCCTGAATCCAATTTAAAGTGCAGGGTATAGCCGGGCGGTGGTGGCGCACGCCTTTAATCCCAGCACTCGGGAGGCAGAGCCAGGCGGATCTCTGTGAGTTCGAGGCCAGCCTGGGCTACCAAGTGAGTCCCAGAAAAGGCGCAAAGCTACACAGAGAAACCCTGTCTCGAAAAACCAAAAAAAAAAACAACAAAAAAACCAAAAAAAAAAAAATAAAGTGCAGGGTATAATACCACCACCAATGCCAAAAGAGTCATTCAAAGGATGCTATTTTTTTTTCCTGCAGAGTTCTAGAAACAGCCGTCTGTCCATCTTTACAGCCATACCAGAGGCTGTGTTTCTCTATAGCTCTCCCATGATTATCCTTTCATTACAAAGAGAATATACAATCATAAAACTCAGCCTGCTAAGTGGAGCAAGATTTAAATTAGAAGGGCTGATCATTGGATCGCTTCAGTGGCAGTCCATCAGCTTTCTAATCACCCGTTCGTGTGGCAGTCTTGGTGCTCTTGATCTTCAAGTCACTCCTTTCAAAAGTGACCTCCAATGACGGTTTTCCTGTCATCGGAAGAGGAAGCTGCCACTACTCTATAAACAAACATCAAATACTTATCTATTTCTGATATGAATAAAGAGAGAAGTTTTGTAGTGGAACAGGTCATGAGTTTTCAAAATAACTCACATCACAAAGAAAACCATTATCCCTCAACACAGTGGGAGTGACGGTTATGGCCCTAGGAATGTTATGGTGAATTTCATTTTTTCCCTTTGCAATACTGGAGAGCAGCCAGGAGAGGGCACCATCAACACAGTATTCTTTCAGTCTACATCTATGGACTTGGGTTAGCCTAAGTTTTTAAGGGGAAAAACAGGCTTTAATGTGGGTGCTGTTCATTTTCAGGAATTAATGATGTAGGGTATAAGAGGCATGAGATGGGAGTTTTCCCAGGGTCATGAGATTTTGTCTATATTAGAAAACTCAGGATCCCATGAGTGTGGAAGGTGAGGCTGCTGACCTGAGTTCTACCCGCTGGGACACCAAGTATCTTCTCAGTCACATTACTCTCTATGGGAAAATGAGCTGTGATCCAATTTTTTCTATGCATCAACCACATGATGAAGCAGTTGTACTGAAAATAGATGGTCATGTTATATCACTTCAGCTTTGATTCTCAAAGACTTAAAATTACTGGTCCAGGACCACACAAAACCATAGAAAAAGGCAAGTCTTATGTGCTCAAAAACAATACAGCAGGTGTAACTTTACAGCCCCAAAGTAGGAAGGAAACATGGGATATGAAGTATGAAGATAATGTTGTAAAGGGGTGAATGCAAGAACAAAGAGAGGAGAGGAGATGGAGGTCAGGCAGAGACAAACAGGCATTTACTGAGAGGAAAATGGCCATGATATTCCTCCTAAAAGAATGAGCTCAAGGCCATACCCAGACAATGTGCTGCATCTCAAGCTCACACCACAGCAAGCAAAACTGCCTGCCTAAAAAGAAAAAGAAAAAGAATCCCTTAATCAGGCACAAAATGCCCATTACTGGATCTAGTGTGGTGTAAGCAAAGGAAGATGTCAGAAACCCAAAGAAAAGAATTCTACACTAGAAAGAGTCCTAGCATAGCAATATTTGATATGTGTCCAAACTTCTAGAACTGTGTGGTTAAAGCTCTTGGCCTCACATGACACTCTTCTTACATCCATAATTATTCACATGGATATATTCATGTTTACAAGGGATGGAGAGGAGAATGTAGGGAAGGAGGAATGGTGGAGAAGGAAGAGGAGGAGGAAGAGGAGAGAGAGAGAGAGAGAGAGAGAGAGAGAGAGAGAGAGAGAGAGAGAGAGAGAGAGAATACTGCCAACACCAAGAGAACATAAACAAGCAATAGATATGACAGATAGTTTGGTCCTGGGTAGCAGCTGCAGACCCTTGCTCTTTGCAGGACACCAGTGCTAAACGTGTTTGGCATTCTGAACCACAAGTTCCTCACTGAATATTTCCAAAGAACACCTGACCACTGTATTCATTAACAAACTTCAAAAAAAATCCCAGAAAAACCTCAACATCTTCAAAGACAGAAGCAAAGGATTCAGCATCAGCAGGGTGTATTTCCCAGCCCTGGCCAACAGAGGCACTGGAGTGCCTGGGAGGCCCCTCCTCTTAGTTTCCTGTGGGTCAAGAAGCCTTTAAACACAGCTTTATACTTTCTTGATGTTACCTAAGCAGTCCCCTCCTGAAACTGAGTTTTCACCCTAAGACCTGGAGAAATACCAAAACATGACTTTTGGCTGCCTAATATCTCCAGATAGTAATGCAGTATTTTGTCTTTTTAACCAAGAGGCTTCCTAGATAGATCTACTAAAAGTGTGAACTTCAAATCACGATTGCTTAATAAACACATATTCTTTATTCAAACAGTGGTTTCAGCCACAATGCAATTAAAAGTGTGTTTTTAGAGAATGAATCCAAAAATCAGATCATAATATTCTAGTCAGAGGTCAGCAACTCTAGTATCTGGGTTCACTCCTGCCCAATGACTAGTTTATCTTTGCTTATATTAATTCAGTTTTAACAGAACATAGCCATGTCCATTTGCTCATGTACTCTTTATGAATGTTTTCCTGTTATAGTAACACAAGATGAATAGCTGTCACTCATGGATCATGAAGCCTAAAATACCTACTACTGGGCCTTGGGTATAAACTATTTGCCAACCTATATCTAGACTGAAAGCTTCATAAACAGGAATGATTTTTGTAACAATTCATAGAAAATGCTGAGCTCTTTGGTAACAGAGAATGATTCATCAGAAATAACGTCTATGAGCAAAACCTACAAAATGGAAACTATGCGTGGAAATTAACAATCTTCTAGCTGTTTCCCTGAGCTGATGAGGTAACTCAAACCTCTGAACACTTTGGAAAGCCCCCATCAGAACTGAAAATTAATATCTGATCAGTTACATGCATTTTGATTTTTAAATTAAAAATTAAATATATTATCCCATTTAAGGGAAAAAATACAAATACAGCTCTCCTGTAAATAATGAATATAAACTCCACAGTAATTAAAAGGAAGAGGATGAGCTTGAAGAACACTATGTTAAATGAAATAAGCCAGGCTGAGAAAAGCAAATGCTATATGTTCTCATTTATATGTAGAATCTCAGAGAAGTTGAAAGCAGAATGGTGGATACCACAGGACAAGAAGAACATGGGGAAGAGAAAGGGGGACAGAGGTTAGCCACAGGCATCATGTTATAGCTATGTGGGGTAAGAAGTTCTGGGATTGTGTTGCCCAATAGAATGACCATAACCAACAATAATACAATAATCTTCAGATGGAGAAGAGAGTTAATGTTCTCACAATGATGAGCTGAGAAGTATTTAAGGTGATATATAAGCAAATTGCACACATATGATCATTACATATATTTGTACATACATAAACATAATACCCCACAAATATGCATCAATAAAAATTAAAACAGCAAAGTGTAAAAAAAGTGCATATGAGCCGCAGTGTTTCATTCTCTTTTTGACATGGCAATAGCTTCATCATCACTCAAGTATACTGACCACCTTATAGGGATGTGCTGTGATTGTATTAGAATGATGCACCAGGAATAGGCTGGCTAGATGACTCATACATAAGAGAGAATCAAAAGATCAGAAAAGGCTCCCAAAAGGATCCAGGGCCTATGACTACCCCCAAAGTTATAGATTTGGAGGGAAGGGAATTCCAAAAAAAGTGTGTGTGTGTGTGTGTGTGTGTGTGTGTGTGTGTGTATGAATTAGAATTCTAATGAATTCTAAGATTAAAGACATATAAATATATGCTTATATATACATGTACATATACAAAATTATATATATGTATATATGTGTATATATATATGTGTATATATATACACATATATATATACAAAATAAATACAAAAAAAATTGTTTTGGGACCTGCAAAGTTAAACGATCTCTCTCCAGAATGCTCTTAACATCTGAGGATGTTGTCACAGAATGGACTCGAAAGTGGTCTTTTTTAACAAAAGCAGTCACTGGAACACTTAGCAGTTCCAGAGTCGGGTCATCTGTAAGTGGTTACTTATATTAATTAAGGATCACATCCCTTAGATGTTGTCCCAGGTATGAAGATCTAGGTGACCCCTCTCATTAAATTGGCATGGAATGTATCTATAGACATGGATGTGTTTATGACAGACGTAAAAACACATGTGATTCAAATGGCAGATAAGAAATTATGGGATTGAATAAAAAAATAGACTTACTAACAAATACAATGCAAGACCCTCTGTTTTGAAAACTACATATGAAAAGAGAAAGAGTTTTTATTAAGAAGAAAGGATGTGCTGGGCGGTGGTGGTGTACACCTTTAATCCCAGCACTTTAGGAGGCAGAGGCAGGCAGATCTCTACTAAGTTTGATGCCAGTCTAGTCTACAAAGCAAGAGTTCCAGGGCAGTCAAGGCTACACACGAAACACTGTCTCAAAAAGCCAACAAAAAGAAAAAAAAGAAAGAAAGGATATATTTCACACAGTTCTCACAGACAGAAGTCATATGAGTGAGAGCAGATTTGTAGCAGAATTGGCAGCACAAGTACATGGAGTGTGAAGAGGTAGTAGGGAGAATTCTGGGGCAGCAGTGAGGTGACTAGAAGGGCAATGTGTGTGGCAAATGAGCTAGCCGTGCTCCAGGCTTGGAGGCAGCAGATACGAGAAGTGGAAGCTGACTAATGTATGATTGAGCACAAGATCTGGGTGCAGCATTCATACAGCAGAGGACAGATCACCACTCCCTTGTCCACTGATGGCTACACAAGGACCAGCAAAGCCTGTGTGGTCAAACAGGAACAGACAGCATGGGTAGTAACCAGAAAGAAAGGCCTTACTTAAATGGCAGATGCCAGGAGCTGCTGAGAGCAGAACAGAAGAAACCCCAACAGGTACTACCTGCTCACCCTGCCCAGCTGCATGTCTCAGCCTTCTTAACTGAGGGCAGCTTGCCATGAACAAAGATGGAATCCGTAAGTGGGGACCCAAGGACACAGAAATGATGAACCAGCCTCTTTGGAGACTCGAACATGCAAAGGACATGCAGCAACATGGTGAGTTTAAAAGAGAAAATATATTTGCACAGAAAACCATGGCCTATCTTGAAGACGGAAAGCAAAAAGCAAAGCTTATTGCACAACAATAAAGGTATCACAGTCTTAATTTAATTTAAATAGATATGGGAATGTATACAGGCTTGTAGAAAAGACAAACAGACAATGGCTATAAAGGGGATCCTGTGGAATCTCAAGACAGGAAGGAAGAAGTTTAAACACTATTTGCATCAATCAGTGAATCTTGTTGCCTCATCTTAGAAATCCATTCACTCTCTTCAATAAAGTGGGAAGGCCAAGTGACTATTTTTCTGAACTGCTTGCTCTATGCCAAATACAAATTATCATGGCTATTTTATTCTAAAATAGCTTTATGAATTGTTACTATTTTTTAAGGATACCAGCATTTATCACTTTTAAATAAGTCACAGTCAATGCATGTGGCAGAGGCTGAGGCTGGAGGTCCAGTGTGAGGGATGAGCTCCTCTCTAAACAGTGTGAGATGGACCGTGGTTGACTCTAGCCTTCCTACCAGAACACAGAGGAATTTTCAGGCTACTGAGCAAGCGCACAACAGAACAACCTTACCGCAGCGATCCCGGACCACGAGATTACGGCCTTCCTTCAGATGTATAGTAAGGAGGTATGCGAAGGGGCTCGGGAGGTGACTCAGGCAATCACCGGCTTCTCCAAGAGTCTGCACAGATGAAAACAGCATCTAAGTTAGTGAAATGTGAGCCCAAGTGGAGACACTGCTTATTAATCAGGAAAGACAAAAGAAACAGTGCTCAAGTATGAACCTCAGCTGTAAATTGCTTTGATAACATAGTCATTAACTACATTATCAGTCAATTACTTGATATTTTCCCCTAGTGGGATTGTATCTGAATTCAGAGGTAATCATGAGTATAACTTCACAAGATGAACTTTCCAGCAGTTGAATGAATAGTGTGTCAATGTCTGAACCCCCTAAACTCCTTGATTGATTGGGAAATTTCTTATTATAAAACTGTATACTTGGACTGGAGAGATGACTCAGCAGTTGGGCACATGCTGTGTAATTCTGAGGACTGGGGTTCCAGTCCCAGCACTCACATAAGAAGCCAAACATTCTATGCACATTTGCAACTCCAGCTCTGAGGGAGGTGGAGATAGGTTCAGTCAGGTTGGCTGGCATCTAGCCTAGCAGAGAAAATAGGAGTCTTGGTTCAGGGAGAGATTCTGCCTCAAAGGAATAGATGGAAAGTGACGGAAGAGGATGTCCTCTTCTAGCCTCCACATGACAAAGGCAAGTGCACCCACATACACAGGTATGAACACATACATACTTACACACACACACACACACACACACACACACACACACACACACACACACACACCGGGGTGGGGAATAAACTAATTTCAAAATAAGGACAGAACACTGGAGAAGAAATAGTATGAAGAAAGTGGAACGGGGCTGCCTCCCACCAAGGTGTGTCCACATATCTACCTCCTATGTAGACTGTCTCCCACTTCTTGTCTACATTCCCATCAATCCTCACCAACTCCAGTAGACCTCCTCCACATGGGATAGAATTTCAACTCTCAACGTGAGTCTTTCCAGTCCATCAGGCACAGGCTCTTCACCTGAGTCTCCAGGTCCACAATGGACAGTCTCAGCTCTGTGCTCTCTAGCTTAGGCGCATTTCTCCTTCATTATTCAGTATCTTCCCTTGCTGTCTTTCTTTACCCTTGTGCTCTCCCGTCCCCTAAGCTCTGTCGCTTCCCTCTCTAGGAATTCATCAACTGTCATGGGCTCCAGTGATGAACCTGCCTATTTTTTGAGTACCTATGAATTGTATGAATCCCATGCAATGTTTGAGCCAGTTCAAATTTCTACCATTCTTCAAAGAACAGACGGGATGATTTATTATTCATTCATTAGGCACTCAATCAATTGATCTTGTGGCTGCAGCTGCCCTTGACAAGCTACTTTTCAAAGTTTCAGAGGGCTTCAAAGGGCTTTGAATCCTTCCAAATTCAGTTGCATAGTTACTGTATATTTTTAGACAAATCTATTCCAGGCTAACCAATCAATAAATCTGAATTAATCTCTTCTAGCTAGCACTTGCAAGACATGTTTCTGTAGGTGGGCACCTTTCCATATATTTTAAAGATAAAGGAGCAGAGCACTACAGACAGTTGGTAGGAAGTATTTGCGATGCTGACATCAGTGTTAGTTTGTACTGAACGTCACTCACAGATTCTTCTTCAAAATGCTGAGATGTCATAGAAGCATTCAGATCATCACTGCCACGGGCCTTCTGTAAAAGTAAAGAAAATTCTGATTTAGATAAGCAAATGAATGTTTACTTGTAACAATGTCCCGCCCCAACCCTTTGGAAATCCAATATTTGCATATCCGGTTTCAGGTATGGGGGGCAGGGGGAGGCTTTGCTGGCTGTGTGGCAAGAGGAGGTGAGCTCAGAGGTGTTGATCAGGCCATGGCCTCTGGGACCTAGGTTATCTGTTAGAACATGGCTCGGGTACTAGATTGTGAGTACATCCACACATATAGCAAACAACTTGTTTTAATCCCTGGAAGAGGACCAGGAAGGCATGTAGCCAAGTCCCTCCCAAGGTGGGACTTTCTGGCCTGCAACTACCAAACTAAATTGTTCTGCCCATCCCCCTGGGAACTCAGCATGCACAAACTGGGAAGCCCTTCAATATTCAATTTGTGGAACATTTTTCCAACTAGACATCTTGGGTCCCACAACTGTCTAATCGCCAGTCCAAAAGTAGGAACCAGGCATTGCCAACGAATGACTTTACAGGGTAACATGAGGTTCCTAGTGTGAATGTGCTCCTGTACTCAGGACGGCAGGGGTGACAGACTATACACCTGTCAAGAGTAAATATGATGCTCAGCAGCCTGTTGGTCTAGTGTGTGTGCACAGATGAGGGAATAGCTAGAAAAGCTGAGGATTTTGCAGGGTTAGAGAACAGAGTGAGAGAGTGATACATGCAGAGAAACAGACAAGAGAGAACAGGGTTCGTGTTCACCTTTCCTGGAAATATGATCATGCTACCATTTGCCTGGCACATCAGCCTGGATAATTACTTGTATGAACAAAGATAGAATGTCTTGCTTTAATGAAAGCTGGGTGACTCCATCATTATAATACAGTTTGGGGACAAGGAGGCCTGCAGAGATTGCTCAGACTAAAGACCGCTGGTATGCAGGCCATGCTTGGAGGCACAGATGACGTGGGTCTTCCTATCCATGGGAATATGTTAAGCACCCTTCCTCACTAAGACGTACACTCCCTAACCTTCGGACAGTGCCAGCACAAGAGGGCCATTTTTCATCCTCCTCTAGGGTGGGTGAACAGCTGCAAACAAGCAAAGGCTCCCTGACCCACCACCTCTGCATCTGGTAACAGCCAGGAGGCCATAACATACAGAAATAGCCTGCATACCAATAAGCTTTCAGCCAGGAGTAGTAGCTGCCCTGGAGCTTTTGATTCTACTTTTCTCTCTCAAACTTTTCTCTGTCCTCACCAAACCTAGGTCCAATGTCCCCAGAACATGAAGACCTCGCAGTCAATTCATATGAACTCACCTAGGAAGAAGGGAAGGAAATTTTCTATACTTTGATTTGTCTCTGGGGCTAATGCACTTCATTTCCTACACCCACTATACCTTACTACCCCTGTAAGTACTATCAGTATCCTGGCATTAAAAGACGTCCTACCACCCCACGTGGGGCCCAGCCTAATGACAGACAAGAATGCCACAGCGGGTCCAGTGCCAAAAAAACCTCTCCTTCAGGTTCTTGGTCTCACCTTGATTGGCTGTTTCTAAAATGACACCCAGGCAAGACAGGTGGGGCCATCAACAATTAGATTCTTACCCAATGTTCCTGATGTCAAAGGATTCCTTGCATGTCTTTTATACTGCATGTTATCAAGTCCCAAATTCTGCCTGATGCACTATGCCAATACTGATGTTTCAACACCCAGAACCAACAATAACCAGCACTCTCTGAAGCTCTGCAGCCGGGAAAGTCTCCACTACCATTTCATTTTAGTAAATGAATCAATGTTCCAGTTGATCAGTCCTGTTTGAAGGCAGTCTGACAAAGCTACCAGGGCTAGGAGCAGAGTTGTAGTTTGTTATTTGCTGAGTGAGAGTCATGGTAGTCTTCTAGCTTCCATGTTTTCTAAGTATTTATTTTTGGGGTGTGTGTGTGTGTGTGTGTGTGTGTGTGTGTGTGTGTGTGTATGTGTGTGTGTGTGTGTGTGTGTTACAACTATGCACATGTACCATGTGCATGCAAGCCTGGTGCCTTTGGAGGCCAGAAGAGATTGTTGGAGGCCCTGGACTGGAGTTAGGGAAGTAGTGTGCTGAACCTGGGTCCTCTGCAAGAGCTGTAAGTATTTTTGACTGTCGGGCTGTCTCCCTAGCTCCTTATCTTCCATTTTGATTGTATGGATGGCTAAACCACATTATGCTAACGCATGGTACTTTGTGTATAATCTCCAATGTCATCCTTATTCTGTTTAGTAGTAATGCTACTTAATGATGAAATTAGTCTACATATGTGTCATAATTTATATACTACTGAAAAATGAATGCCAAGCCTTTATTTAAATACACTATAAGTTTCCCACTTACAGCAACAGGGAAATTCCATGTGAGCAATGGCATTAATTCAACATTATGGCTGGTTTTACTCACAGAAGTCACAGAACTTAAAGTTATGGTTCCCACAGCCACTGTAACTGTCACACACTATATATATATATATATATACAGGAAGGAAGGAAAATGATTACCATAAGAACAGAAAAGCACTCCATATGCACAAGAGGACAAGTTACAGCAGCTGGGAGACACATAACTATTCTCATGCACTCGGAACCTAGAGAATTATCCACTGAGCAGAATCTGCAGTTTTCTCAGCTCTTCTGTAAACGTAATAACTAGATCTGTGAGTTATGACTTTGTGTCTTAGTAAAAGGAGCGCAATTAAATTTATGTCATAAGGAATGGCTGATATCCCTCTGCCATTAGCTGTTGGTGTTTGTGTTCTCAATAAGAATAATCAGGTATGTTGGGTTTGCTAAAATGTATCACAAGTCAAGTTAACACAAAGTAAGATTACCATATTGCTGAGCACTGTGGCTTTAAAGAGGTGTAGATATGAACAACTGCTTTATGATCAGGGTACATAATAATTCCCCCACTCAGAAAACTCCTTCATTCTGTTCCACTCTGCTAAAATATTCCTCCTCCCCCTCCTCATTCATCCCACTATGCTAAAATATTCCTCCTCTTCCTCACCCAAGGCAACTACTGATCTATTTTCATCATATGATCTTATCATTTATAGATTATCTTGTCAAAGAAGTCATATAGCATGTCAACTTAAGGCATCCAAGTTCCCATCATTATTATCTCTCTTAGTTGCCAAGTAGTATTCTATCAGGTGAGTGAACAGATTGACGAACTATTGAGCATCAGTTTTAGGATTTTAAACAAGTTGTTTAAAGACAGGATAGATAATTTTGAAGATCATAAAAAAAGCTAATAAATCTCACAAAAATATATTAAGGCCTGTTATTTTCTATCTAATGTACATGTGAGGGTGTTCATCTCTCAGTCAAAGCAACAGGTGTATTTTATTTGATTTGGCTTTAGAGACACATGGGTTTGCATTCTACTTTAGTGCATTGCCACAGATGGGAAGCTAATCTGTAATTTGTGGCCCTTTTAGGTGTGAATCCCAAACTTAAAAGAATGAAAATTCATTAAAACTCAGAAGGGTGAAAGGAGGTTTGAGATGGACACATTGTGTGTGTGTGTGTGTGTGTGTGTGTGTGTGTGTGTGTGTGTGTGTGTGTGTGTGTTTCACAGGGTCAGAGAAATCACTCTGTTGGTCAAAGTGCTTGCCTAGCAAGTGGAAAGACCTGAGTTTGATTGCCAGATCCCATGTAAAAAGAGGGGCATCCTGGTGAACACCTGTAATCTCAGGGCTGAGGAGTAGAGACAGATGAGTCTCTGGGGTTTGCTGGAAAGCAGCCTTATCTGTTGGGTTAGCTCCATGTGCTGAGAGACCCTGTCTCAGCAATCAAGGTGGTCATCTCCTGAAAAATAATATCTGAGTTTGACCTCTGAATTCTACACAGACATGCATGTATGCTTTCACACATGCAGTTACAAGTATATGAATGTGAATACACTCTTACATGTGCATGCACACACACACACACACACACACACACAAAAATATTGTCACCAAGGATCTTGAAAGTAAAACACTGGTGTGAACAAATGAATTTTTCCTTTTCTGTATATTCAATGTGATCTTGTATGAATGCCAGCTTCTATTTGGCTGTCAGAGAACCTTGCTATATGGTGTACTCAAGAACCAAAACAAAGTGAGTCATCTGTGGGTGGCTGATTCCAATAGAACAAGACATACACCCACAGACAGACAAGCTAACAATAAGGGACAACACTAGCTGTGATCAATTGTTTCATTTTCAAGCTAATCCATGAAAGTATATGAGTGGATATCTGAGTATTATGTGGCATATGATTAAAATTCTGTAACCCACTCGAGGCTTTCAACAGTATGATTATTAAAGAAAAGAGCATCACATTAAACATCTATGTGAGACATAGAGCGTATCAACATAAACATCAGGAATAGGATGGCCAGATGGGCAAGATAAGCTATTAAGCAGTCACTGGAATCAGTGACAGACTAAAGAGAAGGAAGGCATCTGACAACTGAAGCATAATCAGAGGGTGTGTCCAAAAGTCAGTCAAGTCTACACCTCCACCTCGTCTTCCATGTTCCCTTTCTGCACAAATGACAGCGAGGTTGGTGGACACACTGTCAAGGTCAATCTTTAGTTTTCTTTCACTGCCAAGACTGTTCCCAAAAGAAAACTGCAGAATACTACCTAATCTAACATTCAGCATATAAAGTGTGTATGCACAGACATGCCCGCAAGAATCTAAAATTGTCCTCAGCAAACTACAGCCCATTGCAACATTCAGCTCTCATTCTATTCCATTTACTCTTTTATAACCATTTTTCTACTTATTTGAAGCACAGCAAAAAAAATAAAATAAAATAAAAAGATAGATTTTGGAAATTCAGTGGCACAAGGCACACTACCAATAACTTGAGAAATATCATAGTATTTTTTATATGTAAATAAAAAGAAAAAATTTCTCCTGTTTCTAACACTGAGTTACATAATTTTACTTGCCCCAAAAGACCATTTACAAATATCAGGTCGATAAATTGCTAACATCCATTAAAAAATGTAGGGTTTTTTTTTCAGAACATTTTTTATGTTTTACAAAGACTTTCCCAGAGGACATAACTAAGCTGGTCACCATCCCTACCCCTGACAAAGGGTTAGTGCATTCACTGCTAGAAAGCAGATACAAACAATTTCAAGGACCGGAACCAACCTTAACTGGCAAAGAACGCTTTCTCTCTGAATTACCATAAAAATGTTTAAGTAAAAAAAAAAAAAGAAAGAAAGAAAGGAAAGGAGCAAAATTCAGAATGAAAAGACCATTCACTATCGTGTCATACATTCAATCTTGGCTCTAGTAACAAAATGGAAACAGGATTCCTATCATACAAAATATTCAGTACAGCACACTGTATGCACCTGTTTCAAGCCCACCCTCAGCCCCTAATGCTTCCAACTCAACTACTTCCCAACCTGTTGGGCTGTCGATGAAGGAGCACGGAGATCTTCTCTTTGATCCGGTCTTTGTTATAAGGCTGGTACATCTGTGTATCAGCTCGGTAAACAAGACAGCTGAGATCTGCCAGATCATCGATAAAGTCAAACAACTGACTGATATCGTATGTGACGGAGGGGCTGTTGGCATTCATTCTCTTCAGATGTTCTTTATACATTTTACAAATACCTTCCATGCACTCAATCACAGACTCATAGTCAGAGTAAGTCCTGCCTTCTAGTCTCTTGGTGGGGCTGTACCAACAAAATGGTGTGAGACATTGCACCAAGCGCTTTCCTGCAGCCACCACTAACACCATCGCCGCACACAAGCTCAGCCACAACGCCGCCAACCAAAATGTAGCTTTCTTACTAAAATGCAAGAATTGAAAACGCTATCTAAACAAGAAAACACAAAAACAAACTGGAATAAAAACCTACATACCTAAAATTGGTGTTTTCTGTTTGGCCCTCTCATTTGAATGCCAGTTCTGCCTATTCATTTCTGTGTTCTCCACGCTGTAACATCAGAAGTGAATTGTGTGGCAGACATCTTTCACCCACAAAGTCAAACACAGTTAATATCTAGACATTTACAGAAAAAAAAAAAACTGGCCAAATCCTGATATAAGTGCTTGGCCAGTTCCCAGGCACCTCTTGAAGCAGGAGTAATATTTGCAAATGACCTTCCACTTATTTGCAAGAGATGTGTTAACAGAATAATCCATCCCCTTATGTTTGCTTATCACATCATAATTCACAAACACACACATTATCATCTCCTACTAAGAAGTTCAAAGGTTGTCATTGTATTTCCAATATACAATGAAGAATCCAGGAGGCTACATAGTCACTAAGGAGAAGCAAGACAGTTAGGCCTTTGGGAGGATTTCGAGCCCTTTACTCTTCATTAGACCACAACTGTGCCCAAAGCACCTGTAACAGCCACCACACCAGATGTACTGGGAACAGAAACACCCAGTCATAAACAAGGATCCGGATCAAGACGACCTAGACTTAAATCCCTTAATCAACAAGCATCTGGGTGGGGAAAACCTAGACACTCACACCCATCTCTGCTCTTGCTTTGTGTCTTTGAATGTTTTGCTTAAATTTCCAGGCATGGAGACATTTCCCAAAGGAGCAAAGCAGGATACTTACCTTGTAGGTTTTAGATGAAAAAAAGTTCAAAAGCTACTTAATGAGTGACTTCTTTTGGGTGGACACTGTACCAGGTAGACTCTTTGTAAATTGATGCATTCCAATGAGATGATGCTGACGGAATTTAACAGAATTACTTGTAGAAACTAATAATAAAGTGGTGTTACTATGCTAGCACATTTATTATTGTTATTATTATTATACTATTATAGCAGATATGCTTGGAAGGTATAGCACGAAACCTTCATGAAAGATGGAAACATTCTACCCTGTTTTGGCCATTAAAAGTTATACATGTGTATGGAGTTACTATATCATACTTCATAAATATATGCAACAATAAGAAATAAGTTATCTCCCTGTGTGTGTGTGTGTGTTTAATGTGAGTGAGCATTCATGTGTGTGAGTATGGATGGACATGTGCCATAAAAAGGGTAGAGGGCAACCTTGGGTATAGGTCCTAACTTTCTACCTTATTTGTGACAGGGCCTCTGTTGTTTGTGTACTGTTTATACCAGGCTAGCTACCCTGTGCATTTCCAGGGATTTTCCCATTTTTGTTTTCCATTTCCCATAGGAGTGTAGGACTAGAGATCAGAGCTATGTAAGGCTTCTAAGTACCTTCTGGGGATTGAAACTCAAGTCCTCATGCATGTGATTCAAGTGTCTTTTGTACCCAACGAGCTATCTCCTCAGCCCGAAAGTTCTTTTTTAAAACTGAAGGTGGCAAGCAACCCAAGGCCTTCTGTTAATTTTCACCAGCTGACACTGTTGAAATGGAAAAGGCATTAGAAGAGAAGAGGATGAAGCCATTCCCCCCACTCGCTGGCCAACAGGTTTTCTCAGAACTCTCGTCCAAAGCAAACCATTATTTAGCCTCGCCCCGTTGTCTGAAGCAGGTGTGGGAGCCATGGCCAACACACTGCTGACCGCTGACTTGGCACTGTGTGCAGAGCAGTATGGCATTGAGTCTCAGGTTCATTTGCATCTATGTGGCACACTTAGGGTACCAGGCCATCACCGAAGTCCAATAGTCATCCTGCAGAGTAGAAAAGCCTTACAGTTACGTAAGCTCTGCTCCTTCTCTGATGTCTCCTCCATTGCTCCCCCTTACTCTCCTCCTCGTCTACAATACTTGCTCGTTCTTTGTGAAATGATCGCACACCCCTTAGTAGACTGCTAATTTGGGGACTTCACAATTCCTGGTCTCATTTCATGAAAGACATCTCCAGATAAACACATAGCTTGCTATCTTGCCTCCTCTTCATGTGAAGATTGTCTTCTCAGGGTTAGGAGCATAACTCAACTTTAGATCATTTGCCCACAATATTGACTGTTTAATTCCCAACACCCTAAGTAAAACTAGTAGAAATACTAACCAAAGCGGATTGATTACTCAGAAGATATCACTCCTGACCAGTCTTTGTAACATCTCTACACAAGGCTTTTAAGGATGTATTCCACTTAATGTTTCTCCATGGCACTTACTACTTTCTAAATTATCCATACATTAATCATAGGAACTCCATAAAGAAGGGGGGGTTGTCTGTATTGTCAGTAGCTATGTTCCTAGGGCCAAGTTCATCACCCACAGATGTCAGAGTCTCCAAAGATGGAGATAAAGGAGAAAATCATATGCATGAAGACCCCTAGAACATGTCATATATACCAGCCTCACTGACGCCATATTGAAATCAAACAAAAATAGTAACGACCACAGAACTGAAGCACAGTGAGATTGGGGCACCTGCTTCCTTTTGCAAGATACAAGCTGTTTCCTCCCCTCTGTGGCTGTTGTGTGGCTTCTCTGTGGTCACCAAACTGAAGTTCTATAACTGGAAGGCAGGTCTTCTGGAAACACCCAAGCAGAAAGCACCATTGACTTACCCTGTGAGGTATCACCAAAGCTAGTGTTAACAGCTCCAACTGCCAAATGAACTATGAGGGAAGGGTCTACCACATGGCAGAATTCATGGATGATATTGAGGAAATAACCCTTCTATTCATCAGCATTTGTTTTTTAATCACTGTCTTTATCCTTGTGTTGGATGGAGCACAGTAGAGAAAAAAAAATGAATGTCTTCTTTTTGCAGTTGTCTTGTTTTGGATCTCTCTACTTTTAAAACTACTTCCCAACTTGCATAGAAAATATAATTCTGCACGCAGACTTAAGACTCCAATATGTCTGGATTAAGGCTAGTTCTAGAACTAGCTGGATGACATTTGCCAAGTGGACTCTTTGAAATTAATTTTTAATTTTTTTGAGAGTATCATTCATGGGTACTATATATGCATTTCTACCTCTCCCTCTTCTTTCTTCAATTACTCCCATGTATCTTGAACTCCTTTTCAAATTCATGACCTCTTCTCTACTGTTATAAATGTATATAATATGTGTATATGTGCTGTGGTGGTTTGAGTGAGAATGGTCCCCATAGACTTATATATTTGAATACTTGGTCCCAGGATGGTAGAACAGTTTAGGAAGGATTGGGAGGTGTGGCCTGGTTGGAGGAGGTGTGTCACTGTGGGCAGGGTTTTGAGGGTTTCAAAAGCCTATACCTAGTTAGCCTAGTTAGTGCTCTCTCTCTCTCTCTCTCTCTCTCTCTCTCTCTCTATATATATATATATATATATATATATATATATATATATATTTCTATCTATCTCTCTATCTCTATCTCCTTCCCCCTCTCTGTCACACGCACGCATGCACACACACACACACACACACACACACACACACACACACACACACACACAAACACACACACAAGTCCCCTGTTTGCAGACAAAGATGTAGGCTCTCAGTTATTGTTCCAGCATCATTCATTCCTGCCTGCTGCCATGCTCTGCACTATGATGGTTGTACGCTCTAACCCTCTGAAACTGTGAGCCCCAAATTAAATGTCATAAACTTCACAGGTCATGGTATTTGGTCATGGCAATAGAAAAGTAACAAAGATATGTGTGTATATATGCATATACTATTGTGTCCATTTAGTGTTGCTCATATGTACATGTTTAGGGATTATCATTTGGGACTAAACCTATCAGGGGTCTCTTCCCTGGAAAAGATTGATTCTCCCTCTTCTAGCAGCCTCTGATTACATGTAGCTCTTCATCTAGGAGTGGAATCTAGTGAAATTTCCCTCATCCACATTGGCATGTCAACTGGTGTTGACACTGGACAGACCTTACACATAACCATATTTTTGAGATTTAATGGGCATAGCTTAGCTGTCATGTGTAAAGAAAGAATAGGGTTTCCTAAACTCCTACACATGACACTTTTCCTCCAAGAAACTTTCACACTACCCCTTGCTTCGGTCTATAAAACAGGTATACAGATCACATACTTGCTGAAATCAATCATGAAGAAATTTGTTTTTACAACATTTCTTTGAGGTAAATATTTTACCACTAATTGAAGATGAAAGCAAATTACATGCCAATGCAATGGAGATGCTTTCTTTTCATATAAAAAATTACACTCGGGAGGCAGAGCCAGGTGGATCTCTGTGAGTTCGAGGCCAGCCTGGGCTACCAAGTGAGTCCCAGGAAAGGCGCAAAGCTACACAGAGAAACCCTGTCTCGAAAAACCAAAAAAAAAAAAAATTAAAACTTGGCTGAATTTTGATGCCATAACAAGAGCAGCATCCCCAATACTCCTTGGAGTCCTTTGATATTTTGATTTGTCAAGGCTGAGGATGCTGCACCATATAAATGGCAGAACTCTGAGTAGAGGTATTCCAAAGTTGTTGGAAATTTCTTCCTAATCCCAAGCTAAACTCTGTTTAACAATTTCTTTTTAAAAGTTAAGTTAGCAACTCAAGCACAGAAATTCTTCAAAGCAAATATTCTGGGCTGGAGAGACAGCTCAGGGAGGGAAGACTAAAGCCCTGGGATTGATTCTAAGGACAAACACACAGTAGAAGGAGAGATATAGTTCCACAGTTGTCCTCTTATCTCCATACATGCATTCAGATGCATGTAAATAAACAAATAGTAATTATAAAAATAGAATCTAATTTATTGCTTAAGAGAATAATAAAAAAATAAAAATAAAATCTAACATGACATAATAAAATATAAAGATTGCTAATTTGATATACACTGAAAAATTATGGCAGTAAAATATGAAAAGTGTGCTTTCTTTAATTAAACCATTATAATTTTATAAGAGCAGAAAAATTTATTGTACAGAGAAACATTATAATTAATAACATACAACATTCTCAGATCTGAGGCAAGGGATTCTAGGAAGCATTTGCTGGTGTTGTTTGGTATACGGGCACATGGAATGCAAATGGCACATGTTGTGTGTTCAGAACTAAGACTGCAGTGAGGTCCCGTAGTAACATGGCTCAGTTCTGCCATAAATATCTTGCATTCATTACCTCTTGGGTTTTGATTTAATTTGCAGTCCTTACATGGTCAGGAAACTTTCACTGCTGCCAAATGATTTGATACCCACACATTCAGTTAAGTGATGCCACAGTTAAGAGGGTGGGCTTTAGAACAACACACTTATGCACCAAGGAACACTGTGTCAACACATTCTCAACCCAATAGAGACTCTTTAATGGTAACCAGAGCACCTCATGGTGGATTTAGCTTGAAAGGCAAATGAAGACTTCATGAGCATATTCATCTATGTATCTACTATCACATATGTATCTCTGTATGTATATATGTATATGTATGTATGTGTATATATACACACATAAACATATACCCATCTCTACAGATTTGCACAAATGCTTAGAGAAGAAAAATTACATTGCTAGTTATCTGGAGGTTGCAATTTAACAAGAAGGGAAGTCTTCTACACAACTAATCACATACATAAGTATGCTGGGGGCTGGTGCTTTTCAGTATTCCAAGGCTCTCTGACAAACTCTTCTGTCCCCAGTCTCAGTGACAAGAACAATGAAGTCATCTCCTGAGAAAGACCATTAGACACTACCTCAGTCACCTCAGGTTTCTACAGTGCCATCTCCCTTACTGGGAGACCAGTTGACTTCTCATGGTTCTGGAGTCTGAAAGTCCAAGATCTAGTTCCTGGAAAATTTGGTTCTCAATGAGGTCATTTACTTCTTGTAGATAGCTGCCTTCTCCATATGTCTTAACATGGTGGACAGAAAATTTCCAGGACTTTCCTTCTGTTATTAAAATGTCAGTACTATTTGATGAGTGACTCCATGCTTACACCCTCATTTATTTAATCTCAATCATCTCTTAAAGGCCTGTCTCCAATACAGTCATATGGTGGGTTAGGAGTTCAGCATATGATCAGAGGGAGGTGGACACACCTCAATCGTTAGCAACAACTCTTCACCCAGCAAAGCTTAGACATCATGGTAAGGTGCCCATGATTCTGTAAACAAACCGTCACCCATGCATGCTCTTACAAGCAGTCCTAATGAGTCAACAACAACAACAACCAAACAATAACAACAACAAAAATACATGAAAGTACATGGACAATGGAAGGGCATAGGAAGGGGATTATCTGGATCAGGAAGAGACAAGATATTGAATAACATGATCAAAATACATTGTGTAAATTTACAAAAAAGTCATAATGAAAGCCACTACTGTATATAACTAATATAAACATTAAAAACAAATAGGAAAAGAGAAAAATACAAAGGCTAAAACAGAAGTAAACAAATACTAAACAACACCAAAAAGTCTAGCCATTCAAAGGAACCTCAAAGTGAATATACAATAGACAGCTGCATCCATTGTTTAATTCTTCATCACTCACAATATCCAAGACATGGAACAAGTCCAGTGGCTGGGCACAGGTGTAGAGACAAAGCAAATATGCTTTTCATATACAAGAATATTATTCACTGTAAAGGAGAACAAACTCATGCCATTTGCAAGAAAATGGGTAAAACTAGTGCAGATCATATTAAGCATTTCAAAGTAAGCCAGTCTCCAAAAATCAGGGAACAAATATTTCCTTTCAAATGTGGCATCTAAAAAACATATTTGTAAACTAAAATGTGGATGAGTAGAGAAAAGCATTAGATTCAAAGAGAGTGGGAATGACTATAAACAAAATCAATATTACCAGAACACACTATATTTATAGGAAAAAATCACCACAAAGGCCATTTGTAATTTAACTAATAAATACTATTAAAAAAATCAATTTTGAAAACCCACAAATCAAACTCTATTAACCTGGGTCAATTGCCATCACTGATTTTTTTTAATTAAGCATAGTTGAACATATGCTCTGTATGGTCACAGAGCAAGGCCTTCAGAAAAGGACAAATTAGACATTACTCTCCCAGCCATGGACACTCTGCACATCACAGACAATTCATGGAAAAGAGTGAGGGGGAAGCTCCTCTTTCTATATAATAAACACTGGAATCTTAGGGACTGGAAAGACCCACCTTACACAGAAAGAACCAGGGAAGATTCAGGCACACATTAGAACACACACACACACACACACACACACACACACAAACATGATGTGGCATTCACCAGTTTCCAATAACATCCTTCCCAATGCTTGGGCTACACAGCATTCAAAGATTTATATTTATTCAACAAAGACTGCTGCAGGGCTAGAGAAGTTTAGCATCCATAGCTCAAAAATCTTTCTAATTTAAAATTGCTCTCGTATCAAAGCCAAGTCCACTCAGAGTCATTTGAAATTGCTCATGTATCAAAGCCAAGAAGTCCACTCAGATTCAGATAAATGCAAAGATGTTGAAGAGTCTCAAGATATAATCAACAAGTTTTCTTTAACGTGCTGGCAAAGCATATTAGACCTACCTCATTAGTGTTTTGTAAAATGGAAATATATTTCAAATTTACAAATATTAAATACCACAAAAATTTTACAAACAATATCCCTTAAGTGTTGAGGTCAAAATAAAAATAGCTGAGTCCTTTAATGAGTAACAATGTCCAAAAGAACATGGTCACAGCATCCTCCACTCCCCAAGGGGATCCAGACACACTGAATGAGCAACAGATTTTCATCTAAAAGTAAAAACCAGAACCTTCAGCTGAAGAATCAGTTTGTTTACAACTCTAAAATTAATCTGGAATACATAAAAAATTAGCCTCTTACTTCAACATTGGAACCTATTTCTACATTATTAATTAAGAGGAATTTAAATAAAAATATCCACGTTAGCTGATTAAATTGATCATCCAATCAGGATCGGGATTTAAGAATTTGGTGACTGAATATAAACTCTTCTTCCAGATCTATGAGCTTTGGCATTACAGTGGCCACGAAGCCTTCCTGAAATGCCGAAGCTTTGCTACAACTGCTAATCAATGAAAGTTTGATTGCTGATTTCTACTACCTTCTTGTTCAGAGAAGTAAGGGAAGTTCTGGAAACGAGTGTGCACGCTGGTGCACCAGTTTACACAGGCCTGATACGACAGGAGGAAAGAATACCCTTCCGGCTCCAGTGGTCAAAGAGAAACATGCACGCCATCTAAAACATTGGTCTGCATACTTTGTCTACAGGTCTGATTGAGCTGGTAATGGGTACAGAGCGGCTCTATAGCTCTCATTTATTGCCACTCCTCACCTCAGCGTGAAACATGTAACCTACTGAAGGTAAGGGGAAGAGGAGGAACAGGAGGGAGGGGAGGAAGAGGGAAAGAGGAGGAAAGGGGGAAGAACAAAAGGTTAGTTACAGTGCTCAATTTCTTTGCCAGGAGTTGAAACAAAAGAACCTTGCCCACTAGGGCTTTTAAAGCCTTAAACGGTCCTAGAAAGTTCTTTTGAGCTAGCTTTTAAATACATAGAGGTCAGCCCTAAAACAAACGGGGACACCAGCGCAATCAATAGTACCTTAATTTACATTCCCGTAAATGACATTCTCTCCATCCAGCGTAACCACAAAACAACTCCTACCCAAATTTCCCAAGGACAGTGAATTCACCCTAAAAACGCTGTTTTTAAAAGCTGGGAAGTGCCCAGGCCTCACCTCTGGCTCTTCAGGAGCATCCCCTCCAAGGGGATGTTTGTGCAGATCCAGGCCACTCTGGCTGGATGCCCGCCGCTCCTCTGCAGAAGAGGCATAGATCTCCTCAGAGTCGGTGTCCACCCCGTGGACATGGCTTGCTTCCTCCTGGCTCCAGTCCAGTTCTTCCTCAGACTGCTTCAGGGAGCTGCTGCTGCTCTTGGGGACGATGCCTGCCGTGGACAGGCTGTTGGGTACCGAGGTATAGGATGACTGGGGCCCCGAGTAAGGCCGGCCCTCGGGGGCCAAGGCCTCTGCTTCCAGGAGGTCGGGCACCGAGAGGCTGAGGCGCCGGTCCAGGTGATGCTGCACCCTTAAATCCAAGGGTTTGCTTGGGGTCTTTTTAGCTCTCTTCTTGCTCAAGTTGATTAACAATGGTCTGGTCCGCTGTTTGAATGACCCCCAGACAGATGGTTTATCCAAATCCATGACTGCATGAAGAATCAAGAATTCCACTCTTCAAATGAGTGTGCCTCTAGTGGAAAACAGTCGAAGACTCCTGCAAAACAGAGCACGAGCAGACATGAGCCCTCTTGATGTTAAAGGGCATACCCAAAGGGAATTTATGCAGAAAATTTGCTCTTGATCCCTTAATGAGAAGTGAAACATTGAGGTCATAATTACACAAACATCAGAAAAAGCATTTTTAAGAAACAGAATATTTAAAAATATTTAAGTCAGCAGAATAGAAAAGTAATGAACGGGATTATTGGATTGAACATAAGCTTCATAGAAAGACTACTTATTCTTCTCCAAAAATATCAAAGTCAAGACATTTGCTAGAACAGGTTCTGTAGTATTTCTTCACCATAAACAAGGGGGAACTGTATATATGTCTGTAAATGGAGGATCACCAAGTACTTGCTATACTTGGAAAGGTAATTGGCATTAGACATTACCGTTTGGGTGATGTTTGATGTCATTATCTAAAAAAAAAAATGTGTTATTGTGACATCAAAGATGATAAAAGAGCACCTACAGACAAGAGCATTGCTATGTTCAAATGAAACCGTATGTGCATGCCAATCTACACTACAAATGTAACATCCTGCTGTTAATGTCGGGTGTGGGGTGAGTGAGTGTGTGTGTGTGTGTGTGTGTGTGTGTGTGTGTGTGTAGTTTATGTGTGTGAACATGCGTATTGAAACCAGAGGTTGATGCCAGGTGTTTTCCTCAGCCACTCTGTGCCTTATTTTTTGAGACAGGGTTTAACACTGAACCTGGAACTCACCGATGCATCAGCCTGCTAATGAGCTCAAGGTATTCTCCTGTCTGCCTCCCCCTGTGCTGGGATTACAGATGAGTCCCACTGGTTTATGTGCTGGGGATCTGAACTCAGTTCCTCAGGCTTCTACAGTCTGCCCTCTACTGACTGAGGCCCCGCCCCACTCTCTTTATCTGTTTTGAAGGACAGATGTACTCATTTGAACTTGAATTCCATTTAACAGCTATACGGTCATTATTCACACGAGGGTAAAGAAAACACCTCTGTCCAAATGAAAGTCCTGTGCATATCCAGAAGAACTGGCAATGCTTCCATGAAGGAACCTTCCGCAAAGCGAGCTGAAGAGACCCATCCTGATGAGGTGACCTGGACAAGTGTCTCACACGCCATTGGGAGTGTGAATGAAGATGGCCGCACAGACATAAGTGTGGTCACAGTGGAAACGCCATGGTGATTTGAGATGGAGTAGGTTGGATCAATCAGAGAGCCAATATAAACCAAATCTGGATAAATGACCCTATTTCACGTGCCAAATGCTTCATAATATCCTTTTGATGTGAACAAGTGTGATCAGAGCACTGTGTCCTACACTGCATGGATGTTGCCACATTTGGCTATGAAACACAGCTGAGAGCCTGGGGGCAGGAGAAGTGCTTTCTAAAAGCATCCCTAAACGCTTTCCTGTATCCTACCATCTCATATCAAGACAAAGCATTTTAGTAGTGGAAAGAACAGTCAAAAGTCCCTATAAATCAAGGTTTACATGGCTATTAACCTGCTGAAGATTAGAATATGGATCTCTGTAGCCCATGACTATGGTCCATCACCACAGGCAAGAGATTCTCCCAGTACTTGCACTTGGTGTCTCCAGTACTACAGACTAAGTCCATGGCCTCTAGAGATGGATTCCTTGGGTTCAAATTCTACTTTGCTACATACTACCTTGCTGTTGGATCAGGGTCATGTCATCTCATTATATCCCAATTTTCTCAATTCTCCACTGGGGATGCGATTACTCAGTCAGAGGAAATGAGATCACATTCAAATCTTCTGATAAATGTATGGAGGACACTTATGATGTGACAGGTGCTATAAGGGATCCAGGGTACAAATCCCAACCTCTAGATATTCATCATAGAAATAAAAAAAAAACACAAGTGAAAGATCTGAGAAGAGTAGCATATCCAAATTCCATCGTAATTACAACCAGCTACAGTTCTTAACATTTAAAAAACGTTATTCTGATCAACCACAAAAATAGACACAGAGTAAAGAAACAGTCTCAAATAACAGGAAGTTTTGATACAATGCAAGTAAAATACACAAAATAAACCCATGCATATCTAAAGCTTAAAAGCTACCATCCACATATAAGAGAAACTATGCAATGTTTATCTTTCTGTGTTTCCTCACTCAGGCACGTGGGGCTGATGCACATATGAACTGACAGAGACTGTGACAGACTACACAAGACCTGCACAATTTAATTTACAAAGCCCCAGAACAAAAAGGGGAAGTGGGCATAAAGTTCAACCCTTACCTAAGAAGCTATTTGCATTATATGAATACTGGGAGAGGGTAAAACAGTTTTCTCAAATGAAGTGACACTTAGTACATGAACCACACTCCAAGGCAGGCCTCATGTTCAGAAGCAATTGCCAACACAAAACAGATTCCATGCTATTGTGTGTGTGTGTGTGTGTGTGTGTGTGTGTGTGTGTGTGTGTGTGTGTGTGTATGCTTTCTTCAGGTTTGGTTTGTTTATTTGTTTTGGGGGGGTTGTTTGTTTGTTTGTCTGAAGCAGTTGTTCTCAATCTGTGGGCCACAACCCACAACCACTCTTTCACAGGGGTCCCCCAAGACCACTGGAAAACACAGATGTTTACAGTATAAATTATAACAGTAGCAAAATTACAGTTATAAAGGAGTAGTAGAAAGTGTTTTATGGTTGGGGGTCACCACAACATGAGGAACTGTGTTAAAGGGTTGTAGCATTAGGAAGGCTGAGAACCACTGGTTTAGAGGAAGAGAAATAACATGAAGTGGGGTGGGTACGGAGCGGGAAGAATATGGGAGGGTCTTGGGGAGAGGAAGAATCTGATTAAAATATATACAACATATGAGAATTTTAAAGGAAGTTCATGAAAATGGAGATCAGTAACTTCTGATCAAAAACAATGACCTTGAGTCTGGGAGCAGTATAAATGCCAAGAGACACCTGGAGAAACACAACAGCAGGAAGAAGAGACAAGTAGTGCACTTGAACGTGACCTCAATGGGAGCAGAAGAAGACAAAGGGCTCAAGGAATGGAGTATAACACAATACTCGATGGCATTGAAAGGGCTGCAGGACACATTAGGGGTTTCATACCCATAATAAAAGTGGGGGAGACAGAGGTGGGCACACAGAGAAGACCTACATGTTCACATTCCCAGGCCTACAGGCTTCTCAAAGAAGCCCCTGTACCATCTGAAATGGACTCATTGAGAAGGGCGTTAAAGCAAATTTTGTTTGAAATTTCTATAATAAAACCTAAAATTTGCATGATATTTAAATAATTAAGTCCAATATATCAGATGAACCTGATTCCCAGGAATCTGCTTTGCAACAGAACTTCCTGGCAATCGCTGTTTGGGATCTAAGTCCTTAAAAGAGATTTGCACTCCCTGGTGGGGAAATCTATTTGTCTGGAGAAGAAACTATGTGAGGAATTCAGTACTCATATAAAGGGGAGGTTTGAAATCTTTCTATCTATAAAACAAAAACAAAACAAAAGAAAAGAAATGCAATAAAGTGACATCAGAGATTAAAAGCATACCCCTGAAGAATTAGTTGCATGTGGGAAAACATTTCTGTCATTCATGCAGCTGAACTGCCCTGCGACAACCAATAGATCTTTTCCTTGATGTTTGGATAGGATCAAGGGAAGCTGATGGAAGATGATATTGGGGACCATTAGAACACCATCAGGAGAAACTCATTTCCTCTGATAACCATGGATCTCTTCTCCATCACAGCAGCTGTCTCCAAACATCTCCCAGGCAGAATCCCACAGGGTGGGACTTTCCAAGGTTGACTCCTGTTAAGCTTTCCACAGATTCACCAAGTTGTGGCATGTGTCAGCAGAAGGTTGTCTCTTGATATCCAGGAGCAGTACATCATTGTGTGTGCACATCTCAAACCGATTTGTTTTCCTTGACGGGCAGGTGGGGCCTTGCTAGTCTTATATTCTTTCAACTAAAACTGTTATAAATTTGTGTGGAACTACTATCCATCTCTGAAGTAAATGGCCAGCAATGTTTTTGCTGGGTCAAGAGGCAAGCGGGTGCTAATTTCATAGGAAGTGTTTCTTGGGTGGTTGTATGAATTCTTTTCTTTTCCCACTAACAATTGTGAGGATTTCACTGGTTTCCCATCCTCTGTAGCATTTGACATTGCTAGAATTTTTATTTTAATTCTTTGTAATTATTAGAAAGGTTTTAAATTTTCATTTTCCTATTGGTGATGATATTGAAAATGGTTTGTGGCATTAATTTGCTAGCTTATATGTACTTTGGGGAACTGTCTGTTCAAGACTTTTGTCCATTTGTTTTAATATAAGATTCTTTGCTCTCCTACTCTTGGCTTATTAGAGTTCATTATATATTTTGAATATAAGAGTCCTGTTGAAGACATAACTTGCAAATATTCACCCCAATTTTGTAGCTTGTCTTTTCATGTTGTTATTAATATCCTTTGCATGTCAACGGTTCTTAATTATCAAGGGTTAGCTTTTAGAAATATTGTGACATTTTACAGATCTTACACAATGGACTTGGTTTTATATCTAAGAATCCATTGGCTAACCTCCATCACAAAAGAGATCTCTAACATTTCCTTCCAGGAGTTTTGTAGTTTTACATTTAGAGTTATGACCTATTTTAACAAAATTTCTGCAAACAAGATTAGGTTTAGGTCAAAGTTCAGTTTATATATGGATGACAATTTATTCCAACCCTATTCGTTGGGACACTATCCTCCTCTAACGAATTACTTAGCCCCTGTCTCAATGAAACATGTCCTATTTGTGAGGGGAGGCATCCTGGACTCTATGTTCTGTTCCACTGACCCACATCCCCATCACCTTCCACTACTATACTGTTCTGATGGCCATGGTAGCATCCAGTCTTAAAATCAGCTTATGTAACTCCTCTAAATTCATTCTTTTCCAGAATTGTTTAGCTGTTCTGTTAAACATATCACTATCAGACACATTAAATCCAAGCACTGTGAATTTAATACAATGACAATAAAAATACAGCAGGGTTTTTGTGTGAGTAATACACTTACTGTAAAATTCATATACAACCACAAAAAATCCAAGTATTGACGAAGAGAACAGCACACAAAACAATAGGTTACAGGAAATGGCTCTTCTCTCTAGTGAAGCCGTTACACTGCAAGGCACTTCCAAGTTTCATGTTGTGTCCAGTTTTGAAATGATCTGTATCTTCCCACTAGCCTGGTGTGATCACAGAAGTGGCATGCTTCTGAGAAGTAGAGCCTAAGGCATGTATAGTTCAGAAGAATCCCAATGTTAGTGCTCTTCCCTTTCTACCAAATTCCATCTTATCTGGAGACAGGATACTACTTTTAATAACTTTCACAAAAAAATTAAAAGCATTCTGCCCATCATTTGAAGCCCATAACCAGAACCAAATATACTGAATCACAAGCATACAAACACAAAAATCTTTGTCAAAAAGAAAAAAGAAATGTGTTTGAGCAGGTGTGATAGCACATGCCTTTAATCCCAGTGCTCAGAAGGCAGAGGCAGGTGGATCTCTGTGAGTTTGAGGCCAGCCTGCTCTACAAAGTGAGTTCCGGGACAGCCAGGGCTGCTACACAGAAAAACCCTGCCTTGAAAAACCAACCAAACAACAACAACAACAAAAATCCAATGTGTTCTTAAAGATGTACTGCTAACTGAAGTTGGGCTTCCTTTATGACTAGAAACACAATTCCTACAATATACAGTGTGTACTTCAGAAAAAGGAGTGCTAAAAGAAGAAATCCAAGAAGGACTTACATTTGAAGAAAAGCCCAGTGAGATAAACCCACCTATTTGAATATTAAATGTAATCCAACTTTCCTTATCTCAAAGGATATTTGAAGGGAACCCATATGTTTCATTTTTCTCTCAAGTCTTAAGTTCAAAGACTCTCGTTGGAAGCTCAGCAAACTCCAAGTTAAAGACACAAGCTTCCTCGCAGACAATATGACTGCCAACAGTTAATTGTTTACAAATATAGAGTAAAGTGGATTTCAAATATCTCCAATACGAAAAAAAGTGTAAGTCTGGTCATTTTATATTGCATGTGAGAGTATCACACAATACTCATTAAATGTCATAATTACTGTGCACCAACTGAAGAGAAAGATACACTAAAACTCTTTGCAAGAATATACTCACGTTTTGCAAAACAACAGCAAACGTTTAATCTCTTCACAAAACAAAATGCTTCTGCTCCCCTACCCCAAACCTCAGCTTTCATTAAATGAGCAAGAATAAGCACTGTGCCTCTCTAAGCCACTATGGCAGGACAAGATCTTCACAGGAAACAGCCTGAGCCAGGAGACTAATGGCACTCCCATCTATATTATGCTTTCAGACGTTCCTCGCAGTTGGCAGCTAAGCAATCACCCAAATGGAAACAGAAAAACTTCAACACCAGCCCTCAAAGTGTCTGACTGAGCCTGAGCCACACCAGTAGCTGAATTAGAACCACAAAGAAGGAAAGGGGAGCTCCAAGGAACAATGGCATTTTCTTTCCTATGAGTTTAACAGAGCTGATCAGTAACAAGAACTCAAAATACTTCTCATAGTTCCTCTGTAGCAGCTGGTCTCAACCTGTCAGTTGCAATCCCTTTGGAAATCGAACGACCCTTTCATGGGGGGTGGGGGTGGGGTGTCAAATAACAGATATCCTTCATATCAGATATTTACATTATGGTTCATAACATCAGCAAAATTACAGATATGAAGTAGCAATGAAAATAGTTTTATGGTTGGGGAACTGTATTAAACAACATTAGGAACTGTATTTAAGGGTCTCACCTTTAGAAAGTTTGAGAGCCACTGCTCTGTAGAATAAATTGTAGGTTTATTTTCACAACATAAATGTGAACTCATGTAGCAGAGTAACAGGCACATGGTAAGTATATTTCATTTTGATCAAGCAATCTCCAACTAGAATTCCGGCAGAATTAAAGATTTTAAAGAATTTAAGTCCTACTTAAACACAAAATTTGGGATATTTTTACCTTTACTCAATGAAAAGAGAGGTCTGTACAAGGTGCTCATGGTGTTAGGAGGCTTTCTACTTCTCAGTAGCTGATCAAAAACTATACTCACTCCATCTGAGATCCTAAGTACAAATTTCTTCAGCACTTGGAGTATATTTTTGTCAAGTATCACAGATTTTCTTCCCCACTTCATTGCTCTTATCTGTGTATCTATCAATCACACATTTATTCATTCATTCATTCATTCATTCATTCATTCATTCATTCATTCATTTTAGGTCAATATGCTTGCTTGAATCCAACATGGCAATATGCTTTAAAGTGCTTTGCCAGTACTAAGTAAATACAGAGTGAGTGGGCTTCACCACAGTTCACTCATCATCTGTCTTAATGGAGGACGGATTCAGTCTTTCCTGACTCAGCCTCCTTTGAGAAGTTTGGGAAACCTTTTGCTTAGGCATAATGCCGTTGTTTGCCATACACTTCAAATTGGTGATTTTCAGAGCCTGGACCTCTGAGCTACACGCAAAGACTCCCAGCTGTGGTCAGGTCATGTGTTCCCATGTGAACTGAGCTTTGTCATTCTCATTTTCGAGCTTTCTTTCTTTAGTTTGGGATAGGAATGAAATTTCATTTGTCACTCCTGTGGGTGATCAAATTTCAAAGCATCTTATACTGCAAATGCCGAGCCCAATTCCCAGTGTGCCTGTTATAGTCACTGTCAGGCTAAAGTTTCCATACACAGAGTCTGTACTGATTATCTCTACCCACTTTATACATACAGTAATTCTTGCTACTGGTTTAAAGTTTAGAAACAAGATAGGTAAGTTAACCACTGTCAAAGTTCGTTCAATTGGTTTTCTTTTCCTGTACTGTTCAATGTAAATATTAGCATCCCTATGTTCGGTGTCTATTCCCCAAATAAAAACAAATTAATGATTTTCTTATCTAGCTAATCACAAATGTGGTTTCTTTCTGTATGTCATTCCATAATATGTTAGAATACTTTTATGTTTATAGACAAATCAGACAGAAGGTACAGAGCATAAAGAACCTACATTCCTTTTCAGTCTGCTTTTTCCCATTCTCCTCTATCATCTTTTTTGTGTGTGTTACATATATTCATTGAACACAGCAGTGATTTTCACATAGATAATTCCCCTCAAGCATCTTGTGCAATTTAACTGTACTTACCACATTCTTCTTCCTCCTATGAGTGCCCCTCCCTTTTCTCCCTCTCTAGAGGTCACACTTTGTATTTATGCCTGTCTGTAGGTTTCAGCAAATGTTTGTTGTTTACAAACTATTATAACATTTTACAAAATTGTTTCCTTGATCTAAATGTCCTGTCTACTCCCTAGCCCTCCCTCTCCTTTACAGTCACCGATCATTTTATATTTTCTCTAGCTTTATGTTTCCAGAACGCCAAAGGTCACCAATCTCACATAACATATTCTCCGGTCCCTCCTATTTCACTGAGCAAAGCACATTTAAGGTCCCTCTCTCCATTTTTTGTAGATGCACTTAATTTTTATCATTCCGTAGTATTACATTGTTTGGAGATTAACCACAGTTCGTGGGCTGAAGGCAACCTTAGTTGTTTCTACTACTTGTAATGTGAGGAAAGCTGTTGGAAACATAGATGTGTGAATTTTTGTGTGGATGTAAGCTTGATTCCTTTGGGGAAAGGATCACAGGATCATATGCTATCTATGCAATGCACCACTGAGCAATCTTCAACGATCATCAGTTATAGTTTAAATGTTTCCATAGTAGCCAGGCTTACTCATTTTTTGCTGGCAATGCAAGATTATCACACAGGTTTACAGGCACTCATGCTGTGGTTTTATTTCACTACAGTTACTAGAAGACAGGAAACTGCCTTTATATGCAGTTTGTAATTCCAATCACCTTATTGAAATCATTTTAACATTGATAATTCACCTAGAAACTAAAACCAACTCTAGTTTCCCGGATAGACAGCTGTCTTGGTTTCTTTTCCTCTTGCTGTGAACTACCAGGAAGCACTTGAACATCTCTTGAGGTATCTCAAGGTAAGGAGATAGCCTTAGATTAGCAATCCAGAAAATAAACAAGTATTGAATTGTCAAAACAGTTTCCCTCCATCTGTTTAGATGACTGTGGGGTTTTTTTTTCTCTTTCCATATGTTAATGTTGTAAATCACACTGTTATCCCAGTGCAGAACACTTTATTTTATTCCAAGATAAATTCAAATTCTCCTTTTATTAGTATAACAATTTCAACCACTGCTAAATTCAGATTGCAAACAGTTCACTTAGAATTTCTTCATGTAACTTTACATGTAATATGGAATTCTAATCCTTTGTTGACATTTCAGGTCAAGACTCATAATTATCTCACCTTCAGCAAAGAAAACATTAATGTAAGACAAGAATTTTTGGAGTTGGTGAAAGATGGCTCTATTGAGATAAAGTGATACTCCAGGTTGTCTTCTGCACACACACACAACACACACACACACACACACACACACACACACACACACACACACACACACAAACACACACAGCACATGCTCACCCACCCACATGCATGTGTATACACATAAAACACATATGCACACATAAACATATGTGCATGCCTACCCTGACATGCATATATATATATATATATATATATATTACACACATATACGAGCATGATCACCCCATACACACACAGGTGCATGTCACCCCTCATAAATACATATAGAACACACACACACACACACACACACACACACACACACACACACACACACACACACACACTACTGGATTTCCTTAAAAGACTTGCAGAACCTAACTGTAAAATTGTGTATGCATGAATTTTGAGGGAAATGATATTTAACTATTGGCTGAGAGTTCTCTTATTGGTTTTAGGTGCCTGTTTTTATGTATCTTGTATTTCTTGATGATTAATATATTTTATCAGAAAGTATAAGTTTTTATCTAGGGTACCAAACATATCAGCATAAAACATTCATGCTATTACAGATTCAGTCTCTGCCCGTTTATGAATACACTCATGTTATTTTTCCTTTGCATGATAAGAATTGATAGAGCCCCAAGGTGTTTCTTTAAAAATTCTTATGAAATAGAAAAATACATTCCACTTGCTGTATCTTGACAAAATTTTCTTCTATTTTTATTTCCAATTTTATCAATGCCTGCTCTTATCTTTCTTCTAAGTTGATGTAGAACTAAGTACATGAACTTTAAGGGACTGAGAACTGGAGAAATGGCTCAGCAGTTAAGCATGGGTACATCCTTACAGAGAATCTGATTTCAGTTCCCAGTAACCATGTTAGGCACACAGAGAAATATACATAAGTATGTAATTAAAACTAATAAATATCCTAAAATATAAAGTGCCCAGAATAAATGAGATACACTAGAGGAAAATAAAGTAAGGCGGTTGAGTCTTCAAAGTCTCAAAATTGTCATAAATCTACAAAAAAATTGATGCTGATTTATTGGTTCATGGATGCACAATTACTTAAGGAACTGGGAAAAGAAACTTAGTGAGGAAGTAAGTATAAAGCTATAGAGAAAATAAACATGATTTTTAAAATTTCTTCAAATATATTTTGAAGCTTTCAATGTGAACTTTTTTCATATTTCTCATGATTTTGATGCTGTCTATGATGTTCTATTTCTGTTTGTTACTGACATACAGAATTGTACCATAGTTTTGCATTTTAACTTGCACTCAGTGGCTATCAGCATGCAAGCATCTCTTCCAGCAAGCTACTCAGTTACAGCTCTCAGGATCTGTATTCACACAATCTCACCGACTGTGACAAAACCACAGCTTTCTTTTTCACAGATTCATAACTTGCTTTACACATGGATTAATGCCAGTGGTGACAGGGGACTTCATTCCATTGCTGCCAATCTTGGAGAGAAAGCTTTCAAACTTAAATTACTTAATTATGAAAATTTTTTATAGGGTTTTAAATACTAAATAATCAAGAGAATAAGAAAATTTCCTCTGGTATCTAGTTTGACAAGAGTGAAAATAAAGAATAATAAGACTTTGAGAGACAGTTTAATGTCTACACAGGAAAATTTAATTATCTTTGTGTTACTAATACCTAATTATTGTAGAAGATTGATTTGGGAGGTGGGGTAGGAAATCTGTTTAGTTTCAGTCTTCTGAAATCGGATGCTTAAAAATTCTCCAGTGAGTTTAGTACATTATCCTCCAATAACCTTGATTTGACTAGCACTGAGTAGTTAGTTATGCTTCTAGTACCAGGCACGGTTTCCCTTCCATTGAGTGGATATTGAGTACAATTAGAGAGCTACTAGTTACCCCCAGGTATTTATGCCACTAATGCACCCTTAGGATGATGTGCCATGCTGTCTGTTGGTGTGGTTCATAGGTGTCACAGCTAGGCAGGACTGTTGATTGCCTCCATCCTTTGGAAGTGTGCATGGTGCCATCAGGTATCATGAAAGCTAATTCTCAGGAAGGAAGCATTTAGATCAGTTCCAGCTCAGTGATCTCTGGGCCCTGTTTCTGAAGTGCACAGTGTCTTTAGCCATAGGGACTTACCTCCACATATTGAGGCAACCAAAGGCAACAGCAATGGGCAGTATGTTTTGGGAAGCCCTAGGACAGCCCTGACCACCAACACCAAGAGGGCTTCTCAGGTACGGCATTGAGGGTTTTGTTAGTTGGTCTTTGGCTCTTGCAGAGAGCACTGCTCACCAACGTGATTGCCGGAACATGGGCTAAACAGAGACTACACCAACCAATATGCCAAAGTGAACTGGGGAAAGCCCATGGGGCCTCAACTGTACACAAAGAACTATAGGCAACTGAAAAAAAACTGGGAGCAGTAAAGGTTGTCATCCTCAGGGATGAGCACAGCAACTGATTGTTCAGTGCCAAATGGCCAGCTCTGAAAATATACATGCAAGTAACATTATATGGACTGAGCAGGTTATATTTAGGAGTGTGTGTGTGTGTGTGTGTGTGTGTGTGTGTGTGTGTGTGTGTGTAAATAAACATATATATATAGATATATATAGATATATGCATATATATCCATGTAGTAACAATAAAAGGAGAGGCCATGAATTTAGAGAGTAGAGTAGTGGATAGGAAGGTTTGGAGGAAGGAGAAGGAGGGGAGGAAAATGTTGTGATTATATATTATACTATATAATCTCAAAAATTCAAAAACTACAAAGAAAAATGCACAGAAATACATATGCATAACATAAACACACACAAGACATTATAAATATGAAAAAAATCTCCAGTTAGAATGTACTCTTGGCATAAATGTTATCCAGAATTAAATAATAATACAATTTAATAAGCAATTTATAAATTGCAATTGTTATAATGTTAAATGCTAACATGAAATATAAATACATACAAACATATACATTTATTGTAATGTATATTTTAATAGAAATAATAAAAATACTAAAAATTCTCCAGTTGTTATGTTCTATGTCTGCCAATTATTTGGAGGTGGTTGACTATATTGCTCATATCTGTGTTCTTATTAGTCATTTTCTTCTCTCAGCAATATTTTAATGAAGTTGAATTGACAGCACTCAGTTGAGGGACTAAAGAGGAAGATGTTGAGGTTGAACCCAAATAATTCCCAAAGAATTAAAGCCACTCACTGAAAAGTCTAGATTTTACAAAAATATCATAGATTTAGTCCTGGTTTCTTTTTGTTTTGTCTATCCCATGGAAGAAGCCAAGTTGGCAGCTGGAAACATGATTGTAGAACCAAGAAATGGGTCATGTCTAGAAATTAATGTTGGAGAGATTAGCATTCAGACTTTTATTGGAGAAGACTACAGATGAAAATACATAAGAAAAGATGGCTTGAGCCTGAAGGAACTCTAGCACTTAATGGCCAGTTGTGGCAGAATAAACTCAAAAAGGAAACTACAAAGACTTAGACAGAAAAGAAAAAAAAATGTGGTATCACCTATGACAACCAGAACTTAAAACGGAGGCGTCAAAGGAAGGATGTTTTATAGAGGAAGTGGTCAGCAGCATAAAGTATTGCGCACAGACCAAGGAACAATAATCTTGAAAGTATCCATTTGACAAAATGAAAAGAATAAGTAGTCATGGTATGAATTGTCTTGGTGATATGATTCAGAAAACAATCTGAGTGGAGTAAGGTGAGAAGAGTTTGGAAATGGTGGGAAGAGAGGCAATAATTTTATGACACTCAAAAACTGGGCTGAAGAGGAAGAGAAATACAGGTCCCTTGGGGAGGCATGATGATGATTAGAGGTAGATAGAAAAACTATTCGGTCAGCTATCCCTCATTGACTCAATGGACTCCCCATTCCAACATAAACACGTGCCAGCTTTCTTGACTCCCTTATTTAAAGTTAGTCTCAGCTGTCCAGCCATTAGGTTGAGCTTTATTTTAACCAAGCACTATCCAACAATCAACTTAATGGTATTTACCAAGTGTAAGAGAAGCAATTCACTTCTTCATGCTATTGCATTTACTTGCTTCATTGGCCTCATGTAAACCACACAGACACACCACTTAGTACTACATTACGAAGTAATCGGCCAACTTCAGAAACCCGAGTCCAATATACTGTTCTTTCTAAAGGCTACCCTTATACGATGGTCAATCTTAATTATTAACGTGGCTAGATTTTGAATCACCTAGAAGACAGACTTACAGCATGTGCAAGAGAATGTTTCTTAAGAATTAGCAGAGAGGGGAAGACACACCCTGAATGTGGGTAGCAACCTCCCTTAATGGGTGTCCTAGCTGTAAAAAACAAGTCATCTGAGTGCCTATATTCATGTCTTTCTGCTTCAAGACTATGGCTATGATATGACTATACACTCAGAGTTCTGTCACCACAGGTAAAGCTACTTTTGCCACAATAGCTTCTCCATAGTGCTGGATGATGCTCCCAAACTGTGCACCAAAGTAGATTCGTCCTGCCTTAGGTGGTCATGTCAATAAAAACAGCACCTGACACCATACCTGGGAATTGGCTTCATGAAAAGCACATGCTGAAGGTGTTGGTAGGGTTTCCTGCTATAGGAATAGTATGTGAAGACAATAACCATTTTTATAAAACTTATTCTACCTGGAGTTTTAACTATTTTAGAATATTAAGTGTGAGTCAATGTATTTACCTGGAAATAAATTACTTAAGACAAGCCAAGTGTTGGGCATATGTTTCTAAGCCATTTCTAATGTGAAGTATGGTTGTATGTATTTTTAAATCATCAAATTATTGTAGTTTTTAGTAGAAACAAAATAGTTCAGGAATGTGATTGCATTTATTAAAAGTTGGGAA
Organism: Peromyscus californicus insignis; assembly: GCF_007827085.1. Taxonomy (NCBI): domain Eukaryota; kingdom Metazoa; phylum Chordata; class Mammalia; order Rodentia; family Cricetidae; genus Peromyscus; species Peromyscus californicus. The sequence continues at coordinate 129,496,207 of NW_026294562.1, read as the reverse complement.
ATTCAAACTTAAAAAGATCTGTTTGTCTTTCTCTTGCCTCCCAATCAAACAAGTAGTTTCTTCATAACCAGTCTTGGCAAAGTAAATCCTCATCTACATCTCTCTGAACAGAAGCATCAGACACATATCCTAAGAGTAACCATTCCTTCCTCCCGGCAGGCAGAGGAACCCCGATAATTCTAATATGACATAGGTAATTCTATTCATTTCATCCAGAGACTTACAGTCAGTTTCAAACCACATCCACACAGGCAATCACATCATTATGCCAGCAGGGTGATGACAGCAGCAGGTTTTCTTATTTAAAATGGATGAGAGAATTGCAGAGGTTGATGAGCAGAAAATCCAGTTTTCTGTATGTTGTTATAACTTAAAATATTTGGCTAATTTGGTTAGATGGACAGGCACGGATAAATTGTTAGTTTTATCATAATTCATAAAAAAATATTTAACTAGAAGAAAGGTAACCTTTTATAAACACATTCTCTCACACACATATACATCCCCAAATGTACACCACCAAGTGTACATTCAATCATAATCTGCTCCATCCTGCTACTGGATGATCTATTCACTCAATTAACATTGTTGGTATCTAAGTAACCAGGGGATATTCCAGCCTTTAGGGATATGTTAGGGAACAAAACAGACTTCTTTATTTCATAGAATGTATATCCTACTTAGAAGCAACAGACAATAAGTTAATGCATATTTAATATGTCAAGTGAAGGGAAGTAAAAAAGCAAGAGTGAAGGATGTAGGATGTCTGTGTGTGATGAGCCAGGTTGCCAAACTGCCATTTCTGGTCCACACACTGGGGAGGCATCCATTGTATAAAGTACCAGAGCAGAAACCAGAAATACGTGAAGGAGAGAGAGAGGGAGGGAGGGAGAGAGAGAGAAAGATCTGAACAGGAGCCTTCCATACACAGAAAACTCCAAGCAGAAGGCCAGGGGTCGGGGCGGGGGGGAGATGTGGAGAGACTCCAAGCAGTCAAGGGTGGTCAGAGCCAACAGTCAGACAGGGGAACCAGCAAGAGAGGTGCTGCAAGACGGACAGGAAAAAGGACATACGGCAGGTCATTGGGAGCCACGTTTATGACCTTGACTATTATACAGAGTGGGCTCGGAAGCCAATGGAGCATTAAAAATTATACCCAGGATTCTTTACTAGTCCCTGCTGTAAATCTGCCCCCGTATCCATTGTTCTACATGCACTAACAATTCTTCCAAATCATCACATACAATAGATACTTTTATGCCAGCTTTACAGATAAGGAAACTTTGATTTGCTCAGGTTCACAGCTGCAGAAATTGACCCTGGGCCTATATATAGTGGGTATTGTTGGCACTGGGGGTGGTGTAGGCTTCATTGTATGGGGCTGTTCCACACAATGAAATTACCAGCAGTCCTCATCTGTGTGGAGCTGTCCTGTATGTTGAAATTATCATCAGTCCTCATGTCCTTGACATTAACAACGTCCCTGCCATGCATAATGACAATCAAATACAGCAGCCATAACTTTAAACGTCTACAATGAGATCACTGCATCCACCAGCTGGAGCCACCGGGACTCTCCCCACCCAAACCGTCACTTTGCTCTGCCTCTGTCACTTTATTCTGCCAGCAAGAGAGAAGGAGGGAGGCAGGAGCCATTAGGAAGATGTGTGGATGACCAAGCCACCTTAAAGATGGCCTGTTTTCACCATTTGTGTAGACTTTTACATTAGCCATTCCCTTACCTCAAACTTCAGTACGACAATGTTATTTTCAAATTAGTATCAGAACACAATTGCCCACCCTAGAGAGCAGCAGAGTAAATGCTAGAACAGTGTTTCTCACCCTGGGGATTGTGACCCCTTTGAGGCTCATGTAGCATGAATCTTAGAGAGTCTTATTAATAAAATCAAACCTGAGGCCACTTATTGGGGTGAACACTGGAAGATCAGAGAGACAGAACAAGCCACAGCTAACCTCACCTGGCCAACTTCTCAGCTGATCTTCTTTCCTCAGACTGGAAGCCTCTGTGTCCTCATATCCGAATGGCTCTCAGCTGAAGTGTGCTGCTCAAAACCTAAACGCTTAACCAGCCAAATGCTTAACCAACCAAATGCTTCTAGTTTCTGGTCCTCACACCTTACATATCTTTCTGCCTTCTACCATCACTCCCTGGGATTAAAGGCTCGCTTTCTGGGATTAAAGGCGTGAGCCACCATGCTTGGCTGTATCCTTGAACAGATGGATTTCTGCCTCTGGAATGCTAGGATTAAAGGTGTGTGCTACCACTGCCTATCCTCTATGTTTAATATTGTGGCTGTTCTGTCTCTGATCCCAGATAAGTTTATTAGGGTGCACAATATTTTGGGGAACACAATACCACCACAGGCTCACATATCAGATATCCTGCAAATCAGGTATTTATATTATGATTCATAACAGGAGCAAAATTACAGTTATGAAGTAGCAATGAAATAATTTTATGGTGGGGGGAGGTCACCACAAAATGAGGAACTGTATTAAAAGGTCACTCTATTAGGAAAGTTGATAACTACTATGCTAGAAGGACATTTGATTCCTGAGAGTCCTTGCAGGATTAAGCACCTACTGTTGAATTGGAAATGTAACAAATGGGCCAGGGAAAAATATTCAAAGTCAAGAAGATTTTATTCAGAACCTTAGGTATAGTAAAATGTGCTTGGAGTGGGAAAAGTAGAACAGAATATTAGCGAAGTCTGCAGCCAAAACTAATCACGCATGTCTGAATCTAATAAACCCTACTGAAGCTGCCATGCTCCTGGGACAAAGCTTATACAAAACACTGAACATGAATTATGAGCCCTCTGCTTCGTATATTTTATGACCATCACCAAAAATGTGATTCAAGATATATAAAGCTGTAAGTACATACCTATACTGGTCTATGCACAACATCGGTTGAATGCACAATTGAACTTGAAGAGAACTAAAAAGCAGAACTTAAAGTCACGTTCATATTTAATAAGACAATTATTAAATAGGAGTGATTGCAGACAGCCAAGTTACTAGGGCAAGTCTATGGTGCTGTTTGTCTATATCATTAGTTTTTTTTTTCTTAGAACCAGATTTAAAGAGAGCTTGAAAACTGGCAGGATTTGAAACCAGCATGGCAGGGTACTGTTGTGAGATATTTGATTATACTGTGTAAAGATGTGTCACTGTGGTTGGTTTAATAAAATGCTAAAGGGCCAAGAGCTAGGCAGGAGGTGTAGGTGGGACTTCTGGGCAGAGAGAGCGCTGGGAAGAAGAGAAGGGGAGCTGACAACCAGTTGCAGGGGGAGCAAGACATGCGCGAGGAGAGGTAAAAGCCACGAGCCATGTGGCAACGCAGAGAGGAATAGAAATGGGTTAATTGAAATTCTAAGAGCTAATGAGACAAGCCTGAGTCATAGGCTGAGTTTTCATGATTAATAGTAAGTCTGCGTGTTGTATTTTGTGAGCTGGCGGCCCAAAGAAAAACCTGTCTACAGGGTCCACTCTCATCAACAGGGGATGTTTCATGGATGCTTTGGAAAAAGTACTGGATATTATAGGAAGAAGAGACACTGAAGCTGTCAGAGTAATGAGAGATCCTTATATTAATAGTCTAAATATTGCTAATATTTCATCAATTCATCCTTGATTCACAACTGACAATCAAGAAAACATACTTCTCTAAAAAAAGAAAAAAAGTAAGGAAAATCTCATCTGGCTATACTAACTCTAACTGTAATATCCATACTTGATGAACTAAGGCAGGGGGATTGTGGACTTGGGACCAACCTGAACTTCATAATAGGACCCTGTCTAAAGAGAAAAGAATGATTACCTAATATTGTATATAACAGACAAAAAAAAATGAAACTCACACCTTTAATCAAATGTAATTCTCTAAGGCTGACTTCTGCTCGCTGTCCCCTCAGAACTCAGCGAGTATCTGCTGGTGGCTTTCATCAGAGTAGTGCAAGTCCTGTGTGCATAAAAGTTATAATCCGCCGGGCGGTGGTGGTGCACGCCTTTAATCCCAGCACTCGGGAGGCAGAGCCAGGTGGATCTCTGTGAGTTCGAGGCCAGCCTGGGCTACCAAGCGAGTTCCAGGAAAGGCGCAAAGCTACACAGAGAAACCCTGTCTGGAAAAACCAAAATGAAAACGAAAACAACAAAAAAGTTATAGTCCAACAGTAAGAAGCGAAATGGGGTTTAATGTACATCACACACAGGCAGCAGTCCAGACAATTTCCATGAGGCAGTAAACACAACAGGAGTCAGTCATAGGAGGAAGAAATAGTCTCAGAAAAACAAAATGACATCAGAATATGTGTACACACACACACACACACACACACCACTATATTCAAAACTAAACTAGTTTCTGGAATGGCTAAAAACAAACGAGCAAAGCCAAAACAAAACCAGCAATACACAGTGCTGCTGAGGCTGTCTAGATGCCTAGCAAACTAGAATACTCATGCACTGTAAACAGGAACGAAGTCTAACACCGACACATCGGAAAACCCCAACAGTTTCTTGAGCAATTAAATATCTACCTGTCATGTGACCCAACAGCCAAACTTACCACTACTTATTCAGGGGAGATGGGAAGAGATGTCCACATAGATTTTTTTGGATAATTAGTTAAACTTCAAACTTCAAAGGTATGTGTGTGGTAAGCTTACTGCATAAGAGTTTTATAATAAACCTGAGTTTTAAATCAACAAGACCTCAAACAGGTACGAAAGACTTCTTCAAACAAACTGAAATGCTGCAATTCACCAAACAATGCAATAGACGAAAATCCTGTTGAAAAGCCACCCTTCCGGATCTTCCACGTCCCTCCAAAGCCGTAAAGAGCTCCTTTTGCACAGCATTTCCACATAACTCCATTGTTGGATGAAGACTGAATTCATATATTTCATTTTCTGACTAAACCCTTCTAAAGAGGAAGACACATAAAGTTTTTCTGACTCACAGATTAAATGCCAGGAAACTGGCCACTCACCAAAACATACTCTGTAAGTTCTTTGCCAAAAGGCTGGCCTCTGACCATCACAGCCTCTGGGTGTGCCTGCTCTGCACAGCAGCAAACAAAGGTCTGTTCCAGATACTGGCAGCCACTCAACTTGCCATCTACTAAACACATCCATCTTCTGACTGCTCCTCTCCATCCCCACATCCCAGCTTGAAAAGTTTTCAGATAGGTTGACAACTCTCAACTGTCTTTTCTCCACCAGCCTCCTTCTCAGAGATGCATTAACACCGCACCCATCAGTGCATCAGCGCATGTTTATTTTCATTTTAACATCGAGGAGCGCTTACTGTTGTTAAACTTTCATATGAAAGCTGATTCATTCACTTGGCAACATTCGGCCAGACTAGAGTTGTATCAAGTCCTTGGTCACTGTGCTTAAAACAAAACAGTAAACACTGGATGGGGAAAGTATGCATCAGAGGGGACAAGACAGACAAGAAATATTAACAAAAAAAATTGAAAACCAAAAATATTTCCTGTAATTCATATAGTGAGTGGTACAAATGAAGAAAGGAACTGCCAGGAAAGGAAAAAGAATGGGGTCCTCTTATCAAACCCAGGTGTCAGGGAGTCACAAGTGCATGTCTGGAGGAAGATGGGGAGTTCTGCCACACCAGACATTATCACAGGGCCCACAAGTTCATGATCATCCTGGTGGTGGTGGTGCATGTGTGTGTACATGCACATCCTACCACTCCAGCTACTGATCTTTTAAGATGTTGACTTTTTTACTGGGAAAGATTCTCACAACAAAATCAGACTGAAGATAATACAATGAAGCACAGAGCACCAACCAAGGGGAAAATTATGCTCATAATGTGAGCTTGTCCTGGTCAGATGATTACGTTATTAAAAACGTTGATCACGGAATGTGTTATCATATTGGGGTTTTTTTGTTTGTTTGTTTTTTTTTTTACAAGGTAAGGGATGAGTAATGAGAGGAGAAGGTACATTACATTTTATAACATCTTCAGATTTGATGTTGGAAAGGGCCTACCCTTTCTACAGCCTACTGAGTACACATTCGTTGTGCCTTTCATTTAAATGATCCTCAAGCACAAGTCTGATGCACCATCTGGTATTCTTAAGAGGGGGAAGGCTGTAATATGCCTTATAGAAAAAAAAGTATACGTGTACTGGAGAACTTTCATTCAAATATGATTTGAATGCTTTGGCCACAAGTTCAAGGCTAATGAGTCTCATATATATGATATACATGGCACATGTTCACATAGTAAGGCGTTTTTTAACAGTACTACACAGAAAACAAGTTCATGCACTAGGAAGCAAATATGTCATAACTTGACTTAAATAAGTTGTGACCTGAGTTTTGTAAGAACCTAACTCAGACCTAACTATCTGCAAGAATATGACTATAGGACAGATAGTTTGGTGGCTCAAAGCAATTACCTCTGTTGGCACTATATACACACATGATACACACACATATATGTAGGCAAAACATTTATACATATATAAATAAAACTAAGACAAAATTCTAAGAGCCTAACTATTGAGTTCCCCTGGAAGCAATGGTTCAGTTGATTAGTGTTCACTAACTCACTGCTTCTGTTGGCTCTGTGGAATACAATGACTGTGACCATAGAGACCAAATGCAACTCAATGTATTCTGTCTTCGACAGACACTTTGAATAGTCAGGATTCAGCCAATAGTCACACACACAGATCCTTTAATAAACTACGTGGTTTGTAAACATACATGATTAAACCATGACTCTATTATAAGAATCCATTTTTTTTTGTTCACAGGAAATTACATACACAAGTCTACACACCATTTTGCAAGCAAAGTAACAGAACATAGACATGTTCAAATGCCTTGAGAAGTAGTATTCCAAATGCATATGTAATTACAGACGTCATCACTGCAGCTTCTACTCACTCGCTATTGGGTTTGTGTTCACATGTGAAGTTAAAAAAATTAGGAGTGAGCTAACAAGCTACTGATCTTGATGAATGAAGCCAGGCCAATCTGTGTCCGACAACATCCCAGTCATATCTCAAAAGAAATGCACACATTATAAACTGGTAAGTAAAGAGAAGAGTCTGGGAAACACATGCACAAATTAAAGCTGCAATCTTCAAACAATTATTTTCCAATGAAGTTCACTTGGCAAACAGCACATTAAAGACCACCATAAAAGAGCATATTTCATGATAATTGCACAAGAAGACTTTATTATAAACTTTCACTTATTGGTACTTAATAATACTAAAGTATTTGTGTGACTTCAACTAAAAGCCTTTTAAGTATAATTTATTTTTAATCTCCCAAAGTCAATTAAATTATCTCAAATAAGAGGAGACATTGATTACATGGCTGAAATTAAATGTGTGAGGACAATAAAGGGGAAGGAAATAAAATGCTTAATTTTCAAAGTTCTTAAATTTGTGTCTAATTAGATTGACTTATATGTGACATGACAATGCTTTTCCAAAGTCCCAGGTAAATATGGCTTCCTAATCAAATATATCACTCAGACTTGCCCCTGCTTTGGCAAATACCAGTGAGAAGAGGTTCAGAGGAAGGTTTATTTTGGCTCATCATTTTGGATGTTTCAGTCTGCATTTGGTTATATCTCTTTGCTTGGGGCCTTGGTAAGGTAGGGCAACATGTGAGTGGTGGGAGAATGTTGTGGAGGAGACTGCTCACCTCATGGAGGCCATGAAGCCAAGAGAGGAGAGGTCAGGGAAAAAGTGTGTTTTTCCAGGGCCCCTTCTAAGGACCTGCTTTCTATAAGAAGGCCTCTTATTTTTCTCATTTTCTACCACCTGGCAACATTGCTGTCATATTACACAGACATGAAGGAATTGAGCCTCCGATGAGGTCCAAGTCCTTATGATCCAGTCACCTGATGACTAGATCCACCAGTTGGGGGACCAAGCTTCAACCTATGAGTCTTTGGTGAGATGTTGCCTATCTAAACCTTAAGGCCATTCAACTTCACAGACTTAAAATAGGTTTAGGTAAGATCTTCTGTTCATGTTAAAGGACAACATGAATTCGCAAATCCATTCACAACAGATGTAAGTACCAGTCAATCAGGGATTTATTTGATAGCCCATTTCTCTTATTAGCATGACCTAACCAATAGAATTTGTGACAGAATTTAATGCAGTCTCTTTGTAATACAGAAGCTTCAACTTTATAAGCCTGGACTTCAAGTTCAGATCTTGGCAGGAGTAGCTTGTGGTGTTGGGATACTGGGCCTGCCGTGTTCCTGGCATGTACACGCTTGTATCTTACATACTCTGGATCTCAACTACACCCGGAAAGGCCCCTGTACTGAAGGTATTACATCCAGCCCATGGAGTTATCTGAAAGTGGTAGAAAGGGAGGGGAAAACTTGGGAGAGGAAATTCTGTATTAAAGGAATGCCCTTGACTGGGATATTGGAACCCAAGCCCCTTCCTCTTTTTGTGTCCCAGCTACTGTGTGGTAAACAGGCCCCTTGAGGCCTATTTGTAGACCTCTGTGTCATACAATTCAACCATAGGCCCCAAAGCAACCACATCAACCATCAGCTGAAGACTCTGAGATTGTGACCAAAACAACCCTTGCTCTTTCATTAATTGTCTTGTGTATTTTGACCGAGTAAAGAGACACTAACATACATCACAAAGACAACTTATATAATCTTCATCAAACTCCTGTAGGCATTTTGAGTAAATTAGAAAACCCCAGTTTGCTAATTAAAGAACTAATAAATGAATAGCATTCTCTTGCCACAGCTATTTTGGGGTGGCAGAGTTGTTTTTTAAAATACGCAGCTGTCACCTGTGTACACATGGGCAGCATTGCTTGGACTTGGGGAATTATACCAAAAGACAAGAAGTTATGGTATATATTCAGGAAAACATTTGAGAAGTGAAATGTGGGCTGGAATTCCTATTTCATTGTATGTACATGTGAAATTCTTCAGAATAATGAAGAATTTTAAAACATGTAGAGCTGGCTAACATAGGGCCCATATAGTAGATAGAATCAGATTCACCCAGTCCTCTATGGATGAGCATGGCAAAAGGTGAGAACACTTAATGCAGTGCTTGTAAGGCTAAATGGTAGCATTTGGAACACTGACTTGTTTGTGTGTGGGTGATACCTGTATTCCTGGCCATTGGACCTGTGGCAGGAGGTGAAAGAGAAAACAGAGAGAAAGCTGGTTCAGAACTGGAGATCCCGGCAACCTATCAGTGACCCATGAACCTTACGATAAGGAAATGGTATGCGATCTAAAGAGCAAGGAGTCTGTGGGCTAAGTGACCGTAGGTGACTGAAGCCTGGAGAAAGGATGGCAGACATTGTAGAGACCTCCGCAGTTGAATGGCCATACTGAAAGGAGCCCTGGTAGATCTCCATTACCAAAGAACTTTTGCATTTCCCTATCTTTAGAGAGCTGCAGACATTACAGTACTTAGAATCCCCAGGAAGGTTCTAGGGGTTCAGGCACACATGACGCAAAAGAAGGTGGGCCTTCAGAAGGAGAACACTGAACAGAGTCATTACCTCAATCCTGAGATACAGCAAGTGACCCACCCCACAGTAAGCAATCAAACTTGAAGAATGGGCTTCTAGAAAAATTGAGAATAGGGATGCCAGTGGTCAACATATCCTTTGCTAATAGTTAACAGAATTTGGAAACAACCATTTCTCTACAGGAGAAGGGCATGGGGCAGGGCTTAGGCTAGAGCTCTCTGCCATGTCTGTCCATCATAATCAAGGTGCAAGTGATGGATGTGAACAGGCTCTTGTTTTGTAGCCATAGAGACCTAAGCACGCTATGTCAGTCAGCTTTCCATCGCTCTAACAAAGAACTCAAGTTGACGAACTTAAAAAGAGTTTTCAGGCTCACGATTTAGGAAGTTTAGTCCGTGGTCATTCGATCCTGCTGCTTTTGGGTCTATGGGAATACAGTGCGTTATCATAGGAATATAGGAAAGAGAAATCCTGTTTACATGAATACAACCTAGAACCAAAGACAGGGCACCAGGGCCTGAATAGACTCTTCAAAAGGATCATGACCCAACCCCTCCCACCTCATAACTTATACCACCTCCCAATACACCATGTAGTGGGAACCAAACCTTCAACATATGTGTCTCTAGGGGAACATTCAGGACCTAAACTACATCACAAGTTTTTATGAGTAATTTTGTCTCAGAAAAGCAGAATCCTTTATAAAAGGTCACAGAGCATGAGTCTCAACAAAATCACAAGTTCCAAACAGAATGGTACACAGATCAAACCTTCCCTTCTATGAAAATCTTCAGCCAACTTTATAGAAGTCAGAATTTAAAGCTTAACAAGGAGAGTATGCATTCCACCAGCCATATCAAAATTCAAGCCACTTAGAATGTATAGCTAGCTCCCAAATGGCTAGCTAGGGGGTCAGATTGCAGTTTGGATGCCAATGAGAAACAAAAGCACTTTCCATTTTCAGAAGTTTTTGAGTTTCTGGATAAGTGGTTTAGAAACCAGCAGACACAGCTGCAGTCACAAGCCAGCGGCAGAAACAGATGCAGAAGACCAGCTTCCGTTCCCTGACCACCACCTGGCAGCAGGCACCAGGCCACACCCTGTGTTCTCTCGAAGCCGGAGGAGACAGAGTTCCAAGAGTTTCCTTCAGGATCCTCTTCCCAGCCTCCATTTGCAGGGTGTGGGCACCTTTCAGTAGACCTGAAAACCTGTCCTGGACTAGGAGCTGTAAGGGGCTTCCCCCAGAACAGCACAGGTATGCCTGGAGTGCAGCTCCATGGTAGGAGAAGAAAATACTGGACCTTCCATTCAGAATGACTTCCTGTGTCCCCTTATTGTCCCTTTTGTGTTTGTTTAATAATACATCATCACGCCGTAGAGCATGCACACAGGCATAAGTAAATATGAAAACTCACATACGCTATGTCCGCTGTTAAGGTTATATGATCAAGAAAATCTGGAGCGTTTGAGAGCAGGTGAAGAGTTAAATCCTTTAGTCTGCTATAAAACAAACTTTAAAAAACAACAGCAGCAGCAACACCGAGAAAGAATTTGGTTTCCCCTGTAGGCAAAGACTATTTTAGGATCAGTGTCTCTCCTTTCAGAAAATTAGATCAGGCAGAGGGCATTTTGCCAACCAGCCAGGATGAGCAGAAATAGAGAAAATATGCAATAAAAAAAAAAAAAGCATGCAGGTGTGATTTAAATAAGGGTTTCAGGCAAGACTGCAGGCACCTCTACAAAAGGGTGTTTCCCTTGGGGACATTAATTTCAATAAGTGAGCTCATTTGTTTAAATGCACTCACTGATATTTGCAAACAACCTTGTAGGTTGCTTCCTTTTGCTTCCTCTATCCCATTTGTATAATTTGTATTTCCAAAAGTAGATACAGATGCCTTTTATGGCCTCAGGTGATAGGTGAGTGGAAGGGATAATCAAACCAAAAAAAAAAAAACGGGCAACTCAGCTGAGACACGAGACAGTCATCATTTTCAGACTCACACCATTAAATAAATGCATTCTCCATCATGTGTGCATAAAGACATCTGGTTAACTTTCTTCAGCCTTAATGCTGTAAACAATGATTAGGATGCTCCTAACCTTTGAAGGTAATGAAAGGTCAATATAAGGAAACGAAAACAAATATTCTTAAAAAGTGGAATTTCTACAAATACAGAACAAACAAACAAAACAAAAAGCTTTACCTTGTGGCGCTGCCAGATTATTGTAGTGAACACACACCAGGACTAAAATTTCAAAATGTATGAGTAAGGTTCCATTTCACCTGATCTATCATATACTTTGAAAATTATTCTCATGAATGGACTTCCAAGTTCATGATTCCAAGCTTGACTTGACTTCTACATCTATCAATTGAGTGATCAAATGACATAGGGCCCTACCCACACAAGTCTCCACACAGTGAACTTATGTCTTCAGAAGAGAAACTAGAGTCAAAAGAAGTTGTATCTTAGTCCATTTTTTGTTGTTGTTGTTGTTAGAACCAAATACCTGAGACTGTATTAATTTATGAAGAATAGAGGCTTACATGGTCTAGAGGCTAAAATCTAAAATGCATTGTGCCAGCATCTAGAGAAGGCCCTCTTGTTGCATCATAACATGGCAGAGAGGTCATTTGGTGAGAGTTAGCATGCCATCACAAGTCTCGTTTCTATACAAGCAGGAATGTCATTTGGGGACCCCCAACTCAAGACTTTATCACATCCTAATCACCTCCAGAGGTCCTATCTCCACGTATCATGAACACACAAATTTGAGGATTAACTGTCCAACACATAAATTTAAAGATACATTCAAGTCAAGACAAGGAGGTAATGTGAGCAGTGAGTGACTAGTTACTTAAGGAAGTAGACCCTTCCAGAGAGAAGGAAAAGTCCACACTGAGCCCTAAAGCCACATCTGTGCCTCTGGCTTCGAATACCAAAGAGATGAACATATCTGATATAACCCAGTCCACCTGTCCTTAGGAAGAGACCATAGCAATGAAGGGATGGAGGTTGGCGGAGATGGCAGGGTCACCTAAGTGAGTTTAAGTAGACGTAGACGTGGCTAGACAGAGAAAGGCTGAGTCTTATGAGGAGACTGGTGTGATTTATATTTTTGATGGCATTTTTTAAAATTTTTATTCTTTGAGAATTTCAGGCATGATACCCAGTACCCACTTCCTCCTCCAACTGTAGGGGAATTTCACACACACACACACACACACACACACACACACACACACACACACACACACATCCACCTCTCAACCTCATAGTATTAAAAATAAAATGATGATGATGATACATCAGCAGGTCCACTTAGTGCAAGTCTTCCCGGTGTTTAGCACGGAGAACATGGTCAGATAGGTCCTGAGCAGAGAAGGGAGATCTGCTGAGGGGCAAGTCTCAACAGTTACTGGGATTGTGGTTGGTTTCTCCAGCTTAGCGCTCCGGTTGTTCGCATTTGCACCCTGCTGGGAATAAGAAGTCATAGACCGCATCCCTTATTGGGTGCTGCCTGCTGTCTCTGTTCAGGATTTAAGAACAGGGGATGTTTCACTGCTTTTCAGTGAGTTTCTCCACTTCTCCGAGTCTCTCACAACAGAGACACCTCTCTGGAGGTCTGCCTTGCTGATTTTTACTGGCGACACTGTAGTAAGTCCCTCAGTCTAAGCAATGCTGTGGAACTTTACTCCTTTACTACAGCTCAGTTCTATGTAGGCTAAGAGCATGGGGACAAAGTTAAGCACACCATGAACTGGAGTCCTTCCCTGAAAATGAATGGGTGGGTGCAATCCTTCCTACCATAAACGTCAAGAGTTGTTAGCTGCTGTGAAATCAAAGCAAAAGTCTTCATTTCAGAAGGCAAAGATCATCTCTCCTTAATAAAAAAAAAAATTGCCTGGGATGTATAACAGAAAGAGACAAACTTCAAGGTCAAAAGAAAATGTTTTCACGTAATCATTCCACAGTTGAAATGAGATAAGCCCTCTCCCCTCAACAGTCTGGAGCAATTATCTTGCTCACACCAATTTCACTGTTCCCTTTTATTCTTCTTCTGACTGCCATGTGTGTCCAGCCTGTGGGTTCTTGGCCACTTGCCTCCCGGGAGAGCTATGAATGCAGCCCAACACCCTTGAAGACAGTTAGGTTGCAATGGCAAAGGGTTTTATTCTCAGCCTAAAGGAAGATCCACAGGACACTAAGTTGTTCAGACAGAACCCCTACAGAGTTGGTCCTTCCTTCCCTTGTTCTAGCCTTAAAGCCAGCTAGCATAAATGCCAGCACTCCTATCCACCTCTCACCAGGACACCTGATGCAGTCTAAACTCCCTTTGTAAGACTATGGGGAAGGTTTTTTACCTAAATGGGATCTATTACTACCCAGAAAATGAGTGCCAATAAAATTATTAAAACTCGTACTACATCAACTGAACAACCTAATTAAAAATTAACAGTTAAGTATGGAGCCATCTGTACCTACTGCTAACACCAAAGACCTCCACTTGGATTTCTTCTATGGACAGCATCAGATCTTGTGATCTTCTTTCTGCACTAAGTCAATGAAATACCTGCTGACCAATTCTGAAAATTAGAAAACTCCCTGGTCTTAGTTAGGGTTTCTATTGCTGTGAATAGATGCCATGACCACAACAACTCTTAAAAGGAAACATTTAATTGGAACTGGCTTACAGTTCAGAGGGTTTATTCCATTACCATCATTGCAGGAATTACAGTGGCACACAGGTAGATATGGTGGATAGAGAGGTAGCTGAGATTTCTACATCCAGATTGGCAGGTAGCAGGAAGAGAGAATGAGACACTGGGCCTGGCTTGAGCATCTGAGACCTCAAAGCCCACCCTCAGTGACACACTTTCCCTCCAATAATGCCATTCCCTATGAGTCTATGGGGGCCATTTTCATTCAGACCACCACACCCCAATAATATATTTGACATCATCTCTACCCTTAGTAGACTGCTCTTACAGAAAAAGCTAATTAACAATAATAAAAATGTTAACTGTTTTTAATTTACTAATTGATATTTTTAGTTACTATTATCTTTAGAAAATATCCTGTCTCTCATTAGGAGACTTCTAATCAATTCTGTCTTTATGAAGTCCATCTTTGCTAAGCCCTGCATCAAATTATTGACATTTCCCAAACATAATTCATCTTTTATGAAAGTGCCAAATGAAAGGCACCTCAAAACTCCATGTTTCAGAATAAGAAGGCAGGGACATTGTTTAAATTATTAACAAAATGACAGCTTGAAAATTGTCTCTAGTGATGTGATAACTTTCTAAATAAATGTTCATCAATCATCTAAGGTTGCCGTCAATGATGAATGAATGATTTCTCCCATAGTACAAGTATATGGTATAAATTCTTTCATTCATTCAGGGAATGCATCAACCAGTCACTGTCTGAACTGGTATGGAGATCAGAAGACAACACTGTGGAGCCATTTCTCTCCTTCCACCTTGAAATGAGCCCCAGGAATCAAACTCTACTCACAGTCTTGCTAGCATGGCAGTTCCTTTTCCCACTGAGCCATCTCACCAGGTCCTGAACATTTATCTATGAATTTTCTGGATCTTCATAAGCATAACAGAGCTGGATAAAACCACCCTGCTTTCAGGAAATCTAGATTAGAAATACTCAACAGGCTGTCAGCTGGTAAGTGCCAGCGCCAGGGTTTCCCCAGTTAGCCCTGCCACAGCATCGGGGCTACACAGCCATCTCCAGCTGGAGGAAATCACTCCACCTGTCTAATGGATAAATCAGGTTCGATTCTGAAAGAGGAATTTAAAAACTGAAATAGACACTGGGGTTGACCGAGGTACTGGTGCATTAGAGGGGGACAGGGAGGGACAATTTGAAATGTGTAAAGATGGGTTCCAAGGTGATGGGTCTGAAGTACCCTACAATGGGCAAAATAGCAACATAAACACAAGTAACTAGGCAGTGACTTCCAGAATGCCCATGTCCAGCCTGGCGGTGATGGCACACGCCTTAATCCCAGCACTCGGGAGGCAGAGGCAGGTGGATCTCTGTGAGTTTGAGGCCAGCCTGGTCTACAGAGTGAGTTCTAGGACAGCTAGGGCTACACAGAGAAACCTTGTCTCAAAAAAACAAAAAAACAAAAACAAAAACAAAGAATATCCAAGTCTCATCAAGTACCACTGAGTTATTCAAAGCATTCTATCGTGTCAGCCACCACTGTCACATCCGCATCATGCACACGTGTTCAGCTCTAGCTCTTACAGTAGTTGGAAAGTGGAGTCACTGAAGGTGAAAGCAGTGTGCTGGAGGGCAGAAGGAGCCAAGAGTCTCAAAGAGACACTGGTTGCACCCACCATGGCTTACAGCAACACCTCATCTCCTTAACCCAAGAAGAGCTGCTTTTCTGGCCCTTTATATTTATTGGTTACACTATATGAACACTACACTAGACACTTCAGCCTGTGTGGAACCATCACACGTTTTTACATTCTTATATTTTCTGAGTTTTACAAAAGGAAAAAAAGTAGTGCCATGGTTAAGGAAGGTCTCATTCCTTCGTTGGTGTTAAAAGAAAGAATACAATATATAGTTTGATCTCCTGAGATATTTAGGGTCCAGTATGAGAGAGAGATACAAAAGCAAAGTAAAGGTATGGAGAAACCTACAAAATCTGAAGAAGTAGGTGTCAGTAGAGCACACAGGAGACGGATCTACCTACCCAACACATAGGCCTAGACCAAGGAGATTTTAAAGAGAATGAAGATGCATTGATCAAAAGAGAAGCTGAGCTGTGGACAGTTACTTTCTGCATCCATGGGTGCTGCAGCACCACCGTTGGTGAATTCAACCCACTGTGGGCCAAAAATAATTCAGAGAGGAATTGCATCTGCACTGAATGCGTGCAGATGTTTTTCATGACCTCTTTCCCCAAACAATAAAATACTAAAACACTTACACAGGGCTGGGGATACTGTTCTGTGTTGCATATCCGCCCAGCATGCACGAGACCCTGAGTTCAATCAGCACCACGGTAAAAAACCCACAATGAACAAACAAAAAGCCTCACGATGTATTATTAAACAACTGTTAGTAACCTGGAGATGGTTTAAGGCACACAGGAAAATAGGAGACTGTATGTAAATACTATGGCAGTCTATTAAAGGGACTTGAGCATCTCTGGGCTTAAGGATCCTGATACTAAATTTCCATGAATATAGAGGAATGACTTTCAGTTGTTGATTATGTATGTTTAGGAAGCAGGGCTGAGTCAAATGACAGGAATATGGCACAGCCACCAGTTAGTCACAGGGAAACAAATACAAGGGTAATTGACACGAGAGAGGTGAGTGTCATGCCTAGTGAGTTCCATTGAAAGGACCATATATTTCTAAACTTGAGACAGACATATTTAATACACCTGTATACTCAGCATCAAGTTAAGAACTAAGTTAAGATGGAATTGTAGGTGATGGAAGCCCTTGTCCCTACTTTAACAGGGGTGTGGAGTAAAAACAAAACAAGATTAGGAAATGATCCATCGGACTCACTATCTCTTGCTGGCAGAACAGACACAATTGAGCCTATGATAAAAATAAATCAACTGGCCAGGAAGGATAGCCTGAGAAGTGAAGTGGAGTCGGTGAGGCTGATTGAGGATGGAGACATTGAGAGAAAGTGGGCATCCATTTCCATTTCTGCAGAGAACCAGTGAGGATGGTCAGCTGCATCCAGCTGTGGCTATGGATCAGGCTGAGCAGCTTTGGAAATGTAAACAGTAGGATGAGGGGAGCTGGGAAGGCAGAGAAACAAGACTGGCTAGAAGCAATCTTGCACAGAAGCTTAGTTTAAAATAGAAGAGAGAAACTCAAATCTCATACTATGGAGATGTGATACATGGCATCAACTGGTTAAGATGGATTAAGTATTTTTTTTAATTAGCCATATATAGAATGCCATAAAATCAAATTAACTTTAAGGTATGAATACTTGAGATTGTATTTCATTTTTTTTAATTTAAGAATTTTTTTTTATTCATTTTACATACCACCCACAGATCCCTCTCTCATCCCTCCTCCCGCTGCCCCAAGCCTTCCCCCACCCCAACCCATCCCTCATCCCTTCCTCCAAAAAGATAAGGGATGTTATGGGGAGTCAACAAAGCCTGGTACATTCAACTGAGGCAGGACCAAGCCCCTCCCCTCTGCTTTAAGGTCTCTGTCCCCCAGCACTGGGGTTACATAAATGCGCTGCAGCACCTGGCTTTTAGGTGCTGGGGACCCAAACTCAGGTTCCCTTGCTTGCACAGCAGGTACTTTACCTTCTTAATATCTTCCCAGGACCCAGGACCACTATTTCTTTTTTTTTTTTGATTTTTCAAGACAGGGTTTCTCTGTGTAGCTTTGCGCCTTTCCTGGAACTCACTTGGTAGTCCAGGCTGGCCTCGAACTCACAGAGATCCACCTGCCTCTGCCTCCCGAGTGCTGGGACTAAAGGCGTGCGCCACCACCGCCCGGCCACTATTTCTTAATTTTGTTTCGCCATCAGCCTTCTTACATTAGAGTGCAAGTCAATGAACACTTTTCGTTTCGATGTTTGCTTAAACTAAATGACAAGGACACTTTTGCTGTTCCCCATGCTATCAATCCACACCAATTCACATTTCACAGCAAGCACAATGGTGACAGTTTTGATGGGCCAATTTTATTATAAACTTGCCTAGCTCTGCTGTGGATTTGCTAACTCGGTTCTGTTATGCTGAATTTCATTAAAAATCAGAAATCACAAATAAATATATACACATAAATATATATATATAAGAATATGTATATTCAAGGACGGTTTTCTTTTAATTTTCTGAGTAATTTCACCTTCTAGGGAACACATTATCTCATGTATCTAAGAAAAAGACCCTCAATGGGCTAATATAAGGGAAAATGGACAACCCAGGTCCCAGTAGTATTGAGGAAAAATATTATGTTTCCCAAATAATTCCAGTGTTGATTCTTTGGGGACACTGGCTTTACCTTAATTTTTTTAGATTTAGACTAAATTGAGGAAATTCCACATGAAAGTGCCCAGTTCACAACCTTCTGTTCCAAATCCCAATACATGCTCACCATATGAAACTTTAGAGAATTCCATGGTCAGAGGTGAAGACTAGGATGTCTATCTGGGTTTGCTCAAGATGATAAGTGGGGAAATTAAAAGTAAATAAATGCCAGGCCTAGGAGATCTGGCCCAGGAAGAGCAGTAAACGGCACAGGTTTGGAGACAGGCTCGTGACTAGACACAGGAAACACTTCTTAATTCACTTATCAAATCAGTTATTAAAAATTATCCTCAAGCTCTAGGAAACCACTTGAAAAATCACCAGTGACATTTGTAAATGGAAAATCCACAAAGCCACCACTAAACAATATTTGTAATTCTGTGAGATGGTATGTCTATCACGGCTCAACCACAAACAAGCATGGAACACCTACTTGCTAATGGCTGACTCCTCTCCAAGACAGGGAATATTTGATTTTTTTCCATTTTATTTTTTATACCTTTTAGTATAGGCATTATGTGTATGTGTGATAAGCGTATCTAAAAACACCTGTGTGCAGTGATGTTCTGTGTATGTGGGGAGGTGTGCTCGTCACCATCACAATGCCTGGATTTCTGATGGACAGCCGAGAAGAACTCAAAGCAGTTGCATCAGCAGCTATGTTGGAGAAGGTTCTAGGGCTCAGTATGAAATGGGACTTCAAGGACATGAACCTGTCCAGTGCTGTCTCAACACTAATATCAAAACACAGGTTTTACACAAAAAATCAAGCACAAAACCATCAATTTAAGAGATACCGGTGACTAAATGTAACACGTCAAATGAGTTCTTTTCACAGAGCCAAGACAGAAATGTCCATGTATGTTATTTGAGATTGTAATATTCTAAAGTGTAAGATGCTCATAAAAAGATGACTACTAACACCATGAAGGTATGTGGCAGGAAAGTGAATATAACCTATTTAATATGTTTCATCATTAATTTGCTATAATGCTGACTTATTTGCAATAAAATGTTGCACTTTTTTGGTCTCCATCCAAACTATTCTAGAAAACAGCAAGCACAAACATCTACCTATACAATTCAAAGTCTTGAATAGGATTAAAGTTGAATTTCAATAATTAAGTAAATTTCTGCTTTCTTATAAAGCTATAAATCTATACATTTCTTCCATTTTGAAGAAATCGTGTTATGCTGTTCTGTACACATAGTTAACAACAACAATCAAAAAAAAAAATACAGAGAATTTCTCAAAGCACTGCAACAGAATTTGTGACAATGGGTGTTTCCTTCACTGACAAGTCTTGACGGACCCTCAATTCAGACACTCACTTTTATAAAGCTCAACTCACTGCTTAGATTGCTTTTCCAAAAAACACATGCTACAACTCAAATTCCATTAATAATAGAAATGGCTAGAAAGGCCTCCAGAGTTGGCAAGTTCAAAATGAAAGTAGAGGGAGCTGTCATTTCCAGCAGGTGTCTTGATGTGAGTGGGCTGAACCTTGACAGCGGGAGGCCGACAAGACAGTGCCAACTTTGCCCAGAGCTAAAAGCACCAAGCAGGAGAGCACATGTTTTAGACAGGAAGGTAAATGAATACCAAGCCTAGCTACAGCCCAGGGCTTGCCTATCCAACCATTGTCAATGGCAAGTAAACACAGGTGAGGTTCCAGGCGGCACAAAGTTCAGTTGACATTGGCTATAGCAGGGAAGAAGGCTCCACTGACCCATGGCAAAGGCCATGCTGGGAGAGACTCCTCATGTTTGGAAGGTCCAATTCTACCCAGTCCTATCCTGTCCTCTCTAGTCCACATGAAGAAAAAAGCTGCAGAACCAGAATAAAGAGAACATGGGTGCCAACCTTCAAAGTCACAATCTAGGCATTCTGTTATTGGTTCCATGCCATTGTGTAACATGTCCCAGCCACAAATCAAACATTGGCTCTCTAGGGTCTCAGAGAAAAGGTCATCTCCCTGAGTGCCCTCCCATAGGCCCAATACCAAGCCCCACCTTCTACTATGAAGGAGTACCTCTGCCCAGTAATGTCTCCTGTAATGCCTGCTGACATCTATCATAGATCCAAAGTGATCACATAGTCTATTTATTTAATCTTGCAATCTACTTCCAATCCCAATGATATATGAACTTGAGAGGGGGTGAGTATATTTTCTTGGTCCACATAAATACTTAGTGCATCACAGTTATGTTTCAATTAGACAGATGGACAGATGAACAGATGAACAGAGGGGTAGAAAGGCAGAAGAGTGAGTGTATCCAGACAATTAAATCTACTAGCATCATGACTAAATATTTACCATAAATCCAAGCCTGCCTAGAGACCAGTGTATCCTATCAACCTAACAGGGATCATAACCATTAAACTTTTTAAAATCATAGGCTGTAAGAAAAATGTATTGATCTATGACGAGAAACACGAGTAGATTTGTGCACAGATTTAAGAAGATTAGGTCAGTAATGATCATTAGCCCTCTCACAGCCCCATTAGATGCCCAGGAGGAAGTGCAGTAGAGTAGCCATGTAAGTGTGGAGTGTGTTTTACCCACTGCACATCCCATCTGCATTTTCCAAGTCATTTAATAATGAACACTCCACTCCGATTATTGCCATCCATAACAAAATTGTGGTTAAGAGGTGGGCCATGAAGTCCTTGACTTCCTTAACAGGGTAAGGCATACATAACCAATGGCAAAGACTCTCAGCTGAGAGCTGAAGATTCCTAGAGCTGACCATGAGCCCAAAATCTGTAAGCTTACTACCTTCTACTCTCCTTCCAGAAAATGCCTACAAGTGGGTTCAAATGAACCATGTATACTGCATGCTCACACACACACACACATGCATTTGCAAGCACACCCATGTGGACATACACACCAAAGTTCCTAAAATACTAATTACAGAATAGTCCCTATGCTTATATGATATTGCTATTTCTATTCTATTTCTAAACTTGTCAGTGATTAATTCAAGTGACATTTGTCAAGACCATGTCACTTTTGTCTCACAACAACCAAGGAGGTTATTCAGTAGCAAAGCTTGTGGTCAGTTCTCTAGGAAAGTATTTACATGGCTTTCTATTATAGCAACATCTCTCAAATGATGAGGTGTAGAGCGCTGTTCTCCATATTAAAAGTGCCAATCTTTCAGAAAAGTTACATTGATTTCCCCCACCACTCTGATTTAATCAGTGTGGCTGTCAGCTCAATGAAGAGGACACTCTCCTGTAACAGCTTAAACTGATCACTCCCAAATGTGCATTTTGCAATGCACCTCAGAGGATCCACATGGAAAAAGCCTAGAGTGATTAGCAACATCCCAAGAAATCTTCCTGCTGAGATATAATGCTGTAAATGAGTTTTAAATATGAAGCAATTATTAGGGTCTATTGAGGTAAGCCAACAGGGCATGTAATGGTTCATTAATGCGAAAATAAGCTTCCTTACCATGAGGATGGGAAACTATAGTGACTGCAGATACCCCTCACAGTGAGGAAATGATACCACAGGCATCAAGAACAAGCTCTTTAGGGATATTGTCATATAATCCTCATAACCCTGTTAACAGCCTCTATTTCACTGATTGGTGAGCCGAAGCATAGAAAGCTTTAAGCAACTTGCCCAGTGGCATACAGTCAATAAGAAGCAGGCTCAGCCACACAGTTTTGTATTCCTGATCATGATGCTGCCTTATCCCCAGCAGGTTTCCATCACCTGATTCCTGGATCCTGGAAGGTGACACTCTGTCATATTGTCTTTCCCTAACATACTCAGTTGTTTGCAAAGCACCTTACAGCACAATCCAAGGAGGCCATGGGAGGTGAACAGTAAACCTGTCCCAGCAACCATGGCAAGCCTCTCACAATAGTTTCCTTCCTCCCATCCTGCCCAACAGGACACATTTCCCCTCCTCTCTGATCTAAGCAGTTTACATGACTTCAAAGTTTTCTCTGTACCCAAGACAGTAACATGGATATTCTCATGAAGAGGAATCCTAATTTTCTGTGGAGACATGTTCTTTCCTCTCTTTCTTCAGTCCCTCTACTGGGGATTTCACCGGAGGCCTTATGCATACCAGGAAAGGGCTGTACCACTGATCTATCCTCAGCCTGTTTTTAATTTTTGATTTTGAGACATGAGATGTCTGGACACTAAGTTGTCCAGACAGGTCTTGATATATCAATCCTCCTGCCTCAGTCTTTCACTTCCACGTACATGGGATCACATGTCTGACTCATCAGAGTCATCTGAGACCACCTTTTTGAGACTAAGAGCTATTTCTCTCTTCAGGTTTGCCCCATATAAACGTGAGATCATGGCCAATCAACCCTTTCCTGGCAACTAGAAAAGCAGGGGCAGGAGTCCGGCAAAGGCACTGACTCCGTTTGGTCTTCCAGGAAACTGTCAAATTGGGCTCAGTTGTGCTTCAGTTTTCACCGACTTATCCTGTACTCAGCAAGAAGACATGGAATTCAGCACTTTGGATAGGGTGCTCATGTCTGCTATCAGCTTTCCGGCCTCAGATTTGGTTTAAAACACAAAAAGAGGAAAATGTCTTATAAGTGAAGCAACCGTCTAAAAGGTTCAGATGAGTTCTTAGGAGGCAAACAGCTAACACTCCATCTTTAAAACTGGGGGCCTCAAGTTGAGTCCATGGACTGAATTTAATTTTTAATTTTTGTCTCCTAACAGGGACCTTAGTTGGGTGCTGCTGTTGTTATTGTTTTAAAGCAATAATTTAATATCATGCCTTCTTCCCTGCACAGGTTAGGGAGTGACAAGAAACATTGATTAAAAGCCTGAAGCTTCGAAGACACTGGGCATTTGCTCCCCGAGTCCTCCATATGCTGCTGAATGCTGAGAAGCCAGACTCCCTGTCTTCCACGTGAAAGAGCAACTTAGGCAATACCCATCATATACTAGGCACTCTCCCCCACCCACCATTACTAATCTTTACACCACCACCATGTAAGAATTTTCACCACTCATTTATGAGAGAGAATTTTGAGACAGTGAAGTCCACAGCTAACATCTGACATAGTTGATAGTTGAACTCTGATTTACTCTGAGTTCAAAACCAAGCCTCTTCTCATCAGCACGGTGATGGTAAGTTTAAGAGGGTATAGACAGTATGAGCCTCTAAAACTGGGCTCCTGGCGTAGAAGTTTCTTAACTGGTCTACCCCATGCCTGCCTCAGAGGGCACCATCTGGAAGACACACTGAACTGAGACAACAATCTAGAGATATTTTTCAGCTTAAGCAGACATAACTGGACAAGATTTTCTGACTTCAGAGAATCTGTTAGAATCTGATCGTAAATGTCAGACATTTTAAGGTTTCAAAATGTTAATCAAATCCAAAGGTTTTTCTTGTTTTTTTCATTTCTTTTTTTTAACTATCCTCATATTCCAGTACAAGTGTATTTTATAAATTTTGCAATTATGTACATGCATGTCCATTTGTGTGCAGGTATGCGCATGTGAATGCAGGTGGCTGGGGAGACAGGAGAGCTCAGAGCTCTTGGAGCTGGAGTTCCTGGCAGTGTTAGCTTCTTGAAGTGGGTGCTTGAAGCCATTCTGGAAATCAAACACCGGTCCTCTGAAAGAACAGTATGTGCTCTTAACCACTGAGCATTCTCTCCAGCCCCTGCAAGGGTTTTCTTTTTTAATGACACTTTGATGGCAACAAAAATGGCCTATTGTCTCCCTACCCATTTAAAACTGAACACATTTATTTAAGAGGCATGCGTTAGGAAATGGTTATTGTGCATGGAAGCATGCAATGAACTGTGACTCCGCCCAGACTAGTCCTTCTCCGTAGAGGGACCACTACATGCTTTCTAGTGCTCACTTCTAAAAAGGGAACTTATATATTCATACTTTAGCCAACAGTGGAAAGGCATGCGTGAAGGGGATTCTGTTGTGTACCATTTCAAGCCATGCTTTGCCATGCTTTGAGAAAGCAACAATGCCACCAAATTCTTCATAAACACTAGGTCAGTTGGTGCTCACCCACAGTCACAGGCAGGAGGACTAATTGCCAGAAGACTGGCTCTCTGACTAGCCAGACTCAGGTTGTCAGTGCAAACCAAGGAAAACTTCTAAACTCCTACAAACAGACATACAGAATTACAAGTTGGCAAAAATTATATTTTAAGAAAAAGGTTAACAAAAATATCAAAGAGAGTGTGTGCATGCATTCGCATATGCCTGTGTCTGTGAAGGCCAAAAGTCAATGTCTTCCTCTACTGTTTTTCTCTTGAGAAAGGGTCTCTCATGGAGCCTGAAGCTCATCATTGGACTAGGTTGGCTGACTAGTGAGCTGCCAAGACCTGTCTGTTTCCACCTCCCCAGTACTGGAAGTGTAAATATGGGCCCTCATACCTGGCTTTTACAAGGGTTCCAGGGACCCACTTGTCCTCATCTGCTCATACGGTAAATACTTTCCCTTCTGAGTCATCTCCCCAGGCCCTCATAACACACCATAAAGTGGGTTGGCTTCTTATTGGAATTACTACAAACCGCGAGCTGTGTCCCTCTCAAAGGCACACAGAGCTTGAAGTATGGGTTGTGGGGGCTTTAATTATATCTCACTGCCCACTAAAATCTATTAGCTGGAGCATCCATTGCTGTATCCTAAGAAGTTACAAACTAGGTCTTCTAAAAAGGAAGGTCCTTGAGTTGTGGCTCCAAGGCCTTTCTGGGAATAAGAATAGTACCCACCCTCAAAGACTGGAACATCTGGAACATTAACCACAGCTGAGCAGTGAAGATACTAAAAAGACTAAATTGATAAATGTACCCAAATGCTGATGGCTGTGTAGATCAGCACCCAATTAAATCAATGGCAAGGATATTTTCAGAGGTTTGAAATGTCAACCTCTGTTCGCATTTAAAAGCTTACATCATCTAACAGAAACACATAGAGTGAGTTGATCTTTTATGAACAATCAAGCATGAAATACGGCAGCTGTTTTCTTCCTTTCACAAATCCATTTGAACAATCGGGAGTTTACAGTATCAGTTGGGTCAGATTAAGGAGAGGGGACATTGAAAAACATTAAGCTTTGGGTACTCACAATCTGGCAAGAAAGTAATCTAAAAATGTGTGTATGTGTGTGCTTGTCTGTAACATCAAATAAATGCACACCCATCTCCACAACAGAGTCAGCAGGATTCTCAAGGGTTTCATCAATGTGGTATTTTCATCATTCTCTCTCTCATGCGTTGAAGTGTGTCAGCTTGGGTACTGAACCTAAGAATGAATGGACCAACCAGCCTCTTCATAATCCAACAAGCAAAGGGAATCCTGAGATAGTAGTTGGGATGAGTCTTGGTGACCTGGAAGTCTTGTGATTCGTCTTGTGATTCTTGCATGTCAATAAGAAGTAAGACAGACCAGTCCCATTCAGGTTCCACAGCAGTTGATCCAGCTTTCATGAGTTCCCACTAGTTTGGTTTGGTTGCCTCTGCAGGTTTCCTCATCAAGATCTTCATGCACTTGCTCATAGAATCCCTCTTCTCTCTCTCTGACTGGACTCCTGGAGCTCTGTCTGGTGATTGGCTGTGGATCTCTGCATCTGCTTCCATTAGTCACTGGAGAAAAACTCTGTGATGACAGTTAGGGTATTCACCAATCTGATTACTGGGGTAAGCCAGTTCAGTTCAGGCACACTCTCCACTATTTCTAGTAGTCCTAGCTGGAGTCATCCTTGGGGATTCCTGGTAACTTCCCTAGCACTGGGTTTCTCTCTATCCCCATGATGTCTCACTCTATCATGGTATCAATTTCATTGCTTTCTCACTCCACCCCTGGTCCAACTGGACTAGGACCTCTGCATAGTGAGACAGTTGTGTAGCTTGATCTGATTGGGGGCCCCCCTGGCGATAGGATCAGAATCCATCCCTGGTATGTGTGCGGGCTTTTTGGAGTCCACTACCTATGATGGGACACCTCACGCAGCCTTGAGGCAGGGGCAAGGGCTTGGACTTGCCTCTACTGGATGTGCCTCCCCATGGGAGACCTTGCCTTTTTGTGGAGGGTAGTGGGGAGGAGCGGGAGGAGGGAAGAGAGGGATCTTTGATTGGTGTGTAAAATGAATGAAAAAACTTTCTTAATTAAAAAAAAAAGAAGGTAACATTAAACATTTTTTTAAAAAGTAGTAAGACAGAGAAGAAAAACTAAAATAGAGATCATTTGAAATGCAAGAATGGAGTAAAACTTAAACAAACAAATATTGGCCTGAACACCAACCTCCTTGTTTATTTGTTCCTGTAAGTTGTACATGTTTCCTCTTCGGTCAAATGAGAGTGCTTCCTGCTGAGTAGGGATCCTTCAGAGTAAAAAGACTAAGATAAAGCTGTACCAGGTAGAGGCTCAGTGACTTCGGAGAGTGAGTACACAGAATGCAAAACACACCAGGTGACTCTGTATGTTCTGTCATCTATAAAAAGCACCAAGTGCAAAGTTGAAACCTGCCGACGGAAAGCGTGTATTGACAATGGAACACAGAAACCACACAATCACACAGTGAAGTGGTAGCCTGGATTTACGACGAAGCTAGAAACTGACCCAAGGCTGAATGTCAGAGAGGAAGTAGATGATAATGCGATCAAACTTGTCAATCAGTTAGAAATGACCTGAGCCACACCTGCTTGTTCAAACTTTTTTGTTGTTTTACACATTAAAAGTTCATGATGTTTAAAGACAATTTATAACGTGCCTTCCTAACCCTCCCATGTCTTATTAAATATTAACAAAGACAACTTCCTGGGAACCTTTCTTCTCATTCTACCTTGGCTTTGCCAGCTCACCTGAAATTCTAAGGGAAGGAAAGAAATGTCGACAAACCTACCTGTTCAGACAAATCCCAAATGCTGAAGGTGACTTCTACCAAGGATTCCTACAGCATTCCTAACACTCAGCTTCGTGGAAGGACATTAGAATGAAAACATACCAGAAAGAAGATAAGAAGGGAAGGAGAGGTGGCCGTGTTGAAGGAAGGGGAGGCAGAGCAAGATCAACATGGGGCCTACTTAGGCAAGAGGCAAGAGACATTTGAGCACAGAATGACAAGACATGTGTAGACAGAGAGCTACAGACCCATTCTACCCAACAGTCTCAGTCACCAACTAATTACATGAGGGGAAAAAGCTTCCCTCACCTCTGGGCTATCACTCACTCATGGGACAACAACAGGGGGTGCAAGAGCTGACCCTAGAAGTCAGGTCCCCAAAGAACATCATCTAGGAAGCTGAGCTAATTGATTTATACCAATAGATGCATATCTTTAACTCAAAACAAAGCTATTGTAGCAATGATGTTGCTCTTTGTGATTCAAGAAATATAATGTTCAGGACTGATATACCAAGAGGTTCTCAATCTAAAACCCTAATATATTTTATAATGTTGAAAAATAGCCCATCATGCACGAACCCAAACAGTGTTACGCAATCACCATCCCGTTGCTGCTGTTGTTAGTTTGGGTTTGAAAGGTGCTGTGGTGTTCTGTAGTTGCTCTTTAAGGGGATCTGTGTTAGCTATTACCCTCTCCTTTGTCTCTGGGACTGAGAAGTCTCATTGCAGCATTTCTCACAACATGGTATTTGCCACACACATCCACTTCGTATTTTCTTTTGGGGCCTCATCCTCAGCTCACAGATCTCTCACCGGGTATTCTCTTTCATTTGCTTACTTTTGCTAACAATGCTGAAACTAAACAACGGAGGTTGCAGTTCCTCAAAAGCATCCATCCAGGGTGCTTCGCAAACTTCCTCCTTGTGTCCCTGACTAACCACCCCACCTGTTGCTTCCTCCCATGGTCAGCAGCTCTGCTTAGAGGTTGCCCTTCACCACCAGCTCACATGACACCCACCCCTTATCTTGAACAGCCCTTGAAGGTCACTCAGCGTGAAATGTCTAACTTCCATCCTGTGCTGTAAGCTCTAAAGGAATGGAGATCTACTTGTTTTAGTAACAATTAAGACTCTAGTATACAGTGCACATAGGACAGGATCAAATAAGACCAAATTCTCATTTCAGGAACATTTTAGCATATTTCAAACAGCTTTCTACTTAACTCTGTGCATCAAAGACTATCTATGCATGCTGCTTTTAAAAAGTTGTCCCGAATTGTGTTAGCATCAACAGCAAAATGTGTTCAATCTGTGTCACATAAAAAAACATAATTTTATGAAATACATAATATAGAAGATGAAAATTAAGGTTTTTACATAAGAAAATGATGTGAAAATTTTTAATTTATTTCTTTTTCATTTTACACGCCAACCCCTGTTCCCCCTCCCTCCCCTTCTCCCATTCTTCTCTCACCTCCCCCCATCCCACCTCCTCATGGGGCGGGGGAGGCCTCCCTGAGGTAGTCAACACAGGCTGACATACCAAGGTGGGGCAGGAGAAAGCCCCTCCCCTCTGCATCATGACTGAGTAAGGCATTGCACCATAGGAAATGGGCTCTAAAAGTGATGAGAAATTTTTACACCATCAGATTCTGAAAGCTAGCCTTCAACAATCTCCCTGTTCACACCATTGCTGTGGCCGGCTCTGGTTGACTTTTCCTCAAAGAGAATTTTTTTCCCCCAGTCACATTTCCAGCTTTGGAATGTAATAAAGGTCAATGGGAGTAGAGAATACATCCCCAGTTTCTAAAGAAAGGGCAGGAGTCAACTTCTTCCACCCTAACTTCAAAGAAAGTGGAATGTGATAGCATCTTTCCTAGCCAGAGTGAGGGATGGTCACATGTCCTTGGCAACCCCCTTCTAATTTGCCCACTCTCTATCATTTAGTTGTAGAATCTATTCAATTGGTTCCCTCAGTTGTCATGGCAACTGCATTATTCAACCAGGTGATAACTAGACAATAATTAAGCTATTACCTAAAGACCCATTGTTCCAAATCTCTGCATTATACAACTCACTTGTAGATTGTAGACTTTTGTAGGGTTCCAATCCTCTGCCTTGGGACACACAGTCATTTCAAACACAGGGTTCATGGACCTCGTAATACTCTTCCTCCCAAACTGATACAAATCCCCTCTTGAGACCAAGACTTTCCTTGTCCTCATCACCCCCATTCACCTGATCACCCTTGTAAATCTACTTTTCTCCCAAATATATCCACACCTCCAGATCCCCACTGTCTCAAGTCCAGCAAACAGGCTTAAACCCTGAATGACAAAAACATGTCATTACACAGTGTCAGAACAAGAGGCACTGAAGAGCCTATACTTGTCTAATCGGTTACGTCAGAAAAGGTTATGTTTGACCCGATCTCCTCCTGACCTCCACAGTCACCTAACAACCAGACAAGCCACGAGTGACTGAACACATGCAAAAAGGAATATGAGGATGAAGCAGCTGAGGCTATCAAATGTAGACACTGCTGCCCATCATACACTCAATGTTTGCAGCTGGAGGAAAAGCAAGGACAGTAACCTGAAGTTCAGACTCAAGAGCACCATCATTCTGTACGTCCTCACATATACTTATATCTGTAGCTGTATATTCTTACTTATGCAGCTTAATTATTTGAGGCTATTTTGAGATTAAACGTGAATATTTGTTTTCAGGAAGATAGAAAAAACACCTCACAGCTGTGAAAACACAAGGCACAGCTCTTCTGTACACCTTTCAATACACAATGGTTATACGCATCACCTTCAAGTCCTCTACGGTTGGGGGGGAGGGTTTGACTTTAGAAAAGTCTAATATGAAAAACTTGCCCCTTATGCAGAAGGTCCTTGGTTCTATCCCGAGCCCAAATTCAGGTCACATCTTGGCATATATAAAGAAAGCCAACCTACATAATCACTACTACTCCTAATTAAACTCACTGGAGACATACTATTAGGTCATAATATGGTTCCAGGAAAGGACTTTCCCATGTTATGCAAGTATGTCCATTCACTGCTGTTGGGGTTTGAGTGTGTAATATTCCCCATAAATTCATGTGTCTGAGCACCTGCTCTCCAGCTGGTGGCACTGTTTAATGTTTAGGAGGTGGCACCTACCTTGAAGAAGTGGGTTGTGGCCTGGGATGGTGGGTCTTAAGGTTTACACTGACTCTAGTCCACCTAAGCTGTCTGTTGATACTACCTGCAACCATCTGCTTATAGTCCCACCATTATGCCTTCCCCGCCATTATAGATTGTATCCTCTCAAACCATGAATCAAAATAATTTGTCCTCTCTTCAGTTGCTCCTATCAAGTATTTTATCACAGTGACAAGGAAGTAATCAATGTATTCAAACTTTAAACATCTGCAGTAGGAATGTGTCATATGAAACCCCCTCCCCAATATGGGAATCTGTCCCTAAAGAAAATCCTGGGAACCAGGGTGCTCATAAAATGAAAGAATGGCTTAAAAGGTACATCCAAATAGTTTGTTGTACCTGCCTTCCAGATTTCCTCCTTGCTGCCCAACACAATACAGTGGCATCCATGAAAATTTCTCTGAGGCAGGATAAGAAAGGTGGGTCTGGATCCAGACTGCCTGCTCCTGAATCCTACCTGAACCACTTTCCATACGTTTGTGAGAACATAAGATAGGCAAAGCCTTTTTGCTCTCTTCTTAAGTTTTCCCACCTTTTCATCAAAGACCTGCCTCACCATGAGGTTACACTAATGATTAAACATTAACATTTTTAACACAATGCACGGCACAATATAAGGATGTGATACACATAAACAAGACAAGCTCCAATATTTACTATATATATGTCACTTATTCTAAATGCTTAGGGCCTGAAGAGTTTGGAATTTGATAATTTCTCATATGCTATAACATTTGTATATGTACAGTGAGATAGCTTATGTCTGAACTCAAGTTTGTACACAAGTTCACTGTGTTTCACTTGCACCTAGCATTCGGGTAATCTTGCACAATGTTTTAAATAATTTTGGGCAAAAGACAAAGTTGTACAGTGTGTAATTTTCTCCTTGAAGCATCATGCCAATATTCAAAAAGTTTCAGATTTTGGAACCCTCTGGATTTCTTGTTTTCAGAATAGAGGTGCTTAATCTGTTTTACAGTATTAATACATGTACATTATTACTAACACCCATCTGTCTCTTGGTCCAAAGGGATTTTCTGCCTGGTCTGTTTTCTAAAATTCTACGTGTGGTTCCCAATCTTCAGCATACCTTACATCATCTGGTAGGTGTTTCAATAAAAACCTCCCTGCTCAAATGCATAGCTGTTGATACCCGGGGCCTGAGGTAGGGTCTGAGGTTGTGCATCCAAGGAGCTATCTCAGAGGTGCTCATGCTGCTGATCTGAAAGAATATCATAAGAACTGACTAAGGTACATTACTACATCACTAAAAGCAGCATGTAACAACAGGCATTCAGGTTCCCTGCAGCCCTCTGCTCACCTACAAAGCCCTTCCTAGACTCAGTAACTCTACCAATTCCAAACATGACCAAAGAACCTTCCTGAAGGCACCATCTACACTGCACTGTGATAAATGAAACCCTGTCCTGGAGATACAAAAAATCCTTAGTAAATGGTAACTAAATAGACAAGATCCCTGGAAGGCCTTAGAGGTCATATCTGGATTGTTCATTAGACATAGGTGATGAGCATCCCGAACAATCTAGGAATTGGTGCCACCCCATCAGCTACTTCTTCTCTATTCAAGGGCTTGGGAGTCCTTGGCCTCCAGACACTAAATTGCCCTTCACTCATTATGAATACAGGAGCTTCAGTCTTCAGCCTCTATGATCCATACATCTGGTAGAAACAAAGTAGTCTCAGGAGAAGGGAAGCCAGGCTAGAAACAGGAAGCATTGCTCTGTAAACAGTTCTGATAAATTACCCAATAAGATTGCAACCAAAAAAAAAAAGAGACAGAGAGAGAGAAATGCTCAAGTTCTTATCTATTTCATCCTCATTTAAATAAATATTCACTTTTATGCCCAAATTTTGAATTAATCAATTCAAGAGAATGACTAATTCTTTGCCTGTCAGGATACACAAAACCCTCAGACATCACAGCTTCAATGTCCAGACATACTTTGGCTCTTTGGATTTTCTGGAAATTTCTCCAATTCATCATCTGTCCAGCTCTATCTTTACTGGACCACCTTAATCAAATCAAGCATAGGTTTATACACATCTCCTACAGACAATTTTAAAGGCTCATAAAGAGGAGTTTTGGGTGTCATCAACTTCACTACAAATAGAGAAACTAAACTCATGTGAAGCATGATCCAGGCAGAATATCCCCCTGATCTTTCTATACGGGCAGAGCTCTTGCTCATCAGTTAGATGGCAATACCTCAAAAATAATTAAAGTGTGAACAGCTTTGACTTTTGTGTTTACTTAACAGCGTTTGCCAGAAAGGGTTTTAGGAAAGCAAACATTCTCCTTGACAAAAAATGAGTTCTAGCTTAACTGATTTTAGAGAGCAAAATCACTTTAATTAGAAGGTCAATTTCCTAGCTTTTGTGCACTTGGAGATGTGGTTAGGAGAGCTGTCATGGATTCTATACAAAAGTCACATGGGGATCCTAAGGATTCCTTGCCAGATCTGCACAATGGGCTGCGTTTCCTGGGATGGGCTGATGGAAAGATGAATGTTATGTATCTATTAATATGAGGTGGATTTACATACATAGACAAGGTTCTTTCTAGGGAACAGTGATGGTTTTTATTCGCTTTCCAGCTAAGGAAAGAAATTAAGCTACACTGTTAAAGCATGTAAGTGTATGGCATAGAAAGAATACATATGAATTTTTAGTTACTGGGCTCACTTGGACATATTAATCCTTTTAAGATAGACTAAAAAAGTCACAGGATAATTTTCCCTTTAAAAAGTATCAGTCCCTCTACTTGTCCCAGGTAGGTCACAGTTTACCAACACAATCACAATAAAACCACGGCTCACTTTATCCACTTCAGCCTACTTCTACCCGAGGCAGCAGATTTTATGAACATGACTGAATTCTAATTTCCAGCCAGTCTTTCAGAGCTACATTATCTGATCTCACAACAGCATGGACCATCAAAACAGCCTACAGAGGTACCCACATTCCATTTCTAGGTCAACCTCCTTGTCCAAAGTACTGCCTTGCTCTGGGCCTCAGTTTCTCATCTGGGTGGGGGGCTGATATCTACTATGTATGTATTTCATGCCATAAGATAAAGTGCCTATGGCCTTTTATATAATTGATTGTCACTGATTCTTAACTTTATTTTTTTTTTTTTTTTTTTTTTTTTTTTTTAGGTTTTTCGAGACAGGGTTTCTCTGTGCAGCTTTGCACCTTTCCTGGATCTCGCTCTCTAGACCAGGCTGGCCTCGAACTCACAAAGATCTGCCTGCCTCTGCCTCCCAAGTGCTGTCTTAACTTTATTTTAATAATAATTTTCATCATTCTTTTCACTGTGGCTAATGACATACTCCTTCTCAGACTTGTGTTTTTCCATGTATGGTACTTTTTTCCCTGTGGTGACTGCGCTGAAGTAAATCATAAATGTGGCCCTGGGCTTTTCTAAACACCACCTGTAAGTTATAAGTATTCTAAGTTGTACCCCCTTGTCTTAGCATCTGTGCTACCAAAACCTAGATCAGCCTGGTCTTTAGAAGGCTCACCTTTAGCAGGTATATAGTATTTGTTTAATTGAATGGTTGCTGACCCAATCAAAACCTGAATGCAAATATTATCATCATCCAGAGACCCCACACAATAAATAATAGCAACTGAATTTCATATGCCTGGAGAAAGCAGTGTTCTAATGCCCCGGGATTCATGGAAAAGCTCCTTAACACCTTACATGCCCTGGGCTTGTAGTTTCCAGTGCACACAAGGTCCAGCATGCAGGTGCAGCTGGAATCCTCAGACTGCAAAAGAGGTCGTCCATTAACAGAGAAGACTCACCCCAGGAAATTGCCAAGGCATCCGAGCTCTATTAACAACTGGACAGTGTTAGGGGACTAACTACAGAAACATTTTCTTGCAAATTCACTACAGTCATCCCTAACCTTTGCTTTGTTTTGTAATGTGGCTGAGAGCCTAGAACCTATGCTTACTCTATCTAAGGCTTTCTGCTGTCCTGCCACCGAGCAAATGCCAGCATAAAGACTGAAAAGCGAGTCTCTACATCTCCAGGAACTCAGAGTGCATCAAAGCCCATCCAAGCAAAGGACTGACCTCTGCAAAGCCCGGATTCTGGCAGCAATAGGATGATAATTCCGCTGCACTCTGGAGACACTGAGTATGTGGCCTTTAAAATGTTAAGAAGCTGTAGAACAGACTGCCCTGTCAAGTTAGCCAATACTTAACGTCTGCCTCTGAGCCACAAGACGTTTCTGTGAACCCTGACTCGCTAACCACTGGTTAGGAACGCCACTACATCCCATCCTGGACCCCCAAAGTCAGTAACTCCCCACCTGGGCTTTAAAAGGACAGAAGAAGTACAGCCTCAGTATCCGGCTGTCCAGAACCCTGCTACCCGGCCGTTGTGCGCGGCCAGGTGAACCAAGCAGCCACCACCCTCACCTGTCTGAGACTGTGTCCCCAGTCCAGCAGAGCGCGGCGGGCGCGCGCCCCTCACTTGCGTGGGATCCACCGTTGCTGTTTCTTGCAGCCGTGATCGCTGCTCAGGAGAGCACCAAGCAGCCCTGATGCCGAGGAGACAAGAGTGTCCCAAGGGCCGCGGGACTTCCTCGGCCACCCCTTTGTGAGCCCCGCCTTAAAGGGGAGGAGGCGGTCGCGTCACCTTGGAGCCGCCTCCCAGCTAGCGCGTGGGCAGCTGCGGGTGGTTCTGCCAGGTGTGACAGGAAGGAGCCTGGGCTGTTCTCTAGGCTGGCTGGGGACGCAGAGGGTGACTACTCCGATCATTCGTTTGGGTTGGCTCACGGGGGAGGAAGGTGTGTCCTAAAGGTCAAAAGGGAGGAAAGAGGCTGAATGTGTCCTACAAACTTGTTACTAAATATCTTATCTTCACTGATGCTCAGAGGACCTCACGATGCTCCCATTCCGTCCCTAAAAGACCAACAGACAGAGAATAAATTCCCTTCGTACCGCCCCAACCCTAAGAAGAGGTACTCAAGGGTTTAAACCTATGAAACCTGTGCCACATTGGTGCGTTAGTGTGTGGAAGAAGTCAGTCACTCAGATCTGCTGTGTGTGGGTCTTCGCCCCCCCGCCCCCCCCCCCCCCCCGGCTTCTCCAAAAATGAGGTGCCCTGTGGCCTGGGAGCTGTTCCAAGGACTCAGAGACTTCTTAATGACACTCAGGTGCTCAGTAAATCCTGGCCTTTTTTCTTTCCCGTGTCTTCCCCTCCTCCCTTCAGGCTGTTTCTTTTCTTTGTCAACCTTGCTGCTCCTGCACCTCCTCTGTTTCCACTCTGCTCTCTGCAGGCCTGTGGGTGGCTGCCAGGGGCTCTATCTGGGAAGATCGGGGGACTCGCCTTTCCTGGAAGCAGCAGTTTTGAAATCAGATACAAGAGTTACCGATAGGGTAAATTGGGTGTGGGACAGACTTAGCATTCTACAGGCTGCTGTGGGGACAGGAGGTCTGTAATTGGAGAGGAGTGTAATTGGCGTGATTGATGGGTAAAGAGCAGGGCTCTGAACTCAGAAAGCCTTTAAATCAAATCCTGGCCCAACAACTAATTGTGACTAGGCAGATCACCCCGCCATTAGGATTCCAAACTTCCCTCTAATAAATCTCAATTTCAATACAGCTATCTCATCGAGTCTGAGAAATTCTAAAGCCAGTGTCCAGCACCCCCCCACCCCCCCACCTCCGTCCTGTGGTAGCCATTCACTAAGAAGGAGCTAATGACCATCTCTCCTAGGTGAGAAGTTAGGAGGGGTTGAAAAAAGGGAGAAAGCATTGAAGAGTGGGAAGAAATGGGGAAAGCCACTGCCTGGTCCAGAGAAGCCTACTTACCTCAATAGCTACCACGGAGGAAGTCAACTTTGCCCTGGTCTGGATCCTTGCGGTGGAATACTTGAGATGATTTGCCACATGGAATTATCATAAATTCTGTTGACGGGTTCAGAAGGAAGGTTTCATGATATGCTTTTTAAGTAATTCGACTTCTGTAAAGGCCCCTCCTTTACTCAGGAGGCCGAACACTGCAGGCGGAAATAAGCTGGCAAGTGGATCGAGGTCTGGAGTGACCTACTAAAGTAGGTTTCCACACCTGCCACTATGAAAAGGGGGTGAAATGACAACAGCACAATAGAAAAACTTGGTTGGGTAAACAGAATAGCAAAAACTGTTTGCACTCACCCTAAAAGGCTGCCATTTTCTCAATACCATGCAACAAAGTGAGTCCACTCCTTTG
This sequence comes from Peromyscus californicus insignis, assembly GCF_007827085.1. Taxonomy (NCBI): domain Eukaryota; kingdom Metazoa; phylum Chordata; class Mammalia; order Rodentia; family Cricetidae; genus Peromyscus; species Peromyscus californicus. The sequence goes on along the minus strand of NW_026294562.1, from coordinate 129,459,273 downwards.
TTACACGATATGCATCTGGCACTATGACAACAGGATACATTTTGCCACCATCTGTATCCTGATAGGTGTGTGTACCTTAATTGCTTTTCAGCTTCTACCATTGTCGTTCCCTAAATGATGAGAAGGAGCAGTGAAGGGAAAGGAGAATGATGTCAGAGGCCAAGGGCTTGTCACTGCTGGCGTGGCTAGCAGAGCCAAGGAAGCTTTCTCTTGGCCATCAAAGGGATTTGAACTCTTAACATTAGCCTTGGCCCTCCCTCTGGACTTGGGCTGGATTGTAGCTTGACAGCACAACCAGCTTGGGTAGGAAGACATGGAGACATCACCATGGAGATCCACTGTGATCCCTCAGAGCAGAGAAGAGTCAGATCTCTAGTTTCTTTGATTACGTTGGTTGTTGGCTCTTTCTAAGAAGGATGCTCTTATTCTGACATCTCACATCCCACATTCTGGGTGACTATCAATTATAACTTGTCCCATTTAAATTGTTCTGCATCCTTCAAATATGCACATCTCACTGCTAAGATTCCTCCCCTGCAATATGGCCTCTAGGCAGAACATGACAGATATGGAACAGTAGTTTGGTTATGTATGCAGAGTTATACATGGGCCCCATCGAACATGCATTTGCACTGAACGTTTAAAAGACCAAGAGCTATTATGAGACTGTCATGCAACCAGGCATCCATTGTCTAATGTGTGAAAGAGAGTGTGTCTGGAAGTGAAAAATCTCCATGTCAGCAATCACACTGACCACGGGGCTGTTTCTTGGGAGACTTCAACCACATACCTTATTGCTGCTATGAATTATGAAGGCCAGAGAGAACAGGCTGCCTATTATAAACTCAGGAGGTTTAACATTCTTAAAGTAACATCTCTTTCACCATTGACCAGTGCCCATAAACTAAGGCTCAGTTCACAACCTGTTTAAATTAAGAAATCCAATATAACAACAGCATATTATAAATTGATGAACCCCATGTAGTTTTAAATAGAGCTGTAATTGGTGATGTAGCAAAGCTCAAATACTAAAGACAACTGAATTATTCTCTGAGGAAAGCACTCCTGGGAGGGGGCAGGTAATATCTTTGGACAGATAAAAGACAAAACAAGAATCCAAAGCACCCTCCCCCAGGGAGCTGGACAGCTGGACGGATGCACATTTTGTGGTGGGAGATGGGGTGAGATATCACTTTAGACATCTCTGTCTGTAGCTGTTTCACTTTCTATAGCTTTTAATGATTGCAAAATGCTGCAAGTCATTTTCAACTTGCGGTTGGGCTGCGGGAACCACAGAACAGGAACTTCACTGGGGCAGAGGAGTGAGAGAGACAAAAGTTTCTTATGTGGCCTTGCTTGCTCTTTTAATCTGTTTGTATTGTCATCTTCAAAGGAACAGTTGCTCCTTTCTAAGCCTCTTTTCTTTTCTTCCTTTTACACTTGATTTTCCCACCCCACCCCCTACTACCTAGACTCTCTAGAGGGTACAGGACCCTCAGCACAGTGGATAAGCCCAGTTTTACCATGGGCCTTTTAGCTTGTTAGATGCTTCTGGCACCTTGGTACAGGCAGTCATTTCGTGAGTCTGGGGCTGTGTCCTTACTTTAAATCAGGAGTATTATGACCTGTCTAAAGGTTTGTAAACATTAAATATTGTTGGGAGATAAATATTGATTACACTGCATAAAGACATGTTACTGTGATTGGTTTAATAAAAAAGGTAAACAGCCAATAGCTAGGCAGCAGATATAGGTGGGACTTCCTGACAGACAGAGTTCTGGGAAGAAGAAAGAGGGAGTCACCAGCCAGATGCAGAGGAAGCAGGACACGCAGGAGGAGAGATTAAAAAGCCACAAGCCATGTGGCAGCACATAGACTAATAGAAATGGGTTCATTTAAGTTATAAGAGCTAGTTAGAAACAAGCCTAAGCTAAGGCAGAGCTTTCATAATTATAAGAAGTTGTTATTCGGGAGCTCACTGGCAGGACAGAGAAAGACTTGTTACACATGGCACCCCACACTGGACACCATATATAGGTGGATTTTCCTTTGGGCCACCAGCTCACAAAAAATGACACAGAGACTTATTATTAATTATGAAAGCTTGGCCTTAGCTTAGGCTTGTTCCCAACTAGTTCTTAAAACTTAAATTAACCCATATCTTTTAATCTACCTTCTCTTAAGTAGGTTGGTTGCCTTTACTCTGTACTGCCATCCTGCTTCTTCAACATCTGGCTGGAGACTCCATCTTCTTCTTCCCAGCATTCTCTCTCTGCCCAGACTTCCTACCTATCTCTCCTGACCAGATATTGGGCATTCAGCATTTTATTACACCAATCACAGCAGTACATCTTCACAGGGTACAAATACCCCACAACAGCAACTGACCTTATTTTCCTTTCTGACCGGGCCACTGGAATGCTCAGCATGTCCCACTTCTAGCAATTCCTCAGAAATATTTATTTGTTCATTGTTCAGAGGAGCTATCTTTGGTTGTATTTTTTTTTCTGAAGTCTGAGATGGAACAAGCAGATGTTTCCAGACTGGAGTAGCAGGATGATAAGCAGTCCTCCATGATAACCAATCTTCCATTGATAAGCAATGCAGTCACTGACATATTGTCATAGCTAACACATGCTCAAATTCTACAACCAAGAACACAAGCAGTGTTGTCTATTGTGGCAAGCTAGTAAAATAAAAGATTGCCTGTGATAATACAGGAAAGGACAAAAATAGTCAAAACATCACAAGGCATAACCACCTAAAAACATTCAAGTTCAAAAAATTTTAAACCTGGGTTTATGGCCGTAAGCCATGTGACTAGTCTGTGTCCCCTAATCAACAATACATTGAGCTCTATTGTCGATACTATGAATAGAAGAAAAAGAGGAGGTAGGGGGAAGAGGAGGAGGAGGAGGAGGAGGAGGAGGAGGAGGAGGAGGAGGAGGAGGAGGGAGAGGGAAAAAACCATGATGGCTTTTGTCTTCTGGGGTCCTGGAGCTCGGTTAGAAGGTGAAGTGTTCAATCAAATGAGCAAGCAGAGTGTGTCTAAGGGAGGCAGCTCTGATGCAAAAGCCCAAAGAGGCTGGAAACGCATGTCCAGAGTCAAGTTCAGGAGAATATGTGGAAAAACAACACTGAGAGAGTTGGCAGGAGAGGAATTGGAGTCAGCCCCACTTGCTGTGAAAAAGATCTTGAGGTAGAAAACCTAGGATGTTCACAGGCACAGCTAGCAGATAAAGAACAATTCATGGAATGAAGCCAGACCTGTCTAGAAATAGCTCCATAATGTTGACTCAAGAAATCAGAAATTTTAAATATATATATACACAGGGAGAAATAATAATCACACTCATAACTAACAATGTTAACAAATGTTGAACACATGTCACCAGTCTGTCTTGGTGAACTATATAGGACATGTAATTTGTATAAGTTTTTATTTATCTAACCTCCAATTACTGGCTGGAATGTTGACCTACAAAGACAGTACAGATTCACTAGTTAGTGATTACAAATTAGTACAGAAATTGATGGAGCCTTATTAAGTGTGTAATAACAATATTTCTAAGCAAGTTAGGCATACAATTACTTGCTCACTAATTGTTTAGGTACAGACTTACAATGACTAATGTTGCCACATTTTGAGAAAATATGGGCCCAAAATATGAAGTGAAATAATAAAAGATTTCAGCTTAAATTAAACTAATTTCTAGTATTTAGATTGGGCTAATTAGGCTTTCTTGATGTTTCCAAATACCTGAGCAAAGCCGCTAAGGGCAGGGAAGACTCATTCTGATTTATGAAGGCTCCAGTGCATTATGGTGGGGAAGGGAGGACCTAATAGATCTGTTCACATCACAAAAGCCTGGAAGCAAGGGCAGAGGGTACCTACATTAGCTGGTGTTCATCTTTTTCCATTTTATTTCACTTGGCCGCTATGGGCTGGGTAAGTCCATCTTCAGGGAAATTCTCCCGGCCCCCTATTACAGCCCAGCCCACATGCCTACTGTCCCCAACCAATCCCTCGCGGACACACCCAGAAGTGTGCTTTATTTGCCTCTTTTGCATTTCTCAATCTGATCAAATTGACAATATCAGGGAAATGAGAAGGGGAGAGCTTTTGGGAGGGAGGTAAACACAGAAGAGGGAGGGAGGAAGGTAAAAAAAACAGTAAGTGTGTCTGAAAGTCATAAGGAATTATACTTTTAGATATCCTTTCTTTAAAAACCCATAATACATATGATTTTGTATATAAATATGTAGTTTTAATAAACTTTTCTCATCTAGGATGACAACGCTTCCTCCGAGAGTCAAACATCACCTATCAAAAACCCCAATACTAGACATAAGAAGCCCTGTTTGAGTAGTTCAGGGCTGTTCTCCCAAACACACAGCCTATTGCTATAGCCCCTGATTGCCCACCCCACCCCCCACTCCCAGAGGTGGAAATTAAGTCTGTATTGCTGAAGACGCACATTGCACTTCAGACACTAGAGGCCCTTGAGCTGGAACTGATCTGAAGAACTCCTCCTTGAGGACCAGTTTTCATGGTAACAGAAGGTCCTACCAAGCTATGATGCTCTGAACCATATAAACAACCAGCATGGAAAGATAATTGTATGGGTGCAGTGGTGGCACACAGACCTTGGCATTAACCAACAGCTCTCTAATTGGACTTAAGACCCTCTCAACAAGAGGAAGACCGTGCCTGGTGTGGTGGACCAGCCCCCACTTTTACGACTAGGGCACTCTTGAGCAGGGAAATGTGGGAAATATTTAGATAGAAAGAGATATCTAGACGATGAGAGGAAAGACAGAAACACAGGATAGCCTCGGGAGGGCCTGGGTCAAAACCTACTAGCCCAGGATTTTATTCAAAAAGGCTTTTTATAACAATACCAAGGGGTGAGGCAAAAGACCTCTCCCTTGCTAGATACAGCCAAGTGTATACCCTTCCAAACACCTGGTATCCAGGCCCATGGTCCAATCATCCTCTTATGCAGTTCTGCTGGGTAAAGTCACTAGGAAACCTCAGTGGGCTCCAACAGCCTGGTACAGGAAACCTAGCTGACTACTCAGTGCTGTTGAGGTCATGGTTATTGAAGGAGAACCTGCAACCACTATTTTACTAAAGCAGCATACTTCTTAACAACAACCTATAAATACTTGTCCTTATACCACAGATAAGTGTAATCCTTACCCCTCATAAAGGGAACTTCTCTTTCTAACAGGGAAAGTACTACTATATAAAACCACAACCAATCCAAATTCAAAGTTGTGAAGCCCAGTTCCAGTGGATACATCTCTAAAGCATTCCCACACCAAAGACTCAGGGAAAATTGGTGAAGAGGGGGCGGGAATATTTTAAGAGTCAGAAGATCAGGGTTGCTTAGAGATTATGTCTCCTAGTAATGTCAGAGGCTACACACATGAATACTTACCAACATGAATGCCTACACATGAGCTGAACAAGGACAACACCAATAAACATGCCAAAGTAGATGAGGAAAAGCCCACAAGGCCTCAAACCTACAAAGAACTATAGGCAACTAAAGAACACCTCAACTGGGAGAAGTAGGCTTCCCCAGGAAGAGCACACCAATTTGTTGGTTATTCAATATCAAATGGTCATCCCTGAAAACATACATAGGAGTAATGTTATGCAGACTAGGTGGGTTATATTAGGGAATACATGTGTATATACATATGCATACATCATATAATAATTAATTTAAAAAGAAGCCATGCATTTTTAAAAAGGAAAGAGAGGTATATGGGAGTGTTTGTAGGGAGGAAGGGGCAGGGAGAAATGTTGTAATTATATTATAATCTCAAAAATAAAAGTCATAAAAAAAATAAGTTGAGAAGACTAATCATCACATAGGCATTCAATTGTTTCCCTATCTGGAAACACCTAACTAAAGGGAAAAGTGTACATTCTATAAAGGTTATATTCTTTTTATAAAGCATATTTGCTTAATTTGAACTTATTGTTCAGATGCTTTTAAAATGAAAAACAGTAAGGGAATCCATATCTAATCAAACAGAAAATATACTTGAGATGATTTGGAGAGAAGAGAGTTCCTCAGCCAGTCCCTGTTGAATATAGCCTATTGGTGTGCACGTGCACACATGTGTGTACACACACACACAGAGAGAGAGAGAGAGAGAGAGAGAGAGAGAGAGAGAGAGAGAGAGAGAGAGAGAGAGAGAGATTGTTATCTGTATTCTTATTCCTGGCATATTTCAGTGAACTAATCCCTCTTTAATGAATGTTCAAAATGTGGTCCTCATTGAAAATCTGAGGCTTATCTTTCAAACTGTGTATGCTTCATCCATACACGTTCATTGCTGAAACATGCTCTGGAAACCACAAAATAAGAAAGGGATCCAGTTGCATGCTCATGCAAACCTATGCCAGGCCTCTGTTACATCTGTATCACCTTCAAGGCCTCACTCATTTTTTTAAATCTCCCTTCTCCAATAATAACAACCTATTGCTCCTTTTGAGAGCTCCTCAAATCTCCTCAAATCTCAAGCCCTTACTGTTTCTCCTGAGCAGGCTCTTTTAGTGTGTTGCTGAAATGGGATTTTGTTAGTTGACAGGATAGTTCTCTAAGAGTTTGAAGTCTGAGAACCAGCATTTGAAATGCTGATGGTGATGTTTGTCTGTTGACTGTTCTTATTCCACACAACTATGAAGTGCCTGTTTCAGCAAGGTGTGACCAGTGGGAGCCTGTGTCCTCTGTAGGCAAGAAGTTCCAGTCGCAAAATGATGACAATGTAAAGTGAGAGAATAGAGGGCACCATTATCATCGCCATAAAAAGTGTGAGTAGAAGTCAAAGGGAAGAAAATTAAAAATGAAAAAGTCAGGGGTTGGTGAGCAGTACGGAAAAGCAAACAAGAATTTAAATTGCCAGGGTAAAGCAACTATAGACTGAGGATCAGAGCATTGGAGGAGAGTGAGGATTAACAAGATAGACAAATAAGTCAAAGGGAATGGCCTGAATATGTCAGTAGTGATGGTAATGGTCCCAATAAAATCAAAGTTCACACTGTGTGTGGGTGGCTGTAATATGTCAGACAAGAAAATGGATTGTCCTTAGGGATCACACTTCCTTCAAGGATTGGCTGTCATTGCCACTTGACGAAAAGGCTGTACTCCTCTAGTCAATAAAGTGATGTACAGGCCACCACAGTACCTTATCGGACTGTGTTATTCTCTAAGGTGGTGGAGACTCACCAACTGATCTAGAGGTAGAGGCACATTCTCATATTGCAAAGAAGGGTAAATATTACTAGGAACAATTTAAAAGACTCACTGTTTTGTTTCCACACACAATACTTGAGCCCCAAGATAAAAGTCACAATTATGTCTGTGGTTTAAAGAGTAGTATCTTTGGTTGGTCTTTCTTCCTGTTTCTCACAGACGTTGTTCCTTCTTATGGTTTCCCACACCAAGTCCTTGGTGCTCCACCTCTCCAACCACCTCACACATTTTGTCACCCTCTGAGTTTGGAGGAAGAAAGCTAAATATAAATTATGAGATTCTGTCTCCTCCAACACCCAAAATAACTGCTGTCTCCTCCCTCCAAAATTCTCTCACTCCTCAACTAGCAAGAATCAACCCTTCTTATTTAAGAGTCTCCAGAGCAGTACATACTCTGCAACCTTAAAAATGCTTCAATCAAGAGCAACCACTTCCATCTTTGTAGAAAGGTTTTGTTGATACCTCTTACCAAATTATATTTCTAGACTAACCATTCATTTCTGGACATTCTATAGAAAATAAGGTTTTTCAAAACTTCATACAAATATTTGGGGAGCACGACGGTCCTTGTGCTGCACACAGATCACCAAGAAAACAAGAATATTAAGCATATGGGATTGTCCTCTCACAGGAAAGATCATAAAACCTGTTTTTTCAAACACAAAAAAACCCCTGCGAATTAGAGGTGATTAATAGCCTGATGATCTGCATTATCTGTTGAGCCAGGCCATGTCAAGCTCCTACACGAGGACCTGAGGTGGCCAGTATTCTAAATGACCTTTACAGTATCTGTATAGCCCAAAGCTCCCTCAACCAAGGCCCAGGGTAGCTAATAGCACAAATGACCTCTGTGCTATCTATATGGCCAAGACCACACCAGAACCTTCCTTGGGAGCTTAAACTAATACTAGTAGCCTATTTCTAATACTTATCTTCTTGGAAAACTGACATATACTTTGAGTTGAATTTTGATATAACTATGCCTCCTTGTACACAAGGGATTGTATTATACCAGGGAGGGGTTTTTTTGTTTGTTTTTTGTTTTCAAAATTGTACTGTGTTTAAGTATGCTGGCAATGAACTGCCTGGCATCAGACTCTCAAAGTTTGATCCAACCAGCCTAAATCAGGCTGAACTCAGTTTTCATTTTCACCTCTTTGCAGAAAGTGTCCTTGCCTGCCACAGTGCCTGTAAGGACCCCCACACAGGATGTGATTCTCATCTATTGTTGTGTAACAGCTCCCAACCTCAGTAATTTAAAATAACCAACGTATACTATATTGGAGTTTCTATGGCGATGGTTCTGGCATCATCTGTGGATGTTCTGATGAGCGTCTCTGATTCAGAATATCCCATGAGTTTTCAGACAAGCTGCCTCAAGCGCTATATTACTGCTGATAATCTAGAGCCAAAGAATCTGCTTCAAAATTCTAAACCTGGTTGGTTGTGCAGCATGATTCCTGGCTACATATACCTCCCCATGTTTTCCGTATAAGATGGAAGAGAACCAGAACTTTATTACAGTCTCAGAAATCACATCCCATCAGTTCTGCCAGACTCTAATCATTGCATTCACATCAATAGTTCATTTAATTTTCAAGGGGAAGGAGTGTGCTTGAGCATCAGAATGGGATGCTGGAGACCAATCTAGAGATGGTTATCTAATAAATAGGGGAGGTACACAATAAATGTCCAAGAAATATATGATCTGCTTAATGTATTTTGAGCATCCTGAATCTGAGTTTATAATCATCACCAAATCTAGGTTAGATGAGAAGTGTTTCAAGCATTACTTCTCCCAATATTTCTATGTCCCTTCCTTTATTCCCGTTTGGATACCAGTTGTAGATAGATGCTCTGCTGCTTCTCTGATCTTTCAGGTTCTTACCCCGATATCTGACTCCTGACTTGTTATTGATAAAGAATAACTAGATAAATGTGTCAGTTGGTATGGTGGTATTTTATTTGTACTGAAATGTGATTTTAATTGTATGTTAATAAATAAAGTTGCCCGGGGGTCAGAGCTATTAGAGCCATAGCAAAAGTTGGGCGGTGGTGGCACATGCCTTTAATCCCAGCACTTGGTAGACAGAGCTAGGTAGATCTCTGTGTGTTCAAGGATACAGCCAACATTGGAGACACATGCCTTTAATCTTAATCCCAACCATAGAAGACCTGGAAGTCTCTACAGACAGGCAGTGACAAGGCAGTCATGTGTTTGGGTTTACAACCAATGAGAAGGCAGAACAGAAAGACTATATAAAGACAAACACACAGGAAGTAGGTCCTTTTCGGAGAGCTCTCTTGGCTGAAGAGGATCGCTGAAGCAGGAAGGGTAAGGCTCTTAGCTCTGACCTCTTGGCTTTCTTCTCTGAATCAGCTCTGTATTTCTTATTTAATAAGATGGTTGGTTACATCTACAAGTTGGACATTGATACTGGGATATGTAAGAAAAATAAGCTGAGAAATTCTCTATGAGAAAGCCAGTAAGCAGAACACTTTCATGACCTAGCTTCAGTTCCCGCCTCTAGGATCCTGCCTTGAGTTCCTGCGTTTACTTCCCTTCATAAAGGACTGTAAACTGGAATGTAAAATAAACCCCTTTCTCCCCATGTCACTTTTGGCCATGGCATTTTCCCATAGCAATAGAAACCCTGACGAAGACCCTTTGATAGATACTGTGAACTCTGCCTGGTGGCTCTGTCTGAATTTCAGAGAGTGTTACAGCTGTTTGCTCAGATTTGGATTTGTCAGCTACCTGGGCTTATTTACGTTCAAGTACACAGTAAGAGCAATCTGTTCATGCTTCTCCCAATCTCTGTCTCTTCTTATACGTATACATTTCCCTTTCTCTACTCCCCCAGCCACACACACACATACACACACACACACACACACACACACACACACACACACACACACACACACAAATTAAAGCCACCATGTCCTGGGGAATTTTCCCTGAGCTTAGAAAAGCCAGCAGGCTCTGCTTAGTGTCCCTACCACTGAACTATAAAGTGTGCTCACTCCAGGCAGTAAAGTGAAGGAAATTCAGAACTCATCTCCTTTCCATTCCTGGGATCAAGCCACTGCATTATCTGTTGTCTAATGCAGACAAATGTCACCATTGTTAAAGATGGAGAGGGATCAATCCAGTTTCCTTTATCTCATCACAGTCAGGAATGGAAGTCTAAGCATATAGGCATTTGACTGGACCTCAACTGTGTCTATCTTGACATTGATTCTAGGTGACAAAAAGACATGACCCAATTTTTTAAAAGTCAAGTGGACTTCATTAGAAGAGAAGATATCTGAATTCATAGCTTTAGTCTTCAGTACTCAGAGTACCATCTCTCAGGCTGTTTGATGAAGATATTTAGCCACATCAAGCATTTTCAGTAGTTTCACCCAATAATTACTATTATTATTATCAATTTTGTGACACTGGATATCTTATTGCTTGTTCTAATGAAAGCGTCCAGCCTCCAAATTCTTGTCATGTTTTCAACACTCAGTCAGGGTCTGATGGACGTGAAATCACCTCCCATTAATTCATTGAACTGATCCAATTCCAGACAGAAGTGAATCAGCTGCAGCTTGGAAAAACTTGCTGAAAGACAGACATACTCCATTAGGAATAAACCTTTATGGGTCTAGCACTTAAATTTTATAAACCTTTGCCTTAGTACTGAAAAGTGTCTTTCTACAGTTGTAATAATACTTAAGACTTCTTCCAAGGCTCATCACTCTCATTGTCTCCAATCCTTAAAATATCACACAGGCAAATTTCCACTTCCTGATGACAGCCAGTAAATTTTCTAGGTCACACACAGTTGCTCTTTGAAATATACTGAGAACATGATGGGTTCTTTTCCTTAAAGACACTTGGACAAGATCTCAATATGGCTTTTATTATTATGGCCTTGGAAATGAAGTCACTAAGCAGCTTTGCCTCCCCAGGTGACTGGCAAGCAATCAAAGTTATGATTCATGGTCCAAAGCTCCCTGCTGCGTCTTTCCTTTCTGAGGGGAAAGATGCAAATATGTCAGCATCAAAGTCTCTCTATTCCTGTCCTTGGAAAAGTCATCCTTGCACCCAAACTGTCATTGACTGATGGCATTCTTGTTCTTTCCAAATCAAACATCATATCTCTTGTCATTTAATAGGGCCTCGATATGTCTACAGCCATCTGCAACGTGAACAAAATCAGTCATGGCAATGTCTGTTTCCCCTGAGCTCTGTTTACTATTCATCCATGGATTTCAGGAGAGTAATCATTCAACTTTGGAGGTGATCATTTTCCCCCTGCTTATTTAATATGCTTTATAATCTGAACAAAAATGATTTCAGACATGACTCTCTAGACCCTCAAACTGTTTTTTGTTATTTTGACACACACAGGAAATCTAGTATACTTATAAAAAGAACAAAAGCAAGCAATATTAGTAAATAAATGAGCATATCAAATCTGGTACATGAGGATGCTGTCCTTGAACAAGCTGAATTCCTACACATTTGAGTTGGAATAGCACCTTCACTCAAGGACTGTGTAAGGAGATTTCATATTTTGAAACATCTGAGCCCAAACAGATTCTCATTAACTTAATCAATGGATATGGTAATGACAATGTTGATGACAAAGTTCATGCTTGAAAGTCAACGCACCCCAGCTCTAATTTTATTGGAGTTTTTATAGCATTTTATTATGAAAATTCTTAAGCATACAGCATTTATAAGACCATTAACCTATGTATTGACCACCTATATTCTATCATATGTTTCATTACATACCAATTCTGCCCACTATCTCAAAGTAAACAGAAGGTATCATGGCACATCATCCATCATACCATTAACTAGAATTCAGGTTTATTTTCTGTTCATATATATATGATACATAGTTCCAAATGTAAATAAGTTCACTGTTTAATTGATAAACACAGGCATAGTGCCAAACTGTTATGACATTGTCTTTATCCTCCAAAATTGCATCATCTATTTTTCTTGTCAGTATCTGTACATACACACACACACACACACACAGAGAGAGAGAGAGAGAGAGAGAGAGAGAGAGAGAGAGAGTCACACTCACAATTCACAATGTGTCAATCTTATTTCTGATATATATTTTTCCCATCACAGTTCAGTTTTTCTATTCTAGAACTTCAGATAAATAGGACAACACCTTTATATGCTTTTATGTAAGGCTGACTTTTTTCTTTCCTCATTGTGTTCTCTTTTTTTTTTGCTGGATGATATTCTATTGTATGAATATATCACAGTTGGTTTGTCTGTTCTATTGATAAACACTTGACTTTTCGCGCTGGGAGGTGGTGAGTAAAGTTGCTAAAAAACATTTTTGGATGAGCCTTTTCCACAGAATGGTATGTTCTTTCATTGGATTTTAAGGTCACAGAAACTGATTGTTTTCCCTTCTCTGTCCCGCAACCTCAAACCTACTCTGTACTTTTGAACTGTTAAATAGAAACTCTTGCACAATGCAGTGGTTTGAATGAGAATGTCCCCATAGGCTAATATACTTGAATTCTTGGTCCTAGCTTCGTTAAACTGTCTGGAAAGGATTAAGATCACTGGTGATTGGCTTTGAGCTTTCAAAGACCACATCATTCCTAATTACCCACCCTCTCTCTCCCTCCTCAGCTACTGCTCTATGGTCATGCCAGCCTGCCTGCTGGCCATGCTTCTCACAATGATGATCATGTACTCTACTACCCTCTGGAATTATAAGCACAAAACTGAATGCTTTCTTTTATAAGTTGCCTTGGTCATGGTGTGTTGCTAGAGTTTTCCTGCCTGGCCCACAGTTAGGACAAATCTCTCTCACCTGCCAGTCCCACAGCCGCTCAAACCCGACCAAGTAAACACAGAGACTTATATTGGTTACAGACTGTATGGCCGTGGCAGGCTTCTTGCTAACTGTTCTTACAGCTTAAATTAATCCATTTCTATTAATCTATACCTTGCCACGTGGCTTGTGGCTTACCGGTACTTTACATCTTCCTTGTCCTGACGGGGCTGGCAGTGTCTCTCTGACTCAGCCTTCCACTTCCCAGCTTTATTCTCCTCCTTGTCCCGCCTACACTTCCTGCCTAGCCAATGGCCAATCAGTGTTTTATTTATTGACTAATCAGCAACACATTTGACATACAGAACATCCCACAGCAATGGTGTCTTTGTTAGGGTTTCTATTGCTGCAAGGAAACACCATGACCAAAAAGCAAGCTGGAGAGGAAAGAGTTTAATTGGCTTACACTTCCACAGCACTGTTCAACATTAAAAGAAGTCAGGACAAGAGCTCAAACAGGGCAGGAACCTGGAGGCAGGAGCTGATGCAGAGGCCATGGAGGGGTGCTGCTGTCTGGCTTGCTTCCCACAGCTTGCTCAGCCTGCTTTCTTCTAGAACCCAGGACCACCAGTCCGGAAGGGGCACCTTTCACTATGGGGTGGGCCCTCTCCCCCTGATCACTAACTAAGGAAATGTCCTCCAGCTGGATCAGACATTTTCTCAATTAAGACTCCTTCCTATGTGATGATGACTCTAGCTTTTGTCAAGTTGACATAAAACCGGCCAGTATACATGGTATCTCTTCACAGCAATAGAAAAGCAACTCACGCTGGGTGGTGGTGGTACACGCCTTTAATCCCAGCACTCGAGAGGCAGAGCCAGGTGGATCTCTGTGAGTTCGAGGCCAGCCTGGTCTACAGAGTGAGATCCAGGATAGGCACCAAACTACACAGAGAAACCCTGTCTCAAAAAACAAAAACAAAAAAAGCAACACACACACACACACACACACACACACACACACACACACACGTCAATATTCTAGGACTAATTTCACTAAATGAACAAAAAGAAAGGCAATCCATTGTTTTGTTCCCATATTGATGGTTAACAACCGTCATTTCTCCTGTGCACCACCTCATCCCCTGCAATTTTATTAAAAGATTGCAGTCATATTCCTGGAATGAACTGAGATTAAAGACTTACTTTTCAATTACTGTTCAGTTACTGTGTTAAGCAAGGTGCTCTCTTTACCATTCTTAGTTAATAAGTTTTGCCTAAACATCCACAGAGCCAAAATGTCCACAATTTAAGACCATTGAAGCCTGAGTAGTGTTATAAAAACTTAACAGAGTGCCAATCTCAGATACACTGTCCTCCAGTCCCTCCATTTTGTATTATGTTTTTAAAATCCATTTCCTTAAAGTGCTGATATGGGTCCTTCGAACCAGAAAGCTGTCTGGCTACCATCCATCTAGGGCTGGAGTAGGGGTTCCAAGGCTTCACCCTAACTGTGCTGCTTTGGAAAGCCTCTCTCAATGAGTTATAAAGGTTTCTCGTTTCCAGAGGTATCTTGAGCAAAGGAGATCTGATTCCTATTGGAACACCATGGTAGTTAATGGAAGGGAATTTTAGAATATTATCTTAATTAAAATAAATAAACTAGATTCTATGTTATCTTTTCTTTTGAGTTTTCTCACAATTCTTGAACTGTTAGTGGTTTGCATCAATTCCTCCAGTAGTTACAAGAGTTACTTCTATGAACTATCTAAGAGGAAAAAAAAAATCCAAGGTCTGCAGCCAGCAGCACATATCACTGTTAGTCTGATTAAAAAAAAAAGTCTGCAAGTCTTTTCACATGGACATGCTGACAGTGTGAGCTCCCTGAGTACCTCAGGGGAGTGGGTAAAAGCTCATGAAGGATGCACCACTAATGAGCAAATGATAAACCATCTCCGCCTAGAGCCTCCCAGCATCCTGTAAATGCAAAGATGTCTTCAGGCTATGTAGCCACAAAGTTACTGCATTTCCTCCTAAGTGAGATGTGATTATGGCTGCTGGCTTCAGGGCTCTCTAATGGGTGAGGCCACAGCTGCCTCTCCCCGAAAAAAATTGTTGACTTTGCACTGGAAAATTCTTTCTTCTCTACAGTTCTCGAAAAATCTTCAGTCCAGAGTCCAGTGTTCTCCTTTTTGCACTTATTCTCAAGACTCTAAGATTTCTTTCTTCTAGTCCAGTTTGAAGTTTGAAGTCCAGTATCACTTCTACCGAGCGAACATTTAGTACACATACTCCAGGACAGATGTTTTCATTGCTTTTTCTTGTGGTTTGGACAAAATGCCAGAGAAAAGCAACTTGGGCAGGGAGGGGTTTATTGGGTCCCACAGTTTGAAGGTACTGTCCACCACGGCAGTGAAGATGTGGCAGCCAGAGCATGAGGCAGCTGGTCACATCATGTCTACAGTAAGGAAGAGGAGACTGACGAGTGATGCTCAGCTCACTTTTGTCCTTCTCATTCAGTCCATGAATTCTGTCCACGAGAATACTCAACGTGTTGAGTATTCCCGACCTACTGAACCCAAACTGGAGTTAAATTCATGTGCTGATGACCTCAACTTTGGTCCTCATGCCTGTCCAGCAAGCCCTCTTACCTATTGAGCCCCCTGGCCAACCTCTTCACCTTTGTAAATATCTGAAGATCTCTTGATGCATTGGTCACAATTAAGAAAGAGACACTGGTAGTTGCCATTAATTACCTGCCAGTCTTTACATGAATGCCACTTTTTTCCTACTGCAACACTTCATGTTCAATGATCCCAGGCAGGATGACACCATCTGCTCGGTCCTCCTGTTTCCCTGAGCTCTTCCGGTCTAGAAGCATGTCTACGTCTCTGGCATTTCTTGCTGTCCATGCCCTCAACACCTTTGAAGGACACTGACCACACATCTGGGAGAAACTGTAACTGTTTGATTTCCTCTGTCACTTTATTTTATTTTTTTTATTTATTTATTTATTTATTTATTTATTTATTTATTTTTTGTTTTTGTTTTTCAAGACAGGGTTTCTCTGTGTAGCTTTGCGCCTTTCCTGGAACTCACTTGGTAGCCCAGGCTGTCCTCGAACTCACAGAGATCCACCTGGCTCTGCCTCCAGAGTGCTGGGATTAAAGGTGTGCACCACCACCACCCGGCCCTCTGTCATTTTTTAAAAGTATGATTATATTTGAAAATCTAATCTTACCCTGAAAAACAAAATGTCACAGGAAAGGTACAAGTGAGGAGACCTCATTGTCACATTAGATTAAGGGCTTCGTGACATCCATATGATACTGCTGGTGATGGCCCCCTTCATCATACTACAGACCCTCACATTTTCCTTGAAGACTTTCGGAGTTTGTCTAAGAGTTTTGTCACATGTGTGGGGAGACACAGAGCTCGTAGGTGGCCCTGTCCTCTGCTGTGCCCTCTGACAGTCTATCAAGCTCCTGATTCGGGAACCTGGCTCTTTCTATAGGCAATGCCCTTCTCCAAACAGGAAGGGACAAGTGAAACCACCAGCCCTAACAAACAGGGTTTGGTTTGTACCTGCCCAGGCCAGAGCAGGGCGAACAAACACCCCGGCTTCCGGTGATTTGCTAAGTCATGCCTCACCCTCTTGCAGCAAGCTCTACAAAGTGGAAGTGCGGTTCCTGGGGAAAATAACCTATTGTTATCATGAAAATTCCACGGGGAAGATTTGAAATTAGGGAGACGGCACTGGGAGGCAGCAACTCTGGCTTCCCCAGGCCTTTCAGACATGCCAGGCCAGCATTGCCGGTTTTACAGACTGTACTCTTTCCTGAATTAAAGGACTACCATCCAAACTGTCCTCATTCATGTGATGAATTCTAAGGTATATGAACAATGGCCTAAAAATAGAGATACCTTGCTATTTTTCCTCTTCAACCATGCAGCCTCACCACAGGCAATTCTTCCTTACAAATATTCAGATTTTAAGGAGGAAACATGCCTGCTCGGATCTTACTGCATAAATCCGAACTCTTTATGTTTGGTTGAGATTGCGAAGGAATAAAAAAAAATGTTATGTGCTTTATTTTCATTATTTTCTAGCCCTTTTAAAAAGAGCTACAGAAAATTCCTTTTAGGAGAGACACTAGAGGACACAACTGGCCCTGTGTGGTGCAGGTACAGGCATGAGTAAGTAAGGCAGATCTGGGGTGAGGCTGACTTTCTCCTGCATCAGTGCCTCAGAGCCTGACAGGAATGGGGAAAGGACTCCTGGACACAGCAGCAGCTGAGGTGTGCTCCTGAGAATCCCACCAGCACCAAAGGTGTTTTCCCTGGTGCTAGCTACAGATGGACATTTCCTGTTTCAACTTTCAAACGGAGACTAGGAAGGCTCGCATGGACTACCCCCAGTGACTAGATCCTAAAAACAGATGGATATTAGCATATTAATTAGGTGAATTTGGTTTCAGCTAGAGAGACAAATCTGGAGATCGTTATCACTGCACTCTTTTATTGAACACTGTAAGTGTTCAAATCAATACCATTGTGTTCAAGTGTATTTCATTGAAAGGTATTGCTCTTAGGAATGGATCCTAAGCTGTGGCACTTGTCACTCTGACTTAAAAATATTACTGAAGAAGGATCGACTTATAATGAAACATGCATTTTAACATGTACAATATAATGGGTGGGCATTTCAAGCCAGAGAACTGAGACCAAGCACGCAGGCTTTACTCTTCAACGTTCCCAAGTGCCCCTGGGCATGCTCTCCCAAGCTTCCTCCTCCGTTAACATGCATTTTCTAGAGCTTGGGTAAATGAAATAGCTTTCCGAAGATCTGGTTTCTTGCACTGTGGATGATTATTTTGAGTCATTCGAATGGTCCTTTGCGCTAGTATGCTCAGAACTGTCGCACAATATTTCATCTGTTTGAAGAGACCATGATGGGCCTGGTGTCCCACATTTCAGTTCTTTCCAATTTGTGGTAATTACAAATTTCAATGGTATTTTCCAGGACAAAGGTTTTCTTTTTTTTCCCCTGAGTAAATGAACAGGAAGGCAATGGCTGGGGTTGGACCATATATCACAAGTACATACGATTTTGAATGTAATCAATGAACTTCTTCCAAACTGGCTGTACCAATTTATATTCCTAATAACGTGTATGATTGCCACAGCTTCTCCATGTAGCATTGTGCATGTTGTTGATTTTAAAATTTCAATTTCTAACCATTTGGTGCCAGGACATAAAGATGATATATATGTTTTTATCCTGTTAATCTTGGTTCTTGTAGTTCTGGTAGACTACGATTTTAAACAGACCACCATGCCATCCAGGAAGAGGAGCAGCCTTTCTCCTTTCCTTTGAAGTAGCGTCGGTTTTTCCCTTGATCCTGCTCTTAGAACTGGGGAGACTCTCCAGCCCTCCCTGTGTTGAGAACAGAGATACAAGCACACACTGCTGCATTGCAGCACACCCTGAGCTCGAGGAATAAAGGACACCGTGTTCTCTTTAATATAAACAAATAGATCAGGGGTCAGAAGAAACGCAAGAAGATGGAGCCACAGAGTTCTTTCATTTTCCTCAGGCTTCAGGAAATGGCATTCAGTCTTTTACTACTAAACATGATCCTTACTACAGCATCCCAGGATGAGGGAGTCCCTTCTAGTCCCAGTTTACCGAGTTTCACGGAGCAAGCAGTGAGGTGGACCTTTGTCACATTAACTTTTATGCATCTACTACGATTATTACAAACTTTTTGTTTTTCAGTTGGTTAGCATGACTCACCATGTTCATCAACTTTGGAGTGATAAACTAGGCCCAAGATTCCATTTGCTTGACTATATTATTCTTATAAATTGTTAGGTTCGGTTTATCGGCATTGTGCTTAGAATTTTTGCATTGTTCTCCATGAGTTCCCGGACTCTCCCTGCCTCATTTTATCTCTATGGTAACACTAGCTGTGAAGAATGAGTCGTTGGCACAAGTACATTAGTTCCCATTTTTATGTAACAAGTAATTGGCTAAGTCCCCTGCTCCGAATACTAAAGGGTACAAGTGATACATTGGCTGTGTTTCTTCTGGAGACTTGGAGAAGTCCTTTTCTAAGCTAATTTTTGCTGCTCATTTGGAGGACGGGATCCTTATTCCCTTGCTAGCCAAGTGTCACACTCATCTCCTAGAGTGTCTCCACGTGGCCTGTTACTTTCTGCCTCCCATCATTCAGACAGTCACTAGAACCTATTTGTGCTTAAGTTCCTGACCATCCCTTGGGTCACCTGAAGAGAAAACTTTCATTTTTTAAAAAAATTCATTTTATTCACTTATTTTACATCCTGACCAAAGTTTCCCCTCCCTCCTCTCCTCCCATCCCCTCTCCCCACCTCCTCTCTGCCCCTTTCCCCAGAATCCACTCCTCCTCTGTTTCTGTTCAGAAAGAGGCAAGCCTCATGTGGGTGTCAGCAAAGCATGGCATATCAAGTTGAGCTAGGACTAAGCTCCTCGGATTAGGCCCGGCCTACCCAAGACAGGCTGTCTGTTAACTGACCCGTGGGCTTACTTATGTTCATTCATAGTGACATCAAGATTAGGATTTGCCTGAGTGCCTGGGAGAAGGTGCGTCTACACCATGTGCTAGAAAGTTCTGGAGTCCGGTTAGAATGCTGCCGGCTATAGAGCTTGCTCACCTTTGTGTCTTCCTCATATTGCGTCTTCATCTTCCGTAAGTGCGTGCTAGCATTCATCAGTGGCCATTTGGGCTGCTGAGGATTTTTTTTCCCTTTTTGAGAAATTTGTCAATTTATTTAGTAAATTTACTCGTGTGAATCACCCCTTGCTTCTTGAATGAGCTTTATTAGCCTATTCTTCCAAGGGATTATCTAACTAATATTCCCTGTTGAGTTTATTGATGGGGTTGGCTATAAAGGTCCCCGGATACTCTGAAAACTGCAGACTCCTTAGATTGTCATCATTCTCTTCATCTTTGAAATTTACCTTTTTCTGCATCAGATTGGCTAATACGTTAATATTCTATAGCCTTCGTTTCCTCCAACAAACAAGATGTTAGCGTTTATGCCGCCAAAACCAATACCACGTGGTAGATGCTTACACATTACCAATTCCAGTTGCCAACTTGAAAGGCAGCCCTGATCCCACTGCACCACAGCTTCTATGTGCTGACATTGAGGAAATCCTTCCCAGAAACTTTTGCATGAGTGATGCTGGTCTCTCATTAATCACAGCAGGTTCTGCAGCCTCAACTAACCAGCCTTGACCGTTCTGTAAAGTAGAGAAAGGTTTCACTTCCACAGATTCGTGATCCAACATGCAATATGAACAGCCCTAGTAGATCTTTGCTTTCTTCCGAAATTTCACAATCCAGGCATCTATTGTCTGATTTCCTCTCAGCATTCTTGCCTCCCAAGCTCCTATAACAGCCCATTAAGCTCTGAGCATATGATGATGGGTTTTGCAGCTCAAAGTTCCAAATGCTTCCAGGTTCTTCCCCCCCAAACTACATGGTCGTGTCCAACACAGCAAGACCCTACCTTCTCTTGCTACCAATTTGTGTCCTAGTTTGTTTTCTGTAGCTATGATAGACGCCAGACCCAAAAGCAACTTGGGGAGAAAAATAGATACCACTGTACAAAACGGCTTACTGGCTTCTTCCCTCTGGCTTGCTCAGAAAGCTTTCTTAGATAACCCAGGCCCACCTGCCTAGGAATGGCACCACCCACAGTAGGCTGAGCCCTGCTCTATCAATTAGCAATTAATTAATGCCTCACCGACATGACCATAGACCAATGCAGGCATTTCTTTAGCTGAGGTTCCTTCTTCCCAGGAAACTCTAGGTTTGCGTCAAGGTGACAGCTGATGTCAACTCTAACAAAGATATTGGCTTCATTTGCTTTCTCTACTGTCCTTGTTCTTGCCTTCTATCTTACTGGTTTATATTCTCATCTTCACAATTTGCTTTCTTCTGCTTAACTTAGATTAAATTTGCTCTTTTCGTTTCCTAAATTTCTTTTATTTATTCTTTGACAGTTTAATACACAGACATGCTGAGTTTAGAGCATTTTCACCTCTCTTTACCTTCTCTTATCTCCTCTCTGGCTGAAATTCTTCTTCCCAAGAAGCGCCTTCTACTTAATGTCCTTTGCTTGTTTTGATTGAGTCTAAGCAGAGCTTTCTGCATGGGCATATAGAAGGGTCTTCTTTTCTTTATTCCACTTTATATTTTTCTTTTTAATTGATCTGTTTGGGCCATTTACATTCAGTATGACTACTGACATTATAAGTTTAAATCTAGCACCTTGCTATTTATTTCCTATTTGTAGTATTTGAGTTTTGTTGTTATTTTGTTCATCCTTTTGATACCATCTTTGGAATTATTTGTATATTTTGCCATGATTCCATTTTGTCTGCCTCTCCATGGCCTATCAGCCATGCTAATTTTTTGTTGTTTAATGCATTCTTTAGGATTTGACTCCAATTTATCATCAACTGTCAAGATATACATCACTTTATATGTGGCTTAAATAAGGACCTCGTGGTAAGGCTATGCTTCTGCGTCTCACTTCTCGGGGCTTATGTACTTGTTGTATATTATACTTAGTAATAAAACTGAGCAGGAACAAAGGAGAGATGTGAAGGAAATAAATGAAAGAGGGAATAAGGAAAAGAGAACAGAGGAGAGAGAAAGAGTGGGAGGAAGAGAGACATTACTGTAATTTCTTGTTCACAAAATCAGCAATCCAAGAAGCTCTGAAAAGCATGATTTCCATGAGATTGTTTACTACTGTAATAGCTAATCCTAGCTAATTGCTGGCAAAGCATGGAGTAAGATGTGGCCTTAATTTGATCTTTTATGTATAAATACTTCACTATTTTACTACAAAAGAACAGCATCAAAAACCTAACAAAGCAGAAAGTTCTCCTTATGACATTGGTGCAAAACTGACATGTAAAATACAGATTTTGGAGTCTTGCTGCCATTCCCTAATGCCTAAGAGTGACTCACTGTGCCTGAGCTGTTTATGCAGGAAAAAAAAAATATGACACATGCTAAAAGCTCATCTTTGCCTGGGAGCCTTAAATTTTTCATGCAGAACTCCAGCTGTTCAGGGAATGTCAGTGGAGGGGGGAAAAAATCTTAACTTCATTGTTGACTACCATCTTTGTGAACAACAAGTTGGATACTGGGCAGAGGTTTATAGGGATATTCATTCCCAGTGAACTCTTTCCATAGTCACTATTATCTCTTGCTGGGAAGAGACATCATGACCAAGGCAGCTCTTATAAAAGAAAGCATTCAACTGGGGGCCTGCTTACAGTTTCAGAGCTTTAGTTTATTGTCACCATGGTGGGGAAGATAGTGTCCGAGAGTGTGGCAGCAAACAGGCATGTTCCTGGAGAAGTAGCTGTGGTTTTAGGAAGCCCGCTCTCAGTGACACACTTCCTCTAACAAGGCCACCGCTACTCCAACAAAGCAACCCTGCTAATTCTTCTAATCCTTCTGAAAAAGTGCCACTCCCTGATGATTAAACATTCAAAGATGTGAGCCTATGGGGCTATTCTCATGCAACCCACCACAGCCCTCCTCAATGCTGAGTCAGTCTCATGTGAAATCACAGGTGCTATCACAATATTTTTGCCAGAAGATTAAATGTATCCTTTGTGACGACAAGTGAGAAGATTCTTGGAATCTCATGCCTGGTTTGTGAGATACTTTTTCTCTGTAAGTCAGTCCCCTCTGCTGCTTTTGCACTGTATCCTTTCCTGTGATAAACTACAGCCAAGGATATGAATGCATCCCAAGTCCTTTCTAGCAAGACAGCAGACCTGGATGTGTTCCTGACGTAAAAGTGGATGCGACTTAAGACAGGGAGTTACGGCTTGCTGGGACTACTGTGTAGCACATGCCGGGTGGCACGAAATCACTTCTGTAAAAGCTCAACATTTCTCAATTTAAAATTAAAAAGTTAGTTGGAAATTTTGAACAGAATATTGCAGAAACATGTCTACAAATGCACAGCTAATAAATTATACATCATTTGCAAATTATGGAGTGAGGCTTTCATTAGCTACAATTCCTTTCCAGGTTGGAAAAATGGTACCTTGTGATAAGACAACAATGAAGATTTCAGTAGAATGGGAATGTAACTATTTTAGGTACTGTTCCTTAACAACTTCAGAAGTAAATTCTGCTACTCTTCCTTTTCTGTTAAAAGTAGACTGAGCATTGAAGAGTTAGGCACAAGGGCCATATCAAGAATTCACAATATTGGGGACCAGATAAATCCATCTATCTTATCTGATGCTCCAGCCCTCATCACAAGACCACAGAAGCAGTTCCTGGACATTCAGCACATCTGTTTGTCTGCATTAGCCCTGTGTCCATCACATGGAGCTGCTCCTGTAATTTTCACTGTTCGGTGTCTTGGTTTAATTATAGAGCTACATGTAATTATTTGCATCCCTCGATCAGTGCTTCTGGTTGCCAGTGGAAATAAATGTCCCCTCAGGCTCCTCAGCTTTGTTCCTTTCCATAGAATCTCCAGTATATGTTGACACCTTTCCATGTAAGCAGTTTATGATATCTTAAATGCTTTCCTGGGTAGAGATAAAATAAAACTGTATTAATTCCACTGTATGACAAAAGGGACTAAGAAGAGGGGAAACAGATTGTGGCAGTCTGGATGGATCAGATAACAAGACCAGACTTACACACGCGTGAGAAGTCCGTTTGACACCAAATGTGTTGCACATGGCAGGGAACTTCATATCTGAAAAAGCTATGCTTGGAAGTTGACTTGTATGTATAGAAAGTATACCAAAAGACATATGGGGAAAGGCACAGAAGATAGTCAAGAGTCAGGAGGTCTAAAGTCTTTCACATAGCTCTGCTTCTCTATGCCATGACACTGAACATCACTGAAGCTCAAATGTCATTGAAAATAAAAGAAGGCTGCTAGAAATGGTTCACACTCCACACTAATCACCACACATTAGAAATACATGAGAAGACCAGGAAGATATTTAGCTTATACTGCGAGGTTCGACGCTGGATCATCTGGCCTTGCATCTCTGGACCTGTGGTGAGGCAGCATATCACTGTGAGAGGGTGTTGTGCAACAACAGCATTCACCTCATGTCCAGGAAGCAACAGAACAGAAGGGAGTGTCACACACCCCATTTAAGAGCAGGCCTGGAGACTGAAGGCACTCCCACGGGGCTCCACTCTGAAAGAATCAACCTTTCCCAAGTAGGATTACCCTAGGGAACCAAGCCTTCAAAACATGGGGCTGTGGACTACATTCAAGAACCAAATTAAACCAAGTCCTCTTCAACTCAGAAACCCTCGGATATCCAAAATAAACATTTTTAGGTCAAAAGATGTGTCATTAGAGGCATCTGAAGAGTAAAGACTATTTCTGAGGTGACTATTTTTAAAGGGCCATAAGACTAAGTCTGTGATTGTGGGAAGGCTCTTAAGGCATTCCCTGTTTGGAAGCTCCGAGACTTGTTTTCCTTAAAGTGTTCTCTAATCTTTAAGAAGTTTCTGACAGAACAATATCAGAGCCACAGTGTTTTAGGTTTTTTTTGCAAGACTCTTCTTGGGAACACGTGAACAAATAAATATATCTCTCCATGTCAGACAGGACACCAACGACAGACCAAAGGAACAGCTCTACCCAGGTGTCACTTGGTGAACCAATGAGATTTATAGAGTTATTTGCAGGTGCAGAAGAGAACAGGTTACTCAGTTGGCTCCCTGAATCATGGAAGATCTCACTTCAGTAGGACCAATGACTTTCGAAAATGATATCACTCTCTTTTCTGTACAACTTGCAGGCAGATCCACCATCACTGAGATAAATGAACTGCTGCCAGACTTCTAGAAAGTGTCACCCACTGAATGAAGCCCAAGAAGTTCAATGTGCATCTCTCTGAGAAATTGCTATCTCAAGTGAAAACCATATGCACATCTTCCTCACAGGTTAGGTATAGCTTTAATATGCACGTAGAACCAGAAGCAAAAATCCAGATTAAGTGTCTAAGTAAGTGATTAAGGAGTTAGTAATTCTGCTTTTAATAGCAGCAGGTTGGCCATATCAGATGCTTACAACATATGATCTGGCATTTGGTACCTTGGCTACATCACTTGGTAAAACCAGTACCTTAGCATATGACAGGGCAACAGTGGTTTCTCAGTGAGCAGGTAAGAAAATCAAGGTCCAGAGGAATAGAACCTGCCCAAGATGGCAGAGCAGCCCACAGTTTTGAGCCACACTACAATTTTAGAGCCTATTCTGATAGAGAAACAAGTAGCCAACACCATAGCTAGAACCGTTAGCAACCTGTCATCCCTGGAAATATGGAGACTAAAAGCATTGTACTTAAAAGCAATGTCCAGATTCATCAGCTCTACAAAGTATCCTGAAAGCAGGAGGCTGAATCTCAGGGGAGAAAACACAGGCCAAAGAAGAGTTTTAAGAAAGATAAAAGAGTAATTATTCTCTTGGTCTTTCCCTGTAAGGACAATTGTTATCATCTTATTAAGGTGTGAATGGGTGTCTATCTTAGAAGTTCACCATAGAAAACCCTCTTATTGTTGTTAGCAGTGGGAGTGGTTCTGACTGTGAGTTGCATCATCCTTAATGGATTCTTCAGCTGTCTTTGCATAGCTCCTCTGAGGGGTTTTTTTCCAGTGAGATATAGTTCAGAGTTTGGCCATCTTTTTCTATAAAGGGACAGAAAGGAAATATGCTCAATCTTCAGGCTATACGGTCACGTTCACAACCTTCACAACTACTCAATCCTGCCTGGTAACATGAAGTCACCACAGGCTTTGGGAATGAATGGGTATGACTGTGTTCTAATAAACCTCTAAACAGCCAGTTGGCTCTTATAAACAGGAGTATCTATGGTGATTTGGGTGTTTAATGCATCTAATTTTGCTGGAGACTTCTCCAGGTTTAGCATAAAAATTCCTACATCCCATAAAATCTCATTCCAAAGCAAATTAGTACAGTGGGATACTGGGAACTACTAGGTGGGTTTAATTTGAACCTGATAGCAATCCATAAATGAAGAATAATATACTGAGCATGGTAGGAACCATCCATCCCTCCCCTGAGCTTCTAAAACAGTATGTCTCTAAGGAAAAATGTGGTCTGTGAGTCCTAAGCTATGGTGCGTACACAAGGGAAAGGAAGGGATCACAATGTTGTTGTTTTTTCCTACCTGTGTTGCACTATGGGGATTTCCCCTCCCACCTCATCACATGCACATGCACATGTACATACACGTACACACACACACACACACACACACACACACACACACACACACACAGGCATGCACACAAGCTGATGAAGCTGATGACATCTTCCGACTAGCTACAAACTGAGTATTGTCAAATCATTTGGCCATCTCAGGAGAAGAAAGGTGAGTCATAATAGAATTGTCATTCTTGAACTAATTACTGTTCTCTGGTAGAGTGAGCCCCAGAGAGTCTGAGGGATTTCAGATGATAAACAAGAGCGGACCTTCAGGGACTACCACAATACAGATGTAAAGCGACTTCAAACACACTAATTGACTTCTCTTTGCAGTTCCTGGCAGCTGGTGTGTGGACTTTTACAGTGAAGTGTCAAGAACTGATGAAGCCACAACCATTGTGATTTCTCCATGTTGGCAAGACACATGGACACACTATGATTGAAAAGAATAAGAAAAGTTCAGGATATTCACAGTAAGAAAAATGCCACGTTTCCTGGCTACCCTCATGTCTTTCCAAAATCTCCAAGTACTTAAGATTTGTGTCCCAGTTTTCCAAACAGTTATAATACCCAGCACTTCATACAGTTGTGAGAATTGAAGGTGACATCCATTGTCTAACTGCCTTGTGTATTGAATATGACCTGATATAAATGCTTTGACTTGACATGATACCACATCCTTTCATCCTTTTCAAGGTCTGCGTAACTGGGAAACCTAATCACTGAGTTGAGGAAAGTATTCCAATGACACATTTGAGTAGAGGGTATAGCTTAGTAATGGAGACTTCAACAAGCATGAGAGACACCATGGATCCAATCTCAATACAAAAAAGAAAGAAGGAGAAGGTGGAAGAGGGGAGGAGGAGGATGATGAAAAGGAGAAGAAGGGGAGAAGGAGAAGGGGGAGGAGAAGGAGACAAGAGAAAAGTCAGAGACAGGTACCTTGATATGAAAAGCTAAAGGGAATGTGGTAGTATTTTACCTGTACTGAAATGTGATTTTAATTGTATGTTAACAAATAAAGTTGCCTGGGGGTCAGAGCTATTAGAGCCATAGCAAGTGTGTGGCGGCAGTGGCGCACGCCTTTAATCTCAATACCATAGAGGACCTGGAGGGCGGTACATACAGGCAGTGACGAGGCAGTCACATGTTTGGGTTTACAACCAATGAGAAGGCAGAACAGCTAGACTATATAAAGACATACACACAGGAAGTAGGTCCCTTTCGGAGAGCACTCTTGACTGAAGAGGATCGCTGAAGCAGGAAGGGTGAGGCTCTTAGCTCTGACCTCTTGGCTTTCTTCTCTGAATCGGCTCTGTGTTTCTTATTTAATAAGATAGTTGGTTACATCTACAAGGGAGGGTTGGAAAGATGGCTTAGTAGTTAGAGCACATAGGGCTCTTACAGCAGAACCTGAGTTAATTTCTCAGCACCCACAGTGGGTGGCTCACACCTTCCTGTAACTCCAGCTCCAAGAGATTTGACACCCTCTTCTGTCTTCTATAGGAACTGCACTCATGTTTACATTACCTACATATACACATAATTAAAAGAAAAGGCTGAGTAATGGTGATTTATTTAACCAAAGGAAGAAAGGAGGCACACGTGAGACTAGAAGAAGAAAGCCTATGTAAAGGGGAGTAAGGGCCATAGAAACAGTCAAAGATGTTGTTAAATATGTGCTCAAATTCTTCTCTTCTGACCTTTCTCTTTTAAGATATATAATAATTTATTTTCAACTATGCTGGCTGCACTGTAGAACACCGGAACTTCTTTCTCCTAATAAACAACATCATACTCACCAACCCTCTTCTAACATACAAAATCTGTAAATTATTCTTTCAAAATAACTTTGTTTCAATGTTATATATCTTTTTTGTAAAGTATCCATCAATAGATTATTTCTATGTCTCATAAACAACCACCATCTGCTGTGGGATGGTCTGTATGTCAAATGTGTTGCTGATTGGTCAATGAATAAATCACTGATTGGTCAGTGGCCAGGCAGGAAGTATAGGCAGGACTAACAGAGAGGAGAATGGAGAGAACAGGAAGCTGGGTGGGGGAGACACTGCCAGCTGCCATCAGGACAAGGAAGATGTAAAGTACTGGTAAGCCACAAGCCACGTGGCAAGGTATAGATTAATAGAAATGGATTAATTTAAGCTGTAAGAACAGTTAGCAAGAAGCCTGCCACGGCCATTCAGTTTGAAACCAATATAAGTCTCTGTGTTTACTTGGTCAGGTCTGAGCGGTTGTGGGACTGGCGGGTGTCAGAGATTTATCCTGACTGTGGACCAGGCAGGAAAACTCCAGCTACAACCATCCTTAGAACATTAAAAACAGACATATCTATTATTGTATAGCCATCAGAGAAGTGTTAGACACCTCATGAAACATTCATGTCATCCTAAGGACAGTTGGTCTCCCAGTGATTTCTACTTGATGTACTTTATTGCAAAGCCATTACTGATTTCTAAGGAGGTATTTGGCTTAAAAACTAAATAATAAATCACATTGCCCGTATGTATTAATTCCTGTTATTGGACAAGTTAGATAGAATTTATCTGGTAGTTATTATGCTAATTGGTAAGCACCATGGATATGTTTTATAATTTTTTAATACTGATACAACTATAAATATTTTTCAGATAGTTTTATTAAGTCTTTATTATGTAGCAGGTAGTTTGATAAAAAGTCTGTACAAAATTTGTGAGAGTTTAACAAACCTTTAAATATTTTATCTTACACATATGAGTGTTTGTCTGCATGCATGTGCATGTCTGTGAACCACGTGTGTGCTTGATGCCTGTGAAGCCAAGAAGAGGGCGCTGGATCCACTGGAAAGGGATTAGAAGACGTTTTGAGGTGCTTCATGGGTTCTGGGAATTGAACTCAGGTCCGCTGGGTGAGCATTTAGTGTTCTTAACCACTGAGCCATCTCTGTAGCACCCCTAAATGTTTTAAATCAAATGAATTGTCAGTGCAAAACCACTGACAGGCATATTTTTTTTTATAAAATCTGTTTTCTGAAAAATCTGTACTTTACAGCAGTAAAAATTATTGTCTCAAATTGAGACACAAAGGATAAGAAACACCAACTGAAAGTGTCCTAACAATAATTCACATTTTGAACAGTGCATACATTTCATATATGTTTGTTAACTTAATGCCTTTTTCACGTACACCCACAAAGAAATGCATTATACAATTACAGAAATGACGTAGCCCATGAAAAGTGCTTCATATCTTGTGTTGTTCCTTTCCATTCAGGTCGATATATTTTCTTTTTTCTTTGAGATGTCCTCCTTGGCCCATGCATTATTTAGAAGTGTGTTCTTGGTTTCTAAGTGTTTGCATTGGTTCCTGTTACCTTTCTGTTAATGAGTTCTAGTTTTATTTGGTTGTGGTCAGACAACACACTCTGTGTGACTCCAGTGCTTTCAGATTTGCTGCGGTTAATTTTACGGCTCAGAAAATAATGTAGGCTTCACAAGCAATTAGAAAGGATGTGGAGGGCTATAGATGTACCTCGATGGTAGAGGTCTCTCCTTCTCTGTCCTTCTCGGGGCTGGAGCACAGCACTGTGAGGGGTTGGGGCATTTTGATGTTGAGTGGAGTGTTCCACAGATATTACTTAGATACTCTTGGTGGATGGCACACTGAATCCTTCCATAGACTTGCCAGTTTGCTGTCTTGTCATGTTTCTATTATTGATAGAGATGTGTTATAGTGTTCAGCTATCTATGTGACTTCCGTCTCCCCTGTGGTGTCTCTGGCATTTGACATTACAAATGAAGGGTGTTTGTACTTGGTACAGCCAGGTCATTTTGATTGCCTTAACCTTTTACCATAGTTTGAAGAGCCTTTTTGTCTAGCATCATTATTTACTCTGAAGTACATTTTGTCTTTTGTGAACATAGCTTTCCTACTTTTCTTGTCTACAGGATGTCTTTAAGTCCTTTTACTTTTAGCAAGTCTGTGTTATTGTATTCAAATGAGTTTCTCATAGACATAATACCACTGTATAATATTTTATATATTTTCTGATCTTTGTCTTTCAGCTGGTTTATTTTGACTGTTTACCTACACTTGAACATTGACACAGCAGGGTTTATATCTGCCATTTTCCTTTGATTATCTGAATTTTGTTTTTCCTAATTTTGTCTTTGTTTTCTTAAAAATCAAAATGCATCCTTCTCTTATATAATATATCTCAACCACAGTTCCTTCTCTCTCCACTCTTTCCAGCTCCCCCTGCCCATATCCTCCCTCCTCTCCATATCTCCTCCTTTTAAGAGACCTTGTCTATGTTTTTTTTGTTCTATCTTCCTGCATATCACTAAAACGTTAGGATTTCATTTTCATTTACTTATACTTATTTTAGGATATCTCTTTATAGAGCTTTAATGGTACTTCTGGTTATACTATATTTAAAATTTATGTTTATAAATATCCACATATAAAATGAATATATGCACATATGTACATGCATGTGATAAAATGTTTACATGTAAATATAAACCTTATTATTGTCTAAAGGCATCAAGTAAGAGATAGAATTCTTAACTCTATGCCCTCTTTTTCCTGCTTACATTATAATTTTCTTAATATTTTTTGTATGTGTGTTGATTCATAAACATACATTTATAACACATCTGACTATACTATGATTATTGAATACATTCTTTTGTCATACATACTTTCTCACTGGGATGAGGTCATATCTAATTGTGGGTTTCAATGGATACCTATGTGAGCATTTCTCATGATCCTTATTGACTGTCAATATGTCTCTTTTGGAAAATTGTCTTTTCACACCCTTCACCCACTTTGAAGTTTGATTATTTAGGAGTATATTTGCTGGTGAATTGACTGTTTCTTGTCATATTTGAATATTCACAACCCTTTATCAGATATATGCCTTAAAAATATTTTCTTCAAAGAGGGAGGTTGCCCTTTCAATTTGCTGATTGTTTACTTTCCCAAAGTGAACCTTATATATAGATTGGTTTAATCCTACTGGCTTATTCTGTGTTTAGTTAGCTGTGCCTTTGTTGTTATACGCGAACGACTGTTTCCCAGATCAATGCTTTGGAACTCTTTCCTTGTTTGGCTGTGTTGTTTCTTCCTAGGAACTATGTGTTAGAGTCTTCTATACGATTCTCTACGGCACTTCAAGTGCACGTTTTTCGTGTGTATCCACTTTCATTCTTCCGCATGCAGAGTTCTGGTTTCCCAGCACTGAGTGTGGAAGAGGTAATACTTCTTCATTTTATCCTCTTGATGTCTGTGTCATAATTTAGTTGAACATCTAGAAATGGTTTTATTTCCTAATTCCCTGTTGTATTCTGCTAGTTTATGATGTATGTGTTTTGGGTCTTCTCTTTTTTAGCCAGTAACAGACTGTTTTGATTGCTGTAGCAATTGTTTGCAACTGTTGTGGACTGCATATGAAATGCCCCAAAAGGTCCCTTCCTTGGAGGCTTGGTTCCCATGACAGTATCATTCAGAGGTGCAACACCATGAAAGTAACTGGCTCTTGGGGCCATAGCTTCATACTCAGTGGATTAAGCCATAGACATTCAAAATTTGATGGCATTGTTGGAAGGCGGTAGCAAGTAGGCGAGGCCTGTTTCAATAAGTCAGTAGAAGCATGCCCTGGGAAGACACAGCTTGTCTCTGACCCTTACTCTCTCCCTCCTGTCCTTCATGAGATAGGCTATTCACTCACCATGATATTCTGTTCAACCTTGCACAACAAGAACCAAGTGGTTGAAATCTGTGACACCATGAGCCAAGACAAATATTTCCTTCTTTGCCTCCTATGACTCACGTGTTTCGTCACTGGGATGAAAGGCTGAACATCACGGTGCATAATCCTGAAATCAGATTACGTAGGACCTCTTTCTTTCAATCAAGATTTCTTTGCCTATTTGGAATCTTTTGAAGTTCTGAATCATTTTTACCTTGTGTGTGTACAAATCAATATTATTTTTTAATGCCACATAATAAAAGGAATAGGAAAAATACATATATTCTACTATCCTGGAATTGACTATCATCCTTTTTCGTGGTTTATATCTTTAAAAGATATTCCTGGTGTGGAAAATGGAACCATAATTTGAACCAAACTGTCGTGATTGATTGCTCAGTTTCCAGAATTGGTTCCCTAGAGGGTAGACTCTAAAAATTAAACACAGAAAGCAGGGGTAGGCAGATGAGTCATCTTCACTAACTTTTCCAGATTGAGTTTTAGTGATTACATATTTCACTGCTCAGAATGGAGTCTTATGAGGGCCAAATGGCAAATGGAACTTTGACATGGTACCTATGCAGCAGATTAAAAACCCCTTTCACATGGGTTTGCCAGTTGGTGGATCAACAACTATTAAGTGTATTCTCAATCCTAGGAGGTTGTGCCTTCCAGATTTTAACACAACAACTATAAATATAAAGATAAGCCTTTACAAGCTGGGCAGAGTGGTGCCCATGTGGGATTACCACATCTGAGAGGCCGAGGATTATAAATCTGAGACCAGCTGGGATTACACATCATGACCTTGCCTAAGACAAAACAAAACGAAGCAGAATAGCCAATATAAAAAGCCAGGTGTCACCTAAAATACTAAGGTGGTAATGCACATGAATTACACTTTCTATGAAGACATTACTGAAATTGGTGGCACCACGAAAACCTTTGATAGATGCAAAGGTTCTGATTTCTCTTTTGTCTGTACTTAACTCTCAAATCTGGCCAGGGGCGATTAATTTTGGACTGGGTATCAAAATGAAAATGAATTATCCCATCTTGAGCTGGTAATGACTCCAGGTGCATTTATTATTTAGGTGTGATCTATTTCCAGAAGGAAATCGATAGAAGTCCTCGTATTGATTCAGTGCAATGCAGTTAATTTCGAGTAGCTGAGGATCTAATGGTATGTCATAACAATCTCACCCCAGAATGATTTCAGCTATTTCTTTCCACAGCATCATTTAGCCTACAGAGCTATGACTGTTTTCCCTACTCAGAAGACACAGCACACAGGTCTGATACACTGCTGATATCAGCTGTTAGAACCTAAAAAGGAACCCCTTGGTCTTCCTAAAAATCCATGTATCATGGAGTAGAAGGTATATTCTATGAAAATATAATGGCATCAATGCTCATGGGCAAAGACAGATTGGTGCATTTTCTCCAGAGTAAAAGACAAGTTACACTACCTTGTACTGTGTACTTTTATGAACACAACCTACAATTGGAAGCACACTAAAATTCATCAGAAATATATCCGCAATGGGGTGAAATACATGATCATGCTCTAAATATCAGAACCTGTGAAGGTGACCCAAGTTGGAAAGGGGACCTTTTTAGATGACACTAAGTTGAGGATCTTGAAAGAGATCATTCTGGACTTAGGGTAGACCACTTTAAATCTACAAGTACATGCCCTTATCATCAAAGGGGAAGTTACACACAGTTACAGGGTGGAAGGTAGTATGGACAGTGATGCATTCACAAGCTGACTAATACCAAAGATGGCCGGTGTCTTATTTAGGCTCTCTATTGCTGTGATGAAACACCATGGCCATAAAATAAGTTGGGGAGGAAAGGGTTTATTCAGCTTATACTTCCACATTGTTGTTCATCACTGGAGGAAGTCAGAAAAGGAACTCAAACAGAGCAGAATCCTGGAAGCAGGAGCTGATGGAGCTGACACAGAGGCCATTGAGGGGTGCTGCTTAATGACTTGTTTCCCATGGATTGTTCAGCCTGCTTTCTTATGGAACTCAGGACCACCAGCCCAAGGATGGCACCACCCACCAAAGGCTGGGCCCTCCTCCATTGACCACTAATTGAGAAAATGTCTTATAGCTGGATCTCATGGAGGCATTTCCTCAACTGAGGCTCCTTCCTCTCTGATGACTCTAGATTGTGTCAAGTTGACACACAAAAATAGTCAGTATAGTAGGTGCCCCCCCCAAAATGCTAGGAACAGAATATCACTCTGACCCTCTTATGGGAACCATTTTTTCTAAGTTGAAGTGTATAGCCTCCTGAAATGAGAGATAAAAATAATATTACTGTTTAAATCCACCAGCTTTGTGGTAATGCTATATAGTAATTACAAGAGGTGGAAACGATAGTTCTGTCTGAATGAGTCTAGAAGAAAGAAGCCACTGTATATGGTCCTAATTCAAACAGATCCAATGAATTGTACACACTTGGGGAGGTCAAAATACTGTATTGAAACATTATGAATCCTATAAGAAATGTGCAGACCTCTTGGATTTAGGGTAAAGCTTTGCACTTTTTGGCAATATGTTACTCTCCTTTGTAGAAAAGAGCGTTGGGGTTTCTATGTGGCCTCAATAAAAACTGAGTCTCTGTGCATGGAAACCAGGTGACCCTAGGCACTAAGAAACCTCTATGAACTCTGTGTCCCTTCCCCTGAGAACGTCAGCATATGGATGTGGTAGAGATTTGGCCCAAGCTTGTGCCAAAGGCTCAGACAAGTGTATCAACAGATGATTCACATTCATGCCTGCTCCTGCCCTGCCACAGCAAGCCAACGTCTCCATCCGTTAATACCTATGCCGGGGGCAAGTGACTTCTACAAATGATAGGAGCCTGGGAGCAAACTCAAACTCAGTTCACTTTGGGAAGGCAGGAGGAAAATATCGTTCTCACTGTTTCCTAAGCCACCCGGGAAAAGTAGCCCATGGTATTGCTCTTGTTTGTGGGCTGAATTGGAGCTGACGCTGCCAGCATTAACTCAGAAGGAAATCCAATCAGCGCCCGACGTGCAGAACCATCAGAGGCTGTAAGTGCAAACACAATGAAGAAACAGGGGAGCAGAAGGAAGACAGATGGGAGGGGAGGCTTGAACGAGAAGAGTTCCAGAGAAGGAAAGAATGCAGGTGATACTGCTGCAGAATGCCTGGTCATTTTCCTAGAGGAATTCTTGGCATCGACATGACAGGAAGGTCTGTGCTTAATGAAAACCTTACTAATACAGAAGTTCCTGAAGCTACCCAGGTTTTAGAAGTGGTGGCGGCCTTCTGGGGGTGTGGCCTAAGACCAAGCATGTAACTTGGAGTAACAGAACAACACAATGCTTAAAATGGTACATGATATCAGCTCTCCAGCCAGAAAGGTGCCTGTGCATTTCACTAATTCTGTTTCTGGGACCCCAGAGCTTTGGAGAGCTTTTGCTATCCAGAGCCGGCATATGCAGCTCTTTTTGCCATAGGCTGTTCATATTGGGGTCTTGGAATTTATTTTCTCCAAAATAATAATGACTGATGATGCCAGAAGCCTAAACCATGTATGTCCCTTACATTTGGGCCACCACTGGCATGTACCCAATTCCAGTACTTTCTGGTAGGATGAACTGAAACAGTTCTCTATAAAACTTTGTCTGGCCTCCCCATTTGCTCATAAATTCCCCTTGGGATTCATACATTCATCAACCTAGAGCCTCATTTGGGGGCAGTTGATCTGAGAAACTTACAGTCTCCTCAATACATAAGCTTTCAAGTCAAATTCAATACCATTTAAACAGATCCAAACTTTTACTTAAGGAAAGATATCCTGATTCACGTTTCGAAGGTACTGATGATATGGCCAGCAAACACCTGACTTTTTAGCCAAGTGTATATGGAGTCCTTGATGATTCCTCCAACCCAGTGCAAGAAAAATATGTCACAGGTGATTTGCTATTAAAACTGTCAAAGAAAATTTGGTACATATACACAATGGAGTACTACTCAGCAGAGAAAAACAATGACAGCATGAAATTTGCAGGCAAATGGATGGAACTAGAAAATATCATCCTGAGTGAGGTAACCCAAACCCTGAAGGACAAACATGGTATGTACTCATTCATAAGTGGATTCTAGCTATAAAGCAAAGAACAATCCGACTGAAACCCACAGAACCAGGGAGGCTATATAGCAGGGGGACCCTAGGATGACTGTGGTTTATAATAAGTTTTGGTTTTACTCAATTACAGGGCAAGCCTCAATGAAACACTTCACTATTAGGATAAGAATTTATACTGCATCAAGCTGATAATAGGAAAATAAATAAATAAATAAATAAATAAATAAATAAATAAATTTAAAAAAAAACAAAAAACAAAAAAGATTGTCAAAGGCTGATTTTCCCATTAGCAGCTGTGGAAACCAGCCTGTTCTCACATCTGAAAATATTTCAGATAGAAAAGAAAAGCAGATGTAACTTGTGTGCGTTTCATTTACTAACGATTTTGTTAAAATCTTTAAATTGGTGTCTGTGCTATGATGCTGGAATTTAAACAAAACCTACTACAGACAGGGGAGTAGGTGAGTTAAGTTACAAATATCCATTTCCTTGAAATACAGGAGGCCGCAAGTCCAAGGGCGGGTGGTTGCAAGTGTGGTTTCTCTGCAGTCCACTGTCTCCAGTTACCGTGGCTGCTTGCTGCATCCTCGTGTGGCCTTTCCTCTGTGTGTCCATGAACCCTGATGCCTCTGTGTTGGTCCAACTTTCTCTTCACACTAAGACTCCATTTGGATCACACTGGGACCTATCCTAGCAGACTGGCTTTAACTTAGTCACCACTGTAAAGGACTTGTCTCCAAATGCAATCATATCATGACAGTATACATGTTAGATACTTCAAACTGTGAATTTGTGGGGAATAGAACTCAGCCCATAACAGTAGCATATACAATAAGAATTTAAAGTAGGAAATACTTCTTGCTTCAATTTGAATGGGAAATGCTTTACTCAGAAAGAAGCAAGCACCACTCATATGTACATAGGCAAAACTAAAACTGTAAGTCTGGGCTGTTCTGATTTTTTCTTAAGTCACCTCTCTTTACCGAGACTTATCTCCATAGTAAAACAGTCAGAGCTGCTTGTATAGTATTGAAGTACAGACTTGAACTACATAACAGAGGTACTTCTCACTTTCGTGTGGAGATAAATATATATATATATATATATATATATATATATATATATATATATATATATATATATATAACCACCAAGCAGAAATTAGGAATGAGATAGCTAAGGAGGAGTAAAACTTTTCAGTTTGGTAAAGACAATTACTTGTAACCATATAAAAGGACTGATCTACCATAAAGCAATTACATTTGTGTTCCCATTCAATGTCACAATGCGATCGTCTATAGACAGCATGAAAAAAGCAGTAAAAGAAAATTGAACTACTACACATGCAGAAAGAGCAAAGACTGCAATACTCGTAAATGTTTTAGCTCACCCAACAGTGAAACACTCCAACCACTGGATGTCTGCAGGGAGGAAACGGAGATCCCGAGTGAGCAGGAGAATCAGTCACAAACACTACCCACAGCCATGAGACCTCCTACAAAAAAGACACGTAGATCCGCTGTTCAGATTGCCTTCCTTATATGGAACTGTTTCAACCAGCTTTCCCATTTTGTCTCCCACTAACATCACATATGCATTGGTCCCTTGTGGGTTTGTGATCATTTTGCAGGTGTGTTGGGAGATTTTTGCTGGCTGGTAGAGGTCACAGGCTCCTCATAGCCTGGCAGCTTATTTCAAGAAGCTTGGAAACACGGAGCCCCCTTTCTCCAGCAGAACTTCCTGCCTCTGCCTGCCCTTATCTGAAGAATGTCCCTGGGCCTGGAGGACGGACCTTATCTAAAAGCTGTCTCTAAAACCAGATGCCTGATTCATCTTTAGCTTGGCCCTTAGCACAGATCCCTGCTAAGAAGACTTGTGCCAGGAGCTCTGCTATTGGAATCTATTACCACATACAAAACCTTGTAATAGGATCATGCCACTTCCTGCAAATTAGAGTTTGTCCCCAGGCTCCCCAATCCTATATATTTTTTATGCTCTGGAATGAAATTGAGCTGATTCACTGAAGTTACCATTAATGCTCACAGTCCACGTACAAAGCTTTCTGTTGCTCCTTTTGCTTCTTTTCTCTCTTTGACTGACGGCTGACTGGGAAAGAGGACCCACCACACAGATGGTGACTCATGAGAACAAGAGGAAGACAGAATTATAAAGAAGAACAGATCACAGCCAGAGGCCTTCGTGCTGGACCTCAAACATCGGGAGATGTTATTGATGTCTGGGAACTATTTTCTGGTGTGTGAGGGTGAACTGGTGGATGTTAGGTAGAAGGCTTTTGTACTGAACTTTCTGTTCTCATTTGTGAAGAACAGCAATAGGAGTTGGAGTGGACACATGACTTCACATTCCCAGTGACTCGTAGTCTTAAGGGCTTTGGGAAATTCTTGCGCTGTGTGTCCCTGTGGAATCTTGTCCTACTTGGGATAGCTTGTCTGGGCTGTCTCCTAAAGAGTAATTAAGAAGGTTCTTTCGCAAGTAATGGTGATTGTATAGTGAGGAGCGGATGGATGTTTGGTCAGTAAGGTACCCACAGCCAAGCCTTAGCGTTTGGGGAGGATGAGATACCCTTAGTTTTCATTGGACATCAGCAGTGACACAAGCACCTGCCTTGTTAACCTGAGCACACAGTGGTGGCCTAACTTTGGTGCGTCCTGAAATTGGAGCTTTCCAGTCTTCTGTGCACCCAGTCTGCTATGGCTGTCTGGTCTTCCAGTCAATTCTGAGTTAGTTACACATGTCTTCATAAGTCAAGTCCATTTTGACTGAGTTAGCTCACCTTTCTTTCTTGACTTGTAGCATAAAATTGTGATACTATAATTTTTTCTCTCAAATTTCATTCCTACTTTTCCAAGGCTCCATTTCCCATCTGAGATGGGAAACCTTTCCACTCTTGTCCTTTGTGGAAGTTTCCAGACTAAGTGTTCTTCTCACACTTTTCTGTATGTGTTGCGTCTAACTAACCACACCTCCTAACCAGCAATTGATTTGGCTTCTGCCCTGGAGACTTCTGGGTTACCCTCTGCTTCCTCTCTGTCCTCCTCTCTGCCTTCTTTACTCTCCCTTATCTTTCTTGTTTACAATCTTCTCTAGGTCTCTGTTCTCTTTTTCATTAAATTATATATCACTAGAGGCCTGGTCTCAAATACAGTAAGTTCCAAAGCTGGCCATTCTTCCCTTTGTAAAATTACTCTCAAATAAACATGTCAAAAACTTATCATAGTAGACCTGTTAAATTATTTAACTGAGCAGTGTTAAAAATACTTAAAGGACTGTATGATAAGTCTCTAAAACCTTGATCCAAATCTGAATGTCTATAGGCAGTGAACAAACACTCCTTACTTCCTTCTTTGCATGTCATGGAAGTAGATGCTTGTAAGGTTTTCTCTCCATCTTTGTGTATCTCCAACATTAGCAAGATGTCTCTAGATGTGATTTTTTTTTTATTTATGTTGCTTGATGTTTGTTGGCCTTCTTGTGACTTGATAGTATATTAAATCTTTCAGCAGAAAATTATCAATCACTTTCTCTGCATCTATTCTTTACTCTTTCTGACTTTCTTTGCTAACTAGGATTCAGGTCAAGAATATATTAGACACTTGCATACTATTCTTGTATTAGGATTCTTCAGAGAAAATGAACCAAGATGAACCATGATGTAGATAAATAGATAGACAAATGATAGGTAAGCATCAGATAATAAACACACACATATATATATGCATAGATGTATGCATATATATATGAAAAAGAAATTATTCGAGGAATCTTCTCACATTATCATGAAGGCTGAGAAGTCTCGCCACAAGCTGTTGGTAAACAAGAAGACAGTAGCTGACAGAACAGCTCAATTCAAGTCCAAGTTTCTGAGAATATGAAAAAGCTGTAATATGGCTCTCAGTCTAACAATGAAGGCCTTTGAGTCCAGGAATTCTCTGGTCCATTCACAGAGATCAGTGTTTGAGTACAGGTGTCCAAGAAAGGTGGAAAATGGTACCCCACTCTCCAAGAGAGCAAAGCAATGAGAAAAGAGGGAATGGAAAATATTTGGAATTTGTCTTTTGCTAATCTTGGTGTTCAGCTTTACTGGGTGGATAAATTCCTATGAAGTTGATAAGAACACACTCAGGCTATGTCTGTGTATTTCACTGTGCACCAATGAACTAATGGACAGAGCTCACCCCAAATAAAATGTTGGAGTTTGGATAAATGAAAAGAACAAGTGGGGGCGTTTGTATGCACTTGTCTTAGTTAATTTTATATTGCTGTGACAGACACCATGACCAAGGCAACCTACAGAAGAAGGAGTTTATTGAGACTTAGTTTCAGAGGGAGAGACCATGACTGTCATGAAGAAAGCATGGCAGCAGGCAGGCAGGCAGGCAGACACGGTGCCAGAGCAGTAGCTGAGAGCTTACATGTTGATCTGCAAGTATAATATAAAGAGAGAGACACTTGAAATGGTATGGGCTTTAGAAACCTCTAAACTCACCCCTAGTAACACCCTCCAACAAGGTCACACCTCCTAAACCTTCCCAAATAGTTTTACTGATTGAGGATCAAGTAACTCAAATATATGAGCCCTTGGGGATCATTCTCATTTGCACCACTCCATAGCTCCCATAGGCTTATTGCCATATCATAATGCAAAATGGATTTAGTCCAACTTCAAAAGTCCTCATAGTTCTTCACAGTCTCAATACAATTTAAAAGTTCAAAGTCTAAAATTTCTTCTGACACTTCTGGCAATCTCTTAACTGTAACCCTTTATAAAAACAAAATCTAAAAGATATACCTCCAACATACAATGGCATAGAATAAGCCTTACCATCCCAATAGGGAGGCACAGAGGCATTGTGAGGAAATTCTGAACCAAGCAAGACCAAAACCCAGAGATCAAACTTAAAATCCTGTAACTCTATGTCTGGTGTCAAAGGGCCTAGATAGCTCTTCTCTTCCAGCTTTGCCAACTGCAACACATTTCTCTCTTAGGCTGTTTCTTCCCCCCTTATAAAACTCTTTCTGACATACACCCTATGGCATATCATAGCTTTACACAATGCCTGGTCTAACGTCTGTCTTAGTTACTTTTTTATTGCTGTGATAAAGACATAATGGCCAAAGCAACTTATAGAAGAAAGAGTTTATTGGTGGCTTACAGTTTCCGAGGGTGGGTCCATGACCATCATGGGGTGGGGGGAGGCATGGCCGCAGGCAAGCAGGAATAGCACTGGAGCAGTAGCAGAGAGCTTACATCTTGATCCACAAGCATGCAGCAGAAAGAGACATTGGGACTATGTGGGCTTTTGAAATCTCAAAGACCCTGTGTTGCACCTCTTCATGTAAGGCCACACCTCCTAATTCTTCCCAAACAGTTCTACTAACTGGGAATCAAATATTCAACATATAAGCCTATGGGGGAGGTATTTTCATCCAAACTATCACAGTGCACTCCTCTTCCTGAGGAAGCTTTCTTTTTGCCACCACTGTCAACCACAAGGGTCATCCTTTAGACTCCTCAACAGGTGAATGCCAACTTATGTAAGCAGCCCTCCACTAAAGACCTTCAGCTCACACTAATTATTCCTCCTTGTTTGAAGGAGTCCAACCTCTCAGCTGAGTAGATTGGATTTCCAAGCTACCCACCCAGCAGATGGCTATTACTGGATTTTCTGACTTATGATATGTGTGTCAGTCTAATAAATCCTCTCTCCAGTTTATATATTTTCTATTGATTTGGTTCCTCTGGTAAGCCATGACTAATATACCCATCTTTTGGCTTTCTTACTTATTTTTGGTAATTTTACTTATTTGCTTATTTATTTATTTGTGAATATGTTTTGACCATATTCTCCCCCAATTCCTTCCAGGTCCTTTTTCCCTTGCTATGACACCCAACTTTAAGGTTTGTTTTTTTTTTCTCAAAAACCTGATACAACAACTAACCCTCCCAAACAAGAAAACAAAATAAAACCACTCCCTCAAAGAAAACCACCAAACTGTAACAAATAAAAGCACACACACACAAAAATCTGTGAGTCCATTATCTATGGGTCACCTACTCCTAAACATGAGGCCTGTCCTGGAGTGGTTTATTTACCCAGTGTCACTCCATTGCAGAAAACTAATTTTCACTCTCATGGCAGATATGAGTTCAGTTGTGTAGCCATAAGTTTTTCTGGTCCTGCCCAGTCCCACCCAGCCCCAAGGTCCTGCCCGGCCCTGTGGTCCTGCCTGGCCCCACAGTCCTGCAGCCATTTATAAAACAATCACTCAGAGGCTTATATTAATTATGAACTGAATGGCTTATGACTCAAGGTTCTTGCTAGCTAGTTCTTATAACTTAACCCATTTCTATTAATCTAAGTTTCTACTTGGCCGTGGCATTACCAGTCTGTGGGCATCTTGTTCCTTTGGTGGCGGGCTGGCATCTCTCCCCAACTCCACCCTTCTTCTCCATGTCTCTCAACTTGGATTTCCCACCTGGCTGTAAGCTTTCTTGCAATAGGCCGAAACAGCTTTATTTACTAACCAGTGGGAACAGCATATATTCACAATGCACAGAAACCACAGAACAGTTGTTAGCCTTTACCCTAGTGGCAAGGCATTCATTCATTCATTTTTAAAAAATATAAAAATAAAATATAATAAGGTAAAACAAAGACTATTAACTGGAGTTGGACAACACACACCAGCAGAAGGAAAAGAACCAAAGAGAAGGCACAAGAGTCAAAAACAGACTCCTTTACTCACTCAGGAATCCCATAAAAACACTAAACTGGAAGCCATAATAGATATGCAGAGGCCCTGGTGCAAACCTGTGCAGGCCCTGTGAATGTTACTTCAGTCTCTGTGAGTTCGTATGAACTTCACTCATGTTGACTGAGAGCAGTGGTTTTCAACCTTCCTAACGCTTCAACCCTTTAATACAGTTCTCATGTTGTGGTGACCTCCAACCATAAAATCATTTCATTGCTACTTCATAACTGTAATTTTTCCACTGCTAGGAATTGTAATGTAAATATCTGATATACAAGATATCTGATATGCGACCCCTTTGAAAGGGTTGTTCAACCCCCAGGTTGAGAATCACTGCTTTAGAGGGTCTTGTTTTCTCGGTGTCCTCATTCCTATCTACTCTTACATTCTTTCCACCTCCTTTCAGCAGGGCTCCTTGACCTCTGAGGGGAGGGATTTGAAGGAGACATCCTATGTAGGGCTGAGTGTTCCCAGGTCCTCTATGCATAATATATGGCTTTGGGTCCCTATATTTGTTTCCAACCACTGCAGGGGGAAACTTCTCTGATGATGGCTGAAGAGGGCACTGATCTGTGAGTACAGCAGAGTATCATTAGGAGTCATTTTATCTCTACATTTTTTTTTCTTTTTTTAGACCAGTATTATTTGATTTTCCCGAAGGTCCCTGGGCTATCTACTATCAGGTTCTTGGTCACTCAAGCAGTGTTGGGTGTGGGTGACATCACATGGAGTGGGCCTCCAGTCAAATCCGTTATTGGTTGGGTACTGCCATAACTTTGGTGCCACCATTGCCCTAGTGTATCCTGCAGGCAGGACACCATTGGAGATAAAGGGTTTGTGGCTCACTTGGTGTTTATATTTCTCTCTTGAGAGCATGCAGAGTACATTCCTGTGCTACAGATGCTGGAACATAGGAGTAAAGGCTCTGTGTAGGCAGTGACTTAACATCTCCAATGAGTTGTGTGGGTGTTGTCTTCAGCAATGGAGGCTTGCTGTCAGTTTGTAGAGAGCAACCTGTAGTCTTAGCAACAACCTTGGGTGTTTGGAGATTCCCACGGGGCCTCTTTGGCCAATAACTCAGATGTAACTGAATGCTGGCACTAGAAGCCTCACTGGGTGACCAGAGACAGCTAGTTGTTATTCTGTCTCCCACATTATTTGGCAATTTCATTTATATTGCC
Source organism: Peromyscus californicus insignis (assembly GCF_007827085.1). Taxonomy (NCBI): domain Eukaryota; kingdom Metazoa; phylum Chordata; class Mammalia; order Rodentia; family Cricetidae; genus Peromyscus; species Peromyscus californicus. The sequence goes on along the minus strand of NW_026294562.1, from coordinate 129,415,058 downwards.
TTCATATATGTATGTATTTTAGGAAGTTGCTACTGTATTAGGTTTCTATACTAACCCTCAAATGTCCCTTAATTTTAGCTGTGTTTTCATATTCCCTCCCAGGACCTTCTCTCCCCTCTCCCTCCCCACATGATCCTCCCATTCCAGCCCCCTTTCCATATGCATCTACTTATTTTGTTTCCTTTTCCTAACAAAAATCCATCTGTTCCCTCTAGTCCCTTATTTTATACCTACCCTCTGTGGTTCTATGGATTGTAGCATGGTTATCATGGACTTCACACATAATATCCACATGTAAGTGAATACATACCATGCTTGTCTTTATGGGTGTGGGATACCTCACTCAGGATGACTTTTTTTCTAGTTTCATCCATTTGCTTTGCAAATTTCATGATGCCATTTTTTGATAGCTGAGTAATAATCCATTGTATAAATGTACCACATTTCTTTACTCATTTTTCTGTTGAGGGACATCTAAGTTGTTTCCAATTTCTGACTATTATTAATAGAGTAGCAATGGATATGGTTGGACAAGTGTCTCTGTGGTAGGATCAAGAACACTTTGGGTATATGTGCAAGAGTGGTATAGCTGGATCTTGAGGTAGATAGATTTCCATCTTTGTGAGGAACCACCACACTCATTTCCATAGTGGCTATACAAGTTCACACTCCCACCAGCAATGTATAATTGTTCCTCTTACCCCACATCCATGTCAGCATGAGCTGTCCCTCGTTCTGTTGATCTTAGCCATTCTGACAGGTGTAAGATGAAATCTCAAAGTAGTTTTGATTTGCATTTCTGTGATGGCTAAGGACACTGAACATTTCTTTAAGTGTTTCTCAGCCATTTGGATTTCCTCTGTTGAGAATTATTTGTTTAGATCTGTACCCCAGTTTTTGATTGGGATATTTGCTTTCTTGATATCTAATTGTGTCACAGGTTTTCTCTGCATCTAATGAGATGACCATGTGGTTTTTATCTTTTAGTTTGTTTATATGGTGGATTACATTTATTGATTTCTGTATATTGAACTGTCTTTGCATCTTTGGAATGAAGCCTACTTGATCATGGTGGATGATCTTTTTGATGTGTTCTTGGATTTGGTTTGTAAATATTTATTGAGTATTTTTACATCAATTTACATAAGGGAAATTGGTCTGCAATTCTCTGTCTTTGTTGGGTCTTTATGTGGTTTGTATATCAGGGTAATTGTGGCCTCATAAAATGAATTGGGTAATGTACCTTTTGGTTCTATTTTGTGAAATAATTTGGGGAGTAATGGCATGACCTCTCCTTTGAAAGTCTGGCAGAATTCAGTGCTAAAACCATCTGGCCTTAGGCTTTTTTTGTTCGGGAGATGTTTAATTATTGTCTCTATTTCACTAGGGGTTATAGCACTGTTTAAATTGCTTATCTGAGCTCAATCTAACTTTGGTAAATGGTATGTATTGAGAAAATGATCCATTTCTTTTAGATTTTCCAATATGGTAGAGTATAGGTTTTTAGAGTATATTCTTAAAGTTTTCTGGATTTCCTCAGTATCTGTTGTTATGTCCCCCTTTTCATTTCTAACTTTGTTAATTTGGATTTTCTCTATATATCTTTTAGTTAATCTGGATAAGGATTTGTCAATCTTATGATTTTCTCAAAGAACCAATTCTTTGTTTCATTGATTCTTTGTATTGTTTGTTTTTCTTCTACTGTGTTGATTTCAGACCTTAGTTTGATTATTTCTAGCCATATACTCCTTTTAGATGTGATTTTTTTCTCCTTTTTTTTCTAGAACTTTCAGATGTTCTGTTAAGTTGCTAGTTTGAGATCTTTCTAAATTTTTTTTGTGTGTGGCCACTTAATGCTATGAACTTGCTTTTAGAACAGCCTTCACATTGTGTCCTGTAAGCCTGAGTTGTTGTGTATTCATTTATATTCAATTCTAGAGAGTGTTTAATTTTTTATTAATTTCTCTTTTGACTCAGTTTTCATTCATTAGAGAGTTGTTGGGTTTCTGTGAGTTTGTATGCTTTCTATTGTTTCTGTTGTTGTTGTTACCTAGATTTAATTCATGGTGGTCAGCTAGGATACAGTGTGTCATTTCAGTTTTCTTGTATCTGTTGAGACTTGCTTTGTGACCAAGTGTGTGGTCAGTTTTGGAGAAAGTTCCATGACGTACTGAGAAAAACGTATATTCTTTTGTGTTTAGGTGAAATGTTCTGTAAATATCTGTTAGGTCCATTTGGCTTATAACTTTAGTTAGCTCCAACATTTCTCAGTGTAGTTTTTGTCTGGATGACCTATCTATTGGTGAGAGTTGGGTGTTGAAGTCTCCCACTATCAGAGTGAAAGGGTCAATATGTGATTTAATCTTTCGAAGTGTTTCTTTTAAAAACTGGGGGCATAGATACTAGGAATCCTCCTGGTGGATTTTTTTTTTTTTCTGCTTGCTTTGATGAGTATGTAGTGTCCTTCCCTATTTCTTCTGATTAGTATCCACTAGAAGTCTATTTTTGTCAGATATGACTACACCAGCTTGCTTTTTAGATCTATTTGCTTGTAATATTTTTTCCAACCCTTTACAATAATGAGAAGTTTATCTTTGATGTTAAGGTATGTTTCTTGGATGCAGCAAAAAGATGGATCCTTTTTTTGTATATATTCTGCTAGTCTATGTCTTTATATTAGGGAATTAAGACCATTCATTGCAAGAGATATAAAAAAAACCAATTATTGCTAATTCCTGTTATTTTGTTGGTGGTGACGGTCGTTGTGTGTGTGTGTGTGTGTGTGTGTGTGTGTGTGTGTGTGTGTGTGTGTGTGTGTGTGTGTTTCCTTTTTTTTGACTTTACTGGTCTGGAATTATTCATTCCCTGTGTTTTCTTAGATATAGTTAACATATTTAGGTTGGAGTTTACCTTCCAGCACCTTCTGTTGGGCTGGATTTGTAGATAGATAGTGCCTAAATTTCATTTTTATCATGGAATGTTTTCTCTTCTCCATCTATGGTGATTGAAAATTTTGCTGGGTATAGTAAATTAGGCTGGCATTTATGGTCTCTTAGAGTCTGCAGCATATCTGTCCAGACTCTTTTGACTTTCAGAGTCTCCATTGAGAAGTCAGGTATAATTCTAATAGGTCTGCCTTTATATGTTACTTTTTTTTCCCTTGAAGCTTTTGATATTCTTTCTTTGTTCTGTATGGTTAATGCTTTGATTATTGTGTGGCAAGGGGACTTCCTTTTCTGTTCTAGTCTATTTGATGTTCTGTATAATTTCTGTACCCTGATAGGCATCTTCTTCTTTAGGTTAAGGAAATTTTCTTTTGTGATTTTGCTGAAAATATATTTTGTGCTTTTGACTTGTGTTTCTTCTCCTTCCTCTATTCCTATTAATCTTAGATTTGGTCTTTTGGTAACAGGAGGTTTTTTTTTTGTTGTTGTTGTTATTTGTTTTGTTTTGTTTTTGTTTTCCATGTTTTTTGACTGAAGTATCCATTTCTTCTATTGCATCTTTAACACGTGAGATTCTCTCTTTAGTCTCTTGTATTCTGTTGGTGACACCTGTCTCCCTGTCTCTGTGGTTCCTGTTAGAGTTCCTAAATTTTCCATTTCCAAAGTTCCCTCAGTTTGGGTTTTCTTCATTAATTCTATTTCCACTTTCAGGTCTTGAATGGTTTTATTCATTTCCTTCCACTGTTTCTTTGTGTTTTCATAGATTTTTAAGGGATGTATTCATTTCCTCTTTAGAGACCTCTATATGCATATGCATAAAGGCTGTTTCAAGGTCTTTCATTTGTACTTCAATTATGTTGAAATATTCAGGTTCTGCTGCTGTAGGATTGATGGATTCTAGTGGAGACAAATTGTCTTTGTTATTGATTGTCTTTTTCCACTGCTGTCTAGGCATCTGAGAATGGGATAATTATAATTCTAGGTGCTCATATCTGGTCTTGTCTTTGTTGGATGGATGTTTGGTTTCTGTTTCCTCTCTGTTCTTAGGAGAGTGTGGTGGCTATGTGTTGCCTGTAGGAAAATCTTCTGCAATAGGTATAGCCACTGGGGGTTCCAAGTAAAATTTGTTTCTGGGTTTTAGGAATTGACTCTTAGGATTAAGGTTGTGCTGGAGTGGAGAGCAGAGGGATCCACATGAGGGAGGAAAGCAGGATATTCCACCACGATCTGCTTATTCACCTGGGAGTTGAGACAAAGAGTGAGGAGAGGCTACAGCATGTGGTCTGCTACAGAGCTGTTGAAGAGACTTGGGGTAATGGAGGGAGAGGTGAAGGCCTGTTAGGCTACCTGCTTTGCTGGCTGGGTTCCCAGGGAGCACCTGCTGGGGCTGGGGTTGGGGCCTGGAATCAAGTAATGAGTGGAGGGAGAAAAGTTTGGAGGGGAAGGTCTGTGTGATCCACTACAGATGGGGGTCTAGAGGAAGCGGGGCTGCAACAGGTGGTCTGCTACAGAGCTGGGGATGAGACTAGGAGTTTTCGAGGATCTGAAGACCTGAAGATCTGTAGTAAGCCTACCTGCTTCCCTGGCTAGAGTGGCTTGTGTGTTTACAGGGAGTGACTGCTGTCAGTGTGGGGAGGGACAGAGTAATGAGTAGGGAAAGGAATGTAAGGATGGGAAGATCTGTGAGATCCAACAGAGCTGAGGGGGTGAGGGTGGGGCGCTGCAGGGAATTGGACTTGGGAGAAAGAAGGGAGAGCTGACATCAGCAGTTAGCCTACCTGCTTCCCTGGCAGGAGTGGCCTGTGAGTTCCAGAGGAGTGACTGCTGGAGTTGAGGGCTGGGATAAAGCAATGGGAGTGGTTAGGAGCAGAAGGTCTATGGGATCCACTGGAGATGGGTGAGGGAAGGAAGGGAGGCTGCAGCAGATGGGCTGTGGCAGAGGTGGGGATGAAACTGGAGGATTGTATTTGGAGGGCTGGAGAGGTGACACTGTCCTTAGCCTCCCTGCTTCTCTAACTGAAGTTTCTTCTGTCATTTTAGTCTCTTCGGGCTTCCAGATTATTGAATAGTGCCTGTCCACAACAAGAACAGATCTTCCCCATTCTGTTCAGCTCACATGCATTCACACACAGAGTCTGTTCTTCACCTGCTATCTAAATATTCCTCAATTAAGTCAAGTTTTCATGTAAAACTATCACGATACTTTATGTCTTTCCTTACCCTTCTAGCTCTCCTTTATTTTGAATTTCTCTGTGATTTTGTATTCTCATTTTGCATATCAAAATTTCTATAAATTTTACCTGTTTTTAATTCACCATTAAATTTAGTCATGGAATTTTATAAAGTAGTTTTCTGGAGATGTAATTTGTATACCATAAAATATACCCTTTACAATATGTAATACAATGAATTTTATATTAACAATTATATAATTATCGCCACTATGAAAAACAGATTCCTTATGTAAGGAGAGAACTTGCCAGATCTTCCGATTGTATTCCCATCACCCTATTAGAACATTAAGCAACAGAAAGAACGTTCCATCTGTGATCTTATCCAGTTGTGATATCTATGCAATACAAAATCAGCACACCCAGTAGGATGTGCCTAAAGCTGCAACAGTGGCATGATGGTTATGGGGACCACCAAACACTCTCTGATTAGACTTGAGGTCCCTGAACAGGAGTGATTGCAACTCTGGTAGTAAAACCCATTAAAAGACCAATGACTATGGATGTGATAGGTCACAGGAAGACTTACTACCATTGTTTAAATAAATCAGCGTAGTGTCACACTGCCTTCTCCACATTTCTGTCTATACTGACAGACAAAGCCACTCTAAACATTAACCAGAGAAGCACCTCTTTAAAACAAACAGCAGCACAGCAAATGCAGGAATACTTGACTGTGTAAGGTGCTAAAAGGAGTTTGTGCATGTATGGGGGTGGTGAATGAGCAGTGCTAAACAGGATATCTATACCATCCCCTCTATAGCTCAGGGGCTATCACAGAAGAAGGGGTGGAAAGAATGTAAGAGTCAGAAAATACAGAGAAAGGAGACAAAATGCAGTCTTCGGGGAATGACATACTACAAACATTAATTACCTTGTGTGCACTGGGGCTGTATAAGACTAAGACTGGACCTGCCAGCAGCCAGTCACAGGTGGGGGAGGGGATTATGGGTTACCCCTCCTTGATGAAATATTATGAAGGGCTCTAGGGAGGGAGGAGTCATTATCTTCAGATGTGTACCATTGGTGAGTCTACTGGGCTTCATGGGATAGTTCTATATCCGTGATCTCATAGACAGCCCTGCTTTGATGCAGTGATTCTCTCTCTCTCTCTCTCTCTCTCTCTCTCTCTCTCTCTCTCTCTCTCTCTCTCTCTCACACACACACACACACACACACACACACACACACACACACACACACAATGACATGAGCAAGTGAAAGCGACCTACAGGAAAGAAGCAGGTTGACAAGGCAAGAGGGAGATAAGAGACGGTGGGTGTTGTGAGTGACGAGAATGCAGTATATATGCACTACATATGACAAGTATGAATGCACCAAAGAACAAATTTCACTGATGAAAGGGTCCAGCTTCCCTCGGATGGCACACACCTGTAAGCATAAAGTTTCTTCTAAGTTTTGCATCTTTCTGAACAAGTATTTTCTCTGTCGTACTGACAGAGTAACACCTCCATGGCTTAATAAACTTTTTTCGTGTTTTAAGAATGATTTAGAAAACTGATCTGAACCCTAAGTTTGCTCTTCTGACTGGTGACTTTTCTACAACTGAGACCATTTCATTTATTTCCAAGATCAGAAGGCTTAATACTGGTTCACCCCAGAAATGAGAGCACTTTGTGGTTTTTCTGTTTTGTTTTGTTTTGTTTTGCTTTGCTTTTCCAAGGAACTTAATTCTCCCTTCTATTAGGGAAATGAATGGAAATGGCTTCTGATTTGCTAACCGGAGGAAAGAGCTTTCTTTTGTTCAAGTACCTTCAACTTTTGCTTTGTAAAGAGCTACTTCATGTACAGCAATACAAAAATAAATAGATAGTGTCTAAGGGTAAAATGGCCCTGGTTGGTCGTCGGAAAAGTCACTGGCCACAGCAGAACCCAATGTTAGTTTTTAGAGCTTTATTAAGAGGGAAAATGGGTGTGGGGAAGGGGACCAGACCTGGTGAGAGAGAAAGATGGGGGAGGGAGTGGAGCAGAGCAGAGCTGAAACAGAAAGAGAGGGTGGGGGTCTGCGTCCTGCTTTTTTTAAGGTGGGAATTGCATGACCATGCGGCAGTACGCAGTCACCCATACCCACTGATGACGTAAGACGTCAGAACCTGGAAGAGTGAGGGCAGTATCCTAACACTGTCCACATTCACACACAGCCTGTAAGAAAGTGCTTCGTCTTTTCCTCTGGGTCTGAGGCTGTGGCTCCTTGACATTGCCATACCCATATCAAAAATACACGTTCACAAGGAACAAACCGTACACATTCACTCACTCACAACTTCTTGGGCTTCCCACGGTTTTCTATATTGCTTACATTTCTATTTTTTTAATCAAAAATTTCAAGCATTATTTATCGTATGGCATGGAGAAAGCCCTGAGTGGGTGTGTGTTGATGACTTGGGTTTCTGCAGCCAAGAGCCCAGTCCACCCAACCATAACTTTTTTGTGTATCTGTCTAACATGCTGGTATTATACTTCATTCCCTCACTGCCCCAGTCAGGTCCAAAGCTCTGGAGCCATGCCAAGGACTCAGCAAAGTGGCAACTGACTAGAGACAGGCATAGGGACCTTAGACACTGGCTTTGATGAACTCTCATTGGTCAGATGAGGAAACACTCCTGAGAGAGGGGCAGTGATAAGATACGAAAGAACAGGAGTGCAATTCTCAATGTCAAGAGTAAGAAACATGGGGGGGGGGGGTAGAATCTAGAGAGAGGTAGCTCTATGTTGATACTTTGGGGCAGATTTTTAGGGAATCTACAGAAGGGAAAATTGAGTCACCAAAGTATCATGGACTCTTGAGGCTGTGTTTGGGAGTCATGCCCATGGCTTTCAGAGAAGGGGATGATAAATTTGGCTGCTTGAAATAAAAATAAAATGAAACAAAAAAGGAAAATTGAAGAAAAGTTGAGGAACCAAAGTAAGTTCCTGTTTTACTTTTGACTCAATTGTTTTCGGGTTACCTTTGGCAAAAATAAACAAACAAAAACAACAACAATAACAAAACAAGCAGGATACAGGTGGCAGAAGCTTGTTGCCATGTTGGCCACATGGGGCAGCCTAACCCTCTGGTGTCCAGGCCTGGACTTACGCAGCTTGTGCTGTCTCCTCACCAAGAGCAAGTGTGGCCCAACACCAGAGCCAATGGCACAATTCTGGTGGCTTTAAAATGCTTTGTGTCTGGCAATTTAATCCATACAGGTAACACCAGGCAAGGAAGAAACCAACTGGGCCACTGATTTCCCATCCAGTGGCTTGGTCACATCCTCCTGAACCTGTTTATATTAACCAGTCCCTATGTTGTAGAGGATAGCACCCTAACCACCTGAGTCCCAATGGGCTCAGTTCGACTATTTGGGGTGGGTTACAGCCCTGCAATTTAAACAAGATAACTGTAATTAATTGGGACCCACCCCCTAAGTGCTTGGACCTACAATAATGATAGCATCGATGTGGCCCAATTATGTGGGAACATCCTAAGAAGCCCAAAGATTTGTGACCAGATTGGGTAATCCTTCAAGCTCATTAAAGATCACCTTTGCAGTAATAGTGAGAGTATTTTGTTTTTGAAACAGCGTCTCTTTATGCTTTTGTGTTGTTCAGGCCAACCTTTAACTTGTTATGCTGCCTAGGCTAGCCTTGAACTCATAACCCTTCTGCCTCAGCCCCTGATGTGATAGAATCACAGATGCTTACAATTACAGCTAGAGATAACATTTAATAGAGTTATATAGGTACACAGAACTTTCGAAGAGACTATTTTTTTTTCTTTAAAGTTTATTCACTACAACACAATCTTCAACTTCACTAAGGTGGCTGACCGTGCTCACAACCAAAGCTGCCTCTAAGCTGGAATTCAGTTGCTGAGCCAACCCCAGCCTCAGCTTTCCTGTCAGCACCAGGGGACACAACACTCCTTCTGTAGATGTCTCTGTCTGCCTCCCCTCTTGTGAATCTTGCCAGTCAGCTTTGGGCCGAGGCCTGCCAATCTCAGGACAGCTACAGAGCAGGGTAGCAGACATGATCTGCGGAGGTAGGTGGAGGTAATCACAGAGGGACTGGATTTGTAAGGTACCAATAGAAATGTCTCTAGGCAAACTGCTCCTTCACATAGCCTCAGGACTTTAGAGACTGTAGCATGAATCTTAAAAGTTCTTATTAATAAAACAAACCTGGAGCCAAGTTTTGGGGTGAACACTGGAAGATCAGAGAGACAGAACAAGCCACAGCTAACCTCACCTGGCCAACTTCTCAGCTGATCTTGTTTCCTCAGACTAGAAGCCTCTGTGTCCTCATATCCAAATGGCTCTCAGCTGAACTGTGATGCTCGAAAGCCTGAAGCTTAACCAGCTAAAAGCTTCTAGTTTCTGGTCCTCACGACTTATATACCTTTCTGCTTTCTACCACCACTCCCTGGGATTAAAGGCTCGCTTTCTAGGATTAAAGGCGTGTGTCACCATGCCTGGCCGTTTCCAATGTGGCCTTGAACTCACAGAGATCTAGAGGGATTTCTACCTCTGGAGTGCTAGGATTAAAGGTGTGTGTGCCACCATTTTCTAGCCTTTGTATCTAGTGGCTGTTCTGTCTCTGACCCCAGATAAGTTTATTAGGGTATGCAATATTTTGGGGAACACAATACCACCACAAGAGACTGCATGATCTTCATGACATGAAGGTTGGGCACGTTCTTGTCTGCCAGCTCGGGGTGTTTGGCATATGGACACATATCCATAGCCACACTAAACTTTAGCTCATAGAGGATACCCAAAACTATCTAAACTCAACTCCTTACACACACACACACACACACACACACACACACACACACACACACATTCATTATATCATATTTCATTATTTATTACATTGTATTTACCATATATGATATTTTAATATGGTTCTTCCTGATAGTAAGCCAGCAGGGACACCATTTGACCAACAGGAGGGCAGAAGCCATGTCTGCTGTAGTCACTGTCTTGCCTCCCAGAACCTAGCACAGTACCACCTGGTACAATTTTAGTAATACTCATACAATATTCAAGAGAGGACATTAGTCAGTTTTCAGAACTGTAACAAGATGTCTAAAGCAATATAAAGGGGAAAAGGGGGTTTGCTTTGGCTCATATTTCCAACCAATGGTAGAGTGGCCCCAGTCCCTTGTGCCTATGATAAACAGCACACCATGCTGTGACTACATGGTGGGATATAACCACTCATCTCCCGAGACAGATAGCAAAGAAAGACAGGAAGATGTTGGGGTCTCCTGTCTCATTCAGGGGCACACACTCAATAACCTAAAGGCTGGGCCCAACTCCTACAAATTCTACCTCTACCCAATAGGATCATGCAAGGGAAGAAGCCTTCAACACTGGCTTTGGGAGACCTTTATGAGACCATAACAGACTGAGAATCCAGTCCACAGGCTCAGAAAAGCATATGAGTTCGAGAGAATGTAAAGTGTCAGAAAACTGTGTCTCCAAGCCAGTGTGTGTGTGGAAATCCTTCCCCCTTTTCAGTTCCTCAGGAGGAAAAAGAATCCTGTCCGTGTATAGCTGCTAAAGGAGCAGGACACATCAGGAGCAGTAAATGTAGCATGTGATGAACTAGCTATACACTTCTGAGGACCCCAGATTTCTTCATTCTAAGCTTCTCTGGTTATGGGCAAAATTCAAAAGGAAGGCTCATGAGAACCCAGAGCAGGGCTCACTGTTGGGGCAGATCTGCTTTAAAATGGCTGCTGTTCTCCTTGGCCTTGTGTTCCTGTGACCGTCTTTTGAAGGACTATGACCGTCTCTTCCTGCCTGAGCATTGAAAGTCATATCCTACTGGCCTCTTAGAAGTCCAGTGTGATGAAACACTAAGCCTAATGTACAGAGCACAGCGAAGTTTAATATTTTTGCCCATTTTCATTCCATTATCTGGAAAGCTGTCTTGCTTACAGTACCTCCGAGGTGTTCTAAGGATTGAAAGATACAGGCAAAATGCTTTTCCAAGTTATTCTATTATAAATTGATGTTGACTGGGAGACCAAACTGGAGTCAAGTTCTTTTTTCAGTGAAAATGGGCCTGTTCTTTGTAAGCAAAGCATGTGGAGAAAGTGCCCAGAATCAGAGCGCAAGAGGAAGGAAGGACTCATACAAAGCAATGGGACATTCTGGGAAGTGAGGACTTCACACCAGGCCTGCCAACAAAGGACTGTCACCCCAGCACTGGGGAGGCTGAGGCAGCAGAAGCAGAGGCTCATAGCCAGTCTGGACTACAGAATGAATTCAAGGCCAGCCTGGAAAACTGGGAAATGTACGGCCTGTTTCCATTTCTTTTTCAAAAAGGAGAACCAACAAGATGGCTGATTGGCTTGCCATCAAACCTGATGACCTGAATCCAATACCCGGAACCGAGTGGTGCAGGGGGAGAGCCAACTTCCACAAACTGTCCTCTGACTTCCACAACCACGCTGTGGCTTGTGTTGGCCTCACAAATAAATATGGAACCCTTGCCTAGCATGCACGATGCCCTGGTTTCTCTATTGTCAACAACTGAAATAAATAATTAGGCAACCTACACTGTGTAACGGCAATTCTCAGACATTTGCATATACCACCTGGACAGGCTTCTTAAAAGATGACCACCGTCACTACCCAAACCTTGCCCATTACTAATACCTTAGTTTGTGGTAGGTCTCAAAGACGTGCGTTTCAGATACACTGACTGTTCTCTAACACTGCTGGCCCTGGGAACACGCTTTGAAACCACAGACTTGTCAGGAAGCCTCAGCTTTCCTTGTGCCTGGAAATCACTTGTTATCTGTGCCCACCCACAAACATGCAGATTTCATTGGTCTGGAGTGAAGTCTGAGTATCAGGATCTGGCCCCTTTTACACGTAGACAAATTATATTGCATGCAGTGTGGGTAGAGAGCAGCACTGTGATGTTTGCATGCAGTGTGGGTAGAGAGCAGCACTGTGATGTTTGCATGCAGTGTGGGTAGAGAGCAGCACTATGACGTTTGCATGCAGTGTGGGTACAGAGCAGCACTGTGATGATTGCATGCAGTGTGGGTAAAGAGCTGCACCATGATATTTGCATGCAGTGTGGGTAGAGAGCAGCACCGTGATGTTTGCATGCAGTGTGGGTAGAGAGCAGCACTGTGACGTTTGCATGCAGTGTGGGTACAAAGCAGCATGTGATGCTTGCATGCAGTGTGGGTAGAGAGCAGCACTGTGATGTTTGCATGCAGTGTGGGTACAGAGCAGCACTGTGATGTTTGCATGCTGTGTGGGTACAGAGCAGCACTGTGATGATTGCATGCAGTGTGGGTAAAGAGCTGCACCATGATATTTGCATGCAGTGTGGGTAGAGAGCAGCACTGTGATGTTTGCATGCAGTGTGGGTACAGAGCAGCACTATGACGTTTGCATGCAGTGTGGGTAGAGAGCAGCACTGTGATGTTTGCGTGCAATGTGGGTACAGAGCAGCACTGTGATGTTTGCATGCAGTGTGGGTACAGAGCTGCACAGTGATATTTGCATGCAGTGTGGGTAGAGAGCAGCATTGTGATGTTTGCGTGCAATGTGGGTACAGAGCAGCATGTGATGTTTGCATGCAGTGTGGGTACAAAGCAGCATGTGATGTTTGTGTGCAGTGTGTGTACAGAGCAGCACTGTGATGTTTGCATGCAGTGTGGGTACAGAGCAGCACTGTGATGTTTGCATGCAGTGTGGGTACAGAGCTGCACCTTGATGCTTGTGTGCAGTGTAGATGATCCAGCAGAGCTGACCTAAATTCCTCACCTCAGATATTTAACTTATTTTGGATGAGAACATTTGAAACCCATTCCTCTGGCAATACTGAAATGGGCAGTATTTGATTATTACTATTGATCTGAAAATCAGTAATTCTTTTTGCCTGCTTGAGGCTTTGTGCCCAAGGACTATCAACACCCAATTTTCTTCATGCCTTAGCCTCTGGTCACCACTATTTGGCTCTTTTTAAAAAATAATTGATTTATTTTTATTTTATGTACATAGGTGTTTTGCCTGCAGGTATGTCTGTATGAGGGCATCGGATCCTCTAGAGCAAGAGTTACAGACAGCTATGAGATGCCATGTGGGTGCTGGGAATTGAACCCGGGTCCTCGGGAAGAGTAGCCAGTGCTCTTCACCTCTGAGCTATCTGTCCAGCCCTGATTTGGCTCTTTTTTTTTTTTTTTTGGTTTTTTGAGACAGGGTTTCTCTGTGTAGCTTTGCGCCTTTCCTGGATCTCGCTTTGGAGACCAGGCTGGCCTCGAACCCACAGAGATCCGCCTGCCTCTGCCTCCCGAGTGCTGGGATTAAAGGCGTGCGCCACCACCGCCTGGCTGGCTCTTTTTTAACATATAAACTTTGCTATAAATAACTTGCAAATATAAAAACATCCTGAGTGAAATTAACCAGAAGCAAAGTTAAATTGTGTGCCGTTTGAAAAGCCATTCTGAACCCGTGGAGCTTCACATTGGACTTTACCCCTCCACTGCTAAATGTATTTTTATGCGCTTGTCCACCACCAACCCTCCAAAAATCCACAACAGAGTTAGAACTAGAAAACCAATTAGCTTTATAGCCTCTTTCATAACTCAGGCCCATCACTTGCATTCAGTCCTTTCCCATCTCCTAGCATTTAGTTCTCCTAGTTCTCCTTCCTACATGTTATATTATACCCATATGTACATTTGTTTACATATATACATACATATTATGGGATAGGTTCTTTATATAAAAAATAACGTGGAGGTTTTTTTTCCTTTCTGAGGTCGTGTAACCTCGCTTAATAATACATATTCTAAGTCCATCCATTTTCCTAAAATTTTCATAATTATAGTTTCCTTTAGAGCTGAAGAGCATTCCATTTTATATGCATACAAGTTTTTCACTGTATGTTATCTGTTGATGGAAAACTCAAGGAGAAAACATTTCGGAGAGGAGTGTAGACGAATTTCTAAACAGTCTTATTAAATAAGAAACACAGAGCCAAATACAGGAGTAATAGCTGAAGAGATCAGAGAAATAGCGAATAGCAACCAAACTAACCTTAGCTTACCACCTCAACGTAGTTTCCCGAGAGAGAGAGCTTCTTCCTGTCTAATCTGTGTTTTTATTGTCTTCCTGTTCTGCCTTTCCATTGGCTCTAAGCCCAGCCACATCACTTCCTCATCACTGCCTGTCTATACAGACCTCCAGGTCTCTATGGTTGGTGCTGGGAATAAAGGCGTGTGTCACCACGCTTGGCTGTGTCCTTGACCACACAGAGACTCGGCCTGACATGTGATAGGAATAAAGGTGTGTGCTACCACCACCTGACTTCTGTTTATGGCTCGCTATGACCTCTGATCTCCAGGCAAACTTTATTTATTAACATACAAACAAAATTACATTTCATCACAAAGAAAATATCACCACAGAGGAGGATGCCGTACTCTAGGTAAGCATGGGCATGGACAGTCTGGGCTCATGGAGGTCATAGACAGCTGGAGCTTGATGTGGTGGTTTGTGTAAGTGGAGAAAGGAGGCCAGAGTCACACTTTCACTCTCAGTATTTCCCTGTCAGCATTTGGGAAGTATTGAAGGTTTCAGGAAGAAAGCGATATAAGTGGATTGAATCACCAGGTACATGAAGAGGACATTCCTGAAAGATATTATCTAGGTTGATGGATGGACATATCGAATGGTCTAGACAGCTGTTTCCAACTCCTTAGTCGATCCTTTCAACGTCTGATTTGAAGTCTGAGGAAAAACAACAATACATTTATTTTAGTCCCAAGTGCCCCCTTTTGGGCTTTGAGAATGTGTAAGAAAAATAGTAAAGGGGAAAATAAAACACCAGAAGGGAGGAAGAGGTCAAAGAAAACGGTTCCAAGATCCACCTGCCGAAGTGACTCTCACATGGGAGTAAAAGTTAAGACTTTAGAAACAGGATTCCTTTCTTGCCCTCTGGTCCTCTGAAACGCTCTCCCTGAGGCCAAAGGCCGCATCCAGTGGCCTGCACTGCCACCTGCAGGCTAAGGTTGGAACTAGCGATTGGAAGTGCTTATCCTCAGCGGATCATCGCTCTGCCTCTGACTGGATTTACATCTCATGTTTTTGTGTGTACCCTTAATCTTAGCCTTTAAGTTGCCATTTTTCAGGAACCTTAAAATGTAGTCTTCCCCACGCTTTGTTTTTTACATGGCAACAAATCAGAATGAGTCATGGACTTGTCAGTTTAAGTGACAGAGTCTGGCCCCTCACCTTGGTGATAAGTGAAGGTAAGTCTCACAAGTATTGTCATCTTAGACCCGGCCATATTTATTTTGGATATTGTAGAAATGGCCTGATGCTACAGAGACAGTTCCTTCTAGTGAAAAAAAAAACATCATGTAGCAGCAATCTTAAAAGTTCTTATTAATAAAAACAAACCCAAGCCAGGTATTGGGGTGAACGCTGGAAGATCAGAGAAGCAGAACAAGCCACAGCTACCTCACCTCACCAATTCCTCAGCTGATTCTGTTTCCTCAGACTGGATGCCTCTGAGTCCTCATCCAGAATGAATCTCAGCTGAACTGCTGCTAGAAGCCTGAAAGCTTAACCAGGCAAATGTTTCTAGTTTCTGGTCCTCACGCCTTATATACCTTTCTGCTATCCGCCATCACTCCCTGGGATTAAAGGCTCACTTCTTGGGATTAAAGGCCCGTGTCACCATGCCTGGCTGTTTCCAATGTGGCCTTGAACTTACAGAGATCCAGAGGGATTTCTGTCTCTGGAATGCTAGGATTAAAGGCGTGTGCTACCACTGCCTAACCTCTATGTTTAATATTGTGGCTGTTCTGTCTCTGACCCCAGATAAGTTTATTAGAGTACACAATATTTTGGGGAACACAATACCACCACACCATCACTCTTTCCTTGAATCTTTACCACCATCCCCATCCCCTACCCCACCCTGTCTTCCTGGAATCTCAGCTCTCTGTTGCTTTCCAGCTATTAGATTTGGGAGAAGATGTTTCTTGTCTTTCTGGGTCTTGCCTTTTTCATCCGGAATACCACTTACAAGAGTTAAGGGAATGGTATGCAAAGTCCTTGAGCAGAGCTCAGCTCGCCCATGGAAAGACTAAGCAGTAACTATTCCATCCAAATTAATGCCTCATGGAAAGATAGCGGCTCCTGCTGCCCTCTGAGCAAGAAGCGCCCAGATGGAAACAATGTTCAACAAGCTATTGAATCCCAAATATGTGTGTGCAGATTAATCCCTGGAATTTATGCCACCTACTGCTGAGAGGTTTGATGGTAACCAAAGGCAGGAGTGCTCAGACAGAATTCATGGGGGCACTTATTTGAAATGTACCTATTTACGGATGTTTAAGGTCCTAAGTTGACCCCAGCTACCTTGCCCACTGTAATTCAAAATCTCCTGACATCCAGCTATACTGTTTTATCTATGTCCTTCAAGCTACCCAGTCCAGCTTCTGCCTCATTCTGATATACTTGGAGTGCAGGGCTCAGCCTTTTAAGCACAACGGCTTCGAAGGTATTTAAGGCGGCTGCACATGAATGAAGCAGGAAATGACAGTGATAACAGGTACCACGACAATGGCTGCCTACTGGATGCTGTGTGCTGTTCTCCCTAGCAATCATAGGATAAAATAAAGCTGGCGTTGAGGGGCAGTTTCTCTAATTGCTACAGCGGGATGCCAGCAGTCTGGACTTGAAGCCTGAGTTAGCTCTGCAGGAGACCAGCTCTAAGGAGAATGGGAGGAGACACAGCCTGGGAGATGCTCAGAGGTGGTTTTTGTTTGCTGAATGGGTACCATTTGAATTTCATAGCCCCCCACCCCACACACACACACTTTCCTTCAATGCTGTAAAAATATAAAGTTTAAGTTCCTAAGACAGACCAAAAAAAAAGAAGCAGCCAGCGAAGGAACATAAAATCACACCTAGCCCTGATGGCTGCCACATTCAAGCAGGCACACCTCATAGAAACATATAAACGCACATATATATACATATATATATATATATATATATATACATGTACATCTATATATATACATGTGCAAATATATAGAAATATATTTTGATAAATCTATCTGTATATTTGTATGTTTGTGTATATATATGTACACATGAGTATACACACACACACACATATATATATATATATATATATATATATATATATATATATATATACCTCAAAAGTGAATTAAATCCTTGGTAGATATTCCTTTCCAATTTTTAATTTATATTCCTGTGTGATATGTACATGTGGATAGTGCACAGGTGTGCACATGCATGTAAAAAGGCCAGAGGTTGATGGTATCAAGTATATTTGTCTACCACTCTCCACCTTAGATTTTGAGACAGGGTCCCTCAGTGAATCCAGAACTCACAAGTTCAGCTAAACTAGCGAGCCAGTGAGCTCTGGGGCTCATCCTGTCTCCACAGTCCCAGTACAGGGATTGCAGACATGCACCACCTACAATACCCAGCTTTGTTTGTGAGTGTAGGGATTCAAACTCATGTCCACGTGGTTTTTTTCTGATTTCTGGCTTGGAAGACACATCATGAAGGAATTCTAAATCCAGAGGGTGTGTCTGTCTTTCCCCTGAGTTACAGCACTGGCAGCTACTAGTCATAAGATATTTGAGCCCATTTGGCTAAAGGCTAATTTACGTCTTTACTCTCTCTGTGGAAAACGTGTTAAAACTCTAATGATATTAGAGGGGACTAAAGACTGTGATGTGAAAAACAGGTAGATAAAAGTAGCTGAATAGTAAGCAGGCAGGTAGTAAACATACATCATTTTTCTGGATTTGGGAAAGTTGAGATATTTGTCAAGTGAAATAAATGTGTATTCTGTTGTGATTTATTTTTCACTATGAACAAATATTTTGAAATTGATTTTTTATTTATGTTTGAATTTTTAGGAAATCTTTTGCATTTTATATACTCGTTTTTCTCATCTTAAAACTATGTGTCTCTGTTTGGATATGTGCACAAGAGCCCTTGGAGGCCAAAGTTATTGGGGTTCTCTAAAGCTGGAGTTACAAGTGGTTGTCAGTCACCTGATGTGAGTTCTGGGAACCAAACTCGGGTCCTCCGCAAGAGCTGTAAATGTTCTTCATCACTGAGTCATCTCTCCAACCTACTGCAGGTCTTTTAGCTTATGTATTTCCCCCAATGTAAATCATGACAATAAAAACAGATATATAATCCTGGAAGAATGTTTAGAAGTTATATGAACACTTAAGGTAGTTGTAACATGAATTGCTAAAAGGTCTTACTAATAAAAAGTAACTGAGCCAGATATTGGGGTGAAAGCTGAAAAATCAGAGAAACAGAACAAGCCAGCCACTTTCTTACCTCTACAACATCCTCAGCCCCCAGAGAGAGACTTCGTGTTTACTCACATCTTATATACCTTTCTGTGCCCTGCCATCTTTCTTCCTTCCTAGCACTGGAATTAAAGGTGTGTGCCACCACGCCTGGCTCTGTTCCCAGTATGGCCTTGAACTCACAGAAATCTGAATGGATCTCTGCCTCCTGAATGCTAGGATTAAAGGCGTGTGCTACCACTGCTTGACCTTTATGTTTAATATAGTGCCTGGCTTTGTCCTCTGATCCCCAGGCAAGCTTTATTGGGGTACACAATATATCACCACAGGTAGTTAGTTAGCTTTCCTTGAACTAGTGTGGAATTGTACAAGCATTAAAAAAAAAATAGGCAACTGCCACTTTATAAAAGTGACATTTAAAAAAAAGCTTTTGTAAGCCAGGCAGTGGTGGCTCACGCCTTTAATCCCAGCACTCGGGAGGCAGAGCCAGGCGGATCTCTGTGAGTTCGAGGCTAGCCTGGTCTCCAAAGCCAGTTCCAGGAAAGGCGCAAAGCTACACAGAGAAACCCTGTCTCGAAAAACCAAAAAAAAAAAAACAAAGCTTTTGTATGGTAAAAGATGGCTTCAAGAAAGTCAATAGAAAATAACAGAGTTTGCAAAATATATGTACAACCCAGAGATCAGAGTGTGATCTCAGTAAAGGCTCTTTAGAGTGGGGAGCTTGGAATGCAAAGCATTGAGGAAAATGACATCACACAGTCTGTGATGATGCAACATTCTCTCAAGCCTGCACGGCAACCCAGAAAGTGAATTTTAGCTAATACAGCATTTACCATATAGACACCGATGTCAGATAACAAAGTAGAAAACAAACCCAGAACCACCGAAAGACTCCATTCACATGGAAACATTGGATACACTGCAATAACGTAGGTGTTTAAAAGTTTGTATTGAAAGTTAAGCAACTGTTTACAATCACATAATAATAATAAAAATAGCTCATAACTGAAGTCATGGAATACAGGCGTAAGTGGAGCATCAAGTGTTTATAGATAAAAACAAAAGACAGAATGAATGAACTAAGCATCCACATCAAGAAAATGCTTAAATAGAATATTGTATGTGGGTCAGTAAGATGGCACAGTGGGTAAAGATGCTTGCTGCCAAGTCTGATGACATGAGTTTAATCCCAAGAACCCCCTTGTTAGAAAAGAACTCCCTCAAGTTGTCCTCTTTTCTTGCCATATGACTCTGTGACATTCACATTTATTGCCCCATCTGTAACTCATATACACAATTAATAAATGTAATTTTGAAAAATATAAAAAAGAAACATACCTAAACCTAAAACATACCTAAAAAAGACAGGAGAAAGAGTAGAAAGACAAGTTAATCTTGTAGAACACACTTAAAAGCCCAAAGTAAACAAGCCACTATGAACTTGCAAAAATCAAAGATGCTTGCTTAATTTGCATTGATTACGAAAATGAAAATTCTGATACTATTGAACAGGACAGTTTGTAGATGTAACCAACCGTCTTATCAAATAAGAAACACAGAGCTGATTCAGAGAAGAAAGCCAAGAGGTCAGAGCTAAGAGTCTCACCCTTCCTGATTCAGCGATCCTCTTCAGCCAAGAGAGCTCTCCGAAAAGGGGGCTACTTCCTGTGTGTATGTCTTTATATACTCTAGCTGTTCTGCCTTCTCATTGGTTGTAAACCCAAACATGTGACTGCCTCGTCACTGCCTGTATGTACCTCCCTCCAGGTCCTTAAAGGCGTGCGCCACCGCCACCATGCACTTGCTATGGCTCTAATAGCTCTGACCCCCAGGCAACTTTATTTATTAACATACAATTAAAATCACATTTCAGTACAAGTAAAATACCACCACAACAGTTCATGAAAAAATTATACTAGTAACCAAAGAGAGGGCTTAATTAGAGAAATCGTGTAGTTATAAAGAAGTTATAAACTATGCATGACTACATGCCAATTTATTAAAAACTGAGATGATTCTCTAGAAATTATTAGTTATATTTATCTGATTATCTACTTATAATTTGCCAAATATGTAATTCTATGAGAAAGAAAATTGATCTTTAGCCATTAAATATGTAAATAATAAAAGTTTATCCCCTAAATGGACTTCTGGATGAGGAGTTTTGGTTCCTACTTTCCAAACATGCATTACCCATTTCTCATTTGCATGTTGTATTTCTAGGGACAGAGAAAAGAAGAGAAGCTCCCTAGGTCATTTTATTAACAGGACAATAACACTGACACTAAAACAGAAAGAGATAAATCTGCACAAGGGAAGGTGCCATGTGACCTTTCACAGAAGTCCCACACATCAACTGACAAGCAGGAGCTACTACTGTAGTGTTATCAGTGTGACCAGGGTAGACTCATCAGAGAGCACGTGGGTGATTTAACAGAGAAAAGAAAGAAAACCCTAAATGTGATTCAACAGTTAAATGAATTAAAGAGTAAAATCTACATATGTATGCACAAGTGGATACTAATAGGTATTTGATAAAACTGACAGCCATTCAAGGTTACTTTCACATGTCTGTGTGCATGCACACACACACACACACACACACACACACACACACACTCACAGAGAGAGAGAGAGAGAGAGAGAGAGAGAGAGAGAGAGAGAGAGAGAAACACACACACAGACACACAGATACACAATCAAGTATATATTCACAGACATATACACACAGAGACATGCACACACAGTACAAAAGTACTTTTAGGTCCACGGGCCTGCTTGATGCCATGCAGCTCGGGTGGGAAAAAGACAGCCATGGGGCAGCCTGGGTCCTCATGGTTTGGGCTGACTGAAGACATCTGCGGGCAGGTGCCACAAGGTACCAGGCAGGAGCATGCATTATGATGAGCAAGTATATGGTGGAGAAATGGGAGAGAAAGAGATGGGGAATGAATGGTTCGTGTGCTGTAGTAGGAGGCAGATCTGAAGAAGCAAGGGCTGTGAGGAATGGGCTGATGTTGGCAGACTGCTTGTTACGTGGGACAGGGTGATGTCCAGGTCTGGGCTGCTGCCTAGGGTCATATCTGGGTCCATAGTCCTACCGCCGCCAGGGTCTGTATTGACGTCCATGACCCGTGTTGCCACCAACATTATGGGGGTACCCAGGGTCTGGGCCACCATTTGTGGCCATTTTGGTGTCTGAAGGCTGTGATGCCACCAGGGCCATGATGATGTGAGTGGGCTTTGCTGCCACTGGGGGATATGATGACATCTAGGCCCAAGCTGATGCCAAGGGCCATGTCTGAATCAGTGGCCCTGCAGCAGCCAGGGTCTGTGTTGATGTCCATGGCTTCAGTAACCACTTATGGCTGTGTGGATGACTGGGGTGTGGTGAGAGTCCATGTTGGTATCTGAGGAACCCACTGCCTCCAGGGCCATCCTAATGTAGAAGGCCTGAGCTGCAGCATACAGCCATATCTGGGTCTATGACCCTACTGCAATCAGGGTCTGAGTTAATGTCTGTGGCTCCTGTTACCACCAAGGGCTGTGTAGATGCCCAGGGTCTGAACAACCACCTGAGACCATGTTGGTGTCAGAGGACCTTGCCACTGCTGGGGCCATACTGATCTGGGTGGCCCAAGCTGCCACCGAGGCCATGTCTGGGTCCATGTTCCTGCTGCAGGTGGCTAGGGTCTGTGATGATGTCCATAGCCAGTGTTGCCACAGGGAGTTCATGGGAACCATGTATGTTGAAATCTGAGGGTCTATGCTGAGCCGGCTACACCCCTCACTGGCCTTGAGATAGCTATCCCTGGCTCCTTACTGGACGCTACAGCAGGAGAGATGGCCCTGCCCCATCATGGGAGAGCTGGACCCACTGGCATAGACCTAGGAAAGCTAGCTCTGCCCTCTCCTGAAGGAGGCTGTCCTAGCGGCACAGATTGACTAGCTCATTTACCACCCTGGGCCTTGTGTTGGCCCACTCTAGCATCTACCCTATCTGTGACCTGCTGGAGTTCTGGAAGGAACTGGTCCCGCAGAACCGTAGCCACAGAATCCCCATGCCTCAAGGCAGCAGCGCTGTGTCCAAGAGGAGTTTCGGTGAGGGTTCAGTGATGATGGTGTGCCAGAGGCCTTCAACCAGACCTATGAACATTGGCAATGAACATTTTGTGGGTAGGGTTGATTGGACCAAGGGGTGTACTGTGTGCAGCTCCCAACGCCACTGGGAGAATGAAGAGGTGTTGGCAAGTCGGAAGATCAAGGTAGGGTTTTGTTTGTTTGCTTGCTTGCCTGTTTTCTTTGTTTTGTTTTGAACTGATTTGGGGGGAGGGTTCTTTTGGGGGAAGATGCTGCAAGGGCGAGGGAAGGATATGGAGGGACTGAAAGGCGAGCAGGATTGGGGTGCAGGATGTGAAATTCCCAAAGAATCAGTGGGAAATTATGTTATAAAAAAGCGCTTTTATATACATATACTTATACATATACATATAAAAGCTATCTAACTCAATCTTATAAAAATCTTTATACTTAATAATGCGGTGTAGAGCCATTCCTTTTCAAGTTAGATACAATGTACAGATCACCTCCAAGACTAGTGACAATCATCAAACACATTAGAAATTGCTCTAATATATATATATATATATATATATATATATATATATATATATATATATACTAGATTCATAGAGGAGCAAAAATATTTATTAATTAACATAAAAGAGAATAAACAAGTTCTTAGGTTGAAAGCCATGTATGTGTGAAGGTGTCAGTTACTTTTGAATTGATATGTCAATTGGGAGAAACTCTAAGGAAAACTCTACCAATATATTTGTACTACTTGAAACACTCATTTAAAAATGTGTTTAAAAGATAAGGCAAAAAGGAGAGCCCCAATAATTTTGAACGAGAAGTCCAAGAACTGACCTCGTTAGACCTTGGCGCTTGCTGTGAGGTGGTGCTGAGAAGGTCACACGTGTTCCCAGGTACACAGCACAGGGAAGACAATTAAAGGTACAGAGTCTCGGGGGCTGTCACTGTTGGATTTTGTAGAAGAAAATGCATGTAAACCATAGCAAAACCACGGATCACAGAGTTTCTACACTTTCTAGGCTTACCACACCATGGCATTCTCAGTTATTTTTATTTTATGGCATTACAAGTTATAAGACAAATCTTCTCTTTGTGAAGTAGTTAGAATGCAACAAAAATGAATGTACTTTCAAATGCATTTGAGAGAGCGAAGTGCAGTGAGCAAAAGGAGAAGAAATAGAGCGGGGGAGGGGGGGGAGGGGGGCAGCGGCTGTTCTTTTCCAGATGAGCAAGTGGTATGACAATTCTGCCTTGCATGTTTTGAAATGGCGGGAAAGAGGCTTTTGAATGTCCTCAGCACAGAGCAGCAATAAACATGTCAGTGTAGGTGAGCTTTTTATTTACTCTCACTAGATCATATAACTTGTCTCTGAATCCAAACGTCACCTGTGTCCACTGATACATACCTTATAATGTGTGTAGTTACTGCCTGTCCATCAGCAGTGGAAAGGAAACAAAATCAGGACAGAAAGTGAAAGAAAAGGACAGAGAACCAGCTGCCACCGCTGTGTCTGGCCAGCCCCTTGCACTGCAGTGTTCAAGTGTGAAACAGGACTCAGAGGTATAGAGATAACACAATTGGGGCTTTTCTTTCATTTTCATTTTCACTTTTGGGGGGAGATCACAAGGTTGCGGGGGACAGACATGGATGGACTGGAAAATGAGTATGATCAGAGTCCATGATGTGAAAATTCCCAAAGAATCAATAAAAATATTTTTAAAAAATTTTTTAAAAAAGCCAGGTTGTAGTGGCTGTGAGTTCAAGGCCAGCCTGGTCTACAGAGTGAGTTCCAGGACATCCAGGGATACACAGAGAAATCCTGTCTCAAAAAACAAAACAAATGAACGAACAACAAACAACAAAAACCAGGACCCACAGTCTCAATGCAAATAATCTCTCAAAAGGAAGACACAATCCAAAGAGGGGGATGAAATTTTTGTACCTGAAATCAAACCAATTGGTTTTGGAGTGGGCTTCCTTTTATTTCAGTGTTTTGTGCTCATGAGTAGCATGTTTAAACAGGCATCAGGGGAAATACCCGCAACGACTCTATTCCACTTAAGGATCACGATCAGAATTTCACTGGGGACGGTTTTCACCTCTGCTTTTCTATGTACTATGCAAGTGGGAACTTAATCAAAGTTGACCTAAATAACTAAAACGACTTAAAGTACTGACCAGTCAGAATGATCAAAGTTGACCTAAATAACTAAAACGACTTAAAGTACTGACCAGTCAGAATGATCAAAGTTGACCTAAATAACTAAAACGACTTAAAGTACTGACCAGTCAGAATGACCTTGCATCCAGTTAGGATGCCAGGCAATGCCTTTGTTCACTGTGGTGACACAGCTGTATGAATGGACAGGTTAGCTTCCAAAGGGAAGACAACTTGTCTCTGCCGAAGGAAAGTCCGCACAAGTGTGACCTGTTAATAAAGAAAATGCTAGGATCAAGGCGCAACCCTCTGTTCTGGAATGTTAGAGCTGTGTGGGAAGAAGGCTCTATTGCAGCTGTTCTCAACCTGTGAGTCGGGACCCCTTTGGGAGTAATATCCCAGATATCCTCCATATCAGATATATGCATTATAATTCATAGCAGTAGCAAAATTACAGTTAGGAAGTAGCAACGAAGTAACCTTATGGTTAGGGTCTCCCCAACATGAACTGTATTAAAGGGTCACAGCATTAGGAAGGTTAAAAACCACTGGGCTAATGATCATCAAATACCCTGATCCACAAAGAGCCCTGCCAAATCTTAAGTAAGAGGAGAGGGGACATAAAGGCACTGTGCTTTGTTTTACATAAAGCAAACTATCATTATTTTATAGATGAAATCTAGAATTGGGGCACAACTGGCCTTCATTTTTTTCATTTTCTTCATTGATCTCTTCTCAAGATTATTTAAACTAAATTTTAATTATGAACAATCTCTATTTTACAGAAAGCACATTCCTCCCAGAGAAGAACCTTTAATAGTGTGAAGATTAAATAACACGCCAAGATGTCAAGTAGAGCTGGATGTGACGCTTCAGTCTTGTAATTCCAGCATTCGGGGGTCGAGGCAAGAGGACCAGGAATTTAATGCTATTCTTGGCTACCTAGCAAGTTCAAGGCCAGCCTAGATAGATGAGACCCCGTTTCAATCCTCCAGACTTTCATCCCACAGAGAAGCCAACTAGCAGCAGGGTGTCAATCAGATGTCAAAAAGGTTTGACTTTTAGTCACTGGCAGGTGGGTTTTTTCAGGGTGTCTGCTTAGAGGGCAAACATAACCAAAACAAGAACAGATCTGTGGGGAAATGCTCAGGAATTTGTCATTACTCAAAGCTAGAGCTCAGCCTGAGGCTGAGTTTAATATTAATCTTGATAGAGGCATGCTGGCACTTGGACAGAGAATAAGAGAAATGCACCAAGGATTTCTTGAACACATGGTTAAAAAAAATCCATTTTTCTAGGGGTTATTTTTCTTCTCCAATAAATGATTAGGAAAAAGAGAGAGAGAAAAGCTTCAAATTGGTGTCAAGCTCTTTCTTCCCACCATTTGGGATTATCTGGAAGATAAATAGGTCTGTTTATAACATATCATTTCTGATGAAGTTGAGAAGATGGAGTGGAGAAATGCAGTGAGCAGGCAGGGGCTGGCAAGAATTGAGTGGTAGTTTTTACAGTGGGGTTTGTCGGGCGATAACAAGCTGCCAATGTATTCTTCCGGATTGAATTTGATACACAAGCTGAGCACAGTCCTTAAGCAATTATACGAGAAAAGAAATGCTACAAAATGATAACCCATCTCTGTGTCCTGCCTGCGGGTTACAGGTAACCACAATTTTCTCATTTGTTCACAAAATGCAGCATACTGTGAAGTAGGGATCATTGTCACATCTGGGGGCTTGTGTTAAATTCCAGTTGTGCAAATTAGATTAGTGGGTCATACATCCTTGTGGCCACAGTGGTTGGCAGAAGCTTTCTCTAGGTGTTCATACAACCTGCAGACATCATAGACCGTGGCTTCAGTGTGGCATTTCAAAACCATGCATTTTGAGTACTGAATTGAATCATTCAGGTTAATTTAAGACATGATGTATTATTCCCTTTCAACCTCACTGCTAATTCTCCCCAGCATAGTCTCAGCCCCAATTTTATTGGTTGGGTTTAAGTCTGTTAAATCTCATTGCTGTGCATAGGACAGGTGACTGCATGCTTCAGACAAAACCAGCCATTCAGTCTTGGTGAACTTCTAACAATAATTTAAAGAGAGGACAGTGGGAAAAATATATGTATAACTCTGTGCTCCCTTCTGGATTGTATTTTTGTTACCATTAGTGCCCATCTGAAAGATATCAGCTCATTCTGCTCTGATGAGGCACTTGACAGGTGACAATACACAGAACAGCTTCAATCTGCTGCTCCCAATGCAGGAAAGAGGTGACATACGCTTTTTTCCATGATGATAGTTTTTGACCACAGTTTTACAAAAAGTCTGCCTTTTGTCTACATGAATGTTTGCAGTGCACTTGTTATCTTTAAGTATCTGCCATGTACAGTATCTCTAGCAAAGTCCTTCACATCTTTAAAAAATCTAGCCTTTAAATAGAGAGAGGTTATATATTTTCCCAACCAAGTCTCAATGTTTTCATTATTCCATTTAGTTTTTAATCATCATTTCCAGATTGATCACAGGACTTGACTTAAGGGAAAGATATTGTTTGGTTCATCATTATCCTCCATACCAAATTCTTTGGAAGTTAAAAGGATTTTTAAGAAATGTTTGCTGAGAGCTGCATTAAGTAAGCCCATCGTGTCAATGACCAAATCTGTTACACATGTATTTACTCTTATGCCCGAGGTAATGTCAGTCCAGTCCAGATGTGTCTTATCACAAACACCACCGACATAATGTGCAATGGGCTGCATCATGCAGCAGAGCAACAGGCTCCCTCACTTCTAGAATATTAACATGCTTAAGGACCACAGCTTATGACATGTGGCATTATTTAGTGAGCTCCTTTACAGGCGCTTAACTGTGCATCTCACGTATTTATTTTCTAGATCCCAAGAACGAATGTTCAGGAAGGGAATTCATTGAGTTCTTTCCAATTTCTATAAGAAACTGAACTAAAATTATGAGCAGTGGGGTGGTAAGAAGACAGGAGTTTCAGGTCTAGCACAGAAATTAGGGAGCAAGATGTACCAGCATTAGTGTAAGGAATGTTCCTCACTTACAGCTACTATGGCAACCTGAATTACCCCAAAATTTCTGTCAATTTAGGTAGTGCTCTGAAGTTAATTTGGTATTAAGTTTATCATATGCTAGGTGAAAATCCCATCCAGAGCTTTTCCCTTGTCTGCTCCTGTCTTAAGACAAAAGTCACAAAAATAGGGTAGGAAAAAAACCACTTAGTTCTTGCTACAGACATCTCTACAACCAGGCAAGTTCTTTGTCCCCACCTCTTCTGTTTCCTGTGGTAGATATCCATGCAGTCTATTCCAAGAGATCTACACAAGGTCTGTAGGGTGGCTGTGGGCACTGAGCGCCCCCACTTATATGTTACATCCCAGATGCCACTTTAATTGTCTGCATGTTCCCCAGACTGACAGACCAGACCCTTGGGATGGGCTTGGAACATTTAGGACATGAGAATCATTCTTTTGTCTCAGCTGATTCTCTGTCTAAAACTGGATGAAAGACAATCTTGGAACTGCAAAATCTCAGTGACAGGTTTGTCCTTTTGTGAAGGAATCCATTACTGTTAACCCAGATGACTATCTGAAACATAGAACATTACAGGGGCAGGGTGATGAAAAATGGGCAAGAAAGGATTCCACAGATGTGTGGTTTAGGAATTAAGATACATATATGCCCATGCCCTCATGAGAACCATTCACTCTCTGCAAAGCCTTTGCCAGCCACTCATTGGATTCAAAGAGCAAACGCTAGAAAGGGGATATACTGTAAAGACACAGCTGTCCAAATGTCTATTTCCTCTCAGTCAAATTCATATGAGGGATTTAGAGCCAAGCAGCAGAGTGTAGACATGCAGCTCGGTCTAGGCAGTGAGACTTGCTGTG
Source organism: Peromyscus californicus insignis (assembly GCF_007827085.1). Lineage (NCBI taxonomy): Eukaryota > Metazoa > Chordata > Mammalia > Rodentia > Cricetidae > Peromyscus > Peromyscus californicus. Next base: position 129,386,362 of record NW_026294562.1, on the reverse strand, counting down.
GAGCAGATCATTAGTTCTTGCAAAGTGCCAATGTTTGAGTTAAAGATCTATCTGCTCATCTCTAAGAGCCTTTACTAACTCAGAGGTTTTGTCTACTTATATAAATAGTACTATGCTCACAATATAAGTTTAAAGAGTCAGCACCAAAAACATCCATTTATCCTCGTAATCAATACAAAGAAAAATCTTAAAAACACAGAGCAGTAGTCTGTAGGTAGAGTTTTCCTGCCTGGCCCACAGTCAGGACAAATCTCTCTCACCTGCCAGTCCCACAGCTTTTCAAACCCAACCAAGTAAACACAGAGGCTTATTTTGCTTACAAACTGTATGGCCGTGGCAGGCTTCTTGCTAACTGTTCTTACAGCTTAAATTAACCCATTTCTATTAATCTATACCTTGCCACGTGGCTTGTGGCTTACCGGCATCTTCACATGCTGTTTCTCATCGTGGCAGCTGGCAGTGTCTCTCTGACTCAGCCTTCCACTTCCCAGCTTTATTCTCCTCCTTGTCCCGCCTACACTTCCTGCCTAGCCAATGGCCAATCAGTGTTTTAATTATTGACTAATCAGCAACACATTTGACATACAGAACATCCCACAGCACTTCCCCCCCTTTTTTTTTTAAAAAAAAGGAAGGTTTTAACCTTAACAAAGTAAAATTACATATAATTTGGGAATTTGGGCGTAGCTTCTCTTACTACTTCCTGCTGGAGGGGGGCGCTGTATCTTATGGGGATACAAAGAAAATTTTAGGATCATGGAAAAGTCCATGAGGGTGTATCGTCTGAGCCAGTTGCCTTCAAACCATTCTGGATGTTGGATCATCTGGGCCATGGTGTCATCGGAGACCTTTCAGGGGGTCTTGGCTGGTCAAACCTGATGTATCTTAATCTGGAACAAATCCATAGCCTTTGGCTTTCTGTGGGAACAAAAGCAGAAACTCTTTTCCGAAGCAACATATCCTTATATCCAAATTTTGAAGTCAAGGTACCTTTAAAATATACATTTTGGCATAACTCAACAGCTTTTACAATCAAATGTTTTTCTGCAGTTAAAAATCCCAAAGACAACACAATCCAGATTCTCTGTGTAATATTCATCTTCACGTGGCTTATTTTTTATATTAATTTTACTGTCTCTTTAAAGACTTTATTTTTTAAAACTATGTATTTATTTCTATAACTCTATATATCACCTTTTTTGTCTCTTTCAAGCCTACGTATCTTTTACACACATTGTAAACTATTACATCTGAATCTGTCTTATTGTGAATCTATTGCCTTAAACTGCAGCAGCTGTGGCTGCTGGATCCACCCACCTCAGCTTCCCAACATGGCCATGGTTTACCCGCCAGCTCTGGGAGCTATCGGGGGTCTATGCTTTTAGCCAAGCAGCGTGTAGCCCAGAAACCTCCCCTTTTGCTCTGCACCAGCAAAGGCTAAATCCACTATGCAGCTCAAAGTGCCACTTGCAAAGGCCTCATTCCCGCCATAGGCAGGTGGAGCACGCACGCTAGGAACCCACCAGTAGCTCAAACCAGCAGCTGCCGCTCATTTGAGAGAGACAATTAGGAACTGTTTTTAGCTCCGTTTTAGAATCTTTTCTCAGGTTTTTAGGTGGAAACTCTTGCCACCACGTTGGACGCCATTTGTAGGTAGAGTTTTCCTGCCTGGCCCACAGTCAGGACAAATCTCTCTCACCTGCCAGTCCCACAGCTTTTCAAACCCAACCAAGTAAACACAGAGGCTTATTTTGCTTACAAACTGTATGGCCGTGGCAGGCTTCTTGCTAACTGTTCTTACAGCTTAAATTAACCCATTTCTATTAATCTATACCTTGCCACGTGGCTTGTGGCTTACCGGCATCTTCACATGCTGTTTCTCATCGTGGCAGCTGGCAGTGTCTCTCTGACTCAGCCTTCCACTTCCCAGCTTTATTCTCCTCCTTGTCCCGCCTACACTTCCTGCCTAGCCAATGGCCAATCAGTGTTTTAATTATTGACTAATCAGCAACACATTTGACATACAGAACATCCCACAGCACTAGTCACTGCAGACAGGCATTTCTTACAGTTGTTCACTGAGGCACCTTTTCTTTCCTTGCCTCTCCCTCTTCCTGCCCCTGCACCAGCCTAAATCACCTGCAGTTCTTACTGCCCTTGTTTCAGGAAAGTCGTGTTAGCATAACATCACACCTTCCAGAAATTTCCTTGATGACATATATATATATATATATATATATATATATATATATATATATATATATACATCTGCACACTCACAGATTTTTGTTTATATCCAGATATCTTCATCTTTCTTTTCACACTTAAGATCTCAAAATAAACCCTCAGAGTCATGTGACATTGTTACTAGTTTTAAATGGCTACAGACAGACTCACGGGGTCTATGCATTTTAGCTCATTAAGTTACAATACTACTGAAATATATTTACACTTATTTTCAGTTTTCCCCCCAAAGACAATGTATCATGACTAGCCTAGTGCAGATTGCCTAGCAACCACTCAGAAAAAGCAATTACTTGCTTCCACATTCCAAATGGGGAAGCTACAGCTAGGAAGTTATCTAATATGCAAATATCACACCATCAATCCAGTTTGACTCCAATGCCATCTTTTTCATCAGACTACACGACACTATTTTGAGCATCACTATTCACTTTTTGAATATTCTATCTAGAAATATGTGTGACTGAAGTCAATGAGTGCAGGAAGTACCTATTAAAATTAAATACAGTTTGGGGATTTAAGAAATGATGGTTTTTCATATTTCTTAATATGGTTGTTGCTAAAATAATTATTGTTTATTAAAAATGTGAATCTTTAAGGCAAATTTAATGAAGTACCATTTCAAAGGAACAACTTCCAGGATGGGATACTTCAAACTGTCTGGTGATATATAAGGAACATTAGGATTTTGGATTGTGAGCAGACGTATCAGATTAAACAGAGATAAACCTCCCACTGTCTGCTGTGGATAAATAACACTTGGGAACGATAAACAATAATGAACAGAGATGGACTGATGAGATTCCTGGGGAGAGTGACACAAACAAGAGAGATCATAATGATCTTAACTTTTCCCAGTCCTTTCCCAGTTAACCATGGAGGGAAATAGAGACCACACACAGGAAGTGATTGCCTTGTGGGAGTAAAGGCAGAATTTGGATTTTCAAGCTTTCATACTGTAGACAGTGATCTAAAAGGCAATGTCCTATATAAGGCCTGAATTAATTCACCTTATTTCTTGGCAGATTTTTTTAAGTGAAATATGGTAAAGTGGATCCAAAGATGAGTGGGCTGCAGCATCTGGTAGGCCTTTGGTGCAGCAGAAATTTCTGCAGCTGCATTGGTAGGAAGACAAGAACAGAGTGCATGAAGATGTTCAGTTGATGCACCAAAAGGCCAGGCACATGGAACAAAGTCTACAAACTCATTAAAATGGCCGCACTTTAACAGGCTGAAAAGAAGCATCAAACTTGAATGTGTCAAACCCAAGCACTAGGATCAAACACTAATCAGATGACAGTGAACCACTGGGTCTGTCCATTTCCCAGGGGACATTCAGCACTGAGAGGAAGATGTGCTATCCACAGCTACCAAACTGTGTATCTACAGTGACATGGAGCCAGGGAACATGAATAAAAATCAAGTACTAGGTAAGTGATCACAGAGAAGGTATTTCTTAGAAGGTCAGAGTTGATAAGACCCACAGGAGACACAGATACTTGATGAAGATGTTTTAAAAGTGGATAAAAAGAAGAGAAAATTAACAGAGAACAGGGATCTGTAAATTACTCTACAAGTGAGAAAAATATCCCACCTGGTAGTGGAAAATGAAGTTGTGGGTTTAGACAATTAGGCCAGGTGATTAGTGGACTGAAAGACAGGCCAGCAACAACATCAAAACTGAAAAGTGGAAAGAAAAAGGTGAAAGACAAAAATCCTAACAGCCATGGTATCAGTGTGCAACCAGCATAGGATAGGAGAGGGGTATTAAATATGAAGAAGACAGAAGAAGGACACTACAGGAAACATTAAAGCGTATCCCAGGGCAAAGGAAGATATTAAAAAGAAAAAAAATTCAATCCCAGAGACAAGCAAATAACACAAACAACATAAATATTGTATTAGTTACTTTACATGTTGCTCAGACAAACTCCCTGACAGAAGAACTTAGGGAAGGAAGAACGCATTCTAACTGGCAGTTAGAGGGCCAGTCCTTCATGGTGGAGAAGTCAGGGAGGCAGGAGGTTGAGGCAGCTGCTCACACCCCATCCATCGTCAGGCAGCAGAGAGAAATGAATACTAATGCCAAGCCCACATTTTCCTTTATTTCCATTCCAAGACTCCAGACCACACAACAGTGCCACCCACAGTTAGGGTGGGCTTTCCCAACTCAGTTGGCATATTCTAGGAAATCGCTCACAGGCATGCTCAGAGAGGCTGGTCTCCTGGGTGATTATAGATTTTGAGAAGCTGGCAATCAATATTAACCACCCCATATATATTGAAATTAAAGTATTCATCTTTTCAAGGGCAGTCTGCAGTTAAAGGTAATAGCAGTGTCCTGTGGCAGATGCTAACACACACAGAAGTGCATTTTATTAAAGACAGCTGAGTGGTGGGGAATATCAGTAAACTGTTACAGTTTCTTTTGCCACAGGTGAAGGAGGCGGGGCTACTGAAAATCACACCACAGGTGCACAAAAAGTATTACAATAAAGTCTAAACAGAGACCAAAATAACAAAAGAGAGAGTTGGAGACAGCATGCTGTGGAAGGGGCCACAATGCCATCCTGAAATTAAATCAATACAACAGAAAGAAAAATAAAAAGGGATTCAAAGACACAGAAAACAAACACCAACCTAGCAGATTTAAGAACTGAGCATACCATTCAGTGGTAGAGAACTTGCCTACCACGAGAAAAGACCCAGCACTGAGAAAAAAGAGGATGACTGATTCAATCACCCATATCAATGAAAGTGTGGAACGTAAGAGGTTTAAAGATTTTGATTGCCCATAAGACATGATAACATTTGGTTTAGAATAAGACAAGATCCAAATAGATTCTACCTCTAAGAAACACCTAGCTAGATTTCAGAACAAATACCCTGTCAGGTTTTTTTTTTTATTATAAAGAGGTCGATTCGATGATTATAAATATTTCTGTACCTAAGGGAGCATAAAAATATTGAAGTGAAAACTGACAGAATTAAGAGAAAAAAGACACCAAAAAGTCTCCAACTCTTCAGATTTTCTTCAGTCCCCTTCCCTTCTCCCCTCCCCTCTCTCCTTCCTTCTCCTCCTCTCCCCTCCCCTCTCCTCTCCTGTCTCCTTCCCTTTCCTCCCCCTCTCTTCTCCCCTCCCCTGCTCTCCCCTGCTCTCCCCACCTCTCCCCTGCTCTCCCCGCCTCTCCCCTGATCTCCCCCTTTCCTGCTATGCTTTCCTTGCCCCCTCCCTGTCTCCTTCTCTCCCCCTCTCCCTCTCACACCCCCTTACTCACACGTCATCACCGTTCAGTGGTAGGACAAGCAGACAGAAAATTAGTAAGCACATGGAAGATGAACAATTTTGTGAACTGGTCTCATCTATTTGACCTAATTTATAAAGAATTGTCTCAAAGACTGGCTGGCTCATATTTTTATGTTCTTACCAAGTATCCATGGAGATTTCACAAAGAGCTCCTATATTCTGGGCCACGAAACAAATCTCAATTTATATAAAAGGACTCAAGACCTCCAAAGTCCATTACTTTGTCACAATGGAATTTAATCAGTAATCAATAGCAGAACATACTTGAAAGGCTCTGCATATTTGGAAATGAAGCTGCACACTTGTATATAAGCTATAGCATAAGAGAAAGGAAATGAAAAGGAATTGGAAAAGTGTTTCAAATGGAATGAAAATAGTAATGCCATTTCTATTTCCAACACTGAATGCAAAGAGCTCCGAACGGAACAAAGGCCCAATCAGTGGCTGCACTTCAACCTGTAAGGGGACTGGGTGTGACAGGTGATTTCCATGCTGGGGACACATGCACATCTCAGAGCTAAGGGACAATCTTCCCACAGAGTGACTGGAGCACTGATTCTGGGACATGCACCCCTATGCCAAAATACAGAAATACGCAATCCCCTCATGAAAATCATGTTGTACTTCTTTGTAATATATACATACATCCTCTCATGCACTTTAAAGCATGTCTAGATTACCACTAACAATACATGCAATGTCAGTTCTATGTAGATAGTGGTTACACTTTTTGTTTAGAGACTAATGGCAGGAAGAAAACATCTGTGCATGCTCCCTTCTTTGGTTTGTGGAATCTGCAGATGTGGATCCCATGGATATGCTTGGTGTAAAAGACCCTGTAATAATAAAATGGAGGAATACTTCTGACCAATCGCTGCGGGCTTAGTGTGGAAATCACATCATGGGAACAACTCTTGGAGGATTCCTTCTTATGGGAGCATTGAAGGATTGAACCTTCAGGAACCCAATGAAGTTCACACAGGGAAAAGCCAGCAAAGATGCCTATGACGGCGAATGGGAAGAGAAATCGAGAATGGCAGCATGTTAGGCAAGGAGGCATGCATCAGAGTGATGGCCAACTCCTTCATTAAACTATCTCCTCCTTGTTTTACACTGAGTAAGGAAATCACAAGTTGCTCCTGTCCAATCAGAAAGGGAGAGTCATTATAACCTAGGATACTCTCCCTGATCCTCAAAACCACTGCCAGCTACAACTACCATGTAGCATGGATAGCCCACAAAAATTTTCCCCCAGTGGTTGCTATGTAACCTCCTGTTTGCCATATTTAACCAGTAAGGGAAATTTTAAGGGAAAAATCAATCCCATTGTCCACGACTCACTTCATCCATCAGCTGGGCATGATTTGGACTGATTCAACCTTAATGACATTTCTAGGCCTGGTTTACACAAAAGAAGCTCCCCACAAGAAAAACCCTCTAACCTTCCCCGGGGCAGTCCTCACTTACAAAATCAAGTGCCACTCAGAGTATGCTTTCATTTTCTCAACACTTACCCTTGCTGGCCCATTGTGCTTGTCTCCAAAGTCTTTTACTAATGAGACAAAGGAATGATTCCTACTGCTCCTGCCAACATCTCCTACAAGCTAATCATTGTGAAATACACTTGCAGGATATCTCTTAGCAAAGCCCTATATTCTGGGGAAAATGGTGCTTGGCCCTACTTTAGCTGGAGAAAAATGCAAAACAAGAAGAGAGAACCAAATCTGTGACTTGGAGAAACACCTGTGAATAGCACGGCTTAGCTATCAGGTTCACTGAAAGGTTGTAAGATTGGTAAATGCTTCCCTATCATTGGCACTTAGCCATACTCCGTGAAGGTCCCATGTGGGGACAGTGGATTACAGTGGGAAAGCGTCCAAACATTGCCTCCCTGAGGGAGAGGACTGAGGGAAGCCCAAAGCCAGAAAGAAGTACAGTAGAGGGCTGTGCAGGTTAACTGTGTGCCATAGCACATAGAGTAGCTGGTCTACTAGCTATGCAAAAGTTAAATCTTTACAATTAAAAAAAAAAACTACTTTTCTCAACCTCTATTACCTGAGGCAACATGCCCTGCTTTCAACAGCTAGAAGATTTGTCAAAAGGCACGCTGAAGCAAAGACTTTAAAGACAGAGGTACGGACTCAGACACTGAATGTCCAAAGAGTATTGTATACGTTAGGAACGTCAGTGGGAAAATCAGGCAACAATATGAGAAAAGACAAACTATGTCAGCAGAGATACAACATTCTAAGAGTTAAGGGAAATGTTACAAATAAAGTTTTAAAATTTTATTATTAAAAAAGAGAAGAAAGCATTGGAGGGTCTCACTGGGAGACTGGATACAGCTGAAGAGAGATACAGTAAATAGGAAGGTGAGTCCAAAAAGATGTCTGAAACAGAAATGTGAGAAGAGGGAGGGAGGGAGGGGGAGAGGGAGGGAAGGAGGGAGGGAGGGGGAGAGGGAGGGAGGGAGAGAGGGAGGGAGGGAGGGAGGAGGACGACCAAAGACGATATGGCAATTTACCAAGACTAGAGCGACTCAGCAAGGTTAAAAGAATGAACCCAGCAGAATCAATATTTGAGATACAAGATCAATATTTGAGATAACGTAGTCACCAAGTACTTTCCAAAATTAAGGGCATATCAAGTGAGAGATTCAGAAAAGTCGAAGAACAGCAACTGGCATAAAGACTCAAATCATAGAACTGGATACAGCAAGTTCCCTGTAGAATATCAAAGACACAAAGACATTTTTAAATAAGTCAATGAAACCGGGAAGTGGTGGCACACATCTTTAATCTCGGCACTCGGGAGGCAGAGGCAGGAAGATCTCTGTGACTTCAAAGCCAGCCTGGTCTACAGAGTGAGTTCCAGGACAGGCTCCAAAGCTACACAGAGAAACCCTGTCTCAAAAAAATAAAAATAAAAATAAAAGGAGTCAATGAAAATTTATCAGTAGAGGATCATAGACAAACAAAACAAAGCAAACAAAAATAAAACAGGAAACTTCTTATCAGCAGCCAGGCAACCAGGAACAGAATGGAGTAAGATATTTTATAGGTTTAAAGAAAATTGTAGTAACCTAGAACTTTATATCCAGGGATACTAACTCTCAAAATTCAGGGAGAAATACAAAAGACAATAAATCTGAACTTGATGATGAATTTTTTCTGCAAGAGACATTCAAATGGAAATATCTCAAACATAAATGTAATTAAGTAGAGAAGTATTTTTCAGTGACAAGAAAAATGAACTAAGCCAGCAGATAAGATCTACTTAGAGATCATCAGAGGAGAAACAAAGATATATAAAATATTTTAACTTTTTTACACATTTAAGAAAGCAGTAATAATAATACTTTACAACATATGAATTAATTAAATGAATGTCAGGGATATCACATGTGATAGATTAGGGGTATTCTTTCATAAGGATGATACTGTACCACAAATAAAACAATACATTGCTGTTTAGAAGAGGTCTTAGAGTAGCATAAATGTATAGTTCAAATCCTGAGAATCATTATGTTTTTTCAAATACAGTATAATTAATAGACTGATGGAAAATAGAAAATGGAATCATATAAAAGACATGTAAAATTGGAGAAGTCAGAACAACAGGAAAACAGAACCAGAATACAGTGAGGAGAAAACAGAGCATAGTAGATAGCTTTTGTGGTTTGAATGTGAACTGTCTCCCAGAAAGCCATGTGTTAATGGTTGGCTACCAAACACAAGGCTTAGGACAAGTGCCTGATCACACAGGTTTTTACTGTCCTAATAAAGTAGTCCACTGAACTTGGAAGTCAATGGCATCCTTAGGAGGTGTTACAAGCTAGAGATTGGAACCTGGTTCGAGGAAGTGGTCCCCCGGCATGTGGCTTTAAGGATGTATCTTTGTTTGTTTGTTTGTTTGTTTATTTTGTTTTGTTTTTGTTTTTCGAGACAGGGTTTCTCTGTGTAGCTTTGGAGCCTGTCCTTGAACTCACTCTGTAGACCAGGCTGGCCTCGAACTCACAGAGATCTGCCTGGCTCTGCCTCCCGAGTGCTGGGATTAAAGGCGTGTGCTACCACCTCCCGGCTTAAGGATTTATCTTGTCTAGCCCTTTCTAGTTTTCTTTGCTTCCGGATTGCAGGGAGGTGAGCCACTTTCTTCTGCCCTGCCCTTCCTTCAACCTTGCCACGGACCTACAAGCAATGGAGCCAGGCAACTATAGCCTGAAATGTCTGGAACCACGAGACCAAATAAACCTTTCCTCTTTTTAAATTACTTATCTCGAGTATTCTGTCACAGCAATGGAAATGAGAATAACACATTAGTGCTCCACCATATCAATTATTACCGTAAACTTGAGGGGTCTACATAACAACATGTAAAAGACGGAAATGGTTAAATTGAATAAAAAATAAAACCTATAATAAACTCACTTTAAGTATGATGATGCAGAGAGATTAAAGTAAGGTGATGGGTAAATACATACAAGGAAAACCACTCCAAAGGAAGCTAGAAGGGGTATGTTAAGTACATATTAGGTCACACTTAGATCAACTGTCATAACACAGAGGGCTAGATAATTCCCTAATATTTAAATGGCATCAACATGTTTGTATATAACATGCACCAGAGAAAAGGGAATGAAGGAGCACAGGACGGTGACAAGATGCAAGGTACACACACAAGCAGGTTGCTTTCCATATTCCAGCAATAAGCAACTGAATGTGAAATGTAACAGAAAACACAAGTTGAAAACAAGAGCCAAAGTGCAATACTTGGGTATGAGTCTAGACAGTATAAATGGTCTCTAGTTGGAGCCCTAATAAAGTTACAGCCCATGTAAACAAAAGAAGCAGTATTATGTGCTCAGGTACCGGAAGACATGGGCTTGTTTGGTGTTCTGAGGCTGTGTTGTGTGTTTGCAGTTCTTACATGTTCCTTTGTCTGTGCAAGGCATGCTTTGTCCCTCCTGTACTAATTTTGGGAAAGCTATTTTGTCTCATACACATGGGACTTTCCTGTTTGACTTCACTAGCCTTCTTTTCGTTTCCCTTCTTTGTGCATTTTCAGTATTTGCACTGTATGTCACAATTAATATTGTAAGTTGGTTAAAATCTCACTTGAATTAATACCCAGTCAACCTCATTTGTCACACAAAAACTCTACTCATGTATCTTCTCTGTACCTGTATATTGCTATATTCACAAATGATACGAGATATTCCACATTGTGCAATAACTGCTCTCTAAGGTGATTGTTTCATTCATGTGAATTTTGGTAATCGAAAGGCGTGAGACCTTGAAACCCAAAATACAGTGATACCGAGTTTTTACATCCGTCCGTTATCTTCCTCCATGTGGTAAGTTTGTTTTTTTGTTATTTTCACTGTTTTGCTATTGGTTTGCCACATGGGCTTAGCTTCCTACCTAGGGCCCTTTCACCACAGTGCAGACTTCTCCAGTAATTCTTGTGAGACAGGTTTATAAAGTGATGGAATCCATTAGGTTTGATTTATTGGGGGATGTATTAACGTCTTCTTAAAAAAAAAAAAAGTATTTTTAATGTAAGTGTTTCATTAGTTCTGAGTAACGTTGAGAGTTTGGGAGCCAAAAATGTTCTTAAAAACTGAAACTTCTTACTATGTTTTTCTTCTGGTCTCTCTAGTTTAATGTCATTGCCCAGAGTGATCTTGAAGGCATTTTCTGGATTTTCATCAGATCTAAATCCAACTGACTGGACATCTTCTGCATGCCCTTTCTGACAGGTTCAATAGTGAAATCATCCTCAGCAGAATATTCACGGATGGGCTTTTCTTTGGGGGACATATTTGCTAGAATTCAGGTTTTCCATAGAGAGATTGACAGACATGGTTGGTGCTGCGCTTCCACTGTCTATGGCTTTTAGAGCAGCTGTTTGGTCATCTCCTGTTTTTCAGGTGCTTCTTCAACAGACTCTTCTTCCTCATTTTCTCCTTGTCCCTCTTCATCTTCCTCCTTGGCCATGCTCTTAGATTCCACAACAGTGACTTTTGCAATAACGTTCTTCCCTTTGCCTGGTGTGGTCTCCACAGTGTCTCCTTTGAGGCCATCCTCTTCTTACCCCCATCATCCTCTTCACCCTCACCATCATCGTCTTCCTCACTTTGGTCCTCTGATGCACGAGCGGCAGCCTCTTCTTTCACTACTGCTGGCTCAGACCTCTCCTTGTCTTTGTCTTCACCCTGCTCCTCTTCACTGCCATCTTTACCCTCCTCTTCCTCTTCACCACCTTTCTTCCTGGCATTCTTGCCATACTTTTGCTCCTTGGCTGGACTGACCATTTTCTTTTCCCTCTGGGGTTACTGCCAAGGCCTTCCCTGGCTTTGCTCTCTTCTTGCCAGGTGTTGTGGCTAGTTTCACTGACGTAATTGTCTTTATGGTTAGTATGGCTGCCACCTTTTTGCTTCTTAGCAGGTGGGCAATGGCAGCATTTTGGGTTTTGTTCTGTTTGTTTTCTTTTTGGAAACAAGCCCCTTGTTTGCTAGGGCAATGTTGATCTTCTTGCCTTTTCTCTGAGCACACTCTCCTCTCCAGTACTGTCATCCTCTCCACCTTCCAATGTGTCTTCATCTTCGTTGTGTTTTTCTGTCTTCTTGGTAGGAGAGCCTATTATCTTGGAGTCCTTCGATTTTTACTGGCCTTTCCAAGTATCACAGTGATGGCAGTTTATGATTATGGAGTATCTGGCAAGTGAGTGCAAGATGAGGCTAAGGAAACACAAAGAACATTGATGGCAGCTGCAGGGATGTCCTGGTGTCTTGAATTCTTCCTCTTTATCCTCTTCCAGGATTCCAATTATGTGTGAGCTGGTACACTCCAGCACATGTCCACACTTCCCACAGAGTCTTCTTTTATTTGTTTTTATGCTTTTTGTTTTCTGCTCTCAGACTTGATCACTTAAACTGCTCTATTTACTAAGCTCGCCAGTTATTTCCTATACCTACTTCAATCTGCTGCTAACATTTTTGTTTCAGATTTTGTATTTTTGAACTCCATATTTCTGACTTATTTTAATAATTTCTTATTCTTTCCTGTCATCTGTATTTGACATGATGTATTTCTCCTGGTTTTCTTTAGTGTTGTCTGTGTTTTCCTTTATCTCTTTGAGGGTATTTAGAATTTTAGATGTAAGGTTTCATCCAGGAGACAACTATCTGGCCATGCACAGGAAACATTTCTACGAATGTGTTTCCTTATAGATGAGCCACATTCCATTTTTTTTTGCATGCCTTGCACTTTACTGTGGAAATCGAAACAATGTTTGGTACTATAATGTAGGCACTCTGGGAATCAGACCACACTCCTTCCCTGGGAACTATTCTTGCTGCTTATCATGGACTGTAATTGCCTTTTGAGGGGATTGCTAAACTTCTTACCTGAACTGGAGTCTCTTTTTGTTAGCTTAGTAGTAAGCTAGTGGGTTTACAGAGATTGTCTTATAAACCCAGATTCCCAAACTAGAAACCAATCATTAGCACTCTCTTGGTGATTGAACTATCCCGGAGTTAGGTAATCCCTCTATAATGCTTCACAAAGCAATTTACAAAACTTTTATAAGGATTTTGTCATATGACTTTCCCCAGGGAGATATAAAGAATTATCTATCTTTTCACTCCAAACACAGAGCTAACCAACAGATGACAGAAAGGATTTTTGTCCAAGAGTTTATTGGTGGTGCATTCAAATGCAACCACAGTCCCAAGCAGTTCTCTCATGGAGGTGCATGATGGATGTGTCCCAACCACAGCATGGACAAATCAGGGGGAGATTTTGCTGAAATGTCCTCTCAACAATGTTCAAGTTCTCATCCCTGCTAGCCTGTTGTTTGTCTGTTATGTAACGTCGGGAAGGGGATAGATCACATGAATGTCTCATGAAGTCTTATGAGGAGCCCCATAATTCCCACGAGCTGCCCTTCTCCCTATGTCAAGAAATATTAATGGGCCCCCTTGGGAGGGTCTCATCAGAGCGATCACAACTCTTCTCACCTAGGAAGGTAATGGCCATGCCCAACTCGGATCAAATAGCTACAAAGACAGTCCTCCACTTTCTCTGGCTCTGACATACGTTGCCCCCTGTGTCCAGTGATCGTCCTAGAGCCTGGGAGAGGTGATGTAGATTTATGATTATTCTCTTCCATTTAGGGCTGAGGTTTGAGCTGCTGTGACACAGCAACAGTATGGACCACAGCAACAGATAACCACTACCAACAGTTAGACTCATTGTGAATCTCCATGGTAACTACTCCCACTGTAAAATAAGTTTTCTTCAACTTCACCTGACAACAGCCGATGTCCACAGGCATACACAAATGTTCTGAATATGTCTTAGTTTGTTTTATGCTGTGCTAACAAAATATCATGGCAGAAGCAATTTAAGAAAGGAATTGGTTTTTTCCCCCCTTTGGTTTTTTTGTTTGTTTGTTTGTTTTGTTTTTTTGTTTTTGGTTTTTTGAGACAGGGTTTCTCTGTGTAGCTTTGCGCCTTTTCTGGAACTCACTTGGTAGCCCAGGCTGGCCTCGAACTACAGAGATCTGCCTGGCTCTGCCTCCCGAGTGCTGGGATTAAAGGCATGTGCCACCACTGCCCGGTGAGGAATTGTTTCTTTTAGCTCATAGTTAAAGGTGCAGTTCACCATGGCAGAAAAATCAAAACAGGAGCTTGAAACAGCTGATCACATTATTTTCTGCAGTCAGAAGGCAACAATGAATGCACACTACTGCTCAGTCCAGGATCCACCACATATGGGCAAGTCTTCCTATCTCAATTAATGTAATCAAGATAGTCCTCACAGATAGGTGCAGAGGCTCATCTCCCCCTGACCAAATTCTATCACATTGACAATTAATACTGTCATTAGTATTATAATATACTAATACCATCACAGAGGAGAATTCATTTAATAGCCACATCATATCACTTTAATAGAACAAGAGCTCCTTGCTAAAGCCTGTTTTCCCAGTCACAGACTTTTGTTTAGGCTTCCAGTAGCAAATATAGATTCTCTCCTGTGAAAAGAACCTTAAACAGTTGGAAAATAATTGCCACATGTGGTGGTTTGAATAGTTATGGCCCCTGTCGATGCATGTGTAAGAATTCTAGGTCTATAGGGAGTAGTACTATTAGTAGGTGTGGTCTTGTTGAAGTAGGTGTGGCCTTGTTGGAGGAAGTGTGTACCTATGGGGGTGGGCTTTGAGGTCTCATATGCTCAAGCTATGTCTAGTGTGGGACACAGTTCACTTTCTGTTGCCTGTGGATCAAGATGAGAACTCCCAGCTACCTCTCTAGAACCATGTCTGCCTGTATGCTTCTTGCTTCCCTCTATGACAATAATGGACTAAACCTCTGAAACTGAAAGCCATCCCCAATTAAATGTTTTCCTTTGTAAGGTTCCCATGGTCACAGTGTCTCTTCACAGCAATAGAAACCCTAACTAAGATACCACACTTATAACACTTACAACAGTTGTATCAATATAGCATCATGAGGCATGTAACCAACATCAGTAGCAATAATAGCCTATAAGGTGGTCATCAGGCATGCAAACAATATCAGTAGTAATAGCCTATATTGTGGTAGGGAGTCTCAGGGACTTCTTTAAGCCCACAACTATACTTGTATCCCTGGTACTTAGATTTACAATGAACAACCTTATGCCTTCTGAGAATCTCTTTTCCATGTGCCCTCACTAAAACTCTTTAACTTCTAATGTTACTGTTCTTCAAAAGGCAAATCTAGTAGCTAAACAAGGATGAGCATTATATAATGAAACATTTTTACCAGAGCAAAACCTATTGAAAGTTCACTATTGTAAATTCCAAACAAACATAAATATATGGTGGGACTCGGTAATTAAGGGTGTACAAAAAACAAAACCAACCCCAAAAATCATCAAGAAGGCCCAACAAATGAAGAAAAAACATATCACTTGTCTCAACTGCTGTAAAAAGAATAATATTGGTGACTGTAGCATGGATCTGGGACATCAGGCCATTTAGCCCTCCACAATCTATAGTCACTCTCCATAAGCAATTCAACCTCCTCACCCACCACAGATAGCCATTAAAAGGGCCTTGGGCTAATTTCTCAGCCTTGCAGGTTACTACTACTTCTAACCATGACTAACTGACTATTCCTACTGTTTGTACCCTTAGGCAAAATTCTGTAGAATTAGTATGCCCCAGCAGTCCATCCATTCCTAGCATACTTTCTGGCAGAGGATAAATATATATAGTGTATTCTTTCAGAGTGGGAGACAATTGCCCACTTCTAAGACAAGTGAAATACTTTTATATGATCTACCCTGTCTCCATATCCAACCACTCGTGTTCATTGCTCCCAGTGCTCTTGGAAGGTTGCTATGAATTAAAATACAATCACCAATAACACCCAAGGTCAAGCACCATATCATGCATATTTGGTGCATATCAATGGAGCACCAAAATCTGCAGGACAACACAGGGCCTCCATTTACCTTCAGATGTAGCCAACTTTAGTCACCATATATGGTAGCAGCTGGGGTGCTCCCAATGCCGTAACCACATGACCTTCCTCCATGGCAGAAGGTGGTCCCACCTTCCACCCATGTTTCTGGCTTTAAAGATTTCCCACCCTCCAGGCACAGTACTTAGCTATCTGTCCTCCCCCCGGCCCCCAGGAATGCTGCTACAACACATTCTTTCTACACTTGCTTTTGAGAGACCCTGATAGGCTCCTTGGTCCGCTTTCCTTTTCTCTGTATTGAAGGTTGGCCCTGAGAGGCACCTCTACTACTACTACTTTTGCCTCATTCTTTCCTTCCTTGGCTCCATGCTTTGTATCCTGGACTGGGCTCTTTAACAAAGACCTAATCTGTTCTCTCTTACCCTTATGACCCCTAGGTATAAGAAATAGCCAGCCTGTACCTTCATCTCACTCTCCCTATCACCCAGTTTATCTGCCAGATCATACACTAACATGGAGGAGAGCGTCTGTTTGTACTTTTCCTCTTGTAATTTTTTCCCTAAGTGGGCAAATTCCCTCTGGGCAGAAAGCTCAGCTTCACTTGCATATCTTGTCATCTACAGAAGGGGCAATGCAGCTGTCGCTACAGCTAGGGGGCACAACATCCCCTGCACATAAAGGAAGAGGGCCACCCTGGGACTCACCCTGCAGCATTCCACCCCCATTCACTTTTAATTCAGTCAGTCCCTGCTTAGGCTCCAAGTGCCACATGACCTTTTCTGGGAAGATATGAAGAAATGCCTATTCACCCCAGCTCGAAAAGGCACCAACAGACGGAAGAACTGATTCTTTTCAGGTCTAGCTTGGGGAACCCGTCTATTTATTTGGGTTACTGACAGGCATTGGTGACTCCAATGCTGCTATAACTCCAGAAAGTTCCCTAGGGGAGTGGGGAGTGCAGGCTGCTCCCAAACCAGAGAGCCTCCTTGCCAAGTGTTTGCTTTGCATACTTGAAGGAGGGGCCTCACAAGGATCCCACAAATACTTGTGAGACTAGGGGTGTCTTGAGACTTGTAAGCTCATTGGTCCTGGGAGCCTCCCATCCCTCTGTGGGTGAATGTTAAAGGGTTCAAGATTGTAAGGTGACCATTCAGGAGGTCACACCTACACTGTAGTTTTAATTTCTGCTTCCATAACCTCAGTTGAAAGCTTAGGGTCCCCTCAAGTGTTCCCGGAGCATGGAGCCAGCCTTGGCATGAGGACAGCTTTCTACATACTTCTCTACACATATAACCACCAACCAGGACACAGAATTCCTGAAGACTCAACAATTGATTCTTTAGAATTGCTGCTGACTGGTGTGATTTCCCGAACTTCAAGACACTACTGATTTATTAGTAAGTAAACATGAAAAGCAAGAGGTGAAAATGTCTAGCAAGAGTGACTTAAAGGTAATATTCATTTAAGGTTTATAATAAAATGTTCACAGCATTATTATTCATGACTGCCCACACTTGAAAATAACCAAAATATCTTTCTTCAGAGAAAAGGATACAAGTGTGTGGCATCTACCCAATGGAATATAGCTGGGAGAGTAAAACGAATAAGCTGTTGATGCATGTAATCACATGAATGAATGCCCCACATAATCAGTTTGTCAAAGTCAGAGTTGCTAACTTGGGCTGGGATGATGTATTGTGGGGCTGTCCTGTGCACTGTAGGCTCTTGGGACACAAAATTGCTTTTTCTCCACTAGATGGCAGTAACACCTTTCCCTCCAGAGTCAGACCAGCTTAAAACATCTCCACCTGGCCAAAAGTTCCTGGTTAAGTACCACTGCGCTAAGTACAAAAACCTAGTTTCAGAAAGGTTATATTTTATGTCATTTCCATTATATGACATTCTGGAAATTCTTAATAGAACAGAAAGCATGCAGTGGTTATCAGGGTAGGAGACGAAGGAGAATCTAAATACAGAAGTACAGAACAGAGAAACGCATTGGAATGTTGATAGTGAGCTGCATCCCCGCTGTCATGAGTATTGACTGACATGTATTGATCTATGTATATATAGGAGAACATATGATTCCATGGAACTGTAACATAAATAGAAACAAAAATAAACAAAAAAGTAAGTCTCTATCACCTGCAATAAACTCGAGAGGGAGCATAGTAATAAAACAAAAAGAATCATTTGACTTGTGACTCAGAAGAGGAACTTGGCAGATGGTGAGGTGGCAAGGTTGAACCAGCTCTGTTCTGTACGACGTGTAATGAATTTGAGTAAAGGAGTATGTTGACCTGTTAGAAGTATCTGGTGTTTGCTTTAGAGAACCCACAGAGGATAAGGAGAGACGCAGAGCAATGGTCCTAACAGCTCTGGACTGAATGGGGCAGATAAGTGTCCTGGAGAAGGTGCAGTGTGGGTCCTGGTAAGTGGAGATACTCCATGGCAGCACTGTCTAACAGAGTTCATTCTGTGAAGAACACAGTACAGTGTGCCCTAGCCTTCCCCAGGGCCTAGTGAGCAGGTTCTCCCCTGTGGAGACATTTAAGGCACGGTTACTTAGCTGAGTGGCGGTGGCACATTCCTTTAATCCCAGCACCTGGGAGGTAGAGCCAGGTAGATCTCTGTGAGTTCAAGGCCAGCCTGGTCTACAGAGCAAGATCCAGATCCAGGACAGACACCAAAATTACACAGAGAAACCTTGTCTCGAAAAACCAAAAAAAAAAAAGACAAGGTTACTTACTTGGTTGGAGATTATTGTTTCTTCAGAGGTACATCCTTAGATGGTCCTGTTTGTTCCCACCGTTCCTTTTCCAGGGCTCTATCTGCTAAACTATGTAGGGTATTTGGGGTATCCTGCTCTCCAAATATTGGAGAATATGAAAATGTTGCAAAAGTTGCAGAATATGAAGCTGTCCATGATGGCTTCTTCTTCTTCTTCTTCTTCTTCTTCTTCTTCTTCTTCTTCTTCTTCTTCTTCTTCTTCTTCTTCTTCTTCTTCTTCTTTTCTTCTTTTCTTCTTCTTCTTCTTCTTCTTCTTCTTCTTCTTCTTCTTCTCCTCCTCCTCCTCCTCCTCCTCCTCCTCCTCCTCCTCCTCCTCCTCCTCCTCCTTTTCCTCCTTCTCCTTCTTCTCCTTCTCCTCCTCCTCCCATCCTCCTCCTACTTCTTCTTCCTTCTCCTTCTTCTTTTCCAGATAATATATATGTGTGTTCCAGGGACTTCCTAAAAGATTCTATACTGGGATAGATTGTACCTAAGAAATTGATCTGGGTCAACTTTCTTTAGCACTGTGAAGTGTGCATATATCTATTTTTTTTTTGTCAGGAGATGGTCTCTGATGACTCCCCTGAGTGTTCTGCACTCTATTCCTTTTCTGAAGACACACAGGACAGATGACACACAGTTTGGCATGTGGAAGGAGATGAAATAGATAGTTTTTACCAAGCCCAGAAGGGAGATACTAGAGATCAACTAGCTCTTCCTTCAAAGAGCTCCAAGTATAGACATGAAGCAGAGGAAGGATCCAAGTCAGTGTGAGGAGCAGGGGAGGAGGGACTATAGTACTCAGTCCCAGTAAACTTGGAAGATAAAATTCCAGTGACAAGATTGAGCTTTCATATGGCCCCAGCCTTTCATCAGACCAAAGTAATAAAATCATTTCTAAGTTCAGGAACTGGGGAGACAAAGGTCCTCAAGTGAAAATTGTGCACTGAATAACTTCTGTTGTTTGTGCTCTTTTGGGCTGCCTGTCATGCCACCCAGCTCCCAAATAAATCACACACGAAGGCTTCATCTTAATTATAAGTGTTTGCTGGCCTTAGCTTGGCTTATTTCTTGCCAACTTCCTTAACTTTAAATTCTATCCTTTTGCCTTTGGGCTTCTACCTTTCTCTATTTCTGTATACCTTTCATTATTTCTTACTCTGTGGCTTGCTGTGTAGCTGGATGGTTGGCTGATGTCCTCCTCCTTCTTTTCTCGTTCCTTCTTTTCCTCCCAGATTTCTCCTTCTATTTATTCTTCCTGCCTGGCAGTCCCATCTATTCTTTCTCCTGCCTTACTATTGGCTGTTCAGCTCTTTATTAGACCATCGGGTGTTTTAGACAGGCACAGTAACACAGCTTCACAGGGTTAAACAAATGCAACATAAGGAATGCAACACTTCTTTGCATCATTAAACAAATGTTCCAGAGCATACACAAATGTAACACATCTTAAAAAAATATTCTACAACAAACTTCAGTGCCTTATTTCCATTGTACTTTCATGGATGTCCAAAGAAGTGGAGAAGTGATTAATCACTGGAGGCTCTCAGTAGTTAGATTTCAAGTACACAGGAGCAGACAGAGTAGTGGAGATGGAGGGGACAATATATTGTTTATTATCAAACTTGGTGCCCTTTTTAAAGCAAAGGGAATACAAGTATGATTATTCTAGAACATTTAAAGTATGTGTTTGGGCAAATGTTAATTGTATATTCACTGGAGGAGGATGATAGTTTCCCAGGAGGCATTTGGCCCAGAAGATGTTCTGTTGGCACTTATAGATATATACAAATGACAACCAACAACTGGTGTGATGGCTCAATGAGTAGTGATGCTTGTCCTACAAGCCTGGCAGCCTAGCTTTGTGCCCGCAACTCACATAAAGGCAGAAGGAGAAACCCAGCTCAACAAGGTTGCCCTCTGACTTCAACACACATGCTATGGCCCATGTGTCCACCCATACACTGAGACCAAATGTATGCATGCATACAAGTGTACTGTGGTATGGATACACACACACACACACACACACACACACACACACACACACAAACACACAAATAAATAATGATGATAACAACAACAACAGTATAATTTAAGTGTCAATCAAATAAGCAGGAGAAATCATCCAAGAAGCTTGTAGCAACATGGCTAATGTGGTGGTTTGAATAAGAATGGCTCCTATAGGGCCATATATTTGAACGTTTGGTTACCAGTTGGTGAACTATTTAGGAAGGACTAGAAGGAAGAAGGAGTGGCCTTGTTGGAAGAGGGACTGGGGAGTGGACTTTGAGGTTTCAAAAAACCATACAAGGCCCACTGCTCTCTTTCTCCCCAACCCCCTTTCTCCTGCTTGTGATCAGATGCAAGCTCTTAGCTACTGCTCTAGAGCCATGCCTGCCTGTCTGCCACCATGCTTCCTGCCAGGATGGTCTGGACTCACCCTCTGAAACTGTAAGCAAGTCTCCAATTAAATGCTTTCTTTTATAAGTTTCTTCATCATGGTCTTTTTACAGAAATAGAACAGTAATTCAGACACTAGATTGTTTCATTCTCTTCATTTCTTTGATACATGATTTACATACCAGCCATTATCCTTGATTAGGGGAACTGTAAGTCAGCAAGTCCACTCAAAATACAGTGCCCAGAGTGGGTGTTCTTAACTCCCTAGTCTTGACCTGACCTCAAATACATCTCATCTCTACCCCTGGGAGGAGTAACGCATGAACCTGCCTTGGTATTTTCCATTTTATTTTTCTATATTTGCAGATTTTCAATTGGCAAAAAAGTTTGTTTTGGGTAATTTAATCATTCAAATACTGTTTTGGTGAGAATAGTTGCCAGTGTGTGATAAGCAGAGATGTCTTTATTTCCAATACCAGCTAAAATGGTGTACTGATTTTTCATGACTTTGCGTGTTGCCTGGTAGCTAGTCATTGTAAGATTTCCTGGTTCTAGCTGCTTTTCTACTCATTGCATGCCATTGACCTTGGTCAGCTTGAGCTTTAAGTTGCCCACTAATCTGAAG
Source organism: Peromyscus californicus insignis (assembly GCF_007827085.1). Lineage (NCBI taxonomy): Eukaryota > Metazoa > Chordata > Mammalia > Rodentia > Cricetidae > Peromyscus > Peromyscus californicus. The sequence continues at coordinate 129,364,540 of NW_026294562.1, read as the reverse complement.
GTGTCATTTGAATCATGTGCAGTGTCCTAACTAGAATAGAGCAGGGTAGGACAGTTAAACCACATATGGCTGAACTCTATCTTTAGAGACCTTGATTAAGTCTGAGGAGCGGCAGATGGTTTTTCATTTTTTATACTTCCAGATGATACTGACACTGATGAGTTCTAGTTTTTGTTTCTGTTTATGATAAAGCATTCTAAGAAAGAAAGACAAAAATAGAAACAGCAACAAAGAAAATATGAAGAAGAAAAGGATTTATTTGGCTCATAATTCCGTGGTATAGTCAGAGTAGGGATGTCACAGGGGGGGTGAGGACTGAGATAGTTGGTCATACCTTATTCACAGTCAAGAGCAGAAGCAATGAATGCCGGCATACTGCCTACTTGCTTATGCTAAGCTAGCTTTCTTCCTCTTAGAGTTCGGGGGTCCAGCCCATGAAATGGTGTCACCTACATTCAAGATGGGTCTTCCCACATCATTTAACAACCAAGACATTCCCCAGTAGACATGCTCACAGACCAACCTGATCTAGACAATTCCTCAAATGAGACTCACTTCCCAGGCAATTCCAGGCTGTAGCAAGTTGACAGTTAAGACTAACCAGTGTACTGTTCTTCTGGGGAACACATTTTAAGAACTGCTGTCTGGAAAATTAAGTGTTTGAAAATGATGTGTCATCCAGGACAATCACTGTGATTTTTTTTCATTAGAAAATATTTTCAATCATAATTACATCTGGAAACACTAAAATAATGACAAACTAAAATCATTATCTACCACACTAGTTAATTTTTGACAGGTTATTTTATGACTTAAGTAAAAAGCTGAATGTATTCACTGCCAACAGTGAATAAATGCCTCCCTTTCCCTATATCCGACACCAGCATTTGTCATTATTTATTGATTTGTTTGTTATCTGAGCTGTTATGACTATTTTGGTTTTTTGTTTATGTTTTTTTAGATTATAATATAATTACAGCGTTTCTCCCTTTTTTTTCGTCCCTCCAGACTGTCCCACGTATCCCTCCCCACTTCAAATTCATGGCCTCTTTTTACATTAGCTGTTGTTTTATGCATATATGCCTATGTTTTAGTTAACATTTCTCTGGTGGCTCAGGATATTGGACATTTTGTTAAATGTTTATCTGCCATTTTTCTCTTTTGAGAAATCTCCATCTAGTTCCATGCCCCATTTGAAACTGGGATGTTTATTTTCTTGTTCAATTTTTTCCTTTACTTTTTCTTATATTCTAGGTACTAATCCTTTGTTGGATACAGAGCTGGTAATTCTTTTTTTATTATTATCCATTCTGCCTCTTTACTTGAGTGGTGGTTTCTTTTGTTGTACGCAAACTTTTTAAGTCAAATGAGGTCCACTTTTCTTATTCTTCTCTCATGTATTACATCCTGACTGAAGTTTCCCCTCCCTCCACTCCTCCAGTCTCTGATCAGGCCTCTCAGGGATAGCAACTGAACAAGATGTAACAAGTTACCATAAGACTAGACACATATGAGGCCCATTTTTTAATTATTGATCTTGACGCCTATGCAGTTAGATTCCTGGTCATAAAGTCTTTCCCTTAGCCGATGAGTTCAAGCCTATCCTCTACTTTCCCTTTATCGGAAACAGAATATCAGCTCTTATGTTGAGTCCTTGATCCATTAGGTGCAGCCACTATGAAGATCAGAATGGAGGCCCCTCAAAATGCTGAACATAGATCTTCCATTTGACTCAGCTATAGCACCTTTGGGCACATACCCAAAAGACATACACCCTAGACTCAGAAGGATATCTGTCTTGTTTTCTTCCATCTGTGGATGCTAGAATTAAATCTTCAGATGCACATGTTTCATTTGTATATTCATACATATATCAGGAAATTACTGAGGGGCCATAGCAGTACTTTCAAAGGAGATAGAATTTATTGGTATAAAGGGCTGAAAGGGAAAAATGAAACAATATGGGGTAAGCTGGTTTAGGGAAGTGGCTGGTAGTGTAGAGAGAGAGAGAGTAGGGTAAGGGATAAATAATACCAAATACCTTTTGAAGATGACATGTGGAAATCTACTACTCTGGAAGCCTACCTGCACACACGCACACACACACACACACACACACACACACACACACACACACACAAATGAAATTGCTGTATAACAGGGAAACAATGTGTTTACCAGACAACAGAGGCTAACAAAAAATCCCAGTGTCAGATATGAATTACTTCTTATGGAGTTGTTGACTGGTGAGATCCCACTGACCTCTAAATATTATGGGATGTTACTACTGCTCTTGGTTACCCCCCAGGACTTGATGGTAAGGCTCCATTGTTGAAGACAATGCATGCCTGAGTCATAGAATAGGCAAAATTCAAGTTGATACAGACCTAGAAGTTGTATTCCTACTGTCTGGATGTCACAGTGCTGGGAGATGCTATACAAGCTACTTGAGGAGAAAAGTAATCATCAATCATACCCAGATATGAGCCCTTCAAATTACAATAATGACTGGCCTGGAAAGACATGACCATTAGTGCAATAGTAGCATGAACACCTTGGGAGTAACGAACGACTTTCTGGTTGGATCTAAGTCCTGCTCCATAGGATGAAACCCGTATCTGGTACCATTATCAGGGTAAGAGCTTCTGGCTAGACAAGCCATAGGCCCTAGGAGATAATCAGCTATTATTATGATGCTAAATGGACGTAACATTGAAATGACTCCTAATGGCTTACCATTATATCCATTAGATCAACGCAATTGCCTCTCCCTCACGGATAGGGAATTAGAAGCTTCTAATTGCAGTAGATTGTGATTAACACAAAACCAGTCAAGGTGCAGAAAACAAGAAAATGCAGAATGTTCAACCCTATAGAGAACATATATTCTGACAATCCTCCTCCCCCACCAAGACCAGGGATAATTGGAATAGAGGGTAAAGAAGGAGGCCGAGGTGGTAGGTGACTACAACATCATCTTCTGAACACAGCAGGGAAGCTGCACAGAGGCACTCATAGTGGTAGCAAGAGCATGTATGAAATTTGTATAAGCCAAGCCAGACCAAATCCCAGCATGGAGGGAGGAGCCGGGCACATAACCCCATCCCAAGTTGTGATGCTATTGGTAACTATTAACTGCTAGGAGAAAGAGAGACAGATTCTTCTAAGAGTATATACCCTGATAAGTTGACAGCTTTAGTAGAAGATCCCACAACTAAGAATATATGGGCAGCACAAAATTTGTCTTGAAGGATTTTATTTATTAATGGCACAAACTTGGGTGGGTAGAGGATAGGAGTTGAATTGGGGAAGAAGTGGAAGAGGAGTTTATTAGGAACAAAACATATTGCATGAAACTTCCAAGAACAAATAAAAAGAAGACTGAAAACCATGAAAAGAAAATTAAATGAACAAATACAAATCAATGGAAACACTTACTGAGAATGTATTCTGAGCCAGGGTGTATGGAGTACACCAAAACAGAAGGAAGTCTCTGAGAGCTTCTTGGGATACCATTCCCGAGCTCTTCTTCTCCTAAGACCAATAGTAAAATCTTCACACAATGAATGAATGAATAAATAAAATGAATGAGCAAATGAATGAACGAATGATTGAATGAATGAATGGGGTCTCATCAGCTGTGGGAGGAAACCAGGAGATGGGTAATGATGATTGGAACAAAGATCTGAAGACATTTGTCAATGTGTTGGCAGTCAAGGGGTCAGATCCTGATATAAAAGTGATGCTGTAATCAGTTATACACTAACCTCTGCATAATGAAAGCTGGCACGGAGAGTCAAGGAGACAAAGCAGGTCAGAAATATTAGTTCCTCCATTCCTTCTTTACAAGGCTCTCCTCTGCTCCCAATAGATAAAGCTCTATGATGGAGGCTTACCCAGCAGTAATTTTTCCTCATGTAACTAATACTTTCCATCTCTTGATTCATGCACACTTCTGATCACATAAATATGTGATTATGCCATGGTGTTATTTACTATAAATTTACACTCTGCCCTTTTTCTCCCCCCTCCCCTCTTTAAAACTTGGTGCATAATCAGTTATTATGAGCAAACCTCTTGGAAGGACTGCAAGTTTTAGAAATTGAAATTTGAGTTCCTGAGCCTGCGAGACAGGACTAGGTTGTAGAATGTGCTGAGGCAGCCGAGTTTGCAGGGGGCGGGAGGGGAAGCTAGAGGCAGCTTGGCAGCCGGCCTGCAGACTAATGATGTCCCAACCTTGCCTTATGCTTCTGTGAAAATGAAACCCTGTTCATAAATAGAAAGAAGACATCGACACAAACAGTGATAAGCATCATAATTGATGTTTACTGGTAAGTGATATGGGGGCTCAGACTGGAAGGCTTTGACTGTTTCTCAGAGTCTGCAAAGACTTTGAGTAGACATGTAGGCATCTGAGACACAGCTGAAAGAATGGGGCGGTTCTTTCAGGTAAAGACGGGGAGTTCCTGACCCAGGGAACAGTGGGTTCTCATAGCTCCATTTGCAGACAGTTAGATGCTTGATGGTCAGTGGCATCTATGTTTTCATGTAGGATGTGAGAGGACCAAAGGAGCAGGGAAGTGCAATCTACCAAGGAATTAAAGAGTATATAAAACTAAACTAATTGACTGGGAATTTTAGTGGCATCTCGAGAAGTACATATAGCAAGAGGATTTTAGTGCTGAAAGTACTCATGAATTCCTTAATCTTTCTCACCTTACTTTTGTTCAAACCACCAAGCTCAAATATAATAAGAAGTCCAGGGAAGCCCGTGCCAACTTTCAGCTTACACAAAGGACCACTCTATTAGCCCAGTTGCTCTGAATCATTAATTAAGAGATTTGGGAACCTCACTTTGGACCAATTTTGAGGATAAAACTTGAAGTCTAGGATTTGGGGGACCAAAACTCTCCCAAGTGGTGGAATTGTTAAAGGATATCATGAATATTTTCACTGATGACCTCAATTATCTGAAGAAGGAAATAGTGTAGGCCAGGCCATCTTCCACTTGTGACCCTTTTTCACCAGGCAGATTTGTATATGATCCTGCTAAATAGATATATGACATTGGAGCATACATCAAACATTTTGTAATAAAAAGTCGTGAAGAAATTTGAAACAATTCCTTGGTATACTTATAACTTTATCATGTATTAAAGATAAAAGGAAATTTGCATACTATTGAGATAGATGTGCTTTTTTTTACATAAATTAAATATTGTCTAATGATGCAGGCCTGAGAGCATCTTCATCACCCTTCAAAGTTCACAGATATTTTGATTTTATAACCATCAATGCTGAGAACACCATTTTGTATAAATTGGCAGAAGTATATTTTGGACCATTTTAGAAAATGCTAGAAGAAATTATTAGAAATTGTGTCCTCATCTCAAGCCAAAATTCACTGGATGAATTCTGTATGTAACTCAAGTTAGTAACTCAACCCGTAACTTTTCAAATCAAAACATCTTAACGCAGTCAACCCCAAAGATACTAATTTGATAGTGTTGAGAAATGACGGTAGGGCATATTAACGTCTTTGTTTTCTCCGAGTAACCCAATGTTTCTGTATGAGCAGACAGCCTTGAACATACTATGAAAATATTGAAGTTTATACCTTATAATATCCAGGAAGGCACAAAAGTATTTGAGGCCAAATTTGTCAGTCTGGGCAGGACACCATGTGCAGGACAAAGCATCCATGGATGCTCAGATCCAAAGTTGCTGAGAAGTCCTGAGGAAACAGATGAGCATGGCCAAGAACACCTGTGTGAGTTCAAATTCATTTTTCCTCACTCCATCTTCTTTTACTGAGGAAATGGGGCCAAGGGGGGAGAGACAAAGAAAGCAGGCAGCAGAAAACAGTGTATGTAGAGGCATAAAGGTAAAAGACCCCTTTGCTGTTTCCTGACTCCATCCCTACATACACATGTTACAAATTTAAGAAGCTCTTTGACTAATCCCCTCAAAGCAACCAACTCAACCAACTTAATTTGAGAAACATGGAAACAGAAGCTTACTTCTGTTAGAAGAAGAAGAAGAAGAAGAAGAAGAAGAAGAAGAAGAAGAAGAAGAAGAAGAAGAAGAAGAAGAAGAAGAAGAAGAAGAAGAAGAAGAAGAAGAAGAGGAGGAGGAGGAGGGGGAGGGAGGGAGGGGGAGGGGGGAGGGGGAGGGGGGAGGGGGAGGGGGGAGGGGGAGGAGGAGGAGGAAGAGGAAGAGGAAGAGGAAGAAGTAGAAGAAGAAGAAGAAGAAGAAGAAAGAAGAAGAAGAAGAAGAAGAAGAAGAAGGAAGAAGAAGAAGAAGAAGAAGAAGCGGAAGCAGCGGGGCAGCTAGGTATAAAATGATGTTAAGCCCCCTATTCTGGGGCTTAGTATATCAGGGCTTGAAGCCTTGCTCTGCTACTTGCTGGATATATAGACTTAAGCAAGTTTCTTGACCTCTGTAAACCTTACTGTCTTCGTCCATGAATGGGATCCGAAGAGGACCTGACCACAAAGAGTAGTCATGACACTAGGGTCATCTATATCTGGCCTAGAGTTATTCCCAAGTAGCAAAGGAAAGTGTCTGATAGTTATGACTACAGTGTGATATTTGAGCAGTTGATATGGAGTCTGCTAGAGCTGACAGGATGCCAAGGTTGCATTTGATTGTTTCCGACCTTCACATTAAACAAGATAAAATGAGGCTCAAGGTAACACATTCTTAACATCTGGATGCTGTGCTCTTTTACTCAAAAACTCATTCTGTTAACAATCCAGCTCTTCCTAGAAAAAATATACTTTCTGAATATCACTGTGAAAATCATTACTGTCATAACTAGCTGATTAGAAATCTGGCTTTCTTGGTATATTCCCTTCAGTGGCTACCTCCAGACTTCCTCTTCTCATTGCCCCCTCCTTTCTGATTTTGTCATTGGGGTTCATGCCAGAGATCCCTTACCTTTATGCACCTTCTCATAAGCCACGTTGTGCTGGCTGACTTCTTTACATTTTTCTCTCTTCTCCTCCTGGTCTTTTTCCTATTTTCCCATTCCTCTCAGCAGACAATAGGATCAAAAGCAGAGGTGGAGATCCATGAGACATTGACTACACTGGTCTGGTCTGTGGAGTTGACTGTGCAATTGTTTTAATTTATGTGGGAAGTCCTAGCCCACTGTGAGCAGCACCACTCTCTAGATAAAGTGCTCACCAAACTGTCAGAAGACATTTTAAAAGTACAGATTGCAAGAATCCTAAAAAGACAGACTGAATTAAAATTTCTGAGATAGAAGCAAAAACAAACAAACAAAAAACAGATTTCTATCGAGATGTCATTTGGTTCTCGCGTAACCAGCAGGAAACATTGGAGAATCATCAACCTTACCCATCTCAAGTGGGGACTTTCTTAGGTAGATAGTTTCTTCTCCTCCAACATAACTGCTCCTCAACCTTCCTGTTGTAAACATCTGCATTAGTTCCTAGAACCAGGATTCTATGATACCCTAGGTATTGGCCAGGTGATGCTGCAACTATCCACAAATAATAAGCCACTCTTTGCAGTCAAATACACAATTTGGTGGAAATTTCAGTAACTGTTGAGATTTGTGCGCTTTAGAGTGTCTTCATAGCATGTTAGGGAGTTACCAGAATAGACCAGAAGATGGCAACATGACACTAGGGAATGATAATGGAATGGGCTTTGTGATCTGGCCACAGGGTGGAAGTATGGTACAGTGTTTGGAGCTAGCTAGTGTGGGCCTCATGCTCTTCTCACAGCTGATGAGCTTTCAGTTCGTGGTTAATTTTAAAGCAGACTTTATCGTCTCCGTTTTCTAATGGTGACTTCTTGAGAGATTGTATTCTGCAGGTGTGTCCTTCAGGGGTCTCAGACAAAGCTATACTTCCCGACGCATGTGTCCAGCAAGTGTGGGGCACAGTGCATCTTTCTCAGTTGCTAGTAACTTAGGGTGACAGCTCTTGAAGGTTTTGAAGGGATGTGTGAGTCTTCGGGGGGCCATATTTTTGGAACACAAGGCCAAATCCATTCCCTGGGGCAGTGACTGACACAAGAGACCCAGGACACAGGGGTTGGCAGGATTTTTGTAAAGTAGATGAGCAGAGCTCCCCTTGGGAGAGCGAGGTTCAACCCTTAACAGTCTCTATTTTTGAAGGAGATCTAGATGCTCTGGATACAGACTCCCAATTCTCCAACAATTGGCAACTAATTCAAATAATTTACAGCAGGACAAACAAAACACAACTATAAAAAGCATTTTAACATTTGCCTGCCAGTTAGTAGTTCCTGTGTTTCCAGAAGAGGTCAGAAGGGCTGGAGGAGGCCAGAAGGGGATGCCTGGGGCTCAGGCCACAGCACTGCACGTCGGGTGTTCTGTTGTGCAAAGTATGTTGGAATAATCTCTACTGCAGTTTTGAACCATAGCATTCTTTTATCGTGGCAGGACCCATAAGGAAGCAGCAATGGTTGGGATTTTTAAACTAACTTCAGGACAACTCCTTAGATTATTTGCCTTGGCTTCTAGCACCAGGACAATCTTGCTTTCTATTTCTGCCACTGAAATATTTTCATAAATAATTGGCATAATAGTTCCATGTGACTCATGTAATTTTGTCTCTATTGGAAACGTATCATTTTTCATGATTTTGAAAATGGCACATGACCCTTTTTGGAGAGGAAGGTGGTAACCCCAAACACCACACAAATGCCACCCTGCCACCCATCATGATCACAATTTTGTACATCTTAAAACATATCAATATGAGATAAATGTAAACCTGAGTATTCATAATTCCCTTTTAAAAGATTAGTAACAGTGGGGCGGTGGTGGTGCACGCCTTTAATCCCAGCACTCAGGAGGCAGAGGCAGGCAGATCCCTGTGAGTTCATGGTCACAACCTGGTCTACAGAGTGAGTTTCAAGACAGCCAAGGCTGTTACACAGAGAAACCCTGTCTTGAAAAACCAAAAAAAAAAAAAAAATTAGTAACACTGACTTGCAATCTGTTCTTTCAGCCCAAGGTATCATTGATGAATTGATTATGACCCTCATTGTATGCTTCTTCGAAGCCACAATCCAAAATAGAACAAAAGTGTATTCGGATGACAGCTGCCACCATTTACCAGTATTGCCACTGAGCATTCTAATCTTATATTGAATTTGGAAATATGTCTTTTTTTTTTTATAAATAAACTTAAGGGTGGGCTTGGTAATCTACACATTTTTCCTTTTTTGAAAAGCTTTATTTTACTTTTGAAAACTATGTGTGTGTATCTGTGTCTGTTTTTTGGTATATGCATGTGAGTGCAGATACTCCCTGGAGCTGACCTTGCAGGTAGTTGTGAGCCACTTGATGTGGATGCAGAGAATTGAACTCAGGTCTTCTGGAGGAGCAGTAATTGCTCTTAAGCATTGAGCCGTCTCTCCAGTGCCACTGGGCTGTTGTTGGCTTTGTTTTATTTGAGACAGTATTCTACTTGGTAGCCATGGATATACTGGAATTCACTATATAGCACAGGCTGGTCTTGAACTCATGGTGCTCCTCCTGGCTTACCCTCCCAAGGGCAGGCATTACAGGGGTGAGCTGTCATGTCTAACCTAATCAGAATGTTAATAAACTTAAAATCCTCTGAAGCATTATTTTCAAGAACCTTTAGACTTTTAATGTTTGTTGTGTTGTTGGTGTTGATGGTTGGCTGGATGGTTGGTTGATTGGTTGGTTGGTTGGTTGGTTGGATGGATGGGTGGATGGATGGATGGATGGATGGATGGATGGATGGATGGATGGATGGATGGATGGATGGTGGGTTGGCTGGTTGGTTGGTTGGTTGGGTAGGTGGGTGGATGGGTGGGTGGGTGGTTGGGTGAATGGGGGGATGGATGGTTCTTTGGATGGATGGATGGTTGGATGGTTGGTTGGTTGGTTGTTAGGTTGGTTGGTTGGTTTGAGACTGAGTCTCTGTGTACAGCCCTGGCTCTTCGAAACTCATTATGTAGCACAGGCTGGTCTTGAGCTCATGATAGTTCTCTTGCCTCAGTCTCTCAAATGTTAAGATTATTACACTGGTTATATGTGATTTTTTTTTTTAACAAATTGAAGAAGTATTCTGCTATATTCATTGAAATAAAATAATTTTTTTGTATCATACATGGGCATCAACCCATCAAAATGCCAATGGGAAAGCTGATGGAGAATTTGCTACTTTTTAGAAGTCTAAAGGTTGTGAATTATTTTACTACATTTCCTACTTAGAGTGGATCTTCACCCCTTAGTGCAGACTTCCTTCATTCTACCATATTTTTCTTGTAATGGTCTGCTCAGCTCTCGCTGATAGGAGGTACACTGATCTGAGCTTGTGTTTTCTTCAGCTGTCATACAGACTTCGAAGCTTTGTTTTCCTCAGCAAGCTGGTCTTACAAAATTCCTGTTATGCTTTTCTGTTTTTCTCTGACATACTTAAAAAAGCATCGTAATTTTTACTTTATGTAGAAGGGGCTCATATAATTGGGGCAGTGCTTTTTAGAGTGGTACTTTGAAAACTTTTGGACTCTTCTAAGCAGTTTTCCTACAGAAACAAGGCTCCATTTAGGGGGCATACCACAATCCCTTTGCATTTCTTTTGTGATTCGTATGTCCAAGCTCAATATTGCGATTAAATCAGAATGTGAGGAATATGTGCATGCACTATTTTAGTTTTGTTCTTTTTTTTATTATTAATGTCAAACACTTCTCACTCCCATAATTTTAATATGTAGCCAGGATGGAGAAAACCTTAGATATCTATTTCTTCTTTCTTTAATTAAAATTTTGTTTTATTTTTAATTGTGTGTATGTGTGCATGTGTGTGTTCGGAGTAATATGTACATGAGTGTAGTGCCCGAAAATTTCTCTGGGGCTACAATTACAGGGAGTTCTGAGCCCCTTGATATGGATGCTAGGAACTGAACCTTTTAACCTCCGAGCCATCTCTCCTGCTTCCTCTGTCTCTTCTTGAATCAGTTGTAGTCACTGTACACCTGGGTTTAAAATCTATCCACACCGTCTGTATTTAGTTTAGTTGATCAGTTTTGTTTTGTGCTTTTTTTTTCCTTGAATACTGCTGAATATAGGTGTACAGAGTGCATCTGTGCTCTGGACTGTCTTTCCCAAGTTACATTTATCAATGACTGATCTGGTCCTAAAGACAGAACCACCTCTGTGTTTGATTTTAACGCTTCCTGGAGGAAACTGAGTTTATTGTTGCTTGCTGATCCTTCCTACTAGTCCCCTTCTTCCTTCTGTACATCTAATTATTTGTGTTTTTCTTACTGAGTTGGCTGTTTTATTTGTTTATCACTTCTTATTTAGTGACATGAATTCATAGTGCATGTATATTTATCTATAAATTTATGGGATATGGAAGGTTACCATATGACTCTTTACAGAGTGTAAGTCACATCCTGAAGTCATCTTTTACTTTTCCTTGATATCTTGTAAATTAAACACGGTACTTGGTACTTTTTTAACATCTTTAAAAAAATCAAGTTTTAAAACGAAAAGTTGAAGACAGTTGTTTTTAAGGTTTTTTGTGGTATTGTGCCACTTGATGTGAAGCTCTTGTTTCGTTTCTTATTGCCTGATACACTTAACTCTTCTCCATTTTCCAAGGATATGTCCATAAAACATTCTTTGTTAGCAATGGACTACATGACTATGTTATTTACATCCACGGTGGCTATTTCACTTTCTAAATATTTCTCCTTTTATTCATGCTATTAACTTTTGTTCCAGACAGTAATATTTTATCACTTTATATATTGAACTTAATGTTCAATATATTTGTATTACATCTTATGTCCTTTGTCAGTATGAAATATGTTTATTTTTCACTCTTACATGGTAATAAAATTAAAATGCTTTTGTTCGTCTATTTGTTTGGTTTTTAAGTCTTTAAGTCAATTGTTTGCTTACTGATATGTTTCAATGTTTCTTGTTCCTTGTAATTCACCAAAAGTCTCTTGTATGTTTGAAAGAGTTTAGTTGGAATTATAGAAACAAATTGAATGATTTTTTTAAAAGGTATCCATCACAATTTTAGTTATTGATTTAATGAGTATTTTCTTTTATCCAAAAAACAAAAGGCACACGGGGTGGAAGAATCACAGATTAAAGGCCAGCCTAGACTATACAGCAAGTCCCTGTTTCAAAAAATTGGTGGCTGGGGATTCCCTCTGTGGTAAAGCACTTACTTAGCATATGCAAGGCTCTGGTGATAAACCTGAGCTCTGCAGAATAATATCAATAATTAATAAATAATGAATAGACAAAAATATCAAAATGTTCCCCACCTGCAGCTTCGAGTTACTTCATTTTGATTCTGTTATGAATCCTTGTTCTTGGGACATTAGTTCCTTAACTGAAATATAACAATACTGAATCTGTTGGCACTGCATAAGCTGGAGACCTATCCCAACATTGTATGAAGAAGTCTTCATGTCCTGTGCTGAGGGAAGTCTTTCCTATCCATTTAGACTCGCAACATAGGGTTCGCCACATTGAAAAAAGCAACTCAGACTCCAGAAAGCAAACAGGAAAAAGCAAAGGCACATTGATTCCTGTTCCTCTGATGGCTGCCCTTACATTATAAGCTGTTTCTTGCTTCAGACCGAATGTACTCAGTCTGTATACAGTAGAGAACCTGCTATACACTATAAAGACATCAGACTGATTGCATTTCTCCTCATCACTTTTTATTTCTTTCACCTTCCAGTGTCAATGAAGTTTATCATCTTTTTTCATCAACATTTAAAACATTGGCCTTTTGTTTCATAATTATAGTTCACTTCAATTGTCCAATAAGCGAGCAGAGCACTAACTCTACATTAGATTATAATTGTGAGTCAGTGGTGCATGCTGTAACCACTAGTTCTGACATTAAAATAATTAGAAGATAAACTAGTAGTAGAGAGAATGACATAATAAAAAATAAACTGGAAACAACAGGAGAGAGTGAAGGAGGGCTATAAAATTAGTGGGATTCATAGTTAGATTATATAATAAGTTGTTTTTTAAAGATTTACTTATTTTTGGTGTGTGATTATTCCACTTGTATGCATGCATGTGCACCATATGTATGCCTGGTACACACAGAGGTGGGAAGAAGATGTCAGGATCCCTATAAGTGGAGCTACAGACAGTTGTGAGCTGCCATGCAGGTGGTGCAAACTGAACCTGCATCCTCTGCAAAAGCAGCAAGTGCTCTTAAACATGGAGGCATCCCTACAACCCCTAAGATTTTGTAAAATTCTATGGGTTTGATTGTTTGCTGTGTAAATGTATATGCACTAGATCCTTTGTAATAGAAATTATAGTAAACCACCAGGTGGGTGCTGGGAACTGAACCCAGGTCTTCTGTAAGAGCAACAATAGCATATTGTTATTAAGCAATTAGAAAATGATGGAGGGAGCAAGAGAAAAAAGCTGCAGGCATCTTGGATAGGTGCAGCTTGGAAGAGAACATCCACATGTGTCATAAGCACATATACGGGCATTCCATCTCACAGTGAAATAGATCTGTGAAAATGAAAACACTACTGTAGACTTACTAGAATGGTTAAAATTTAAAGACAATCGATATCACAGATTTGTAAAGATGTGGAACGCCGAGGCTTCTTATTCCCCCACCCTGTTAGGAACAGAAATCTGCTCCTATTAACAGGAGCATGCATACATTGGGTGACCTGCGTTTTCCTCCTGTGTCCAGTCCCTATAGAAATTCGTGTCTATGTTTTCCAAAAGCATGCCCAAGGAGTTCACAGTGTCAGCATATATAATAATCCCTAACTGGAAACAATTCAAATATCCATCAACAGTATTATAATTAAATTTTTGTTATATGCTGTATCTGCTATACATTACTGAGAACAAATTAAATTCAGCTGGCTGCAAAACTTGGATGAATCCCACAGTTCTGGACATAAAAAGGCATATTGTGGGATATTAAAAAAATGAAGTTTAAAAGCTAACAAACTGATCCATGTTTTCGAATATTGGAAGCACCTTGGAGTCCAATCAACAGATGTGTGCACTTGCTGTCTCTCTGTATGTATGCTGTACTGACTGGCTTGTAGCCTGTGTGTGGTGGGAAAATGGAGGTTCTATGGAGAAAAATGCCTCCATCAGATTGGCCTGTAGGCCAGTCTACGGGGATATTTTGTTGCTTGATGATTGATGTGGGAGGGCACAGTTCACTATAGGGAGTGTCATCACTGGGCAGGTGGCCCTGGATGGTGTAAGAAGGATAGCATGTGAGCCTGGAGAGCAAACCAGTAAGCAGCATTTTCCTGCATGGTTTCTGATACAATTCCTGTCTCCAGATTCCCGTCAGGAGTTCCTACTCTGGCTTCCCTCAATGATCGACTGTGAACCAGACATGGAAGCCAAATAAGCCGTTTTGTCCCCAGGTTGCTTTTGGTCATGGTATTATCACAGCGATAGAGAGCAAACTAGAACATATGCCAAACTTTAATGAACAATCACTGGAAACTAATCTTAATGTTATTTTTAAGAAAATACCTAGAGGAGGCACGGTGTTAAGTTTCTTCATTGTCATGATGATGGAATGAGCTTCTCGGGAACTAGCTACTCACCAAGTCCTCTCAAAAAACCCACAAAGACAATGCAAGCCATGCACGATGAAATAAAGACAACGACAGAATTTGGAGCAATGGGGGCAAGTGGGTGGTCTGTGGACTTCAAGTACATCTGTTTATTTCGTATGTGTCTCGTACTTAGATGACGTGCCTCGTTTCCGCATCTAAAAACGTGAAGATAAAAAGCAGCTCTCACACAGAACAATATTTTCAGGATTTTGTGGTCCTATTCTCATTAGGCAGTCTATAGAATTTTAAAGCAGGGAAAACATAAATTTCTAACAAATGAAACCAAGTAGTATGGTGTCCAGAGACGTTCAAGGATTGAGGTAATGCAATGGCAGTCTCAAATGTGGAAAAAAATTCAATTCTCAATTGGAAAAGAAATGAACAATGTTGACATGGGAGATCGTCAAGAAGACAAACCTTAAGTTGAACAGTAAGAAACAGACAAGAGCTGAAAATGACAAATTCGATCTTCAGTGAATGGCTAATCTCCTCTCTTCTGTTGCTGCCCTTTTTTCCCTCTTGCAGAGTGCCTCTTTGCCCAGAAGTGTCTCTCGCCTTCTCATCAGTCCTCATGAACATGTAGAGCGTGGCAAAAAGTATGTTGTCCGTTTTCTTTAGAAGAACCTGAGGTGATCTGTTGACTGCCACACACCTGGGAGGTTTCTGGGCCTGGACTTTCATATCTTGACATAATGGCCTTGATTTGAACAGGGCCAGTGTAGACTCAAATTATTACTAGATATAAAACCCAGGCTCCAGACACCATAAGCAAGGCAGCCAAAGAAACACCATGTCATAGAAGAAAAATGAGCTCAGAGTTCCTTCAGGAGTAGATGCTCAGTAGGGTTCCTGGAGGCCATCAGTGATCTGGTTTGTGGATGCCTGCCCTTTCCCTGTTTTAGGAAGAAGTGCTGAGCAATCAAATTAAGCTGCTGATTCTTTACGAATTACTTTTCAGTTGACTTAAATGACACTAAGACTATAATTTACTAGGACTATGGTTTCATGCTTATGCAGAGCTTTTTTTTCAGTTATTTTAGACCATTTAACAATGTTATGTTCTTAAACTACAGTAGCATCCAAGTCTGGGAAAAAACCTGGGCCAAGGGGGTTTGGAATATTTGCTTTTCTCATTTTGATCTAAGATGGCATTGTCTTTAAAGTCTTACCTGTTTCTCATTCTCCATTTTTTTCTTTTCTTTTTTTGATTGCTTAAATCCAGCACAAATTTTTGCGTGGACAAAACCAAGCAAGTACCAGCCATGTTTACATTCTTTGCTGCATATTTCTTTGCCCAGCAGCGCCTCAGCCCTGAAGCGCATTCAAGAATAAACATCATTCTTTATATAGAAGAATAAGAGGTAACCCGAGCAAACATCATGTGACTCTGAACCTTTGAAAGCCAATATTTAGCAACCTCTCCCGCTCTTCACTTTCAAAATATTTGTCTCTGAAAAGAATGTGAGAACGAGTTTGTCAAGAGGAAGTCAAAGTGGACAAAATCGACACTCAGAAGTTACACTCCAGAGGTGTTTGTGTAGGTGACTTCACAGGCCAGATCAAAGCGAATCATAGCATCACCTGTGGGTCCTACAAGCAGCAAAGCCTGTAACTGAGAAGCAAACTCTGCCTCCTGGACTCTTGGAGGAGGAAGTAGGTTCTAGATTTTAAATTTCATGGGTTGGGGATAGTAAAATCATGTGACTTCAAATTAAGAGCAAACATTGTCAAATTTATTCTCAAATTCAATTATTTACTTATTTAGTTATTTATTGGCAGAGTCTTAAAAGGGAGGCCAGAATGCTCTAGAACTCAAGAACCTCCAATTTTCCTACCTCTATTTCCACTTCCAGAGCACTGGGATTAAAAGTATGTGTTACCACAGCTGTTCTTCAAATTTAATATTTTTAAGTAAAATTAAACTGTGATAATAATGAAAAATAGTTCATGCCACATGACTGATCTCTAAGAAAACAAAATATAGAATGCTGATAGTTTAGTTTCAGTGGAACATAAACTTCACCTTTCCACTGAGCCTTAAAAAAATGAATAATTGCCGGGCGGTGGTGGCGCACGCCTTTAATCCCAGCACTCGGGAGGCAGAGGCAGGCGGATCTCTGTGAGTTCGAGGCCAGCCTGGGCTACCAAATGAGTTCCAGGAAAGGCACAAAGCTACACAGAGAAACCCTGTCTCGAAAAACCAAAAAAAAATAAAAAAATAAAAAAAAATAAATAATTAACCAAGTTCAATAGAACTCATTCTTTGAAATAACAACTTACAAAAGGATTTTAGGGTTGACAAACTCAAACTTAGAACTAGTTAGACAAGTGGTCAGTTCTTTGCTTGGCCTTTAAGTGCTAAAACTCCTTTGTATCCTCTTTCAATAAAGAAAGAATAAATTGCATCCATGAGAAGAGAAAGTTCTCTTTGCAAACTTAATAGAAGTTTCAAAATATAAAAAATAGACCATTTAGTACACAGTTATTAATAGTAACACCAAGAGATATGACATAAACTAGTGTTTGAAATGTAATGCCTTAGTTTATTCTGTATTTATAGAATACCTGAGGTTGGCTACTGAATAAAGTAAAGAGGAAAAGGGGACGACACCAACTTCACCACTGATAATCAGTGTGGTAAACTGGTAAAGAAGCATCTTGGCACTGATACACTATGGCCTTGCTTTGAACAAGAGGCATTTAGATCTAAGCAAGAAGAGATGGGGGAGTTTCAGTATCTTCCAAGTGCATGTGTCAGGGTGGTGTATAATTGGAGATTTGCTCTCCATGGTGTCTATACATATTTGGAGGAAGAGAAACATTTGAGCATCCAGAGCCTGGGGGTGGAGGGTCATTGCAAGCCCTATCTTCACAAGTTGTTAGAGTATTTTTCATGCTGCCCTCCAGTTTTCATGAGGATTCTTATAAAAACCAGCAGGCTTCCTTTGTGCATCTCTGCTTCCTGCCTTACCATGTGACCCTTCCATGCATGGACTCCTGCCATCTACCATGAAGCCTTCTCCAGAGGTGTTTGGACTTCTGGCCTCTAAGACTGTGAACTAACTAGATCTCTTTTTATATGAACTTAGCTGCCTCTGGTATTTTGCAGTAGTAATGTAAAGTTGACTGACGCAGAGGGACATTTTTAATCTAATATATACTTACTAACGGCTAGAAAGTAGGATGCACTGTGGGTGTCCATATCCCAAGGTACCTGGGCAATTCAGCTTCCCTCAGACTCACTGATACGTGTTGGAACAATGAAGCACACTGATCTTGGCTTTAGTGGAACTCAACAAATCATATGACTTGAATGTGATGGAGCCAACAACTAGATAGAGGAGGTATCTGTAAAGGTGTGGTAGGAGATCTGGGGGGATTATATTAGAAGTTATCAAGAACCATGAAAGAGTCTACTGTAGAAGACAGCTTTGCTAGAGTTTGGTGAAATTTTCAGTTTCCCCCATGAAAGAGCTGGCCACCAAGGATCGCCCTGGGATCTTGGTCATCTTTGGAGGACTTGCAAGGAATGACCCAAAGAAGAGATAGAAGACAGGATCGATGGACAAAGTACTCAGCTTTGCTCTACTTGGCTTGTGTGTCCACTTAAGTGTCACTGAACAAACATGTGTAGCTTATAAAACCTGACATTCCGAAACAGATTTATTGGCAAGGACCAAGTGCACTTATCTAGTAGCTATGACTCCCTAGGGATTCAGCACCACTGTACCAACTGTTATCTTGGGGAAAATTAGATAATAATACCCACATAGGGTCAACAGCTTATATTTACCAAGCACCAGGAAAAGCCATCTTATATGTCATGCAGCTTGGGAAGTGCACAGCCCTGTGTAGAAACCCAGCTGATGATCTTCTGCTGATTCATGAAATTCAAAGCACTTTGTCCACATACATCAGCTCTAGCAGGCTTGATAGCCACAAGCCCCAGTGGTGATGAAAAGATGGAGCTGTTGCTGTAGGAATACATAAAGCAGGAAAGAAAGACACCCAAGACCAGGGCAGGCATAAAGATGCCCAGAGTACATCATCTGTATGATGAAAGTCAGGTTTGACTGACCAGTGTTTATAAATCCATCAAAGGATTCATTAATGGGCTAGAGCTGTGGTTCTCAATCTTTCTAATGTTGCCGCCCTTTAATACAGTTCCTAATGATGTGGTGACCTCCAACCACAGAATTATTTCGTTGCTATTTCATAACTGTAATTTCACTACTGTTATGAATAGTAATGTAAATATCTGTGTTTCCCAGTCATCTTAGGTGACCCCAATCAGTTAATACAGAGCTTTTCTGGTCCTAAATACTAGCAGCGTCAGTGTCTGCCATTAGAGGGACTTCTGCTCATCCCCTTCAAAGGGAGATATGTCAGAGATAAATGATGTGAATGAAGATGTGAATCCTTATCCCGAAAGTCATTATGGAATAAAGAAGATGGGGCACATCAGTTTTAATTTTGTGAAGGGAGTTTAGACCAAGAAGGTGACCCTTGAGAGCCCTATGTCAGCAGGTTCACATGGCCATCCAGATCAGAGGTATCTGAGAGACACCACCACCATTAGCACTTTGTGGTTGACATTGGCAGGTTACCAAAGCTACTGCAGCAGATGCAGGAGTTCTTTTCATAATGACCTGGTCCTTTTTGCAGGGATCAGCAGGACTGATTTTTCTGCAAATCGTTTCACTCCCAGAACAAGTTCACGATGAGAGTGAGCAGAAAATATTGAAAGTAAAGGAATTTTCAAACAAGAGAAAATTGCAGTCTCTTTCACATGTCTTTAAACTAAGAAAAACACATTTACAATTGAATTAGAATGATAGGAAAAGAAATAAGATATCACAACTTGCCTTTCATTCTAGTAACAGCTTCTAATCCACTGGCTTTCACACCCACCCACCCACCCACACACACACACACACAAAATGTAGAAATCAGTCTGCACATTTGCTGACATACTGATTGTGTATGTCTGTGTGTGTGTAATGTCAGCCATCACTGATCTCCTGGATGTAAGCATG
The DNA here is from genome assembly GCF_007827085.1 of Peromyscus californicus insignis. Classification (NCBI taxonomy): domain Eukaryota; kingdom Metazoa; phylum Chordata; class Mammalia; order Rodentia; family Cricetidae; genus Peromyscus; species Peromyscus californicus. Next base: position 129,344,870 of record NW_026294562.1, on the reverse strand, counting down.
ATCCTGAGATTATCAGATCTTGAAAGACTAAATCTTGACAAAACTGCTCTTTAAAAAACAGTCATCCTAATTTCATTGCTATAAATTATCTTAGAACTGATCTAATTTATCTTCTTTATTATTTAAAGATATGAAATATGAAATCAAGAAAGGGGATATGACTTCCATAAAGTTAGGAAACAAGAATGGTTGAGAAACAACCATTAACATGTTTGTTTTTTTTTAATTTCTGTACATCTCCTGAGATGACCCACTTGACTGTCTGTATTTCATACTACAATTTCAAGAATGTTGGTTTAGTAAATACACTAGGAAGAAAGAGATGGTACCTCAAAAGGGATGAGATGGCATGCCCTCTTGGAATTCTAGCTCTTAAAAGATGGAGGCACTAGGATCAAGTGTCCAAGGTTATCCTCAGATGTGTAGTGAGTTTGAAGTTAACCTAGGTAATATGTAATACCATCTGAAAAACAAAACCTTGTCCTACTCAGAATACAGAGATAATACCTGCTTCTAGATCAAAAGACAAGTATGTTTATTCTCCACAGTGGAAGAATTAGACTTCTTTAGCTTAGGTTTCTTTCCCCTGCCAACCAACTCGCCTTATGTGTTTGTCGCTGTTATGTCTCATCTGCACTGGTCAGTGGGTCTTGGTGGCTCTTCTGATTTGACCTTCTTGGAAGGCACAAGTATTGAGGCTTTGCCTCTAGCTAAGAATACCATTCTGGGGTAAGGGAATCTTCAAGAAGCAGGTCTTAATGACAGGAAGCTAGATCATTAGAGAAATATCCTTGAAGCAGATAATGGGACTCTCATGCTTTTTTCTCTGTCCCTTTGCTTCTTGGATGCCATGAGGTAAGCAGCTTTGCTCTGTGTGTACCCTCTCTATGATGCTCACGTAGTCACAGACCCAAAGGCAACAGGACCAAGTGACAAAGGACAGAGACCTCTGAAACCAGGAGCCAAAACAAAGCTTTCTTCCTTGAAATTGTTTCTGTTAGCCATGTGGCTACTATGTGGAATGTTAACACAGCTTTGAAGACAAGTAAATAAGCCGATGATCACACTGCTTACTGGGATGCACTTTCAATCTTTACCCTAGGAGTCTAATGTTTCCTGCCAGCAGCCATGAAACCTTGATAGACCAATAAATGGGCCGGCAGGCCAGTTTTAATTCCTTAGACCCTTCCCAACTGCTGAGAGAGACTAGAATCTGATTTGCTGTCAGGTAATCAGCCTGGTGCTCATTACTTGGCAAGTAGTTACAAAGTGGTGCTTTCCCACAAGCAAATGGGCTACACACACACACACACACACACACACACACACACACACACACACGTCCTACTAACATACAGATCCATCTATATACACATGTGCCGAGTTCGAGACTCAAATGACACAACACATGAAATCCAGTGAAAAAATTAGACCCTTTCAAGCTTATGCTACTGCCCTGGGTTGTATGTAAATCAAGAGAGAAATAGGAGCAACGAGAGAGAGAGAGAGAGAGAGAGAGAGAGAGAGAGAGAGAGAGAGAGAGAGAGAGAGAGAGAGAGGAGAAAGGGAGCGAAATGTGAGACGCAACCCAGGGAGGCAGTCCATAGAAACAAAATGAAGCTAGATGGTGGACTTGAGATCCCGGCAACATGTCGTCCATACCCACAATCCTGCTGCAGAGGGAAGTATCTTTGTGGATTATTAATCTACTCATCCTAGCACCCAGAACCTATTCTTATGTCCTTAAATCCAGTTCTTGCAAAACTGCTTCTTGTTTATAAGGACATGGTTCTCTCCCATTCTCGCACCTATCATTGTCTACTCTGGGTGTCCAGGTTTGAACCCACTGCCAGCCATTTTTCCTCTGAATGAGAAGCGTCCCTGTTCCACATTATCTGAGCCCATCTGTCATCAATCCTGCTGCTCTTCTTGGCTTTTATGCTCTTTGGCTGACCCCTCGGTACTCAGAATAGGCCTTTCTATTCCACTGCCGTGGTCCACTCAGCGGTTAGGGACACAGCTTTTTTATTAGTCCAACTCACTGCCTGCTCACACTCCTTCGTTTCTCCCGTGGTGGCGGGGAGGGGTGGGTTTAACTCCGGACTTCTGATTCTTCTTGGGAGAACAAGGAAATCAGAGTTGCCAGGCTGAGAAAAACAAGGGCTCCTGAGGTCATCCAAGGACCTTCTAGAAATGACGAGGGGAGACGGGACTGTGTTCAGGTGACCGCACTCAGCTTCCTTAGGGGACAGAAGCAACTCAGACTCATAAACACGTCAGCCACAGCTCAGGGATCAGGCAGCAATTCAGGTCCTTGGACCTGCAGGTAAAGTCATGTTAATAATCACTAGTTTGGGATTGTTTTCTGGTCTTTCAAATACTTTTTTATTTCCCTGTATCTTATGTCTCTCTTAGGAGCCATGGACATTTATTAAACCTAATGAAAACAAGACTGAAGATGGTCTTAGGGCATGGCCCCAGGTGACACAAAACAGCTGTTACATAAGCCAAGAATGAGGAAAGAAAAGATACATCTCTTTTATATGTAGCAGTAATCCTATTAATTTTAAATATGACTTTCCCCCCAAGATTATGCATTCAGTTAGGAAGAAAGTGCTATATATATTCATATTATCAATCTACTTACGAATATGTATATAATTATATCTATAATATGAATATGTAGATAGTAAATAGTATATACTATAAAATATATATGAATTGCCTGTATCCACTCTGCTGTCTCCTTTTTGTTAAAAGGAGGGTCAGCCAATAGAGTTAGCTCATGAAACGCTGTTGAACACAGGACAGGATTATCCAGTGATGCCCTGCCAAAGCCCATTCAAGAACATTTCGCTTGCTCCTCAGTGGAGTCCTATCTTCATTTTTATCTGACAGATGAAGTGTTCCCAGGTAAAACATGTTAGTGGGATGCCCTGGGGGAGGCACAGAGCACAGCAGCAGATCTGCAGGAGTCAGTTCTCCTGCTGGGATTGGCCCCTCTGAGCTTCTCCCTAATGTCAATCGCCTCAGCTCTCCTTAGCCTGCAGCCTGCAGGTGGCTGACTGCATTCTGCGGGACAAATGCTTTGGAGTACATGCCCTGTGCTTCTTGTTAGGAAGCTGTCCTGTTACAGCCATCTTTGTGCGCATTGATGCCTGCCTAGTGGCTCTGGCATCGCTCCCCTCCCCATTCCTGCCCCCCCAAGCTAAGTGTCCATCTTGTTATCTGTCATCAATTACCAATGCAGCACACATGCCCAGGCACACACATGTGCACGAGTGTGCACCAGCACACACACACACACACACATGCACACGCACACACACACGCACACATATGAGCACACACGTACGCATTCACACACATGCATTCATGCATATGCACAAGTGTTGGTGAATTAAAGCTATTTCTGAAGGTCTACCAGATAGCCTGGGCCTGTGATTTATTGTCTTTCTCCCTCACACTTCTCAGTATGAGCCTCATATCATGATTGTATGGAATCATCTAAGGGGGGTGAACGGAAATGCTGATGACCGAATTTATTCACTCTTTCCCATTAAGGAGAGACTTAAGGAATAAACTTAGTCTCATGGGACTTCAGAGGACAGGGCTTCATCTCTAGAAGTTCCTTGGAAGAAAGCAGATTATTAAGTGATATACTTTATTGAAGAACTTGACCTGCAGTACTAGTCAGTCAAAAACAATGCTGGTGGGTCCAGCAAGATGGCTCAGCAAGGAAAAGGCACTTGCAGCCAAGTGCGATGACCCCAGTTCGATGGCCAGAATCCACATGGTGGAATGTCACTTAATTTCCACAAGCAGACTGTGGCACATGTGCATTCCTACACACACACACACACACACACATGCACACATACACACATGCACAAATGAATGAATGAATGAATGAATGAATGAATGAATGAATGAATGAAGAAACAATTTAAAATGCCGGAGGAAGGCAAGACTCTGAGAAATTAATCCTGAGTCAGGAAATGCCACTTCAGCTTTGTAACCTAATGTTTGTTGAAAGGAAAAGTATCAGCTCAGGGCCCCCAAGGTCAAGTTCTCAGCACAAAGGAGATTGATTTGCCCCAGAGGGACAGAGGGCAAGGAATAAGAGACAAAGACAAGAGATACAGAATAAGGGAGAAGGGGAAGGGAACAAGTGAGAGCGGGTGAGGCTATTAGTCCCAGAGGGACAAAGGACTGCCTCTGGATAGAGGAGACAGATGTGGCCCTTAGGAAAATGGTGGTTTATAAAGGTAAAGGGGAAACTCCATGTTAGGATGAGGTTTTTTTATTTTAATTGAGCGTGTTAATCAGATGAGCCAAACAGGGCTTTTGATTGCTGGACTTCAATACTTTGATAACTGGACCTTTTGTAGTGAGCATCAGGAGGAGGAAATGGCCAAACAAAAGAATAGACCTTGGTGGCTGACTTTAGGAATATAATCTAACAATATTTTAGCAAGACGAGGGAATGGGAGAAGGGCAAGGCCTGCTAGAGCCATGCTGACAGTGCTAACCTGGCCAGAGCCATGCTCGCTATGCTAACCTGGCCAGAGTCCCTTCACTTACATGCCTAAGGCGTCAAGAAAACTGAGATAGTATTAAACATGTTTTTAAAGTGGCAGGCATGCCTACAAGAGGGGCTGAAGCAGAGGAGGACCAAGCTGTTCAAACTCAGTAAAGCTATGGGCTTGAGTAAGCATAGCCCTCACCTTGTCTGCAGTCATGACACTTGTTTTGATTAGCTACTTTTCTTTTCTTTTTCTTTTCTGAAATTGAAAATAGATTCTTCTCTCATACAGTACACCCCAACCACAGTTCCCTTCCCTCCACGACTCCTAGCTGCTCCCACCTCCCCTCTCCCCCAGATCCACTCCACTTCCATTTCATCTTCAGAAAAGAGCCAGTTTCCAAGAGATGAAGTCTGACAGGACCAAACAAGATACAATAAGACAAGGCAAAAGCCCTCTTATTGAGGCTGGACAAGGTAACCCAATAAGAGTCAGAGTCCCCAAAACAGGCAAAAGAGTCAGAGATACAACTATTCCCACTGTTAGGAGTCTCACAAAACACCAAGCTAACAGCCATAACATATATGCAGAGGACCTGGTGCAGACCCATGGAGGCCCCATGCTTGTCTTTTTGGTCTCTGTGAGCCCATGTGAGCCCTGGACCATGTTCTGGTGTCCTTCATCTCCTCTGACTCCTACAGTCTTTCTTCCCTCTCTTCCAGAGGGGTTCTCTCATCACCAAGGGGTGTGACCCAATGAAAGCTCACCCCTGCTCCCATCTGCTGCAGGAGGAAGCCTCTTTGATGATGACTAGTCAAGGCACATTAGGAATCATTTCATTGATCTTTTTTTGACAGTTGTGCTTGGTTCTATCCTAGGTCTCTGGGTTATCCAGTCTCTGGTTCCTGGCTATCCAAGCAGTATAGAGCATAGGCTCCTTCTTGTGGGGGCGGGCCTCAAGTTAAACCAGACGTTGGTTGGCCATTCCCACAAGTTCTGTGCTCTGATGGCTCCAGCACATCTTGTAGGCAGGACAGATTGTAGGTGGAGGGCTTTGTGGCTGGGTTAGTGTTCAGGGTTTTCTTTCTGTAGTCTGCAGAGTAACTTCTTGTGCCCAAGAAACTAGGATGTAGGGGTGAAGACTCCAATCCTGCTCCAGCTCCACTCTCTACCTTCAATAAGCTGAATGTAGGAGGGCAGCTTCCATTCAGCTCAGTGATCGCTTACTTTTCTTTTGTTTTTTGTTTCTTCAAACTCACTTCGTGTTTCATGACAGTTGAAGGGATTTCATCAACATGGTCTTCCACCTGCTTGTCTAATAGCCACGTGCTATCTTTTCTTCTTATGTTTTATCCACATTCATGTCCACGACTGCCTTCCCCATCTGTTAATTGTACCACCTCACAATACTTTGCTTAAACACCTGTATTGGAAAGGCACTCTCTAATACTCTATGTTGTGTTTTCACTGTCTTCTTGAAATGCCCTCAGATGTTAAACAAAGCCGAGATTTCCCTGATACATTTTCATACTTCCTTTTTGTTTTATAGATTTGTCTTGGAACCAGTGCCACAGCCAAATGCGCTATGGTTGAATTTTCTCCATTAATTCAGCCATCCTTGTATACAGCACAGGATTCTATCAATCATCAAATGAACTTGCTCTTTCATTCCTCCCAAATATATGTTATTTGCAGGTTTACTCTGCATAGAGTCAATTTCTTTACTTTTTTTTTTAAATAGAAATGCAGTTTGGAACAGGGCTGAGAGCTAAATTTGGGGTCGATTTTGAGTTGTTCAGCCTTGCTGGCAGACAGTGGGAACGGATGTTCATTATACAGAGATGCCTTCAAGAATTAGAGAGGTACGATAAGCTCTCACTCTGGAGAGCTGGCTGGCTGAGTTGAGAACGACACTGAGGAAAGACGATCTCCCTCCCATTAGTTCACAAGGAGTTGAAGCAAGAAGTTACTCAACATGGCAGTCAAACAGCTTGGCTCTAGGAGGCATCTGTTTGACTGTGTCTTGAGCCTCATTAGCATAACTAAATCCTACTACTTCCCAGAATATATTTATAGAATGTTAATAAAAATACCTATAAAAAAGAATATCAGGAAAAAAAGTTTTAAAATACTGGCATAGGCAGAGTTACATGGTTTTTTTTTTTCATTCCTAGACTTCTTAAAGGATTTAGCAGTAAACTTTGCCATATCAATTCTTTAAAACTGTAAGACGTAGTCAAGGCTCTCATATTTGTTTCCTGATGGTACCCTTCTGTCTGTTTTGTGTCTTTGAGAAATCATTCTCCCTTGAGAAACCCCATACTAACCAGAGTGGGGTTAGGTGAGGCAGGGAGAGCTAGCTCTTGGATGGTCTGGGCAGACTTGGTAGGACATTCTACACATGTTATCACCAGCCACAAGTTAGTCCTATGCCTGGCTCTAAACCGTGAACATTGATATTGGTTTGCCAGGAAAGAACTCTGGGTTTCTGCATAAATCCAAGCCACAATATGCTCAATGAAACCAGATAGGTGCCAGAAGATTGCCCGAGCCAAAGAATCTAAAGTTAATGAAGAGGCATTGTCCTTACTACCTACATGAGGGAACAAATGTCATGACTGAGCAGGAAACCATGCACTGGTTACTTACAGAGAGCCCAACTGCCTGGGAAGAGCAAGATCATCACTATGTCAACCACTAGAAATGGAAGCGCAAACTCTGCTACCCACTGAAGGTATGTGTACAGGTCACAAGGGAGATTTCTGTTACTAGCTGTAAACCATCATCAATCAACCACCTACGCCAAGGTTGTAAGTGGCACATGAAGTCAAGAGATGTGGAAAGGGGTGTCTGTGGTGATATTTTAATTTTGCTGAAATGTGGTGATATTTTATTTGTATGTTAACAAATAAAGTTTGCCTGGAGATCAGAGGAAATAGCAAGCCATTAACACAAAAGTCAGGCAGTGGTAGCACACGTACTTAATCCGATCACTTGGCAGGCAGGGTCTCTGTGTGTTCAAAGTCACACTAGGGAACAGAGCCAAGCTTGGTGACACATGCCTTTAATCCCAGTACCAAACATAGAGACCTGGCAGTCTGCACAGACAGGCAGTAACAAGGAATTGAGGTAGCTGGGTTAAGAGCCAATGAGAGGACAGAACAGCAAGGTAATAAAAGCCTGGGTAGACAGGAAGTCGTGGCATGTTGGAAGCTACAGAGCTGGTGAGGTAAGTGGCTCTCACTATGTCCCTAATCTCTAAGGCTTTCACCCCTATATTTGGCTCCGTGTTCTTTATTTAATAAGACGGCTTAGAAATTCGTCTATAGGTGTCCTGCATGGACAACAGCTGCAGCAAACCTCCTTGACATCTTGGAAAGAATCAAATGAGCTAATGCTTAGCTTTCATTGTCCGTGGCCCCATCCAGTGTTCCTGATTGGTAAATCCTGTGGCTTAGAGGTGATGCAGTCCACGGAGAGCAGCCCCCCAACTCACGTTATGGACAGAAGCAAGGCAGAAAGCTGTGTAGAAATAGAATGAAGGCATCAGGAACATCTTGTGCACAATTATCTATTGTGTGATTTGAACTTAGTTATGTTAAATACTTACCTAAACACTGAGATCATGCAAAGGTATAATATTCTTTCATCTCTCTTGATCAGTGCTTATCTATTTATGCACATCATAAAGAAAACAGAACATCATGAGGGAAATCAAACCTCACTCTACTCTAGACCTATTTAATCAGAACCTCTGATTTGCATCCTAGGCTTATAGAGTGTGAGTTGCTTAGGGTAATTCTTATTTACATCTTAAGTGCCATTGAAATGGGACTCCTAAGATGTATTCTTGGATTGTGTCTGTTCCTAGCAAGTCCATTTGTGGATATTGTATTTTGGGCATTTCTTCTAATTCACTTTGCAAACATTGCTTTTCCTTTTTAAAAAGGAGAGAGAGAGAGAGAGAGAGAGAGAGAGAGAGAGAGAGAGAGAGAGAGAGAGAGAGAGAGAGAGAGAGAGAGAGACTTTGGTTATGTTGATATCAGCATGTTGAAGGTCTTCTAGTGAGGAAGGCATGCCTCTCTATCCTAATTCCAAGAACAGATTCTTGTTCAGTTTTTCCCTTATTTTGTAATATGAATCCTAATGATCATACATTCAAAAAAAGCTGTTTTTGTTATTCATTGGAAGTTTGTAGAGCCAAATTTCGTCCCACATTAGCTATACTTACTTATTTAGAAACACTTCGTAATATCATAACCAATTGAATGAGAATTGGTTTTGATCTCAAGCCAGCATGTTTGAAATATGCCTTGCAGTCAACTACATGTGATGAGTTTACTTAATCAATTAAAACACTATAAATGGTACCTATTAAAGAAATCAGGAATCTTCTGTTTTCCATTTCTTTTTAGTTGGTTTGCTTACACAACTGTTGGAAGATCAAGAATACATTAATACTTAATATTCTATTGCACCCTGATCACCATAATCTTGATGTACATAGTGAAATTAACCAGTTTTCTTTTGTCACACCTTCCCATAATAATGTTCTAGAGTAGAGAGATATGACAGCACAACAGAAAAATTATATCAATATTCCTACCTGGAGTAACAGTGTAAATCAGCCTCCTATTTCTTAGCTACCAACATGAAGTACCACTTCTTTCCATTCTACGAACTCCCAACCAGTCTTCATGGCATGGAATGAGAGTGGCCTGTCTCCATGCCCCTGTACTTCCTTTCCAGTCACACACACAAATATTGGTTGGAACTATAACAATGAATTATTGAAGGACCCCCTGTCTATATATAGATTTATTATCAAACGCTTTTGTTAGTCTGTCAATTGCTCAACTGCATTTCCAAATTAGTAAAATAATAGGTAAGAACTCAGAGGAATGGAGTTAGTTAATTTTCAGTGTGGCTCTTTCTTGTTGAGCAAATTTCTGGTTATGTCTTTCACGATTGCCTTCTGCCTCTGTGCTACACGGTGTCAAGTCAGAGCACGGATGGCACAGTGTAGTTATGGAACAGGATCGTGTGCACAGGGAAGACCCATTGTATTTGTGATGCCATTTGCTGAGAGTGCCTGCTCAGGGGTGTGCTCCTGTGCTTTGATCCCTATTTTCTCAATGAATCTGATTAATTCATGATTCACTAACGTAAATCTGATTGGAAGCAGCTCTTTAGTGTTGATAGAGAAGCCTGGTTGAATTAATAAAGATATCAAGAATAACGTTTCAAATAAGAAGTGTACTGTTACAGGAGAATAGAAACTGTCACTTTACAAAAGGAAGACATGGGCAAATACATTTTAAGGACCTGTTGAGGAAATAGAAGCAATGCCATGGTTTGACTATGCTTCCGTGCTCTTAAAATATTTAAAAGTAGCTCAAACACATGAGGAATGTAAATATCAAGGAATGTAAATACCTAACATTTCACGTTTTTGCATTATTTGTTTTCCTCTCTGGCTTGTTAGAATCATTGAATCTTCAGCATTACAGATTGTGGAATTTTTGTCTTTCTTTCTTATTTATTTATTTATTTGTATATTTAGGTTTTCACTTTCTCTTCTTCAGGATGAATATTCTTCAGGTCTGAACACTTGATATCAAGTTGTGCTGAAGGTCGAGGAACACTTAGGGGGTAGAGCTTTGCTAGAGGTAATTGGTCATTAGGAACTTTTCTTGAGGTTGGATAGCATGATCCTACTTCCTGTCCATTGTGCTTCTAGACAACTGTGGGCAGCCGCCTCACACTCCTGCTGTCAGACCTTCCATCATGATGCTCTGGATCTTCAGGAACTATGAGCCAAAATAAGTCTTTCTTTGCCTAAATCTCTTCTTCTTAGATGTTCAGTTCCATCAATGAGTAGAGTAACACATAGTCCCATGAAGAACAAGCTGGCAGATGTATAAAGAGCACGAGGTAAACCCTACCATTGTACCTTCACATTTTCTGATAATTGCTTCACCTCTGGGAGATTCTTAGACTCCATCATTGCAATTATGATGATTTTTTTACTTTTCCATAGTGTAGATCTCTTTATTGATATTATATAATGGTTGAATCCTTACCAGTACACTTTTCCCTAATTCTTTAGGCAGAATTCCCTTTTAGCACTGCACATATTTATAGTTACTGCTTTGAAATGTTTGTCTGGCAAGTACAATATCTGGATACCAGTGGTGATTTCTCTTGGCAGGTCACAGATTCCTGTTTTTCAGCATGTCATAATTTTTGTTGATGACATAATATTATGGATAATTAAGTGCACCAACTCCAGATTCTATATCTCTTTCCCTCTGTGTCCTGCCCCACATACTCAGTTGTTTGCTTCTTTGTTTTCCTGATTATTTGAACTCATTCTATGGAGTACATTTTTTTATCTACAGTAAGTGTCCTCTAAAATTTCTCATATTATATTTTTTATTCTAGTATTTTATTTTTAGAGCTAAGTCTTTTCTTTTGATTGTTATGGCTAATTGAGCAATCAATGACTAGTTGGAAGTTGTGCTTAAATACCTTTAGCCATTGAATCTACCCTTTTACATTGATTTGTGCATGCTTGGTGTATTCTTTATCTACTGTTGTGTTATAGTGTCAACACAAACTTGGGTTCATAACACTTTATTATCTTACTGGTTCTGTCAATCAGAATTTGGACATAACTTAACTGTATTACCTGCTTCGGGAATTCATAAAGATGAAATGGTATGTTGACTAGGGCACTTGGACTCCCCTCAAAGTTCACCTAGAGAAAAGTGAACTGCTAAATCGACATTAATGTTGGCAGATCTGAGTCCCTTGCTGTTAGTGGACCGAAAGATTAATGTTAGTGCTGAATATAATAAACTGGAGGCTGGTGATGATTCTTTACCACGTGGGCCTTTGTATAAAGCAGTGAATGACACAGAAGCTTATGTCATCAATGCCAGAAAGAGAGAGAATGTCCTAGCAAGGCAAACAATAAAGTGTTATGCAACTTAATCAAGAAAGTGGTACCTCATCACCTGTATAATATTCTATTTGTTATAAGTCATTTTTAGGTCCTGACTACACCCAAGGATGGACTCCTACAAGAATGTGAGTATCTATGACAGAGAGAATTGGGGCAAAGATGGGACATGCTTTCAAACTTCAGTGGGTTTGTGAGTTTGTCTTGTTTTTTTTTTTTTTTTTCTCCATTTTCAAGTCTTCATGTTTAGCCAGGAGTGAGTGACTTCCCAGGGCCCTCCCTGGTTTCTCCTAAGCAGACATATCCTCTTGGATGCACAAAGTCTTCTAAGTATTGAAAGTCAGATCTCAGCCAGGCTTTTTCATCTATTCATCTCTCTTAATCTACCTCCTGTGTCTTGAGGCAGTGTCCTGTTGACTCAACTGTCTCATCCATTTTAGATGACAGGCTTCTGTCATCTCTCCCTGATTATTTCCTGCTCATATCTTTGTGACTTTCAACAATAGGATTATAAAACATCAGCTCCAAATATCCCACATTGTCCTTGCAGGAAGCAGAGCTTCCAATGTAGACTGTCTATCCCATCTGTGTGGAGAGGACTCCACACAAATGATGGGAGAGAAAGCTTACAGAGACAAGAAATGTCCAACTCAAAGCCCACAGACCCCCACCCCATCAGTAAACAGCCCAGCTTCTTAGAAGATGCCCCTTCCTTTCCTGGGTGTCACTTTTTATGGCATGCAAGTCGTGCTCTTCAGCAACTTTGTCTGGTTTTACCGCTGCTCTTTAAACAATAGTAGTTCGCCGGGCGGTGGTGGCGCACGCCTTTAATCCCAGCACTCGGGAGGCAGAGCCAGGCGGATCTCTGTGAGTTCGAGGCCAGCCTGGTCTCCAAAGCGAGTTCCAGGAAAGGCGCAAAGCTACACAGAGAAACCCTGTCTCGAAAAACCAAAAAAAAAAAAAAAAAAAAAAAAAAAACCAATAGTAGTTCTAAGTTCCTCCTCTAGTAAAGTCTTGTCTCTCAAACCTACCAATTAAAATGGAATTAAATAACAGCCCATGTGATCTGTATGCACATTACATTTGAAAATTAGAGGTCTAGGTCATGTTCTGAAATGCTAAATCAGAATGCTTATAATATGAAATCGTATTCATTGAGAAGTTTGGCATTATCTTGAGGTTGAGAAAAATTGAAAACAGTTGCTTTCTCCTAGCATGCTAAATGGAGTAGCTATTTTGTTAATATATTAGAAAAATGACTGTGGCTTCTTTAGCTACCCAAAATATGTGAAATCAATAATATATACTTATTGCCATATATTGTCAATATATACATATTTGATTTTATATATAAGGGCAAAAATATGTATTTATTACTATGATTTGGTCCATATGACTGGACAAAGTCATAGTATAATACTATCATCACAGGTTAAAGTTCAGCAATATATAGCCAGACATAAGATTTTTTGTGTACATACGACAGCATAGCACTAAGAGTCAAATTAATTGCCAAATATTTACCTAATCTGGCTTTGTTTTCCTACTGGCTTTGGATGATGATTCCATCTTGAATCTGAGCACTTCACGCCTGAGGGCCAGCATAGGCCAGCCAGCCAAATGTCTTGATACTGAATCCCTTGTATTCCTTTGCTTTGAGGCAGGCACTTAACTTCTCCGTGTTTCAGTGCACTAGATTACATAATGGATTTAAGTATTTATTTATTGGAATGCTGCATTTAGAAGGTTAATAAGAAAAGATTGAAAGCAGAGCCTGATCCTGAGAAACACTGAGTGTTTTATCCTTCTGTGCTGTTATTATTCTAGTCTGAAGCACTTTTGTTCACATTTTTCATAATTGCAGCAGCAATCTGTCAGCCTGGCCTTCCTGCTTCTGTTTTTATTTCCTTCTGGTCTAACCTCCAATTTCTTCTATTAAGGGTCCTTTAAAGAGGCTGGTAAGGCCCCTTTCTTTCCCATAGTTGTTTGTATGACTTGAGAGGATGGGCACATGCCTTGCCAACTCCAGCTGGAAGGCTTCATGTCAGCATAAAGAAATCAGCCTTGGTGGGAATCTAAAACCGTGGGAACTGGAAAGTGTCACATGCCTCCCCCCTTCTCTCCCAAAAAGCCATATTTGAAACACTTACCATCACCTTCTAGGGCTTCTCACGAGACTTCCAATAAAATGTAAAAGCCCATCCCCTGTCCTGAACCAAAATAATGTGCACCCTGGTACTTCTTCGACTTCATCCCCTCTTTTCTGAACCTTGATCCCTGGACTCCAGGCACAGTGTTTGCTCTCTTTTCTAAATTACATCTGAAGCTTGCTTGTGCCTGGAAGGCTCTTCGCATTGGTAATGTCTTGGTATTTTGTTTGTTTGTTTGTTTTTAGACTTATCAAATATTTTCTTTTTTTTGGGGGGGTGGGGGTAATGTTTTCTCATGTCAATTTTCATTTTAAAACTTTTAATTAACACATAAAATTTTACACGTATATAAGTACCATATATTTCCTTATATGAGTTCATTATGCGAAGTTCAAATCAAAGTTAGCACATCTGTTTTCTCAAATATTTTTTTTTGGGGGGGAAAGACATTAGAAAGTATTTCTCTGACTTCTTGCAACACACAGTACATTATCCTCATCTCTAGTGACCACAGTGTGCACCGAACACAGAACTCATCTTTCTGTCTGTCACCTACTACCTTATTTTGCCTCAAAGCATGGACTCTGCCATCCTTTCCTATTCTCTGGAATGCTCTCAGATCCTAGATATTGCAGTGATTACTGCCCATTAGACAATCAGCACAATGGGATCAGGTACTTTGATATGTTTTGTTCACTAGTAACAACATATTATCCAGAGCAATCCCTTCCATCAAAGTGGTACCTGGTAAATAACCATTGAATGAATGAGTTACTTAGTAATTCAGAATGAGTGGACAACTATTTTCAACCTGCTTCAAAATGTAGTAAGTATTTTGTGTTACAGCAATGGTAGATATTAGTGAGCTCTTAACCTTTAGATATAGGTGGTACATAGAAGCTAACTCTTTCCATCCTTACAACAAACCTTACATAGATGAGTGACTCTGAGGTCAAGGACAAGATCATGTAGCTTGTAGGTGATCGAATAAATCCGAAAACTCCAATGCCACCACCTAACTTCCTATTCCACTAAATTGTGTCTGTGGATTTATTTTTGCGTTACTTCCATTCTTAGTGAACATATTTCCCTTTCATGTTCTTGTTGACCATTTGTATATTTTAATACAAAATACAACTTCAAGTTCTTTGCTCCATTTTTTCATACAAGTTGGGATTTTAATCCTCCCTGACGTACTCAAAAGAACCCTTTGCTCTGTTATTTCCAGGCCTTTTATCTTTGTCTGTGGTGAGTTTCTTTTACAGTTAAGACTTCGGCTTTACATAGTCAAGTCCAGGAATTTTTTTTCAGAATTTATGGCTTTTGGGAAATGTTTGCCCATGACTAGATTGTCATGTGTTGATTTTAGTTTTTAAAAATACAAATTGTAATTACCTTCTTAAAAACAAATATAATAACTTTTCATCAAATTGAATGTCACAGTGGTCTCTCTTCTGGATTCCATGCTCCATGTATGGATAAGATCCTAAACTTGCTTGGATCATGGTCTTTTCTTGCCTGGTGACATATTTTTAAGTTTTAATATCAAAGTTAAGCTTTTTATATAAAAATTTCTGGAGCTGAGAATGGTGACCTATGCATTTAATCCCAGCACTCAAGATGAAAAGAATAGCAGATTTCTGTAAGTTTAAGGCTGGCCTTAAACTTTATATAGGTAGTTCTGGGGTATCTAGAAATACCTACAATATGAGACCTCTCAAAAAACAAAAGATAGTATTCTAAAAACAAAACTCTCTCTCTCTCTCTCTCTCTCTCTCTCTCTCTCTCTCTCTCTCTCTCTCTCACACACACACACACACACACACACACACACACACACACACGCACAAGCACACGCACATGCACACTTATGTAATAACAATTAATGAAAAATATTGAAAGAAGTGGCTGTGAATTTGAAGGAAAGCAAGGAGAGGTGTATGAGAGAGTCTGGAGGAAAGAAATGGAAGGGAGAAATTATATGATTATAATATAATCTTTAAAATATTTTAATAACAAAATAAAAAAACACATCATATTGAAGCTGGACCAGGAAACCCAACAGAATGAAAAGAAACTCAAGAGAAGCCACTAGAATCAGAGACCCACTCATTCACACACTCTGGAGTTCCATAAAAGTATTAAACTGAAAGCCATAATATATACACAGAAGATCTGATGTAGACCCATGTGAGCTCTATGCTTGCTGCTTCAGTCTCTGATTTTATATGAGTTTTACTCAGTTGATTTAAAGGGCCTTGTGTGTTTCTGGCTTCTTTATTTTCAAAAACAAAACTGTCCATAGATGTGTGGATTTAGGTCTGTATCTTCAATTTGATTCCATTTATCAGTGTGTCTGTTTTATGCCAATACCAGGCTGTTTTTATTACTATAGTTCTGTAATACAAATTAAAATCAGGAATAGTGAGAAGTCCAACAGTTCTGTTATTGTTCAGAATTGTTTTAGCTATCCTGGGCTTTTTGCTTTTCCATATGAAATTGAGAATAAGTCCTTTTAAGATTTGTGATGAAATGTGTTGGAATTCTGATGGAGATTGGATTGAATCTGTTGATTGCTTTTGTGGGATGGCTATTTTTACTATGTTGATCCTACTGATCCATGAGCATGGGAGATCTTTCCATCTTCTGATATTTTCTTCATTTTCTTTCTTCAAAGACTTGAAATGTTTATTATACAAGTCTTTTACTTGCTTGGTTAGTTACCTCAATGTATTCTATATTATTTGAGGCTATTGTGAAAGGTATTGTTTGCCTGACTTTTTTCTTATTCAGCTTGTATTTTGTACATAGGAAGGCTTCTGATTCCTTCTTCGAGTTAATTTTGTACCTAGACACTTTGCTGAAAGTGTTTATCAGTTGTAGGAATTCGCTGGTGGAATTTTTAAGGTCATTTTTGTATACGATAATATCATCTGCAAATAAAGACATTCTGACTTTTTCCTTTCCAATTTGCATTCCTTTGGTTTCTTTCAGCTGCCTTATTGCTCTAGCTAAGACTTCAAGTACTATATGAATAAGTATGGAGAGAGTGGACAGCTTATCTTGTTCCTAATTTTAGTGAAATTGCTTTGAGTTTCTCTCCATTTAAGTTGTTGTTGGCTATGGGCTTGCTGTAAACTGCCTTTATTATGATGAGGTATGTCTCTTACATCCCTAATATCTCCAGGGTTTTTATCATGAAAGTGTGTTAAATTTTTTCAGAGACATTTTCTCCATCTAATAAGATGATCATACGGCCTTTTTCTTTCAGTATATTCATATGGTGGATTACATTTATTAATTTTTGTTTATTAAACCATTCCTACCTCTCTGGGATGAAGCTTATTTGATCATGGTGGATGATCTTTTTGGTGTGTTCTTCAATTTGGTTTCTAAGTATTTTATTGAATATGTTTTGCATCTTTGTTCATAAGGGAAATTGGTCTGTAATTTCCTCTCTTTGTAGGGTCTTTACGTGGTTTGGGTATCAGGAGAACTGTGGCTTCACAAAATGAACTGGGCAATGTCATGTTTGTATTTTGTTGGATGAGTTGAGGAGTACTGGCATTACCTCTTCTTTAAAAGTCTGGTAGAGTTCTGTGCTAAAACCATCTGGCCTTGGTTTTTTGTTTTATTTTTATTTTTTTTTTTTTTTAAGTTTTTTTTTTGGTTTTTCGAGACAGGGTTTCTCTGTGTAGCTTTGCACCTTTCCTGGTACTCGCTTTGGAGACCAGGCTGGCCTCGAACTCACAGAGATCCGCCTGCCTCTGCCTCCCGAGTGCTGGGATTAAAGGCGTGCGCCACCACCGCCCGGCTTTGTTTTGTTTTTAAAAAACAGTTTTAAGTAGAAGAAAGTATTCTTATATCGTGAGTCTGAATAAATGGCTCAGCAGTTAAGAGCACTTGCTGCTCTTGCAAAAACTTCAGGTGCAGTCCCCTGCTGTGGGATATTTGAGTAAACTGTGTAAAGATGCATCAGTGTTTTACCTTGCCTGCCTAAGGCACCCGATTGGTTTAATAAAGATCTGAATGGCAAAGAGCTAGGCAGAAGAGTGTAGCATGAATTTTAAAGAGTCTTTATTAATAAAACAAACCCGGACCAAGTATCAGGGTGAACACTGGAAGATCAGAGAGACAGAACAAGCCACAGCTAACCACACCTGGCCAACTTCTCAGCTGATCTTGTTTCCTCAGATTGGAAGCCTCTGTGTCCTCATATCCAAATGGCTCTCAGCTGAACTGTGCTGCTCAAAACCTAAAAGCTTAACCAGCCAAATGCTTAACCAGCTAAGTGCTTTTAGTTTCTGGTCCTCACGCCTTATATACCTTTCTGCTTTCTACCACCTCTCCCTGGGATTAAAGGCTTGCTTTCTGGGATTAAAGGCATGAGTCACCATGCTTGGCTGTATCCTTGAACAGATGGATTTCTGTCTCTGGAATGCTAGGATTAAAGGCGTGTGCTACCACTGTCTAACATTTATGTTTAATATTGTGGCTGTTCTGTCTCTGACCCAGATAAGTTTATTAGGGTGCACAATATTTTGGGGAACACAATACCACCACAGAAGAGGTTATGTGGGACTTCTAGGCAGAGACAGAAACTCTGGGAAGAAGTCTTTGACAGCAAGACATGAAGGGAGGCAGACATACATTACGGAGGAATGGTAACGAGCCATGTGACAGAACATAGATTAATATGAATGGGTTAATTTAAGTTATGAGAGCTAGTTGTGAGTAAGCCTTCATAATTAAAAATAATCTCTGTGTCATTATTTGGGGGCTGGGGTCCAGAGAAAGAAAGTCTGACAACAGTTACCAACACCCACATGGCAGCTCACAACTCTCTGTAACTTCAGTTCCAGAGAAGATGAATGACAATCTCCTCTGGCCTCCCTGGGCACTAGGCACATGCATGGTTCACATACATGTGAGCTAAGTACTCACACACAAAAACTAGGATTTGAAAATCTTAGGTTGTATTGAAGCTCTGTTTCATAATATTTTATTAGAATTTGAGCAAATACCCATTATCTGCATCAAATATTATTATTCTAGAAATGCTCACTGAGAAGATTTTTATGTGCTCAGTCTCCTTTCAAGGGTATAGCTTCTATAATTCCTAAGTGGAATCTGAATATCTGAATATAATTCTAGTCTTTACAAACTTAAGATCCTGCATAGTCAATGAGCCATGTTATGTTTGCCACTGTTCTCTCACTGTGTATACTGTGTACTGTAAATCAAGATCAATGGGTTTCACTTATACACACTATGCCATATATAACTTCATTCTAGATCAAAGAAATAAGTGTCTGGTGAGCCCAGATTGTCTCATTGTTGTGCAGAACAATTTTATAGGTTCATTCTAGATAAAGGACACAATGTGGGACAGATACCTTTCTATCATTATTTACATGCTAATAAATATCGACAATTGTCCCTGCAAGACAGAAGGGGGAGAGTGTTAGAAATCACAGGGACATAAAAGTCAGGGTTCAATATGCAGGAAATAAGGGTAACCTGATTGTGAGAGGCTTGATGTGGAAATGCTGAGTGATACTTGAAACTATCCTTTATGTAAGTGTAAGCCAGACTGTGATATGCAACCCAATTTGTTCAAAATAGAATAGTACAGCATCTATTTTCTGTAAGGATTCTGTAAGGACTTTATATCCAAAGTATATGTAGAGCTCAAAAACTCAAGAGCCAAACGTTAGAAAATCTGAGTTGATATTTCTCAAAGCAAGACCTGTGAATTGCCAGCGGGTGTGTACAAAGGTGCTCAGCATCCTGCATCATCAGCAAAGTGCAAATCAAATCACCGTGGGGGTACCATCTCAGTCTCAGCACAAAGAGGAATGTCAAACAGAAAACAGAGAAGAAATATTGGCAGAGGTCTGGAGAGACAAGAGAACATCAAAACATTGTTGCTGAACATGTAAATTAGTATTCACTATAGACAACAGTGCGAAGGTCCCTTTCAAAATTAAAAACAGATCTTCTGTGTGATCAAACCATCTTGTATCTAAAAGACGTGAAATCAAAATGCCAAGCATGCTTTCACTTTCTCAGTCTTTGCCACTTATTCACAGTATTGAAAGCATACAATTAACCTGTGTCCAGCAGTGACTGGGTAGATACACACACTGTGGTACACATGTCTACACACGCTGGTTATAGCTGTGTGAGTAACCAAGCCCAGTTCAAGAAAGTTCTTTTCATTTTGAAGGATCAGAATTAACTTTCGTTTTCTAAGACACAAACTTAAAAAGTCTAATGAGCTCTGGTGTGTTTTGCATCTCAGCCTCAAGTTAAAGAATAGTAGCTGTATTCCTTTTGATAAGGCTACCACTTGCAGTTCCCCACAAATGCAAGTCCTTTCTGGTCTTTAGTTTATGATCCCACAAATAAAAATGAATTCTTGAAATGTCCCCTTTATTTTCCAGAGTCCAGGGTGATGTTTTAGAGACCTTCAGAAATCCCCCTTTCAGTTTCTATTTTTCTGTAAAACTGGATTTGAGAAACACCAGTATCTTGTTATGGAGACAAGTGAGAAGGGTGCAGTCTATGCAGCTGCGTCACATTAATACACTACACAGATCCTGAAAGATATCAATAAATTGATATTATTAGATCTCTTTTCTGGTTGATTTGAAAAAAAAAATAACAGCAGTGTGAAAGCCATTGTTGACTCAGTGTTGATTAAACTATCAGACACGCCAGAATTTTGATTTAAAAGCCTATCTTAGTTCCAAAGTTGAGGAAAATCCAACTTATTTAGAGCACACAGAATTTTGTAACTGCCTACGTGGTAGCCCTGGCCTCATGACAAAGAGGCTTTCATATTGTAGATATCTGTGACTTTTTTATTTTTATCATATTCCTTTTGTTACTAGAAAAATGTGGACTTGCGGGCTTGCTGGAATCTAAACGAATAGAACTGGCCTTTTTATAAAAGAAAATGAAGAGAGAAGAAAATAACCATTTTCCTTTACTAGCGCATCAGAGGGTGTAACAGTTGTTTGAACTGCTAGTCCTCAAAATGTTACATTTGAAAGAAGCCAAAACAATATGCTTTGGAAATAGCAGTGTTCCTCCCTTCATGAGGGGCCACGTGTAAGCTGTAAACCTCCCAAAAGAAAATTCACTAAATCCTCCTTCCCTGCCATCACTGTTAACTATCAGGCAGCAGCCTTTTCCGCTTGTGATCCCTTCGGCTGACTGGAGCTGTGGCTTACTGCCACTGCCTAGTGTCACACTGTCGGGGGAAAGACCTCAATTTAAAATCGGAAATATGGCTTCTCTTGAGCACATATTGCTCCCACACCACCATAAAGCAGAAAAATCCTAAATCAAAACACTATTAAGCTGAGGACTGTCTGCAAAACCCCAGAAAGCATGACTGTACATCTGTGCTATCCTGGTGATAAAGGATACTATGCTAGGGCCACTTGTGGGTTCAAGTATTAGTCTATCCCGATTGGCTAGGTACTTTGAGAAAAATCTATTGACTTCCCAAACACTGGTATTTTTCATTGGAAGTGGAAGTATATTAGTTACTTTTCTCATTGCTCTGATGAAACACCAACAGGAACAACCATAGGAAGAAGGGGTTGCTTTGGGCTGCCAATCTGAGGGAGGATACAGTCCATCACAGCAGGGAAGCCACACACAAGGTGCTTAAGGCAAATGTTCACATTGCATCTTCAGCCATGAAGGTGAGAGAGAGAAAACCCTGGAGCTCTGCTCAGTGTCTCCTTTTTAGTCAGTCTAGGACCACAGCCCATGGAATGGTGCCACCCACATTTAGCATGGGTCTTCCCACCCCAATTAACCCACCTTAGAAACTCTCTACAGGCATGCCCACATGATTCTAGATTTTTACAAATAATCCTCACAGGAGGTTGCAATGCTGTCTCAGTGTGGCCGCATATCTTACAGAGAATGCTCCTGCAGAAGGTTGAGCGCATACATCCAGACACATGATCAACATTACCAATAAAAGTTGACAGGTACTGTTTTATAAAGGTACAGAGCTTTGTCATTGGGTCTTGTATTGTCCTATCTCTGATCATCACAGGTGTATATTGGGGGAGAAAATCATGTCATATCATTGACCCTTGATATACTTGTTGGAAAGATGTAGAAACTTAAAACCTTGCCAGCCAACCTCAGTATGGCAAGGAGGGCATTTATCAAGAGGATGGGGACTGAGATAAACATTGGAACATCCTTCTCTAATTTTGCAAACTGGCCAGCTGAGAGAAAGATGGTTATCTCATGGCTGCAGGCTTGCTGTTCTTAGACTGACCCCTCTCAATGACTCAGTACAGTAGGGGACATTAATGGCAGAGCCTTTTCAGGTGACCACAGGAGACAGTGAGTAAGCAAGTAGTGATGTGAGGGGCTAGCTCTTCCCACCCCATAAAGAATCTCTCTAGCACTCTAGTGACAATCTATGCTTGGAAATACCCTGGGCTGCTGGTAAGGTCAGATTTGTGCATCATGCTCAGACAACATTCCTTGCATAATCCTGCTTCAACTCTTTCCTGCTCATAGGTATCATTCCTTAATAAACCTTCCTTGTACCTAGTACCTAGCCCTGTCTCCCATTGCTGTGCCCTGGAGAACCCCATTCCAGACAGGAGCCAAAGGTAACGGCTCCATAACATCTTCCCATCATCAGGATTGGGCAGGGTAGCCAGGTGGACGCTGAGGGTCAGACTAAAGAACAATCAAACTGCCCTGCAGTGAGGTATCTCAGCTGCAATAATCAGACAACACTGTGTAGGGGATGTACCAGGAAGGGGTGAGGGCAAATGTTAGTGGTGTAGCCCAGCACGGTTGGAGGATGTGGACATAGCTACAATATCCTCCACGGCACTGCTTAAATGTAGGCATCTTTAAAAATGTTGGTCTGTGTGACTATTCATTCTTTGGTACCATCCATCAATGGAGCTCCTTCCTCACACAGTTTCTGTAGGACTACACTCTGATTGAGGTCTCCTTTTCATTGACAACATTGGTATTATTTAAAAAGGAAAAAAAATAGTCCCAGAAAAAAATCTGTTCTCTATCTTCTCAAACTCACAGGCAAGTTTTGCTAAACATTCAGGCCCCCAGCTTGGGCCCACTGCCAACCTCAAAGCCCTGAGGGGAAGCTCCGACATCTGGTGAGATTGCTCACAGTCCCGTAATCAGCATCTACTGCCAGAACTGGGATAGACATGTGGAGGCAATATTCTGGAGGGACAGGCTGGGTGGGATACAGCCCCACTACTATCACTTAACGTGGACCTCCAAGAGCTAATGCAGCCACAGCAAAATTAGATGGAATGGACCTAGAACTTTTGAGGCATGTGAAGTTCAGGTTTTCTCTAGGCTGCCACTCCATTTCCCTAAGGAATAACGTTTGTTGGAGTGTTTCAATGGCCTGTCTATGCTTACACAGTTGCAGAAAAGAGTGGAGAACTGTCAAGATTCATCCCTAATAATTCCACCTTTCTCTTACCTTCATAAGGAAGACAGAATGGGATGGGGAGATGGCTCAGTTGTAGTATTATTGGGTTCCCCAAAATATTGTGCACCCTAATAAACTTATCTGGGGTCAGAGAACAGAACAGCCACTAGATAGACATAGAGGCCAGAAAATGGTGGCACACACACCTTTAATCCTAGCATTCCGAAGGCAGGTATCCATCTGGATCTCTGTGAGTTCAAAGCCACACTGGAAACAGCCAGGCATAGTGACTCTCGCCTTTAATCCCAGGAAGTGATGGCAGGAAGCAGAAAGGTATATAAGGTGTGAGGACCAGGAACTAGAGCCTGGTTAAGCTTTTAGGCTTTTAGCAGCAGTTCAGCTGCGATTCATTCCGGATGAGGACTCAGAGGCTTCTAGTTTGAGGAAACAGTATCGGCTGAGGAATTGGCGAGGTGAGGTGGCTGTGGCTGGTTTTGCTTCTCTGATCTTCCAGCATTCACCCCAATACCTGGCTCCGGGTTTGATTTTATTAATAAGACCTTTAAAGATTTGTGCTACACTCAGTAGTTAACAGGGTGAGCTATTCTTGCAGATGACATGATTTTGTGCCCCAGTGCTCATATCAGGCAGCTTACAACAACTTGTGACTCCAGGGATCTGACACTTTTGACCCTCTAGGGCACCTGCAATCATAGGCACATAGTCCCACCCTGACACAAAAATAAAAATAAGAAGTCCTTTAAAAAGGGAAATAAAGACAGGAAAACGTTGGCTATAGAGTGAGAACAGAGCAGACCTATCAGGTCCCGACACCAGCTCAGTGGGTAAAGCACTTGCTGTGTGAGCATGAGGACCAGAGCTCAGATCAGCAGAATCTGCATAAAAACCCAGGATGGTGGGATTGGAGACAGGAGAATTTTGGGGGCTTGCTGGCCAGCAAAACTAGCCGAATTGTTGAATTTCAGGTTGGGTGAGAGATCCTGTCTCAAAACAACAAGGTGGAGAGCAATAGAAGAAGACACCGCAAGACAAACACAGACCTCTACATGACAACCTGTACACAACGTTCACACACTCACATACGTATACCATACACAGGCAGACACAGTATACATGGGCACACATAGAAGGCAGAGAGAGAGAGACAGACAGACAGACAGACAATGGAAGGTAAGAATGGATGGATGGATGGAGGGAGGGTGTGGGGGGAGAAAGAAAGAAAGAAAGAAAGAAAGAAAGAAAGAAAGAAAGAAAGAAAGAAAGAAAGAAAGAAAAAAAGAAAGAAAGAAAGAAAGAAAGAAAGAAAAAGGCAAAAAGAAAGAATGGACCAGTGGCTTTCTCAGCCTACACTGCAGCAGGCATTTGGTGAAAATCAACACTGTTACAGTCATCATTTCTGTGCCCCGAGGGTAGAGGCCTTCTTCTTCTTGTCCTTTTCCTTTATTTAAGCCAGAACTCCCTTGTGTGACCAACTTTTATAGAATCATCCAGAATATGGAGCAGGACAAATTAGCGACAAGGTGTGTCTCCTGCGTGGAGCTGTTTTTTCCACTATAAAAATACACCTCACTACTTTCCATCCTAAGCTTAAACTCTACAGAAATGTTCAAGTCATGGGGCAAGGGAAATCTGTATTTTCAATCTTTAGAAGTGTGAAAAATATTACAAAATCGATGGAAGAGATTATGTTTTCCAGATAGGAACCTAAGAGTTGTGAAATTTGGTTTCCTTGCACTTGGCATTGAATTTAGAAGTATAATCATGCTGATGTATATCGTTGTCCATTGAAGCATAGATTTTTCCTCTGACCGTGTTTTTCAATACATTTCATTTGTTGTACCTGAGGTTTTGATCATAACCTGGAAACCCCAAGCTGAACTGCAGAGGGCATGCTTAGCATCTCCGTTTAAGTGAAAGCAAGTCATTCTGAATCACATCTGTTTGAATTTTAAGTAGATATACAAAACACTTTAATGAGCAACAAAGGAACTTTTTTTTTTTTTTAATGGGAAAATAAACTTAACTTTATCTGGCTTTGCCAAAATCAGTTATTTAGCTAGCATCATCAAAATGTCATTGTCAACACACATCTATAATTGAGATCAAATTCTTGCATTCAATTAGTCCTCTGTACTTGCAGAGTTGTTTCCAGGGGTCTAGCAGATACCCCGATGTGCAAATTCTCAAGTTCCTTGTACTATTGTTCTCACATCACCGATGAGTATCTGCCCGTATGAGTCCCATCATCTCTTGGTGCCTTACAATGCCCGGTGAGATGTAAATGCTATGTAAAGTGGCCTGTAGTGTTTAGGGAAGACTGATAAGAAAAGTGACTATACATGTTCATTTCAATTTCCTTTTTTTCTGAGAGTACTGTATCCAAAGATAGTTGGTTCCATGGACATAGGCTCTGTGGATCTGAAGGGACAACTATACATTATTTGGTTTGATAGATGCAAATTAGAGAAATCTAGTTATTTGCCCCCAGTGGGTTGGGTGGCCTGGCTTCACCACAAATCCAGCTAAGTCCCAGTCACCTAACAGATGAGCTAAAAACGAGACAGGCTGAAGAGTCTTTTCCTAATCTTTAATGATTCATGATTCTCTCCTCTTCCACATGCTGCTCTTGCCCTCATTGTGTATGACACACAGAGGATAAACTTTTTGAATGAAATGGAAAAAAAAAAACAGAGCTGTCTGAAACAAGGCACAAAAGGAATCCATGACTGTGTTATCCAAAGTCCCCGAGACCACGGGCTGTATGAGTTCCTGAGTCCCTTGGAGGAGTCTAAAATTTGCAAACCTTAAAAAGAAACCTCACAGCATCAAATCCTGAAAGGTCCTGTGCACTTCCTAATCCCTTCAAAATGGTAGATGAGACCAAGTTTCATTGCTGTGGGCTTTGACTCCTGGAGTTCTGCAGATTTGCCGAAAGCAGTCCTCCTCCCCTTTCTCCTCCTCTATTGTAATAGACTTTACTTTGTACTTCTAAGCAGGGATGAGCTTGGACCAGCCTGGTCATTTGGGAAAGGATGTCTGCCAGACACACTGCATGATTCAGACATTGTTATTGCTGAAGATGGCCATTTTTTTCATCTTCAGCAAGTTTGACAGTCGACTCCAAACACATTTTCATTAATTTAGGTGCTTTTTTGTTTTGTTGTGTTTTGTTTTTAATTCCTAGATGCTCTGAGAGCCTGACAATAACTGTTTCATGAAGTTTCTTCTTTTCTCTCTTCCAGTAATGTCTCCAAGGACAATGTTACTCTTCCCTGGGAATTTCTATCTACAAAGCCTACTCAACCCATTCTGTTTTTTTTTTTTTTTTTTTTTTTTTTGGTTTTTCGAGACAGGGTTTCTCTGTGTAGCTTTGCGCTTTTCCTGGGACTCACTTGGTAGCCCAGGCTGGCCTCGAACTCACAGAGATCCGCCTGGCTCTGCCTCCCGAGTGCTGGGATTAAAGGCGCCCATTCTGTTTTTTGGTCTTCCTTTGAGGCAACCACTATTGGCTACCAACAGAAACCCACAGATATGAAAGCCCCAGGTTTTTTTTAAGGGAAATTTGCAATTTTCCCTATAGACTAAGCTTCATTCTGCCCTTGATATCAAGAATTAAATCTTTCTGTTTACCTAGAGATTTTTATTGATCTGATAATTTGACTTTCACATGGGCTCAAGGTATGATTTACATAACTGGTATCACCGTATCTATATTATGCAAACAAAAAAGGCACCAAAGCTGGATACTTCCCAACTGGGGGACATTTGGGAAGGCACTGACCCCTCAGAGACTCCCCTCCCTCATCTGTGATCCAATCTGTCCTGGCCCCACAACATAGCTGTGAGAGCCAAATGAAGGATTGGAAGTGAGTCACGGTGCAGCACAATGCCTGGCCACGAGTCCACTTCACAAATCAAGGGGTAATTTATAGGGCCTTGGAGAAATGTCCATGCTCCCATTGTCTGAATCATACTAGCCACTTTAAATAACATGTTCTAATCTAAGGAAAAGCGAGACAGAAAAGTTTGACAAAATAGGTTGCTCTGGAAATGTTCCTCTTTATTCTGGGAAATTCACACAATTATGAGGAACTAATGAGTGAAGAAGTACAGGTCACTGGAAAAGCCCTGTTTCGCTCCATCCTTGAGAAGAAACATCAGGCGCAGTGGCTCAGTGAAACAGCCCTGCATGGAGTGGAGAGGCCCTTCCTTTGAGTACCTGCCAATGTCTCTGGTGTAAACATCCATCATGCCTGACTTCAGGCGGTGGTGTCACTGAACACATGGCTGGGAAGAGATGCTGAGAAGTCGTTAATGAGAGCTGGTAGACGTGGGCTTCAGAGCAACTGTGGCTCTTTCGGTGCTCTTGAGACTACCCAAGCTTTACTTTCTTGATGTCTTATCATAAATAGAAAGTCTTTCTGTCTGTTAAAGGAATCCCTACCTCTAAATACAAGGCCCTAAACTTGAGCTCAAAGTTGGAATTGCTGAAGAAGAACAGCTGATCCAAACCCAGACACCTAGTGGGTGCAAAAGGAGACAGCAGACACGACAGGTTCCAAACAAAACAAAACCCTTGTCTAAGGAAAACCACTGACTTCCCCTGTGCTGCCCTTAAAGGATCTCCTCCTCCCCTTCCCTGCCCATAGCTACAAAGAGCCCAGCCTGAAGAACGTAACCTGCATTCTCTTCAACTCTGGTCATTGACTGACTGGGGCCTGTGCCCTGATGATGGCGTTACCAAGACCTAGGATGCCATCCTCCTGGCAGTAAATAAAGCCTGCTCTAGTCCTATGAGGTTTCCTAAATTCTCCTTTTTGTTCTTTACTACAAACTTAGTTCTTACCCATCCTAACAGTGTAAACTTAATCTCTAAGGCTTTATTTTATTGCAGGGACTCAAGGGAAAAATTGGCTAAAATGGGTAAAGAGAAACTAGGTGTAGGGGTAACCTGGCAGCTACTATTAATTACCTTAGTCCATTTTAACACTTTACTCTGGAAATGCATAGCTGCCTGTACAGTATGTGGTGGCCTGGCTACAGCTTTATCTGCTTGTCTTCAGCACCAGCCACATGCACAGCTCACACCTACAACTCTATTATAGGCTTGATTCCAGTCTATCTCACTCCTCCAGTCTAAACTTGATCTGCTAGTGCTCTGATGTCCCTGGTTCTCCACATGGGTTATGTGAACAGGATTGGAAGGGAATCAAAAGAGATGGTCAGGGCATTAGACAGCTGAGTTCAGGAACAATGTGCAAAGGTATCAGAATACAGTCTAGGAGGTGACAGTGGAGAAACCCTGGGGTACCTCCAGTCCTGTCACCAGCCTAAGGCACTTAGGTACAGTGTCTGTCATCTGAAGGAGGAAAAAAGAATAAATCAGAGCTTCTACATGAGGCTAAATTACCCTTGAAAGTCCTGACCACTCTCTCGGCTTGCCCAGCTGAGTCATGGCTTCCTGAACTGCTGGGGGCCTAATGAAGACTGTGGGTGGTTCTGTACTAGGCAAAGGCACCGTGGTAATCCCAGCTTCTTGGGCACACGCTGTTATTAAAGATCGAGCCCAAGTGATTGATGGTGTTATTTTGACCTTTCTTGGACCCAACTGACTTTGGGAAGATGGGGAACAGCTTCTTGGAATGGTGCTCAGCTCTTACCAACACAGAGAAGGTGTCAGGGCGCAGAGTGCCATGTACCCAGCCTCCTAGGGCACACCTCAGGGGAAGGTTCACATGGCAGACCAAGACTTGGGAGTCCTGGCATCAGACAGGGCCAGGCTCTGCACAGGGCAGCCATCTAAGTGTGGTCTACGCCTGTGAACAAAAGAATAACACGTTCTCCCTCTTTTCTTCCTTTCTCCTCTCTTCTCCAAACACATCCTGACATGGGCTTATCACATCTTCTATGGATGAGAAGCAAAATTAATGAAAAAAGAACTGTTAACATAGGACAGTATGGCTTCCTTGTATTTGTTCATTTGTTTTTGCTGTCAGAAATAACTGATAAACTAGTCATTGTAATTTTGTTAGCATGTTTTTCAATGTCAGGCCATGGAGACCTGTAATGTGTGCACGCAATATTATGATATTAAAGAAGGTACTGGCTGCAATTAACAGAATTACTCCGAAGCAGCTGAAAGCACAAGGTGAATGCAGAGGAATTCTGGGTTAAAAGAAGGTTAGTGGAGGCCATTTTGTTGAACTCAAGAGTGTAGAAGCTGCTGCAGCTGGCATTTGTTGGGAGGAGACATATACAATAGCTTTGTGCCTCTTCCTAGATATCAGGCCAAGTCTTACTAGCCACAGACAGAATATCCCTATAGAAAGGTTAAGAAAAGGGTACCCAAGAAGGCCTAGAGTTTACATCTTCTAGTGTAGGTACAAAGAGATCTTTTTGTCGCTCAGTCTAAATAATGACCCACGAAGACAGGAATTTCCATCTGCTATAACCCCAATCAATGACTATGGAAAAGATACAGCATCCTGGAAAGAGGTGTGGCTAATCTGGCTCATATCCCCTCAGCCTGGAGACTTAGAATTCCCGTTGTAATTTTTTTTCAACAGATCAGGAAGTCCCAAGGTTGAGGGTCAGGCAAGTGTGAGTATCAGGACCTGTTTTTCCCACAATTCCTTAGACATATTTGGACAAATAGACTATGAGATAAAGATAAAGAAGAGAATCTCCAGAGTCCAAAGTGTTTGAGATCCTGATGGCCTAGTGTACTTTTCATAGGAATAAGACTTCTCCATTCCAACTCAAGTAAAAAGTACATTTGGAGTACCTGACAAATTAAAAATCAAATCAAAACAAGAAGGTAGGTGTGCGCAGATGTTTGTAATAAATGTCAAGAGTTGCAGCCCTGACCTGATGGTAGAAGTTCTGGGAATGCTGTTTATCCCACTTAGAACTGCTAGGCTGGAGGCAGGGGCAGAGGGAGAGTGGAGGGAAGCAGCAGCCCACATCTTTCCTCCCTCGAAAGATATACAAGGCAGGAGCCACACAGCTGGGGAGCCTCCCATACAGCGACACTGTCCCTGAGGCTGGAAGTAAAGGAAAGTCCACTGGACTGTCCACATGGCACCTCAGCAGTGCAGGGAGAGATGAGAAAAGGGTGTGGTGTTTTGTGCCTACAACACTAGCACTCAAGAGGCACAGGCAGGGAAATCGAGAGTTGGAGGCCATGTCTTAAAATATAACTAAAAAGAATATTAAAAAAAGACAGGAATCAACGACAATCACTGGAAGGAATGAAGGCTCTTTGAGTGCTCTTTGGAAAATGCACACATACCACACATGGTGGATGCTTAATAACTACCTGGTACTTATTGTGTGTTTGTGTGGACTAGACTATGAATCACTTAAAAATTCAAAAAGGGGTTGACACATTACATTTTTGTGGCAATCTTAGGAGGAGGTTATTACAGTCCCTACTACAGAGAAGGCTACTGAGACACAGAACTGCTGAGTTAAGTTGCTAAAAGCTGTATGATGAGTCAGCCAACAGAGCCTGGGCCATCAGGAGCCTCTCTCCCACACTGAGGCCATGCTGTGACCTGAGATTCCTCATAGCATTGCTTTAATAGACAGCAGTCCACAAATCAGGGAGATTACTCATTTCCTGGTGGGAGGGCATTTCTGAGCACTCCAACTGCATATCCAGAAGAGATGTTTCTTTTTGCTTCCATGGCCCACCCAGATCCATGACCACTGGTGTCATAGTGTTAATCAGGACCAAAGTCTGTTTTGTAGAGTTGACAAAATTTACATGGAGCCTGGTTGGTCCTTTAAATTTCAAGGCAAAGATAAGTGTCAAGTGTTAACATGTCCTTCAAGCAAAGCAAAGCTCTAGATAGGTGCGTGTAAGATGGATTTGTAAGTATGAAGGGCCAGCTGCATGGCGCCTCTAGATGCAGTGTGGTAAATAAGCTCTGGATAGAGTCTCAAGATAGAGGCTCTGGATGAGCTATGGATGGAGCCTCTGAGAAAGGTCTGAATGAGTCTCAGAAAGGAATGACCCTCTGGCTAAAGCTCTCCATGGATAACTGGATAGAGCCTCTGGTTGAAGCCTCTGAATGAGCTGTGGGTGGAGATGTGGATGTATTCTCAAGATGGATGGGCTCTGGGTAGAGCTTGACCCCATTCCACATGATTGTCATAGTCCATTGGCTATGGAGAAGGCCGCTGTGCCCAAAGCACCTCCAGTCTTCAACTAAAACCAAATCCCGACTTATCCTGTACACACACCCATTTAAAAACATGAATCACTCATTTCCAAATAACAGGTGTGAAATACTTTTTAAAATAGCCAACACATAATGCCATGCCTTCCAGGCTCCCTTCCCAGTTGCCTATCAAACTGAATTCTACCATCCCAGGGGAAGGAGCATTATTAAATCCATCTCCAGGAGGTTCAACACTTTTAGCAATCTGTAGCATAATTGCCAGCTAAACTTGCTTTAGAATTTGGTCCCAGGTCCCTCCCACACTTGGAAGAGTGTGGTATGGGAGTTCAGCAGTTGGATGTGGGTGAAAGTTTTGCAGCTGGTGACTGGACTGAAGAACTGGGTGGCAGAAACAAGTCCCTGATGGACACCTAGCAAGGCTGACAGCTATAGGAGACTGTGTTCAGACTGTGTCCCTCTGGTGTCCTTATCAACCACTGAAATGCACTGTTGTTAATTCCAACAAAAGCAGAATATCTGCAGGCTACTGGCTTACAAAAGAGTCCTATCAGGCTCTTGTTTGAGATGGTGGTCAGTCTCCCAAGTCAAATTTACACAAATGACTTAGCTGTCAGCCCTCCTTTCCTGGAGACAGCCGTTTCCTGTCCAGAAAGAGAATGTTACCTCAAGGAACCATGTTTGGATGAGAAGCTTGTCTTGCCTTAAGTCAGGAAAGGAGGATGAGAACTGGAGGTTGACTAGAGCTAGAGAACCAATTTTCCCTTTAAGATACTCACCAAACTGTGAATCATTGTTCCTATTTTATAGCTGGAATAAAGGCTACTGCAATGTATACTGTCACTGTTGACAAAGTGCTACCTTAGCTATTATTTCATTTGCTATTCACAGCCAACCTGGGCATGGCCTTTGCAGTCTCGTCTGACAAAAGAGCTGTAGAGAACATGCCAGTGTCTTCCCAGTACAATGACCGGTGGCCTGGAAAAGTGTGGAAGGCCCCGCCCAGTGTTTATCAATATCCCTGAGCATGTATTCCAAGTTAGATCTGTTTGAGATTTGTGCATAGGGAAAAAAAAGTGACCTAAAGTTGTTTTTCGTTCTCTGTCCCAGTCTCTAATGATGAAGTGGTGATGGGTTTTGTCATGTTTTCCTTTTCTTCTTGGCCGCCAGGGAGACCAGAGCAGCAAATAGGAGGTGATTCTAATAGAAGGTGATTCTTTTGCATCTTCGTTAGCCTATCTTCATTCGCATACTTACTTTTACTTTTTTTTTGTTTTTGTTGGTTGGTTTGTTGTATTCAATCTGGCTGTATATATGCCTCAGATTGGTAACTGTGGTTCTTTATGAGAAATACACAATACTAAATAAACAAACAAAACATATGTGAGTCACAGAGCCAGTCCATAAAAGTAGACCTTTCTGGTCCACAGAGCTGTGTTTTCACATACCCACTTGACCATCTTGTTCTTCCAGAGGATCCCCAACAACCGACACATCCTGGATACCAAGAGATAGAAGAGATGGCGGGGGAAGAGGACCACATGGCCCCTTTACTGTGCCATCACCATTCTGTACAGCAAGGACCTCGGGCCTTATCAAAATGGAATGCTCTGGAAGCTGTTGGATATGTCTCACTATGAGTAGCATGTGCAACCAAGCAGTCTTCCCTGGAGGGGAAATTTAATTACAAGAAATTTATAACATATTTGGAAATAAAGGTAGAGCAGTTGTCCTGTAATTAGATACAAGCTGGTTTTAATCCCTTACTGGAAGCTAGTCCCCTTGGGAACCTGGTACAAATAAAGACTTAATCAGGGAATTACGAAAGGACCTCTGGGTCTGGCCACCTCTCCCAGTTGGATTGACTGGAGTGTATATGTGTATGTTGTTTTTTTTTGTTTTGTTTTGTTTTTTTGCCTCTGAGTCCCCTTGTGTGTCTAAGAGGTAAAGCAAACAGATACAGTTTCCAGGGAAGAGAGCCCTTGCCCCCATTCCCAGCAGGCTTGGGTGAGAGCCATCAGCCAGGCTCTCCCCTCACTGCAGCAACTGTCCCAGGCCTGCTGTCCGTCAGGATGGGATACTGGAGCTGCCCTCTTCTTAGGTAGGGAGCATTAGAGAGAAATGCTGTCATGCTGGCTGTTCAAGGGACAGGTCGTGGTGGGGGAGAGGCCTCTAGCTTCACTCATCTAAAACATAGAACAGATCAAGGGTAGAACTGGGCCAATCCCAGCACTCTTGAGAAGCATTTAGATGGTAATTTATCCTGGTTTCCTCAGAGATGGTCTCTGGTCTTGTCCTGTCTTCTTGCTAATCCCTTCCTTTTGAAGCCAAATATCTAGCTCACAACTGTTTTAATTTATGCTATGTGAAGTCGTGGCAGTTCTTTTTCTACCCCATCTAAAAATCAACTGTCATTTAATAGCCTTACATTACATTGAATGTTATTCCCTTGTTCAGAGATGTTGCTAAACTCTCCATTAGCTATGAAAAAAATTCAAGATGCTCAGTATCCAACCAACAGCCATCACAATGCTATATTTACTTTGTATCTCTATATACCTTTCTTAGTATCAAAACGCACCTACTAATTACATATAGATTATATTCTGTTCCTCAGCCAATACATAATGATTATTTTCTAAACTCTAGTCAGCATGGTAGACACCCTAAAAAATCCATGGTAGTTAAATGGTTTCTACCATTTGCCAGGTATGCTTATTTGAACAAATTAAAATAATTAATGTATGGGTTTTCTGAATGTACCTCTTCGGAAGCACCATGTACACTGATTATAAAATGATGATGTATTTTCCATTTTGCAACAAATCAATACCTCAGGTCTTTGTTACAAAAACTTTAAAAGTGGAATGACTCTATTAAACCCATTTAACAGTTTAAAGAATGAAATTACAGTATTTGGCAATATGCCCATTCTACAATTCCTACTTTCAGTGTGAGCATTTGAAATGGATGGTCTGGATTCCCTGATTAAGTCTTTATTTGTACCATTGATGCTGATTAGTTTTAACTGTGAATTGGACACAACCTAAAATCACCTGGGAAGAAAGTCTTAATGAGGAATTATCTAGATCAGATTGACTTGTGGGCATGTCTATGGGGAATTGTTTTAATTGTTAATTGATATAGGAAGACTCAGCCCACTGTGGGTAGCACCACTCCCTAGGATGGGTCCTGAACTGCATAAGAGTAAAGTTACCTAGCAAGCAACACACAACAATCAAAAACTGCAACAAAAATTTCAAGGAGTTTAAAGAAGATACAAAGAAACAGCTCAATGAACTTAAAGAGGAGAAATGCCTAAGCTATGCCCAAGAAAACAGAAATGTAAGGCCAATAAAAATGACACAGATGCTTGCCAGGCGGTGGTGGCGCACATCTTTAATCCCAGCACTTGGAAAGCAGAGCCAGGTGGATCTCTGTGAGTTCGAGGCCAGCCTGATCTACAGAGCAAGATCCAAAACAGGCACCAAAAACACACAGAGAAACCCTGTCTCAAAAAACAAACAAACAAAAAAACCCCAAAACAAAAACAAAACAAGTGACAGATGATGAAGACCATCCAGAATGTGAAAATGGAATTCAATAAAGAGAAACATTGAAGACAACTTAAGCAGAAATTAAGATGGAATTGAAAGTCACAGTAATACAACTAGAAATCTCAAGGGGAAACTCTGTAAGTGAATGAACCAAGCAGAAGATAGACTATCAGGACTGGAAGATAAAGTAGAGG
Source organism: Peromyscus californicus insignis (assembly GCF_007827085.1). Classification (NCBI taxonomy): domain Eukaryota; kingdom Metazoa; phylum Chordata; class Mammalia; order Rodentia; family Cricetidae; genus Peromyscus; species Peromyscus californicus. The sequence continues at coordinate 129,309,815 of NW_026294562.1, read as the reverse complement.
ATCTAGACAAAATAAGCAAATAATATGAAACATAAAACAACAACAACAAATCCCAAGAAAGTCCCATGCAAGAAATGTGAAAAACCATGAAAAAAAATTTTTTGATCTATAAAAATAGATGAAGGGAAAGAATCTAGGTCAGTGATATAGACTAGATCTTCAACAATATCATTGAGGAAAATTCTCTCAGACTAAGGAAAACACACCCATACAAATAAAAAAAGGACCCAGAACACCAAATAAGACCAGAAAAGAAACTCCACACAGCATATCATAGTTAAAACACTAAGTATACAGAACAAAGACATTATTTAAAGCATCAAGAGAAAAAACACAGGTCACCTGGAAAGGAAATCTATCAGAGTAACAGCTGACTTCTCAATGGAAACACTGAAATCCAGAAGAGCCTGGAGCAATGCATCACAAGCCCCAAAGGACCACATTGGCCAACCGAGAGTAATGTACTCAGCATAATTATCTAACACATTTGAAGGAGAAAATAATATGCCTTTTAATGCAAAGGCATGTTGCTAATCTTTTAGTTTTTGGACAGTGAAATGATTCATAGTAAGGATATATAGTAAACCTGCATGAATATTTTTTTAATCAAATTGGTCATTACACAAACAAAACAAAACAAAAAACACTTACTTAGGCATTTACTTCCCTAAAAGGAAGTCTTATTAATAAAGCGGTACCCCTGAATTTATTTCTATACTTGTTTATTGAATACTTACAGTAGCAGGGAAATCTAGTGTAATCCAGAAGGAATTTGACTTTGGAGTCAGACAAACTTGAGATCAATTCCTGACTTGGTCACATCCAGTTGTTTTCCTACTGATAAAATAAATATATTTTGAAGGCTTACTTTTTATTTCTAGGTTATGTGCACATGCATGAAGGTGTCCACAGAGATCAAAAGAAAATATCAGTTCCTCTAAAGCTGGAGTTACAAGCAGTTGTGGGCTGACAGACATGGGTACTAGGAACCAAACTCTGGTCCTCCCCAAGAATCTCAAAGATTTTTAACCATTGCACCATCTCTAACCCCAAGATTTTCTCAAAATAGATTTACAAGAGGTAATGATTAAACCAAGTAATTTTTAAAGTATATCCCTCGCATATGTTTTTGAGATTGTGTTTTAATTGCATTTCCTCTTTCCTCTTCTCCCTCCAAGCCCTCCTCTATATCCTTCCCTGGTCTCCTTCAAATTCATAGCCTCTTTTCTCATCAATTGCTATACACACACAAACATACACACACACACACATACACATTATATATATATATATATATATATATATATACATAATAAAATCTATTGGGTTCATATAATATTACACACACACACACACACACACACATATATATATATATATATCTTCAGGGCTGACAGTTTGGTACTAGACAACCAATTGGTTTTCTCTTTGCTGGGAGGGGCTGCCTCTCCCACTTCCAGGTTTACTTAGTTGCCATGAAGTCTCATGGGCTTTTCCTCATGCGTTTTGGCATGTTTGTTAGTATCCCCCTGGTTCGGCTGATATCTGGATGGCCATGTTGGTAAGACTTTACAGACAGAGCTTCTGGTGTTACTAGGAGACAGAATTTCACAGCAAAGTCCCTGCTCCAAAGGTTCTTACAGTCTTTCCACCCCCTCTTCCATGGTGTTCCCTGAGCTTTAGTTTCCAGAGTGTTTTGTAGATGTACCCATTGGGACCAGGCTCTGCAGCACTGCATATTGATTGATTGTGGTTTTCTGTGGTGGTCTCTGTCAGTTACAAAGAGAAATTTCCTTGATGAGGGGAGAAGACTATACTTATCTGCTGTGGATATCACTCTGTATAAATAAACACTGATTGGCCAGTAGCCAGACAGGAAGTATAGGCGGGACTAACAGAGAGGAGAATTGAGGGAACAGGAAGGCAGAGGGGGAGACTGCTGGAGCCGCCGCCTGGACAAGGAAGATGTAAGGTACCAGTAAGCCACGAGCCACGTGGCAAAGTATAGATTAATAAAAATGGGCTAAATATAAGAGTAAGAGCTAGACAATGATAGGCCTGAGCTAATGGCCAAGCAATTTAAATAATATAAGCATCTGTATGTTTATTTATTTATTTATTTTTTCGAGACAGGGTTTCTCTGTGTAGCTTTGCGCCTGTCCTGGAACTCACTTGGTAGCCCAGGCTGGCCTCGAACTCACAGAGATCCGCCTGGCTCTGCCTCCCGAGTGCTGGGATTAAAGGCGTGCGCCACCACCGCCCGGCCCTGTATGTTTATTTTATAAGTGGGCTAAGGGACTACCGGGACTTGGCGGGACCTGGAGAGAAAACTCCAGCTACACTTATCTGTGGGTACAGGACAAATGTTTACAGATTTTTGTTAGGGATTATGCCATTTTAGTAAATCAGTGGTTGTAGTACAACTATGGTTTCACTAGCACTGATTAGTTAGCTAGATTTCCAGGACCAGGCATGGTATTCCTCTAATTGAGTGGGTTTTAAGTCCAATTAGAGAGCTGTTAGGTACCAACAAAGTACGTGCACCACTGCTGCATACTTAGGGTTATTGTGCCAAATTGGATGTTGATGCAGTTTGTAGGTGTCGTAACTGGGAAGGACTGTTGGTTGCCTCCCTCCTTTGGGAGCTTAAATGGCTCCTTTTGGTACCATGAAATGCTAGTCCTCATTGCAGGATCATGCAGGTCAGTTCCAGCTCAGGTGCCTCTGGGCCCTGCTTCTGAATTGCATGGTGTCTTCAACAACAGGGCTTCCATCTCTGGGTTAACCCTCCTGATGTACTGTAGCCACTAACAATGTTAAACTATCATGTGAATTGTCCATTTCTTATATGTTGCATGATGACAGTTTCTTTTAATTTCAGCAATTAAGAATTTCCCTTCAACATCCTTTCCTGAAAGACATGGGATGGTGATAGCTACATTTACTCCCTTATCACTTCTGACTCAATTGGCTGCCTAATTACTTTTACAGGTTCTCCAGAAAGATACAAGATCACACACTTTCCTGCTTTTAGTTGTTGCTTTCAGGGGCAGCTGTTAGAGTTCCTGTGGAGAAGGAGCCTCCAGCCTCCATTAAAGCACTTTCTGCATCTCCCAGCTTTTCTGCACCTGCCTCAACTCATCAAAACTCAAGGCTGGAATCAATGTGCTCTGAGAATAAATGAGAAATTAGGGATCTTATTCAAACTGGTTCGAATTCTATCTTTCTTCATTGGTTTATGTGATGCTGGGCACATTAATGCAAATCATGAATTTCTCATTTATTTTAAGGTGTTAGTGTATGCACGCACTGCACAAACAGTGAATTAAAACACAATAGAGAACAGTCTCTCATACCAGCTATTTGATATGATGCTCGTGAACATTAGCCATTAGCTTACAACCACTCTACTTGGAGGAGAAGGGCATGTCACTGCTTTTGCTATAAGGATCTTCTCTGGAATGGAGGATGCTGGGGATAATCATCATCACATAAATGAAGAGGATAAAAGGCCCATGTGCAAACGTGTCTGCTACTCGAACACCTCAAAGACCAGGTTCTTTCTAGACTAGATCTGATACACATTTCCATAAATTATTCCCTCAGCCTCTCCTTGTGAGCATGGGCTCTAAAAAGAGTTACAGCCTTCAGTGTCTAAGCCATTCTTACTTCTGGCTTGCTGATGTCACATAAAAGCCAGTGGCTTCCCCATCCATTAAATGAAGATGGCGGTGGGATTATTCCACTAATTAATTGTAACTGACTACACAAGTGTATGCCACTCATGCAGTGTGTAATTTAAGCTGAAGTCAGGATGTCTTGGATTTGAGCTCTCCCTCTGCATATGCTTGAATCTTACCTCAGGAGGCCTCAGATTATGAAATATATGTTAAAAAAAAACTTATCACTTGGAGAAACCTGGGGCATGAGAACAAATGATCATGTCCAAACAATTCCAAGAACTCTTCCTGGCACGCAGCACATGCTTCATAAAAGTTATTCATCCTCTTTAACTCCAAAATCCAAGGATGTACAAGTTATAACTAATACTAGAGGGGTTTCTACGGAGGACAAGCCTCTACACAAGGGCATTCTTCTTGTGTATATTAGAATAATCTGAAGAGTTATTTGCCAGTCGTTTGCTTAATGCCCTGCCCCAAGCAGAGCCCTTTCACTGAGAGCTGATGTATGGTTATGGATGTTCACGGGCTCTCAAGGCCAGCTGGAACGATTGTATCTATTTAGAATGAAGCCTGGAGTGAGGCTGTTCAGGTGAGAAGCCTGTCTCTGTCACACAAAAGGTGGGAGCCTGTGGAGTCTTCATTTAAGGGGCTGTGAAAGTCCCTGAAAAGCTTTGAACGCCTTTTTGCTTTGAAAATATGTACAGTACATAGCATGTTTGGGGAAGTGACTAGATTGCGCATGTACTGGTACCCGTGATGCCCCTACCGCCAGCACATCCACCCTCAGACTGAGTCTGTTGTGATCTCAGCCATAACACCATATGTATGCTCACACCTGCTTGCCTACATTTTGAGAACAAATCCTTGGGCTGAGTAAAATGTCAGAGGCATATCTGCCCGATTGTCATTTGTTTTCTTCAATTCTAAAAAGAAAAACAAAACAAAAAAAGAAAAAAGAAAAAGAAAAAAACCCAGCAACTACAGACTTCCTCAGAGTCCTCCATCCACCCTCATTTATTTTGCTGCCTGGATGTAATTTAAGGAGAAGCACTGAAAACGTCAAAACTGAGCACACTGGAAACAGTGTTGCAATCTTACAGGTGTGAGGCAAATTCCCCGGAAACTAATCTTGAGAGGATTAGGAAATGACTCCACATAGTTAGCGATGGTTCTTAGGGCTGGAGAGGCGGCTCACCCATTAAGAGCACTGGCTGCTCTTCCTTAGGACTCAGATTCGAGTTCCAGAACCCACATGACAGCTCACAGCTGTCTATAATTCCAGTACCAGGAGATAATGATACCTTCTTCTAACCTGAGTGGGTATGTAGTACTCACACATGTGTGCAGCAAACACCTATACACGTAAACTAAAAATAAATCTTAAAAACAAGCAAAACCTAGAAGTGATGGTTCTTTCTCCCTTGTGCTGATGACAATACTAGTACTCACATGCTACAAGAATAATACATGCCTCCCACCAGAGGCAGACCCCCACCCCCACCCCAGCCAGGACAGAGACCCCCGGTTCTTGCTCCTGCTATTTCAAAATATGATGCTCTGCTGTCTTTAAGCTGTGCTCCTCAGGTTGGTCAGATCTGATTAAGAAGACTCAATTACTGACTAGGGAAGATCTGAAGCCCTAAAAAAGAAAGTCCCGTCCAGTCCTGTCATCCTGTCATTTCCTACCCCACGCCCTCCCCCTTGGCAAAGGCTTGAATGTTTTGTAAAACTGATCTCCCCCAAATGTGGCAACATTCCCTGGTGTCACCTCACGCTCCAGCTGCCTCCTGGTGCCATTACCATCTCAGCCACCTCCTGTTGCTCTTGAAGTCCAGTCTGGACATTGATTGCTTTTCACTTCCTGTTCTGGGCCTTTGTCCTTTGCTCATTATCCACCAGCTGTGGCCCAGCTGCTGTATTCTACACTGGAGGGGGTGTCCTGCACCTGGCGTCTGAGCTCATTCACGTCCTACAAGCAAGCACGGCGCATGAAGCACTCTGGGTCTTTGTTTTGAAAGCAGCTCTAAAAATGTCGAGTCTTATTAACTGTCCAAGGGAGGACTGGGAAACCAAAAGCCTTAGGGAGGTGGGTGATTAAGTAAAAACGTTTCTTTCCCAGCTTTTTCTTCTCTTTCCACCTGCTGCGTTAACTTGGGTTTCCAGATGAGCACTCAAAGCACTGGAGTAACCATCCCATGGAAGGGATGTGGAACTCATAGGTCTGGAAACAGTGTCCATTCTAAGAGAAAACCAAGATTACCATCCCTGATGTTCACAATAATTTTTACATGCAAGCTAGAGATGTAAACAAAGGTAGCTTATATTCTTGAATGCTGTGTATTCCAGTAACATTAAAAAAACAGGATGCACAATGTAGATAATGCTGATGTGGACAAGAAATTGTTCTATCACCTTGGACAAGTGTGCTGGCACAAGCTCACAACTTGCTGGATATTGGAGGTGTAAAACAACAACCCTTTAATTCTCTACTTGCTCTTAATTTCACCTTTGGCGTAGCCTCTCATTGCAGGTCAACTGATCTCCCCTATTTTCATGTTGATACTTACTTTTCCTCTTTTTAAAATTCATTTTTTAATTATTTCCTTTATTTTGAGATTATAATATAATCACACCATTTTCCCCCTCTTCCAACATTCCCATATACCCCTCCTTGCTCTCTTTCAAATTAATGACCTCTTTTTTATTAATTGTTGTTATATGCATATATAACTATATGTATATGTACATATATACATATATAAACACATGCATATATATATATATATATATTCCCTAGTATAACCTGCTCAGACTGTATAACGTTACTCACATGTATGTTTTCAGGGCTGAATATTTGGGATTGGATAACAGACTGGTGTGTTCTTCCCTTGGGAAGACTATTTCTCGCACTCTTGGCTTTTAGTTGCCTGAAATTCTTTGTGTAGAGTTGATCCTTGTGAGCTTTCCCCTCTCCATTTCGGCGTGTCTATTGTCCTTGTTCAGCCCACAGTTAGGCAGTCATGTTGGTGAGATTTTATGGGTGTGGCTTCTGACATTAATAGGAGACACAGTCTCACAGCAAACTCCCTGATCCTCTGGCTCTTGCAATCTTTCTGCCTCTTTCTTCTGCAGTGTTCTCTAAGCCTCGGGTGCAGCAGTTGTTTTGGAGATGTATTGAAAGTTACCTTTGTTCTTGCTCTGATGAAAATGCATGAGAACAGAAACTTAAGGAAGGAACGTGATCGGTTTTAAATCCCCGGGTATCCATCGCCTCTGATATAATAAGCCAAATCAAACAGAATTAATAAATCCAGGTTTAATGAACAGAGCAAAGCAATCCTGGGTGACCCTTGGAAAGGCAGGGGAAGAGTCACATGGCAAATAGAGCTACCAGGCCTTAAGTAACCTGTAGGCGTCGCCTTGAGCCGCCCTTTTGGGCCAGCTTTAAGGGGGCGGGGTCTGGAAGAGGAGGGCAGCTCTAGGGGAGGGGCTGCTGTTTGGCGGGCTCTGAGGGGGCGGGTTTGGGGAGAGAGAGATGGTGGAGGGGAGTTGAGGTGGAGCTTCCACCAGAACAGAAGGGTTCATTTTGGCTCACGGTTGGACATGTAGGAAGCCTAGCTCTGCCAGCACTAGCCCAGACATCCTGATGATTCCTACTGAAGAGAGCATGTGAGGGAACAAGCTGGCAATTTGGAGCTAGTGACTTGAACGAACTAATTCTGAACTGATTTCAATACGTGCTGTACTCAAAGATGGTTTCTTAGAGTTCACAGCATAAAGTGCTGCTTGGAATGTAAAGTAGTTGAGTATATCTAATTATTGCTCAAGACGGGGTCCCTAGTATAACTGCTTGCAATTATAATCATAAGCATGATTCATAGTTGAACAAGGGCTTCTGTTATACAGGCTTACTATATTATTCTGGTTTTCTGTTATTGGTATAACACTATCACAAACAGTGTCTTCAAAGAGCACCAATGTATTATATTGCTGTTCTGGAGGTCAGCTCAAAGTAGGTCTTTCTGGGTAAAAAATGAAGGTTTTCACAGGGCTGTGATCCTTCTATGACTCTAGGAGGGGATCCACTTCCTCCCTTTATCCAGCTTTCAGAAGCCAACCATACCCCTTAGTTTGTGGCCTCTTTCTTCTATCCTAAGCCAGAAATTTTGAGCTAAGTAATATTTTATGTTTCTGTCTATCTCATTTTTGTCCAATTCCCTCTCCTATGTTTAAGAGTCTTTATGATTCTGAAAATATTGTGCCGCCAGAATGATCCAGTGTAAGTGGCCTGTACCCATATTAAATAGCAATCATATACTACCCTAATTCCACTAGTAACTATGTGTGTCTGTGAGTATGAGTGTGGGAAGTTTATCCACCAACCCCACAGTTCCCCAGAGTTTTCTTGAGTGCGAGCAGCAGGAAACGTTAGATAGAAGGATTTAGATTGTGGAGATAAACAGATAGAAAATACAGGATAGCCTCCAGAGGGCCTGGAACCTATTCTAATGGGCCCTGACTGTCTCTGCCCCAGGGTATTTATAGACACCAAGAGGTGGAGCAAAAGACCTCCTCCCCCAGCACAGCCAAGTGCAGGCCATTTCAGACACCTGCACTCAGGCCCATGGTCCTAATCATTCTCTCTATGCAGATCTGCTGAGTAAAGCCACGAGGAACCTGAAAACAGGCTCCCACAGATGTGTGTGTTCCTGGACGTGTCTCCACATGTACAAGGCAAACACTGTGCCAATTGTGCTGCCTCGATCTGCAGCTCCTTTATCTGCAATCTTAGATCCTCCTGACAGTGCGAAGGAACATGTCACTTCTGGGCCGAGGGATGTCCAGAGCTTTGAAGAGAAGTAGTTTGTTATTATAAATATTAGTAGACCTTTGAGGATGAAGACCAGTCAACCAGTAGGAAAAATTAAAGCACCGGGGTATTGGGAGTATGGTTCAGTCAACAAAGTGCTTGCCTTACAGGATTTTAATCTCAGAACCCATGTAAAAAGCCACCATGGTGGTGGTGCCCACTTGTAATTCCATCTTTTGGAAGGCAGAGAAAGGAAGCACCTTGGGGCTCACTGGCCTAATTGGTGAGCTCTAGACCAGTAAAACATCCTGTCTCGAAGAGGTGGACAGCACTCCTGAAGATGATGGCTGAGATTCTTCTCCAGAATTCATGGACATATACCACATATACACGAATACACGTGTACACAAGTACTCATATTTAAAAAAATAAGAAAAGAACTAATGGATAATAGGTCAGTCTTTAAGTAAAATTCAGTGGACATGGAAGATGAAGACTTGCACTGAATTAGCACAGGGGATGAAGTGGCAGCCTGGATACTCTGTAAAGGGTTGGAGCTCACCATGGCTGTGCTACCCAACATTTAGGAGAAGCACTTACTCAGGGTAGACATCATTCAATCTATGTGCATTAAAAACAAATCTTAAAATCTCTATCTGCCGTCCAGGAGCTCTCCAATAGGAGGGAGCAACAAGGAAGCCGAGAGCACATGGAGAAGACAGACACTGATTGCTGTAACACAGAGGAAGGATGCCTTTGTTTGGATATGGCATTTGAAAAAGACTGAAACAGCCAGGGACCATCCCAAGGCTTCCTGCAGGACACATTGCATGGTTGACTTCATCTGGTGAAATTATGTTAATACAGGTAGCAGCATGGAGAGAAGAAAACAGAAGGTGGAGGCCGACACCTGAGCTTGGGTAGATGGCAGTCTCAAAGGGGAGTTGTGACGTACCATCTACAGTATGAACTCCAGATACTGCACTGGACATTATGGTACATGTTGTTAATGTCCCTCAGGATCGTCTGATCTTGCTTTCCGAACAGAAGCTCCTGCCCCAAACTACACGGTAACCCCATCAGGACATTTGGTTTTTCTATGGGCAGTGGTGCATTTTCCAGTCTCTTTTGCAGCTGGAGGGATGGCCATCTCTGCAGTGGAAAATAAAAACAAATGTGTGTGATTTTGGTGTCGTTCTCTTTAACGACAGACATGGCTTCCAGTGAACTTGCTTGCCTCTTCCTTGTCTGTCAGGAAGAAACAGAAAGGCAGAGTAGCCACCATGAGTTCTGTCGTTTGAATAGCTGGCTCATCTCTGGACTCAGGGGAGAGTGAGAGAGAAAAGTGAGCCTCTCCTTTATTTAATCTGCAGAACTTTGGTGTCTTTTTGGTCCAGCTGCTCGGCGTAACACTGAACAAATAAGATAAATTAAAGAAACATCTCCTGTTTTGTGTCCAGTAGTCAATAAGTCTCTGCTGAGACATTAGCTGAGTGGAAATCATTTGTGAATTCCTCTAGGTTTCTGTCCCTTGGACTGGCCAGATTTCTCTTCATTAATAGAAAGTGACCTTCCCGCCTCAGCATCCCTTCAATGAGATTGCGAGCACAATTGCTTTCTTCTCACTGGGTCCTTTTCCCACGTATGTAATTGGGGGCTTTGTGGGTGGGATCCTCTTTTTGTCCTCCTCACCTGCTTTTTCCCCCCACTTAGCTCATTTCAAACCCTGTGGTGGGAGGAATCTGTCACTGTGTGGGTGACAGGAGTGAGGAGAGATCTGGAGGCATGGTCTCAGGTTTCAGGAAGTGGTTATTTATATAGCCCCATTGGTAGGTACTCAAGAGACTGTGAAATGAAATATTAAATCCAGAGTTTCTGACTCACTAGTCCTTTGAGAAAAGGACTTCAGAAAACACAGGTGTACAGTCTACTGAGCTCGTGATTTTCTTTATAGTTTGTTCCTGTAGAAATAAACCTTGATATTTTATCCCAGGAGCATTGCCTCCCAAAGAGCCCCCTGAGGCGATGTGTGTTTTAGGAATCCCAGATGTGAATTTGTTTTCAGGGATTCATCCTTGGTGATATCATTCACTCTGGTTTTCCTCTTCCCTTCTGGGATGATGTTTTCCAGACTTTTCTCTTAGCTTCATCTTTTCCTCTCACTCCTAAGTTCTGAGTGTTCCTCAATCACCCTTGAGCTTCCTTCTCCTAACTATAAACTGGTCCCTTGGTGGAAATATCATGTAGGTTCCAATAATATCAACATTTTGACCTCTGGCTTCTCCTAGCAACCCCAGACTTATACACCCCAGCTGTTTACGTGGAATTCTACAGAGAGCTAGTACTCAGTGTGATAAACAGAAGAAAGACAAGGTTGGAGAGATGGCTCAGGGGCTAAGAGCATGCACTGCTCTTCCAGAGGATCCAAGTTCTGTTCCCAGTACCCATGTCAGGCAGCTCACAACTGCCTTTGACTCTACCTCCAGGAGATCCAGTATCTCTGGCCTCTGTGAGCATCTGCACTAATGTGTGCATGCATACCCACCTTCCCCCATAAATAACTAAAAATAAAAATAAATTATTTAATAAAACAGAAGAAAGATGAAACAAAACATCCGTTTGTTCTTCAAACATGTATGCCAATTGGGAAAATTTGTTAAGGTAATCATTTAATTCCCCCTCCAATATACTATGTCTCAAATACAGTGCATTAATTTCTTCCTATGTAATTTAAAAGACCTTCCTGACTGGTAGGAAACCCTTCTCCAGGTGGTATTTCTGGGAGCTAAGTTCTCCAAGTACTCCGCTGTAATAGCTAATTTTGGTTTATCAACTTGATAGGATCCAGAATCTACTAGGAGACAAACTTCTGGGCATGATTGTGAATGAGTTTGGATTAACTGAAGTGAGAATACCCATCCTAAATGTGGGCAGTACTATCCTTAAGGCTGGAGTCTTTGACTGAACACAAAGGGGAAAGCCAGCTGAATATCAGCATTCACATCTACCTGGTTTCTGCCTTCCAGTGCACTCTGACCAAGTGTCTCATGCTCCTGCTGCCATACAATTGATGCCATGATGGGCAGTATCTTCCAACTGTGAGTCAAATTTTCAATTAAAAAATATATAATAATATTATACACTATATAATATAATGGAAATAAAAACAATTTGCAATATGCACTCTATTAATAAACATGGCAAAAGGTAATACATATGCAAAACCTAAGAAATGAATTTTTTCTTTTATTGAAAATAGATTCTTTTCTCACACAATATATGCTGATTATAGTTTTCCCTCCCTCTACTTCTCCTGGTTACTCCCCACCTCCCCTCCCATCCCCCCAGTTACACTCCCTTTCTGTCTCTTATTAGAAAAGAACAAGCTCCTAAGAGATAGCAACCAAACATGACAAAATAAAATAAGATGAAGCAAAAACTATCATATTGAAGTTGGATGTGGGAACTCAGGAGAAGGAAAAAAGTCCCAAGGGTAGACACAAGAGTCAGAGACCCACTTGTTCCCACATTCAGAAGTCCTATAAATACTGTGGAATAATCCTTTTGTGCACTGTGAGGATGTATTGCTCTCATTGTTAATAAACAACTGACTGGCCAATAACTACGCAGGGAGAGATTAGGTGGGAGAGCCAAACTGAGAGGATGCTAGGAAGAAGAAGGGTAGAGTCATGTGGAGTCACCAGCCAGACACAGAAAAAAACAGAGATGAACATGCCATACTGCAAAACGGTACCACAATGAGGTAGAACATAGATAAGAAATATGGGTTAATTAAAGATCTAAGAGATAGTTAGTAACAAGCCTAAGCTACCAGCTGAACATTTATAATTAATAATAAGTGTCTGTGTGGTTATTTGGGAGCTGGCTAGTGGAACAGAGATACCTGGTGGGACAGAAAAATGCCACCTACACATAATAATACCAAGCTAATAGCTATAATATATAAGCAGATAACCTGGTGCAGACCCATGTAGGCCCTGTGCTTGCTGCTTCAGTCTTTGTGAGCTCATATGCACCTTGATTAGTTAATTCAGAGGAGTTGTTCTCCTGGTATCCTCTGCCCACTCTGGCTGTTCAAATCTTTTTGCCTACTTCCATGAGATTCCCTGAGCTCTGAAGGGAGGGATTTGATGGAGACCTCCCATTTAGACTCTGCATTATGTCTGGCTGTGGGTCTCTGCATCTGTTTCCATCTACTACCTGAGGAAGCCTCTCTGATGATGACTGAATAAGACAATGATATAGCAAAACATCATTAGAAATTATTTTAATTTTTTTTAGACCAGTATTGTTTGGTTTTACCCTAGGACTTTGGGCTATCTAGTCTCTAGTTCTTGGTTACTCAACCAGTGTCAGGTATGAGTTCCTACTTATAGAGTAGGCCAAATCAGACATTGGTTGACTACTCCCACATGTTCTGTGCCACCATTGCCTTAGCATATTTTACAGGCAGAAGATTGTAGGCAAAAAATGTGGTGTCCACGTTTCTCTTTCAGTACCCTATAGAGTATCTTCCTGAACCAAAGAGACTAGAACATAGGGATGAAGGCTTCATGTGGGCACCAGCACTTTTCCATTTTCAATGAATTGAGTGGGTGTTGTCCTTGGCAATGAGCCATACTATCCATTTGCAGAGAGCAACCCTTTGTCTCAGTAACAATCTGAGTTGCTTGATGATTTCCATGGGACCCCCTCATTCAACAACTCAACTGAATACAACCATGTCTTCCCACTGGAAGCCTAGTCTTGTTACATGAGATGGCCAGTTGAGACTTCATATTCCCCATTACTAGGAGTCCTCATTAGAATCACCTTCAGGTTTCCATACCAGCCCCCAAAATCTCCCCAATTCCAGCTATTTCTCTTGTACATTGCTCCTCTATCAGATGCAGAGTTGGTAAAAATCTTTTCCCATTCTATAGGCTGTCACTTTGTCCCATTGACAGTATACTTTGCCTTACAGAATCTTTTCGGTTCTATGAGGACCCATTTATTAATTGCCAATCTTAGTGCCTGTGCCATCAGTGTTCTGTTCAGAATGTCATGTGTCAATGAGTTCAAGGCCATTCCCTACTTTCTCTTCTATAATGTACAGAGTATCTGGTTTAATGTTCAGGTCTTTGATCCACTTGAACTTCAGTTTTGTGCATAGTGATATATAATGGATCTATTTGCATTCTTCTACATGCAGACATCCAGTTTGACTAGCACAATTTTTTGAATATGGTGGGTTTTTTTCAGTGTGTATTTCTGGCTTAGTTATCAAAAATCAGGTGTCCAAAGGTGTGTGGATTTATGTTTGGGTCCTCAATTAGATTCCATTGATCAGTGTGTTTATGCCAATACCATACGTTTGTTATTACTATAGTTCTACAGTACAACTTGAAGTTGTGAATGGTGAGAACTCCAGCAGTGTTTTTATTGTTCAGGATTGTTTTAAGCTATCTTGGGGTTTTTTTTTTTGTTCATTTGTTTGTTTGTCTTCATATGAGGTTGAGAGTTGTCCTTTCAAGATCTGTAAAGAATTGTATTGGAATTCTGACAAAGATTGCATTGAATCTGTAGATTGCTTTAGGCAGGATGATCAGTTTTACTATGCTAATCCTACTGATCTATGAACATGGGAGATCTTCCATCTTTTGATGTCTTCAATGTCTTTCTTCAAAGACTTGAAGACAGACTTTATCTTCAAGTCTGTCACTTGCTTAGTAAGAGTTACCCCCAAGATATTAATTATTAGTTGAAGCTATTGTAAAAGGTGTTTTTCCCTGAGTTCTTTCTCAGTTCATTTGTCATTTGAATATAGGAGGGCTACTGATTTTTTTTTTAGTTAATCTCGTATCCAGTAACCTTACTAAAAATTTTTATTCTGAGAAATGAAAATTTTAATAAATAAAAATGATTATTAAGTTCTGTGAAAAAATCGTTTATATCCTTATGCCATCATGGTCTCTGTGGCTGTGATAAAATACTGATCAAAACTAACAGGGGGGAGTATTATATCATTTTACAATTTATATTACATTACAGAGGGAAGCCAGGGCAGGAGATTGAAGCAGAAACCATGGAGGAAGGCTGCTTACTTGTTTGATTCTCTAGCTTATTCAACTAGTCCTCTACAATAAGTAATATTGATAAGCCCACCTGCTTACAAATAGCACTGTGGGTAGGACTTTCCCACATTAATAAGCAATTGAGAAAATGCCCCATAGACATGCCCACTGGGCAACCTGATGAAGGCAATTCCTCAGCTGGAGTTCCTTTTTCCCAGTGCTGTGCTCCAGTTTGTGTTATGTTCATAATAAAACTAACCCCTGCAGTTGCTCCTTGTCAGGTGCTTGCTCCCAGCAACGAATAACTAGCATGTAGTCCTACCTATGGAGATGGATGAAGAACAAGAGATTCACACATGGAAGGTATCTGTGGACAGTTGTGAATATAACACACATCACTGCTTCAGGACCAAACTATAAACAGAGTCAAGGAAACCAGCTACCTAGTCCCTGACACACTACACCACTTTGCTCAGCAACTGTCCCTTCCCCCTCCTGGCTCTCTGACACAGTTTAAAGTCAATGATTTCTAGCTGAAACTTTTTGTGATTGGTTTTGAATGGTACCTTACAACCACACTTCAAGCCAGATAGCTTGGTCCATCCTTTCTCTCAATTCTCCATACACTTTGGTGTCTACATCCAAATATGCAACTTTTACATGTGCTGGTCTATTTCTTTTAGTACTTCATGAACAGTGGTCAAGAGTATCCACAGGTTGGACCTAAAATACACATTTCTACTGTGATCATGGTTATATGTGTGGAATGGTTATCAGCCAGGTCCTACCCATGATGCTACATCTATTGTGAACCATTTTCTGTCTTGATCATTGCAGCAATGATGTAGCTGGTGTTTTGCCTGTAGTGACTGTCATCTTTACTTCAAGCATGACAATGACTTGTGTTTGTGACTTCCATGGGAAGGTTTAAGTGTATCTTCTTCAAATAGGGCTCCCTAATGGCACTCATCTGGCTTCAAGTCTTAGGATGGCAAGTGCCAGACATTCCTATTTCATTTTCTATCCTCCCTCCCTCCCTTCCTGTCTTCTCTCCTCCACCACAATGCAAGCCAAACACATGTTTAGCTTCACTCCAGACTGATTATATCCATAGATAATGATAATACATCTTTTACAAAGATTTTCCTACAGTAAATTTTACAGTAAATCCAAGAAGTCTAGAATTGGCAGAGCTTTGGTTGATAATTAATGCTTTCTGTTCTCATTTTATTATTCAACTAAATTAGTAACAGAAGTTTCATAGTCTGGTGATATTTGAAACGTTGCCTTTTGTATCTCTATGTTCTGTGATTACATGAAATTATCTGTTCTAAATGCTCAAATGTCATTCTTGGATATCCAGCATTTCCATACTGTATTCATTTGTAGTCGGTGACTGTCTTAGGTACCATTCTGTTGTTATGAATACACCATGACCAAGGCAACTTATAAAAGGAAGCATTTAATGGGTAATTACTTACAGTTTCAGAGGGTGAGTCCATGAATATCATATCAGGGAGCACAGTGGCAGGCAGGCAGACAGGCATGGTGCTAGAGCAAAAGCTGAGAGCTCACATCTGATCCATAAGTTGCAGGCAGGGAGAGAGCCTAGGCCTGGCATGAGCTTTTGAAACCTTAAAGGCCACCCTCAATAACACCCCTTTTCCAACAAGGCCACACCTTTTAATCCTTCCTAAATAGTTCACCAACTGGGAATCAAAAATTTAAATACATGAGCCTATAGGGCCATTTGTATTTAGATCACCACAGTTACAGTGGTCATCATGTGCCAGGCCTCCTCCTTACTCAAACTAGTCATTTGATGAGTTAAACATAAATTTATATTGCCAAATGATAATTCAATCTTTTAGTAATCTGATTCTAACAATAGGTCTATAAGTTTTGGCTTTAAAGCATCAATATTCTTTCAAGCTAATAAACCAGGGTTTGACAAACTATAAATGAATGAAACCCTGTTTGTGTATTTGTTTAAAAAAGTTTTATTGGAATACAATAACAAATACTCCTTTACATGTTTTCTAATATTGGTAACAGAGTTCATTATTTGTTCAGAAATATGATATCTGGGGTTTGGGGGACAACTCAGTCTATACAATGCTTCCCATTTATTCACAAGGACTTGAGTTTAATCTCCAGAAACCACATTAAAAAAGCCAAGTGTGCGGGTAACACAGCACCTAAAAAGGCAAAGACATATGCATCTCTGAAAGTTGCTGGTCAGTCATCCTAGACTATTCTGTGATCCTGTGGACAGGGAGAGATCTTGTCTCCCCAAAATAAGGTGAGCTATATAAGAAGTTGACTTCTGGCCTCCACACATATACCCACATGAACACACACACACACACACACACACACACACACACACACACACACACACACACCGGGGGTGGGAGGGATGTACTATTTTTTGAAGCCTAAAATGTCTACTATCTAAAATACTTGTCACTTTCTACAATAGATAGATAGATAGATAGATAGATAGATAGATAGATAGATAGATAGATAGATAGATAGATAGATAGAGTAAAGGGAGTTTCTCAAAGGAAACTCTCAGGCTATCAGCAAGTTGAAGACACTGGGATGCTAGGAGCATGGCTCAGGCCAAGCCCAAAGGTATCAAGAAGCAAGGAGGCTGATGGTTTAGGCTGAGGCCCTAGAAGGCAGGCCATGTGGATGCTGGTGCAAATCTTAGAGTTCTATGAGACACTGTGATTCTAACACCTAATGGTTGGAAGAGAAGAACCTGTTCTAGCTCTAAGGAAGAGAAGAAATACTCTTCTCTAGTGTTTTGTTCTGTCTGGGCCCTCAGCTGATCTGATGATGCTTACTATCTTAGTAAGGATTTCTATTGCTGGACAAAAAAACCACCACAACCAAAAGCAAACTGGGGAGGAGGGGGTTTATTTGGATTACACTTCTATATTACTGCTTGTCACTGAAGGAAGTCAGGACAGGAACTTAAACAGGTCAGGAACTTGGAGGCAGGCCATGGAGAGGTACTTCTTACTGGCTTGCTTCTCCTGGCTTTCTCAGCCTGCATTCTTGTAGAACCCAGGACCACCAGCCGAGGGATAGCACCACCCACAATGGGCTGGGCCCTCTCCATCAATCACTAATTAAGAAAAAGCTGTACAGGCAGATCTTATGGAGGCATCTTCTCAATTGAGGTTTCCTCCTTTCAGATATCTAGCTTGTGTCAAGTTGGCATAAGATCAATCAGCACGCTTACCCACATGGAAGGCACATCTTCCCACTCAGTCCACTGACTCACATGCTAGTCTTTTCTGGAAATATTCACAGTCACACTCAGAATTAATGCTTGCTTGGTCTCTAGGAATTCATGGATATCATCAACACCTTACCATTATAAGCTGGAAAATACTAGGCTTAATCAGCAATTGCTTCCTACACATTGATTTAAGTGAAAATAATGGAACTCAGTGGCAATAAATGATTGGCAGGGAGACAGCAAAGCAGAAGGCACCAGGTGGATCACAAGTCAAACCTCCCTTAATTCTGTAATTTTGCCAAGTAGCTTTATCCTGTCTACTCATGCATTTCCACTCACCTAACCCATAAAAGATGATCACCCTTCACAGTAAGAAAAATCACCAGTCATACGTATAGTTCTAGAACCTTATGTGTCTCATCCAAGGGCCTTACTAACAGGGAACTTGTATTATTGGTTTAGATTATCACTAATATTTTAAATAGCTTACCATATGCAAATTTCAGCTCTGCTAGAATGCGTACGTCACTGAAGTGAACAGTTTGTGCCACAACTCCAGGCTTGCCTCCATAAAGCTTATGCTCTGTGTATGATATCATTTATCTTAGGGGGGCATGAGCAAACATCTGCTTATCCCAGAAAGGGGATCAACAGACCAAAGTAACTATTACACCAAAGACCAGCCTGGTGAGCCAATGAGTTTATTAGGGTTACTTAGAGGAGCATGGGCAAAAAGCCCACCTCACCAAGGGGAACAACTTAGGCAAGCCTCAGTGCACGACCTCTCCCTGAACAATTTGAAGACAGGTCAAAAGGTTGGAGAGTCTCCTACGGTCAGCTCAGCCTGTCAGTTTCCTTTCCCGGGAGGTATTTGCTGCCTCCGTAACCTTGGTGGAAGGGTCTTGTAAATCTTTCTAGTTTCAGGAACTCCCTAAGACTTATAAGTTGCTTCTTTCCCAAGTCTTATGAGCCTCCTTCATCTCTCCATGACAGAAACATTTCAATTTGGAGGAGATTTCTGTATAACAATGTGATTATTAGATATTTGAACAATGGTTTATACATTACCTCCCCTGATATCGAAGGAATAAGGCACACAAATACAAAGACAGCCCTGCCAGGGAAAGCTTCAGGGGTAGTTAACATTGAGTGTCAACTTGACTGACTTTAGAAACACCTGGGGGACACACTACTGTGTAGTCAGAAGTTTCTGTCCTGCCCATCAGTTCCTGAATACCCAGCAGCCACTTCCCAAATAATCCACACAGAGGCTTAATATTAATTAAAATGCTCAGCCAGTAGTAGTTCAGGCTTATTACTAACTCTTACACTTTAAGTTAACCCATATTTCGATTTATGTTTAGTCACATGGCTTGGTACCTTTTCTCAGTCCAACATTATCATCTTGCCTCCTCTGTGGCTGGCTGGCAACTCCGTCTCTGTCAGTTCCTCTTCCCAGCCTTCTCCTCTGGTCACCCCACCTATACTTCCTGCCTGGCTACTGGCCAATTAGTGTTTTATTAAACCAATAGGAACGACAAATCTTTACAGTGTACAAAAGCATTATCCTATAGGATTTCTAGGGTGACCAGATGAGGAGAAGTCTGGGAAGAGAAAAGGCAGAGACTGAGTCCCCAGCCAGACACAGAGGAAGTGAGATGAGACTGAGAAAAGGTACCAAGCCATGCAGCTACACACAGACCAAAATTATGGGTTAATTTAAATGTAAAAGCCAGTTAGTTATAAGCCTGAGCAATAAGTCAAACAGTTTTACAATTCATATAAGCCTCTGTGTGTTTATTTGGGACTGAACGGTGACGGGACCCAGTGGGATAGAAACTTCCAGGTATACCACTGGGCATATCTGGGAAGGTGTTTTCAGAGAGGTTTAACTGAGGAAGCAAGACCTACCTTAGATGTGGAGAAGACCTTCCCATGGGCTGGGGTAGCAGACTGAATAAAAAGGAAAAGAGGAGAAAAAGAGCCTAGCATCAGCACTCATATGTTTCTGCTTCTTGTCGGAATGGAATGAGATCAGCTATTCCCCGCTCCCGCTCCCACCACAGCTGCAGCAACTCTCCCCGCTCCCACCATGATGGGCTGTACTCTCAAACCAAGAGCCAGCACAAGCTGTTTCTTCTTAAGATCGCTGTCGTCGGGCATTTTGTCACGGCAACACAAAAAGGCACAAATCCGCCTTCGCCTTCCCGGTTCTGCACTCTGCCCAGCCCCACCCCGGAACACCAGGGCTGGCAAGATGAAACGCCCAAGCATTCCCCCCCACCACCACCTATCTATTCCCTTTTTCACTTTTATCCAGGCGTAATTTGATTCTCCTGAAACTCAAATCCTTTCCTTGCAGTTCTCCCCACAGTGACATCCATTGATGGGAACTTGGGGTGAGATATCCTTGAGAGGCCTGGGATCAGCGAGGACGGTGAGGACGTTGCTAGAGAATTTCGTGGATGGAAGGTGACACGCCAGTGTGTCCAAATGAAGGAGGCCATCATGGGTGACACTGTGGGACGGGTTTGAAATTTCTTTTAGGAAATGGGCCTTATCTTTTGAAATCATTTGTATTTCCAGGGGTGTCCTCTCTTTTTTTTTTTACCAGGGGATTATAGGAAAGAGAGAACGTATAAGAGTAAAAACAGCCACACACACCTTTCAACAGGAAATACAAACTGACTGACAGTATGTGACAAGCCACATGTCACTTTGCCTCTGTGATATAAACTTGCACCCTGCCAAGGAGATCTACTTAATATGCTCGCGAGTCAGAGCACAATGAAAGAAAGAAAAGAAAAAAAAAAACTATGCATGATCCTTTCTGTAAAGAGGGAATTTTAGTCCAATTTCTGTGACAGGCAAGAAGAAAGCAGGAAATGAGACGTTAAATGTTGAAATGTTGATGACAGCCCAGGGCGGACCAAAGAATGTGCTACATCTGGAGAACTTATTCGGGGGCCATTAGCTGGCCTGTCTGCTTCTTCCTCTTGTCTTTCTCACTGCTTCGAGGCAGGCTTGAATCAAGGGGTCTCCAGCTTCATTAGAATGCACCTGGGAACATGATGGTTGATCAAAAAACCCACTTAACTCTTCTACTCTGGGTTTGGGGTGAAACAGACCTCTTACTGGAGAGTCTGTGCTGAACTCCCCAGAGACTCCAAGAGTCCCACCGGGAGGAGAGTCACGGTCCTCCATCCCTAGAGAGGTCCTGCAGGATACACTTCTGCTTCTTGTTCAGCTTCTCGTTCAGGTGACCAAACAGTGCCACTGATGTAGACAGGCTGTAACGGAAGACCGCCGTGTGCTGCGTTCCAGTAGATCCAGACAAGGTGAGTTTGCCATGGCATCCTTGAAAGAGGAGGTAATGCAGCAGCATGTGGACCACTGTCTCTTTCAAGCCAAAAAGAAAGCAGCTCGCACATTCTAACATTTTCTAAGACAGAATTCTGCAGTTTTACCAAATCATACTTGATGGATAGCTCATTGCAGTGTATTTGAAAACAAATGAAACTCAATCGACTGCACGTTTTGTGGGCACCTGGAACTGGCATGGGGTTGAATAATACAGTAGTGCTTTTGTTGTACCCTGAGACAGAAGTGTGATCTGTAACCCAGATCTCTCCCACCCTCATGTCTGAGTCCAGAAGAGGCATACTGACGTTCAATTAGATTGTGATTCTTCTGCATTTCTGTAGTTGGCATCTTGTGTGAATATCCTTTCAGACTTCTGTCACTGGCAATCCCAGCAGGTGGCTCACCTGGGTTTATGAACAGCCAGCACCTGGGCTTTTAAGGCATGTAACTGTGCCCCTAAATTTTCTCCAATATTTTCATACATTTCATTCCATTTTTCTAAATAAATAAGTGACCTAATTTAAAATGTTGTGCTGTCTCATCAAGTTCATTGATGTGAAAAAGCACAGAGGAAAAACATGGACACTACACTCCATTGCATCCCGCTGCTCACTACCTCTCCTGCTTTAATTGAAACTGGTATGCTTCCTGATGTTGATGATGCAGCACACATGGGCAATACCATCAATTCCTTGCAATCCAAGATTTCATTGTGTCTTAGGCTCTATGGTCATGTGGAATATCAGTGGGAGAATGACTGAGTTCTTTTATGTGGAGACTGGAAGCAGAAGTTTATGTGGGTTTTGTTATTGTTTTTTTACTGTTTTTGAGACAAGGTCTTACTCTGTAGGCCTGGCTGGCCTGGAACTCACTGTATAGACAAGGCTGGCCTCAAACTCATAGAGATCTGTCTGCCTCTGTTTCCTAAGTGCTGGGATTAAAGGTGTGTCCCCATGCCTGCCAATGTCTCAACATTTTAAAGAGATTGAAAAAAATCAACATTTTCAGGCTTTACATTTTGCACTACTCTATTTCCATCTCTCCTTTTCTCATTTCCAGGACTTGAAATAGGTTCTCAAGTTCAGGGCGAAGACACAATAGACTCTCAGATACCGAGCTGTTTTCAGAGTCACCAAGGCACTAACTCCCTCAGTAGTCTGGCCTCAATGTCGTCCCATGTGTTTTCTTACTTCATCCTTGCAAGAATTTGCTCCTGGAAGATTAATCAACCAGACTGTTTGATGTATTTAAACATGCATATGTTGACTAGGCACATCTACGGTTGCTCATACTTGAAGACTTGAGTCATGTACACTTTGTTTGAGATCTACTTAGAGCCCTGTGTGGCAAGGTTCTTTCTAATTCTCTCTTCTATGTAGCTTGCTCACATTCACCCTACCTTTCATCCAACTTACATGCCGCTATGGTGTCGCTTGACAATGCTATGTACCATCTTGCCTCAATAGCCTCAGACATTCATGTTTTGGATCATCTCTACCCAAGAATCTCTGACTTCTCTCTCAAGAGTCTCTTGAAATGCTTCTTATTATCTCATACTTGCTCCTCTGGAGATGGTTTCATTATAGCTTCCATGGTGTCTTATGCCTACCTTTAAGTATCACTGAGCCCATTATGGTCTGGTGTTACTTTTACCTCTCTAGATCCTCTAACTTTTGCGCTATTCTGGGGAAAAAGGTGCTACTGTTTGTTCTCTGTTCCTGGCATAGGATTTGGTATAAGTGAATTCTCATAATTATTGAATGGAATTCATGGCAGATGTCCCAGTTTACATCAAATAAAATCATGGTGAACATCACCTGGAGTTTGCTATAGAAAATCCTGGAAGAGACTGTCCTCTCATCTCTGGGAGCTGTGTGAGTGAACTTGAGTTTGGAGTGTGTGTTTGACTGCTGATTGCAACCCTTTCATAAGGCAACTCCAGAAGCCAGTGCTTTCTTCTAACACTAAGAATGGAAGGGAAATGAAGGTCAAAGATGAACGTTATTATCTGCATTTCTGGACTGTGTGCACCTTAGACACTCACTGAAGACTGTGAAAATCCCTCTGAACAACTTTGCATAAACTCAGACTTGAAGTAGATATGGTGTGCTGAAACAATCACAAGAAATTCCATTGTGTCCTTTTGGAGCAATGACCACAAATGGTGAAGAAATCAAACAACCCCCCCCAAAATGATTTGTCAAAACAAAATAACAAAAACAAAACACAAAAAAGACACCACCAATAAGCAAGCTAGTGCATCATCTTCATAGGATCAGAGGCTCCTGTGAAGGGTACATTGCAGACCCTTGAAGATACCCAAATTTGTGGATGCATGTCTCCCTTACAGTCAGGCCTTCCTGTTTGCCGGGGGTCCTCTCACATACAGACAGGGAGGGCTGGCTTCAGTAAGCTGGAACAGCTCTTGAGAACCCCCTCTTCCAAAGGTGGTAAGCAGGGGTCCTGGGGAACTCATTTCTTTAAGACAACGTAGAGAAGTTGACATTATTTTCAGTTTGATTAAGGTGGGAAGACAAATTCTGAAATGGGGCATCTCTAATATACTGATGCCCAAACCCTTAACAGACACATGTTCACACATTCTTTCCTCCACCTTCCCTGTCTTCAACTGTTATCATTTACAGTCCTCAGTTTAGGGCTCAAGTAACAAGTGATGCACTTTTACTCAAGTTATCAAGAAGGCTGTCTAGATCATGTGCCATTTGAAGATGGGGACAAGCAAAGAAATGCTCCTTTCATGGTTCAGATTATCGTGTAGGAACAAGCTGGTTCTTCTCATGAATGTATGTATCATAGAAGTTAGCCATAAAAAAATATGTGGCTTCTCAGTTTATGCAGCACATGACGTTTTTGTCTTTTTAAAGAAATAGTTACATGTCAAGAATTTTTTCATCTTTTTAGGATGAAACATTTCAAATGTTAAAAAGAAAAGAAAGTAAAATTATATATACACTCCACTAGTTCTCACAGTTTCCTACCCACGAGCAATCTGGTTTCACCTCCCCTGCAAATTACACCTGTCTTCTGTTTCATACACATTATCTTTAAACTAGCCCCCTATGTTACTTTTCCCTGGGACAAGTAAATAAACATCTAGTCACCCAAGATTGGTAACCAATAGACCAATGAAAGGATGCCATTATATCAGTTATTGTGTTATTACTGTGGCAACGTATCTGACACTTCAGGATGGAAGGGTTTCCTTTAGCTCACAATTTAGTCCATCATGGTGACAGGTAATAGAATCTGCTGGTCACAATGTATCTACAGCCAAGAAGCAGAGAGCAGGGAGCATCCCTGTTTAACTAGCTTTCTCCTTTATATGCAGTGCTGTTTCCCCAGCCCATGGAATGGTGCCACTCACATTCAAGGTAGGTCTTCCCATCTTACTTAGCGTAATCTGGACAATACCTTCCCAGCATGTCCAGAGGCTTGTCATCTAGGCGATTCTAGATCCTGTCAAGTTGACAATCCTTGTTAACCATCACACCATTCAAATCTGGCTTGCTGAAACACCACCTTCAGTGGAGTTGTTTACAGTTATTCTATCTGCATGTCTGAACAGTTACTTATGGAGCCTGCCTGATTCTTGGCAGCAATATCACCAGCAAGTTCCATGTCCTCCCTGCACAGGGTACATTTATCTTGCAAACTGGACCACTGAAGAATCTTCACCTCCAGTAAACCTCCCACCTCCTATATACTTAGCACCCTCCCACTGTACACAAGCAAGACCAATGGCATCAACTAATAAGTGAAATCGAAAGAAGAGCCTGCTTCCCCTTTGCCACATGACTTCTTGCTACACCTCTATGTCTAACTCAAAAGCCATGGCTTTTTCTCTCCTCTCCATCTCCTTCCTCTGGGGAGCTGCCAAGATTTGTAGCTTGCCTGCCTTGCAGCTTTTCTTTTTTACACTCTAATAGAATAGTCCTATAGTTTCCATTAAACTTATTAGCTATGGTGGGTTGAGTATTTTACATTTTTTCCTGCCTTGTCATTTTCTGGAAGAATGTGAAATCTCTCACTGTGGTCTCTCATCTATTACAGGAACTATTATTTACCCTATACCATTCAATGCCATTTTATGCATACCACACAAGATTGTTGTTTTAGTAAAAGATCTTACTGTTCACCAGTAAATTACTTTTGGAGGGAAGATGATTAACATGGGTGATTGTAGAATGGCAAGTGGGGTCATGTGAAAAGGCATTAAATTCCACTCACTGAGTTGTGACCGAAGAAATAACATGGTCTGACTTGAGCCTTTTAAGGATCAGTCTAGCTGCATCATGAATCCAAGATGGAGTATGCAAAGAATGGAAGCAAGATGATCCACTAAAAGGCTCCTGTTGATAATCCAAGCTTAATGATATTTTCCTGAATGAGGTATAAGTGGTAGAGACTGTGGGAAATAATCAGATGGACTTCATGATTTTTAGTGGCTTTTATCTTTTGTTATTGCATTTTTGTTTTTAAGAGAAAAAAACATGAAAACATGAATTTCAGTAGGTTGGGTGGTGGAAGATTATATCTGGAAGAAGTTGGGAGATGTGAAACTGTATGGCAAAAATATAATCTACGAAATTCTCAAAGAATATTTTTTTAAAAACTATAAAAATTGGAAAAAATAAAGATTGAACATAAAACAGTGAAAATGTATTACATAAGTACCATACAAAATAAAGGTATGTAATGATACATGATCGGAAAATGTTGTAGGACTCCTCTTCCAAAGACAGGTCCATTTGACTACTTCTCACAATCTCTACCACTTATATCTCATTCAGGAAAATATTATGTTTGGATCATCAATAGGAGCTTTTTAGTGAATCTTCTAGAGCTTCCATTCCTTGAACACTCCATCTTGGATTCATGATGCAGCTGGAATATTCTTAAAAAGCTCAAGTCAGACCATGTTATTTCTTAGGTTACAACTCATTGAGTAAAATTCAATGCCTTTTCACATGACCCCACTTGCCATTCTACAATCACCCATGTTAATCATCTTCCCTCCAAAAGTAATTCACTGGTGAATAGTATGATTTTTTACTAAAACAACAATTTTGTGTGGTATGCATAAAATGGTATTGAATGGTATAGGGTACATAATAGTTCCTATAATAGATGAGAGACCACAGTGAGAGATTTCACATTCTTCCAGAAAATGACAAGGCAGGAAAAAATGTAAAATACTCAACCCACCATAGCTAATAAGTTTAATCAAAACTATAAGACTGGCCATCTACTCCTGAACATGGGCCTGCCCTTGAATGGGGTTGACATACTCAGTGTTATTTCACCTGGGCAGAGAAGCTTCTTATGTAGATAGTGATTCACAACTGGACAGCATACAGAGAATGGGAGATTTTGGAGTGCTCAACTCTTAATTGTTTATATCTGTCATATCTCTCACCTCAAGGCTCAGGGATCTATGCTAAAGAGGAGGTAGAAAGATTGTAAGAGCCAGAAGTAGTGGATAATTTTAAGGCAATGCATTTCCCAGACACAACATGGCTGATACACATATAACTCATAGAGATTACAACAGCATGCACAAGACTGACAAAAATCCCAGCCTGAAGAAGGGGAGTGAACACAGTACTACCCCCAGCCAAGAAGCTATTTATAAATGATAGCTACTAGGAAAGGGAAAAATGATTTTCTTCAACTCCGTTTTAAATACTTGTTTTGAGTTATTCAAAAGAAGTAGATAATTGGATTATTTTAAAAGTCCATGTGTCCATTGTTGGATCTACTTCCTGAGAAACAGTAGTCCTATTCAGAAAGTTTTCACTTTCATCTGTGTCTTGAAATGTTCTCCTTCCTTCTTTATCTAACACTTCAGAGTTTAAGGTCTTCTGTTAAAGCTGTTGATCCACACTAAGGTGTTATATTTTTTTGTGTGTACAAGGTGAGAAACAGATATCTAGCTTTATTCCTCTTCATGTGGATGTCTTAGTTAGGGTTTCATTGTTGTGAAGAGACACCATGACCATGGCAACTCGTATAAAGGAAAACATTTAATTGGGGCTGGCTTACAGTTCATAGGTTTAGTCAATTACCGTCATAGCAAGAAACATGGTGGCATGCAGGCTGACATGGAGTTGGAGAATGAGCTGAGAGTTCCACATCTTGATCCCCAGGCAACAGGAAAAGACTGAGACACAATTCCTCCAACAAAGCCATGCTTACTCCAACAAGGCCACATCTCCTAATAGTACCACTCCCTATGTGCTTATAGAGACCATTTTTATTCAAACCACCACAGTGGATATATAGTTTTTGAAGAACCATTTATTAAAGAGGAAATATTTTCTTGAATATGTGGGGTTTTTTTGCATCTTTATCAAAAAATCAAGTAGTTACAGTTGTGTGGGTTTGTATCCAGGTTTTCTAACTAGTTCATTGATAAATGTGGTTTTGTACCAGTATATGATTTACAAGCCTCTATGTGACAAAAGAAAAAGTTAAGTAAGTGAAGAGTGAGCCCACAGAACGGAAAGAAATATTTGTTAGCTACGTGTCTGATAGAGGATTACTATCTAGACTATATACAGAAACTAAAACAAGCAAAAAATCTAGTACCCAAAAAACCAAACAACAAATAGGTTAAAAAACGGACAGTTTTAAAAAGATTAACTACAAATTCAATAAACATTAAAAAATGTTCAGCCTCAGTAGCCATCAGTGAAATGCAAATAAAAATCAATGCTACATTGAGATTCCACTTTTACCCTACTCAGAATGACAGTCCTTATGAAAAGAAATAATTTTCCAGGACCAGACATGAGTTCTGTCTTGCTGAGAAGGCATAAGTCCAGTTAGAGAGTTGTTAGATACCATCATGGTATATGTGTCATTGCTGCATCCGTAGGATTAATGTGCCGTGCTGGTCATTGTTGTGGTTCACAAGCACCATAGGTAGGTAGAAAAATCAACTGTTTTCTCTTCTTCTGGAACCATGAAAACTAACCCTCAAGGAGGAGGCTTTTAAGTTAGACTCAGCTCTGGTCCTCTAGGTCCTGGGTCCAAAGTGTTTGATGTCTTCAGCAATAGAGACTTACCTTCCACCTCTGGGATAGGACAACCAAAGCTAATATCAATAGCCTACAATGTTTTAGAAGTCTCTAGAACAACACTGAGCAACAACTCAAGAGGGCATCTCATGCCTGGTGGTTTTTTTTTTTTTGTTGTTGTTGTTAGATAGTCTATGGCTCAATCTATCTACCTATCTATCTATATGAATTTATATATTATAATAATATATTGCTCATATATACAAAAACAAATGGCAGCTTGTGCCAGGAAGAATGAGGACAAAAGGGAATAATTATCAACTGCTCTTGGAAGTGGAGTATATAGCCTCTGTGGAAGTCATTATAGATGTTTCTCAAAAGACTGAAAACTAGATGTGCCATATCCTTAGGTATACCACTCTTGGGTGTTTACCTCAAGAACCCCAAGACAACATGTCATGGAGATACTTCTGCATTTATACTTAATGTTAACAGCGTAATTACAGGCTCTACATAGGTGTCCAACAACACAGGAACAGATGAGAGTTGTACACATATACACAGTGGGCTTTCTCAACCTTAAAGAAGAACAAAATTGTTATTATAAAAAATGGTTAGAACTGGAGACAATCATATTAAGCAAACTAAACCTGTGTCAGGAAGACAAGTATCATCTCATTTGTGGTTTCGTCATTTTATGTAGATACATAAAATCATGGGTGAATATATAACATGAAGTAGAAAAATTTTTAGGGGGACTAACAGGAGGGGAGAGGCAATAAGGAGGGAGGGAGTGGGGTAATAGTCTCCACATAAAATAGATACTTGAACAGAAACTTTTAAAGTGAATACTTTAAAAAATTCAATAACTTATATGCTACC
The DNA here is from genome assembly GCF_007827085.1 of Peromyscus californicus insignis. Taxonomy (NCBI): domain Eukaryota; kingdom Metazoa; phylum Chordata; class Mammalia; order Rodentia; family Cricetidae; genus Peromyscus; species Peromyscus californicus. The sequence goes on along the minus strand of NW_026294562.1, from coordinate 129,280,710 downwards.
TCTTAATATTTGTTGAACATATGTGTATGTTTATTGCATGATTATTTGAAGAGAATAATATCTTTCCGTGAGAAATTAGAATGAGAAAATGAGAGTGGGCTGACATCTTGCTGAAGAAAATCTCAGTCCAACTGCCTCATGGTCCATTCCTCTCCTTGCTTCCAGGGGCCATGGCCAGGAATCTTCTACCTTCAGCATCAAGTGACACAAATCACTTTGGCTCTATTTGAAAGTCTTTTTCAATACTTAGGAATGCCCAGCTAAGGTTGAGATATCTTTGTATTTCTAGTTTGTCTTTTGCCCAGAGCAGAGATGGATCCCTACCTATATTTACAAATTTAACCAGAAATCAATTTGAAAAATCCTCTAACCAGCATTCAATTTTCCCATCCTGAAGCTGTTCTTGCCTTCTTTGGCGTGGATCCTTCCTGTGTCTCTGAGCACCTTGAACAAGCCCACTGCTAGGTGACACATAAAGAGAAGGCCCTGTGCCCATGTTCACAGGACCATTTGTTTCTGTCCTTTGATTATTACTTCCCTGATGGCTCTGAGATGGTCTGATGTGAGCATCACTTTTTATGAGTGCGATTTTGAGTTATATAGACAAAGGGGGAACTTTCCTTTCATCTGAAGGTTTATTGAAATGAACTGACGATAGATGAAGCAGAGGGAAGAGACAGACATTCAGCTTGCATGTGGAAGAATCAATCAGTGTGATAATTACCTAATAACTCAACGAAACCCAGGTGTTGGTGACTCTGTCCATAACAGAATAATTTTGGAGAGTAGCAATTGATTATTGAAAGTAATGGATTTGGAGCAGAAGGGGTTTGCATATGCTTTTCTTCATATTGTGATTGCCCATGAAGGACAGACCTCATCCTGTGACAAAGTGTACCTACCCAATGTGGTTGTATCTCTTGGTCTTTGTTGTTGTTGTTATTTATAATCATGTGACTTTAGGCAAATTTGTATACTGTTTTAGAGCAGTTAAGTGAAGATCACTGCCTTAGTTCTGAGCTATGATGTCACTCTACTGAGCACGTGACTATATTTACTATATTTAACCAGAAGTCAGTTTGAAACATCCTCCACCCAGCATTTATTTTTTACTGTCCTACAGCTGTCCATATCTTCAGTATGCTTCCTTTCTGTGTCTCTAATTCAGATACATAATTTCCATGTTTTCAAACTCTAGCATATTCTGTTCTCTCTCTCTCTATCTGTCTCCCTTTCCCTCTTAGTGTGTGTGTGTGTGTGTGTTTGGTCTGTGTGTGTGGTGTGTATGCATGTGTGCTTATGTGTGTTTGTGTATGTGGCATGCATACCAATACACCATCTGTTTTATGTTTGAGGGGCATTTTACCCAGTCACTCTTGTGCTTAAATAGATCAGGTTATATGAGTGAAGATGTGCTCTTATTTTGGGTCAAAGTATCACACCAGCCCAGCATCAGCACAACCTGAGCCAAGAAAAAGTGGCTGTGACCATTACCATGCTTACAAAGGCTTCTAGAATATACCCTAACAGATGATCTTCCCTAAGAATGCTGTGAACCCCACTCAGGCTGAGTTTTCTTCTATTTTTGAAGGCAGCTGTTTTTAATCTGGTGCTGCTGGCTAGCTAGATGCCATGGGGTTCTTGGAAATCCTGAAGTTTTATGTGAAGCTATGTAGATATAGAATTTGTTTTAGGTGAAATAACCCACAGTGTTTATCTTCTGCTAGTGTACAAATAATCCCCGTGATGAAATATGCTTTGGCTTGCTTGTCACTTGTAAGCTTTGGTTTTTCAAACATCTCAGGAGACTCAGCAGGCTCCCGGCAACAGGAACAGAGCCTGCTTCTCTTTGTCCCCACCTCACAGGGCCTGGCACCTCCCAAGAGGATTTCAAGACTGTACTGACTGAGTAGACGTGACTAAAGTTGGGAAAGGTTTATACAGTGAACAGCATTCTGAAAGGGACAGGGGAGAATTAGAGGTAGTGGCCAAGGGAGGAAACCAGGTGATTGGAATTCCAGAGACAAACTCAACCTTGTCTACTGGACTGGAAAAAATAACAACAGCCACAACAGTACAACAACACGAAACTAATCAAAGATGAGAGAAAATCTTTTTCTTTCTTTCTTTCTTTCTTTCTTTCTTTCTTTCTTCTCTCTCTCTCTCTCTCTCTCTCTCTCTCTCTCTCTCTCTCTCTCTCTCTCACCCTCTGTGTGTGTGTGTGTGTGTTCCTGCATGTGGAAGGCAGAGGTTAGTGTTATGTTTTTTTTCTGAACCTCAATTACCCTCCACCATACTTTTTATAATTTTTAAAGTATTTATTTATTTTTATGCATGTGTGTGTGTGTGTGCACACACACACACACATGCATGCTTTGTGATGATCATATGATCAGAGGACACTTTCAGAAGTTGGTTCTCTCTTCCACATAGCTTCAGGGGCTCTACCTCAGGCTTGCCCAGCCAGAGCTTTTCTCTTCTGACCCCTCCTACCCACACCTAGATGTCTGCCTTATTTTGGTGAGGCAGGATCTCCACTGAATCTTGAGTTCATCCATTGGGCTAGACTGCCTGGCAGCAAACCCTGGGATCTTTCTGTCCCTACCTCACACACCCAGCTTTCTGAGTGAGTGCTGGGGATCTAAAATCCAGTCCTCATGCTTATGTGGTAAACGTTTTATACTGACCCAGCTACCATTACAGCCCCTAAAATTTAAAATCTCTATCTGAAAAACTTAAAAAAAATTACCAGCACAAAAACAATGAAAGAACCCTCACCCTCTTTTGAGCAGAGGTGGTGGATACTAAGATGGTTGTAAACTGTGGGCATTTGAGCATCAAGTGAAAAGAAGCCGCCCGCACTCCACATACAGCCTTTCCTATTAACCCATTTAAACATGATGGGGAAAATATCTGATCACAATTTTCAGATCAACTTTCCCCCAGACCCCCTGGGAGCCTCCAATTTTATCCCATCTCCTTTATGCCTGGTGGAAAGACACATGACTTCTTTGTCTCTCAAAATAAGAACCAGGCTCCTTGGCCCAATGAGGCAAGAAAGCTATTATGTGCGCACCAATCGCTTCCACAGGCTGGCAGCGGAACTGATGGTGCACAGACAAGCTGTCCTGATTTCCTTCAGAATCTGTCAGGGCTGTGTGTGACCGTCTGATCCCGAGCACTATTTCCTTAGATTTTATAGGTAACAGCAAAGGGACAACCAGACAGGTAAACTGATAACTGGGACAAGTCGAAAGAACTCTAACTTTAATTTTGTTAGGAGTTTCACAGTGATACACTTAGCAGAATCCCCTCCCTGCCAATCTAGGGGTAGCTTTGTCAAAGTAGGTGAAGGAGCTAAGTGGATTCAGGCCCTGGTGCCTCACATATATTTCTACCAGGTTTCCAGAGCAGCATCTGCTGCCAATCAGAGTGGCTTGCCGGGGAGGGACAGACACTGAGGGGGAAATAAATCATACGCTAATTCTTGAAGCTGAAAGGAGGAAGGGAAGAAGTCAGGGAGAGCCAGGGAAATGCATATACATTAATAAGTGAGTAAATACATCATACACATACATTAATAAGGGAGTATTTCTAGCAAGTGTAATGCGTCGGCTGAGAACTACAGACTGGCTTATCTGTAGATTTCCAGGATTTTCTCCCCTTGAGGAACATTCTGCCATGCTACTCACATCTGTAAACCAGTAAAGCAGGGTTTTGTCTCTGAAATGAAGGCAGAGTCCAGAGAAATCCCAACATGGCCTGAGACCATGTCGAGCTTGGCAGCACACCCAGAGCAATTCTGGAAAGCACAGCCATTGTTCCTACGGTCCCTGCATGTGACGGCGACTTTCTACCATCATTAGTTATTTTTCCAGGGAGAGTGCTGGGGGAGTAGTGCAAGTCTAGGACAGAGTGGCCAGCAGCAGGGTCCTTCTGAGATGTGTTAAGTCCATTTCTGGAGCATAGTCTGATAACTGTGCAGCCTCTGACCTGTTCCCGCTGATGTCCCAGAGCCTGTACTTGCCGGTACTCAATGGCTGGCCTGATTTCCTCCTCTCCAGCCCCACCCTGATTCTCCTGCCCTGTCATGGGCCAGTACCACTACATCAGGGATATGAACTTCTAGGTTAAGTGTGATGGGCTCTTATTCTTGTGATTAAAACCAAAAATTATTTATGTGTATATGGTCCTGTGTGTGTGTGTGTGTGTGTGTGTGTGTGTGTGTGTGTGTGTGTGTGTAAAACAGAGGTCAACCACAACTGTTCCTTACGTGCTTGCTGCCCACACTGTTTTGCGGAGACAAGGCCATTCACTACCATAGAAGTCTCCAAGTAGGCTGGCTGGCCAGCAAGCTTTAGGTGTTCATGTGTCCCCACCTTCCCAGAACTAGCGTCACAAGAACCACCACAGCTGGCACTCTTTGATGTGAGGTCAGGAAACCAAACTTGGCTCGGCAATCTCGCAAAGCCAGCACTTTGCTAACTGAAGTGTCGGGCCCACTCGTAACCTTTAGATTTCTATCTGGCTTCGAAGCTCTCAGTGATTCACTAAATGGGTGATCCTGACAACCACTCGGTTTCCATAAGCCTGCTCTCTCATGTGTAAAGTGAAAACTGCAGTGATTACATTTGTGAAAATTACACCCAACTAATGCCCGAGATGTGGCATTTGCTCTATGGCTGGAGCATTAGGACGTGAGTATTACCATGCTTGCTGATAAAATATTTCAGCCAAAGAAGTTCTTATGTATAGAACCGTCACAGTCATTAAGGGAAAGGGACAAAGGGACAAGAGCAGGAATGTTCTGGCACAGATCTATTCTACTGACATCTGTCATTTATCTGCCTAGAAGTGTATACACACACACATACACACATACACACACACACACACACACACACACACACACACACACACACACACACGGGCACATGAGAATATAGCAGATGGGATTTGAAGATTTGAAGTTGGAGAGGTTTTACAATCCCTAGAATGTAATATGAATGACTTTATGTGAACTGTGATATGTTTATGTCCTCCCCAATTTTCATAACTCTGGCCATTTCGCTCATTCATTCACCACCTTACACATTTTATCATTTAATCCATTTTCCTGGCAATCCAGCAAGTGACAGACACTGGTTTAGATGTTGAAGCTGCTTTGAAAAAACATCACAGTCCTTGCCGTTGAAAAGTTCACGGTTCCTCCGTGAAGCTGTTGGGCAAACAGTTTCAGTGCGATTCGATATGGAATAAACTTAACACCCATTGAACTAAATACTGCTGTGCAGGATCCAGAACCCACCTCCCCATGGCCCCAAACTGATTGTTTAGGAGATGATAAGTGACTCAGCCTCCCCAGAGTGATATCAACCCAATAGTTCTCACCATTCACAGTGGTGGCATATGCATTTGTCAGAAATGTCACTCAAAACTTGCTGTGCCGTACTTAGTATTCCTCAATGGCTCCTTGGAGACAATGTTTAAAAAGTGCAAAGTCCAAGGCTTCTCAACAGTGTATTAGAGCTTTCTTTAGACTTACTTACTTTTATTTTATGAGTGTATATACGTGTGAGTGCTTGCATGGATGTTTATGCACCATGTGTCTGAGGAGGACAGAAAAGTGCATCAGATCCCCTAGGCTAAGGAATGACAGGCAGCTGTGTGCTGCCCTGTGGGTACCGGGGACCCAGGTCCTCTGCAAGAACAGTAAATGTTCTTAACTGCTGAGCCATCTCCCCAGACCCTAAAGCTAAGTTTCTAACACTGCTGTAGGTGATAGGGTTTTATTTATTTTGTGTTCTTGGAGAATGAGTTTTACTCTATCTCTGCAGGCTGGCCCCAAACTGGTGATCCTTCAGCCTCAGCCTCTGGGCACTCACTACCACATCCTGTTGAAAGTCTATTCTTGATCTGAGCCTGGCTAACAGAGACTAAGGGATATAGACTGCATTACTGTGTTATTCACCTGCCCAAGTGCTCCTTCTTGATCTGACATCATTGGCCAACGCTGAGAGTTGTGATAACAAGCATGGAAAGTCCATTAGATGTTGACTGTTTGAGGCTCTTTCTTGTACCAATGCCTTTTTTGTTACCATTTTATTTACTGTGTCAACTTTCTCAGAGTGCAGTGCACACTTGACAGAAAAATACCTTCCCTGGCTGAGTCCCATGCCACCCTCCAGCCACTTAACTGTCATTATGCATTTCATTTGGGACAAGTCTCTTGAAAAAGTTGTCTGCACATAGCCTCTGCTCTTTGATTCTTGTTAAGCCTCTCATTCTCTACTTTGGGTTTTTAGTCTCACTGGTAATGGAGAGAAAAACTTTAAATAGCCAGTTAAATTATTCGTGCTAGGCATCATCTCTGACGACAAACAATAGACTCAGTCATGTCTTCACCCAACTTCCCCTAACAGGACAGGCCACAGGGTCACCTGCTCTCCTTCCCTTCCCTCCTCCCCCTTTTTCTCTGTGATATTTCAGTTCTTGTCTTCAATTCAAACCCCCATTGTTGCTCTCTGTGACACTGTGTGACTTTAAGCACTGACTCCCAGGGATTGGGTTCTCACTCTCCCCTGTTGTAGATTTCACTAGGTGACTTCATCTGCTCCTAAGGATTTAAGTTCTATATTCAATAGTTAACAATGATCCTCAGTAGTACTTCTATACAATCTTGCAACCCCACTACCTTGTGTATATGAAAAGGAAGGATATCAGTATGTCAAGGAAACATTTGCACACTCATATTCATTGCAACACAATTTGTTATTGCTAAGATGTGCAATCAACATGGTGTTTATTGAAAGCTACGCACCATGACATACACCTATCCTCCCAATGCTTAGGAACCCAAGGCAGGAAGATGCTGAGCTACAGACTAGTCGAGACTAACCTGGAGTTGACACTCCAACTTAAAAAAGAAAAAAAGAATTTGGGCACATTGATGAGGCTGGAAGGCACTATGTTCAATAAAACATGCCAAGCATAGGAACACAGATGCATCACACACTCAGGAGCTACAAAATTTGACCTCACAGAAGTCAAGAGAGAGGGAGGGGGAAGGATAATAAAACTGGTAAGCGACTTCAAGAATACAGTTAATATATTCAAATAGAGGTAGCTGGCTTTATGGTTCTAGGGCACAGGGAGATGACTAAGTCGTTAATACTGTGGATCAGAACACCCAGAAGAGAGAATTAAATATATTACAGATACAAATGGTACATGTTTGCTTTGATAGAAATGCTAGGTGCTCTGATTTCCACACTTACCATACGTGGACATCAGTCAAAGCATCACACTATACTGAAATATAGACTATTTTATGCCAATTAAAATATAACATTTCAAAAGAAGCAAAGACAAAGGCATAAAGGAAAGAAAAATCAAATGTGACCACAATTACTGGGCTACAGATAATGTGAAATAATATGATGAAAAGCAAAAGATATATATGTACATTTTAAAAATTTCTCTGAGTTTTAGATATGCATTTCACTGCCTTGTTCATAGTACCTATACTTAATGTCTCTCAGCTATCTCAGACCTGACAAGTTGATTTTCATACATTCTTCACTTTATGGGCAAAAGGGTCAGTGTGACCACATGTGGTCTTGCATTTTCAGTAAAGGGTCCGGGTAAATCTTCCCAAATGGCACAGTTGAAACAGGGTCTGATGACAGGTTGACTGTAACCCAGCATATTGAGAGGTTGGGGCAGGAAGGCTGTGAGCTGGAGGCCAGCCTTGGCTATTTGGTAAGGACCCTGTCTCAAAAATAAAACATACACCCACCCAACAGAACATACGATTTGAGGTCATTCTTAAAGGGAAAGAAGGCTGTCACGAGAGAGACATCTCAATGTGGAGGAATCAGAGTGCTTGGAGGTATACAAGATAGGGGTCACATACAGTTCTATGTGTCTAGAAAGGAGGATGTGTGGAGAATGAGGCCAGATCCTGAAAGGCTGTGTCTACTGCACTAAGCAGGTTGGAATTTTCCCTAAGGCAACAGTGACTCCAAGGAGAGTTTGAAACTCAGGGATAGCACACAGAATGCAAGCTGACAATCAGTAAACTCTCAGACTGTGCCAGGCAGTGTTCTGAATGCTCCGCATGGATTAAGTCCTTTAATCCTCATGACAATCTGGTGCAGCACAAGCCACTGAGGAAACTGACGCTGACCCTGAGGGTCCTTGAGAGCAGGTTCCCTGTTCTCAGGTGGGTCCTCAGGTTGTAGCACTGGGCCTGGGAGGATGAATGTATGCCAGATGAATGAATGAATGAATGAATGAATGAGTGAGTGAGTGAGGTGCAGGAGTTATTTTCCCAGGAAAGAGCAAAGCCAAGCATTGAAGAGGGGTGGCAGAACCCACAGATAACACATGCAGCTGCCGTTATGTTATTATTGCCCAGGCACTGAGAAGAAGAAAGGTCAACAGAGAGAGAGAGAGCATAATCTCACGAGCTGGATGGAGCCCGGCAATTGAACTGGCTGGACTCTAGGACAGCCCGGAGTAGAAACGCCGAATATTAGTTGGAGAAAGGGCACCGTGGAAAATGGTCCCTCTGCTCGTTTATTGGTGCTTTGATTCGTGACTCTGCCCTTCTACCCGAATCTGCTGTCCATGCTGATTCTTTTTTTTTTTTTTTTTTTTTTTTGGTTTTTCGAGACAGGGTTTCTCTGTGTAGCTTTGCGCCTTTTCCTGGAACTCACTTGGTAGTCCAGGCTGGCCTCGAACTCACAGAGATCCGCCTGGCTCTGCCTCCCGAGTGCTGGGATTAAAGGCGTGCGCCACCACTGCCCGGCTCCATGCTGATTCTTTTATGCTTTGCTCCTGACTATGTCCAACACCTTGATGAGTTTCAAGTTTAGAGTAGCTGTTAAATACATGTTTACCGAGTGACCAAATGGTTTCATAAATTTGACCATACTGTGTATGCCACTGATCTCAGGGACACATGACCTATATTAGCATATTAATGACAAGAGAGAAATAGGTCCATGTGTTTCCAGCTTTTTCTTACTTTCATGTCCTTTTATCCTTAGAATTCATATTTTTCTTAGACTTATTGTATAGAAGTAGGTCACCTCTGGAGTACCTCCCTTCAGTAAGTTTCTATTCAATGTTTTGGTATAGCATGAAGTTGTTTTGCATCCTGCACACTGTCTTCATGGAATTCATTGTGAATAAACAAAGACGTGATCTTGGGCAATGACACAATGGCACAGCAGCACCAGTCAGTTCAGCAACATGTGGCCTGTGGGGGAAACCAAACAGCGACAACTGTTTGGCAGAGTGGCCTGGAATTTGTGTTCACTTTTCCTGGACACCAAGTATAATGTGGAAAAAGAAGAGATGGCCACCAACAATCCCAGCAACACACTAATGACACGGTGGATTAAGGTTCATCTTACTGTTATCTGCCTATGCCTGTATGATCCACACCATTCTTTACCATTTCCCTCCTCATCCTAGAACTGTAGAAGTTGGGAGGAGGTGACATCTGCTGGCAGCATCTCTAGATGCAGCTGGTCATCTACCTTCCAGGTGGGGACAGCCCAGCAGAGACGTTGACAAAAGGATGGAGGAGGACTCAAAACATTTTTTCCCATTTAGTGGCTCCTGTGGGTCTCCAGGACCAGTGATATGCCTCCATTGCTCGTATACCTGCTGTGCAAGACCACTGTGGCACCAGGTTTTGTGGTTATTTATTTATTTATCTGTCATGGTTATCAGGTACTTCGTGCTCTCTTTACCCCCTCCAAGCCCAAGAGGGCAGTGACTTCCCAATGTTGCTAAATCCCATTTCCCCATTGGCATCTGAGCTCCTTTTTCCCACCTGCATCCAACAGCTCCAAGTTGAACAGTATTATTTTAGACTTTCACATCATTCTCTCAGTGTTGAAATCAACACATTCAAAGAACAGGTCAGCTACTGTTGGAATCATCTTTGTAAATTGCAGAAGGGATACCTTAACTCCAAAGTGAGCTTCCCTTTCAGGAATTAGGCGGTCTGAAGGTATGGTCCATGCATCATTTCCTTCAGAATGGCATGAAACCTTTTATCTTATTTTTATTCTCGAGTATCTATTTCTAGACTCATCTTTACCTGACTAAGTCAGAATCCCTAAGGGCGGTAGTTGGGGAATCTCTTACATCAGCCAACTGCCTGAGAGTCTTACAGAAAGCAACATTGAAAGTCAAGGGCTTACCCTCTTTATCTTCTTAGAGCTGTTTTGGAGAGAGAAACACTGTTTTTATTAAGTCATTCTGGTGACTGTTTCATGTCATTTATTTTGAGAAATACCATCTGTCAAATCAAGATGTTTAGATGTTGGTTAATTTTTAAAATGTTCATGAATATCACAGACATAAACCAAGTCTTGAGCAGAACTAAATATGTTGCTCATGTCACTAAGGAACGCCACAATCCACAAAACAGTGGTTAGATGAAACCCAAAACCAAAATTTCATGCCTTTCTTGCTAGGCCAATGGTGAGGAGATCTGATTTTATCATCCCCTAAGGAAAATTAACTTGTGTGAGGGGTAGCATGGATTTTCATTACATTTCCAGTAAAAGTAAATTTTAAGACATTATTTCAAATACATATCACCTAACATTTCCCAAGGAAACTAAACAGATAGAGCGTTCTGATGATTAAATACAATAATAATCTTCCATTAGCCCAGCTTCTTCCAAGAAGCAACGTTTGAGGCAAACATTTGGCTGTGAGTCCTTTGTTTTTAGAAGTGAAACTCAAAGAGAAAGAGAGGAAAGTATGAGAAGAACAAGTCGATCTAAGAAAGAGTGTGCTTTGAAATGGGTTGTACCTGAGGGACTGAGTGAGGCTGGACCACAGCGGCGATAGTTGAGTGATACAAACAGGATACGTGCACTTCAGACCCCTCTCCAAGTTAGCAGGAGATGGCGCATATAGTCCATGGGTTGTTCAGTGATGCCTTGACTTCCCCTACTCTGGATACATGTACAGTCAAGAAGAGCTGAACAATAGCAACCAATCCACGCAGTGATTACCTACTAACTCTAGTCACGAAAATGAGACCTACTGTTGAGCTGAGATAAACTAACAATAGTTGTACCTGCACATGATGGGCTGCTGAATCGATCCCTTCTATAAAACAATGAGATAAAGATGAGGACCAGCCCCGGGGAAATCAGATGCATCTTTTCTTAAGTTCTTTAATAATTAACAAAAATGATACTCAAAGCGAGGGGCTGTGGGTTTTTTCAAACACATCAACTATAAATATTCTAGCATCATAGGTTTTTGTTTTGTTTGTAACCTTGATTCTGTTTATGCCTGCCCCATCTCTTCTCCTCCTGGCCCAGTGTAAAACTTTTGTCCCTTAGATTAACATCTAAAAGTTGGAAAGCACCCATGAGATACAAAAGCAGATTAAAATAAATTCTCAACAATGCAAAATGAACCATTGCTACTATGCCTTGGCATTGTTTATTTGGTAGCTAGAGAGAGTCTTGTTGGACATTGAGCAGATTATGAAGTGGCCACCAAAAAATCTTGGGAGCATGGGTTGCTTTCATGTCACTGATGATAACATAAGCTGTGGTTGGAGCTGGCTGAGAAGTACGAGATGTGCCTCTTCTGTTTTCTTAACATAAGCACCATGAGTCATTTCTCCCGACTCTGGATGATCTCAAAGTCCTCACTATCCTCCTCTGGCGTATTCTGCCTCCCTTCTTCAAGTTCCTTACAATGTCTCTTTCCTTCTTCCATTACTCTATTTTTCCACAGGGAAAGATAGAAATAACATCTCCTGCTACATTTCTTCTAGTGTGGATCCATTTTTTTTTGTCAATTGCTTTTTCCTTCTTTCTTTTTTTCTTCTTTTCCCTCTTTTTTTTTAAATTCTCATGTTACAACTTGAACTCAGTCTTGCAAAGTGGTGAAAGCTCTACCATTGAGCAGCTTTCTCAGCCCCTAGTAATGACAACTTTTTCTTTACAAGTTCTAGCTGAGAATTCTGCCCGCAGTTACTTGTGCCTTCAGCTCTGAGTTATAACCTGGGTCTTGATCTCGGTGAGAACATAGACCCTGATGTTTGTCAGCATGGGTTTGTGTCCTGCCCCTACCACTTATGCATACTATCAATTTCCCTTATCGTTACTGTGCAACCTAAATGAAGTCACATAAAGGAATGGCTGGGCATTGTGTGAGAAGATCCTGTAAATGATAATTGTTGTCCTGATTCAGTATTGTTCTCAATTTGCATTTTAATCTCAGCCTTAGATGTTATCTATGAGTTTAACAATAAATGTCAAGATCAGATTACTGGGAGTACAGGAGCTCTAAATCTGTTGTGTCAGCCAGTTGGAAGCAGACACTCTGACCCACACTGCAATAACTGTGTGTGTGTGTGTGTGTGTGTGTGTGTGTGTGTGTGTGTGTGCAGAGACTTGCAAACAGAAACAAGTCTAAGCAAGTGTGGTTAATAACAAATACGGGCAACAGAAGCAATCTTGAGAATCCTTGGAGCAAAACCCCCCAGACTTAGCACAGTCAGCAGATGAAATCCAGAGTGGGAGGCCCCCAGACATGAATCCTCCTTTACTGAGTTTCTCAAAGCCAGAAACAAAAGGGTGTGTGTGTGTGTGTGTGTGTGTGTGTGTGTGTGTGTGTGTGTGTGTGTGTGTAAAGAATACAGGCTTCATAAGTGCTTTATAGGGGACTACTGGCCCTATTTTCTGTTTTCAGTTCTGTCAAAAGTGCCGTCAATACCTCAAAGCACAAGAAAACCATCACACTCAAGGAAGTGGCCCACACAGACAACGTCTGGGTAGTGACTCAGTGGGAGAGTGCTTCCTTAGTGCATGAGACCACCTGGGATTTGAACTGAGCACCCGAGGAAAAACTAAGGAAGGGTAGGTAGAAGGTTGTCCTCTGGGGTCTAGACTGTTGACACCTCTGGGAGCCTTTGAGTTGGTTGTGCCCAAGAGTGAATCAAACACTCTTTAAAGGTAGAAAGAGAGAGCCTGGGGGTTCCTCAAACACCCGAGCATCTCAGCTGTGCTGTTAAGGAGTCAGAATTGGACTTTGGTAAAGGACAGGCAGGAATCTAAGCAAAGACCTGGATTCTATATGAAGAGAGACTAGGATAACAAAATGGGGTCCGCAGCTAGAAACTGGGGAAGGAAAGTACATTTGGGGGCTACCATTTCACAGAATTTTTCTAGACTTCTCAGTGAAACTTCTCAGTGAAAACAGATGCTGGATGTGATAATCATCAAGCTTAACACTATATTTTCTGTCAGGGGCACAGGATAGCCTCATAGAATTATCCCAAGATGGGATGCTGACATTGACCTCCATGTTAAGTCTGAGGTCTGCCTATCTCAAGGTTAAAAAAGAAGTCTTGGCATTATTCTTGGTATTTTGCACAGCAAGATTATCTGAACATAGACATTGTAGTACTAAAATCCAAACATAGGTAAATGTACAGTTAAATCTGATTGGAAAGCTCACCGCATGTCTGCTCACAGCCAGGCCTATTTTATCTTCCCCATCAACCCAGGAAACGTTTTCTAACTAGCTTCTCTTCTCCAAACTGAAGTCACTCCTGGCCAGAGCCAGCCACACACCCACTCCCGGGCCTGATCCTTCCTCAGCCATGACTTTCTCTGTAGCAATTTCACAACCTGCTATAAACTTCCTGTTGGTTTATGTGTTGCTATGCATTGTGTGACATGTGTCTGCATGAAAATGTAAGTTGTTTGAAAGCCAGGGCTCTGCCTTTCTTTTGTAAAGCTGTATCACTGGTGCTCAGAGCAGTGACTGGGAAACACCAATGAATGAACAAAAATGGTTTTGAATAAATGGATCGGTGAGCGAGTGAATAAATTATTGAAATAGACTCGGGCTTGCATTTTCCTGCTCTATCAGCAAATTGGTTTCAGTAACACATCCTCTTCCATCTTCAGTTACTGTCATTGATTTACGAAACATTTTTGTGTCTGATTATAAATCTAACTGGTTCCGTAATTTTATTTTTCTATGTACCACTCTTTTCCTAAAATAAGTGATGTCAGTTCTGAGAATTCATGTCGGTGCTGTCTCCTCTGAAAGGTATTTGCATATTATTAAACTATATACTTACTCTCCTAAAAATAAGCTCCTTGATACATGGCGTCTGTAGTAAAGGGTGACATTTCAGGACCCAGACTTTTGAGTCAAACAGTGTAATGCGTCTGACGGAACTTCAGGAGGCAGTAAACACGGTGGAGACTGGGTCTTTCTTATTGTCTCACTGCTCTTGTCCATTAACATTTCTCTGTTTGTTTCTCTCTTTTTGCTGTGTGTGTGCAGTGTGCTTGCCACAGTTGGTGTGCGGAGGACAGAGGACACATTTGTGGGTTGGTTCTCTCCTTTCAGCTTAGGCTCCAGGGATACACAGGTAGAACTTGGGTCGCCAGGCTGACACAGGAACGAACTTACCCACCTACCCATCTCGCTCACCTCTAATCTCCTTTTGCGTGTGTCTCTTTCTTTTCTTCTCTCCCATTTGCCACCATGAACATGACCATCCCTTTCTTCCTGGGTCCGAGCGACCCCTCTTGGAAAGGCACAATTCCTTTGGGACTTTTGGGGTTTCTCTGGTTCTTACAGCAAACTCACCTGCCAGGAAGCAGCGTGCAATTTCTCTCATTCAACAAAGATATATTAAGCATTTGCTGAGCGACAAATAAGGCTGAAACCAAACCAAACACCCAGAACAATAGCAAAACCAACAGCCCGAATCACTCCCTCCCCTTATGAATATATAGCTTAACTTTCCATTGTTTGATTATTGTTGCTAAAGTTTGATTCCTTGACTGTGGTCTAACCTTCTGCCTTATCTAACCTGTGCACTCGGCTCCTCATTTTTCCATTATGCTTGCTGCTCCAGGGACTGCCATTCCCTTTGTAGATCTATGTTCTTTGTTGATAGACAGCTTCCTTGTTCCCCATCAGGAATCTAAGTGATCCTTGATCTTGCACCCACCACTTTCCCACCAGGCTTTGTTTAGCATCTCTCTATGTGTTAACTCTTTGCTGAGAATCGTGAGAAGCTGTCCTCATTATTTCAGAATACAGCCCTTTTGAACAGATGAACACATTATTGAAAGGTACCCACTTTTCTGTGTCTGCACTATGAAATGGTAATTATTAACTGCCGTGGCCTTTGAACACTGGAAATATTGCTGATGGGAACTGAGATGCATTGAAAGTGTGAAATACACCTGGGGTAGGAAAAGCTTTGCTCAACAAACCAAGGAAAACATAACTGTTTGGAGAGCATGTTGGAATGAAAACATTGTATATCTATTTCTGTCTATCTACCTTTTGCTAAGATGCATTGTTGAAATCCAACCACTTCTCTAAATGTGGTTACAAATGAGTGGTAGAGAACCTGCGTGGATCTCCTTAGATTTCTGATAGCCAGCACTGGCCATTGTAGTCACAGTGTATCAGTTCCACCCATAATCATCAAAGGGCAACTAAAGTGTACAGTGGGCTATTCTACAAAACTGTCAAGTATCATCCACTTTTATTCCTAGCATTTATTCTTAAAATTGAGTCTTGATCGAATGGTGTCCGCTAGAAACAGTACGCCACACTGTAAGGTCACTCAGCATTGAGGTTGACTTACAAAAGCAGATTGTCCAAGCCAGACTCAGCTTTGTATTTGTGATGGCAGCGATTGTTCCCAGGGTCAGCCACTTCCAGGCAGTTAATAACCAGCTTGACTAAAGGTTCATCAGTGTCCTAGCCACTCATTAAATCCTAGGGAACCCCTTACCCTGAGGTCAATACTGCTTAGCTCAGTCATACTTAATGACCAAGGAAAAGAATGCTTTCCTTTTCATTGTCAATAGTATTGATTGACAGGTCTTTGGGTGGTCCTGGTCATTTCTATGTACCCTCCTTTGTTTTCAACTGCCAAGGGAGTGACATCATCTTTCCTTTCATAATATGAAATTATTGCAAGACTGAATGCTGAGGACAAGGCAGCCTACTGTCTGACATTGAACCTCACCTCTTCATTATTATTGTAGAGTGACTCATGGGGTAAAGAAAATTCAGAGGAGCGAGGAAGCTCATGCCATGAACCCTACAGTCACCAGCCTGATAAACTACCATCTTTACTACCATTCACAATGCACCCATTAGACTCCAACAGAAGAGGAGGTATGACTAATTCTTCCCTTCACCACCAAAAATAAATCACAGCAGAGAGCTGGAATGAGACACAGACTTTCCAGGATGAAGAGTTGAGTTGGAGAATGAGACATAGGAAACATGTTGAAAAGGAGCCAGGCATCCCTGAGCACAGAATTGCTGAACAAGCTCCCCAGACTTGATAGCCATTAAAGCCAATGTTAGAAGTAGGTGTTAGTATGTGAAGAGTATGTTGGCGTACATGACGCTTTGCTGGGCATTAAAAGATATATGGTCTTTGTCAAATCTCACTCATGAATCTGTTCCATAAGCCTCTGTCATTCACAGACAAAGTGTTCATGCTTAGGGATCATTCCAGATCTTCCCCAAATCCACCTATTTAAAATCCATAACAACTTGTGCTCACATATCTTGCTTGTATCTGATTTTCACTGAAGATCAATCTCATGGTCCAAGGTAATCAAGCATTGCTCAGGCCATAAGAGCAGTGAAAGAATATGGGTGCTGGGACCGGACTAAACTCCAGTACCTCACTGTGGAGTTGAGATTCATTGCCTGTTAGATGGAAGCCCTAATATGGGTTGTAGAGTTAAACATACAAAGGACCTACATACTAGTGATAGATGATGTTGTATACTAGTGATAAACGGAAGTTTTCAACAATTGAGTCTATTGGAAAGTAACTTGGCAGAAGCACTGGATTACCTGTAGTTAGAATCAATGTATTTATATGCCCAGTACAATGACTTACAAATAGGAAGCATTAAATTACTGGATTTAAAAAAATACGATGTTTATGTAACTGACACATTTAAAGTAATATATAATTTAGCATACAAGTTCCAATTTGGAGATTTATTGCCAGAATGATGAGCATTTAACTAGTGCAAGTATTATTGCTTAGCTCATGTTTCATCTCCACAATATACAGCCCATCCCTCAGAACAGATGCCTGCCCCTTAGACAAGCTGGACAAAACAGGGCTGAGAAGTCAGGGCCCCTTACATCTCCATCCTGGTTTGCTCACGTAGCTATCACATGAAGGCAAACTGCTAAATGGCTTTGCACTTCTGATTCCTCAAGTAGACAACAGAATAGCAGTCTGGAACCTATACTTACTTGTGTGCTTATGTTTGTAACAACTTCACTCACAATGCTAAAAGTGGAAGCAAATTATTGATGGATGAATGGATAAACAAAGCCTGGCATACAAGTATCCTATTATAAAAACTTTTAAAAAAATTCTATGCATGCTACAGTACGGATGGATCTTGAAGACATAACGCTAAGTGAAACAAGCCAGACACTAAAGCTGAGAGCTGTGTGACTCTATTTGTATGAGGTACCTAGAACAAAGAAATTCATAAAGATAAAGAGTAAAGAGTAATCATCAGTCTTACAGGAAGGAAGAACATGGATTAATATATAACATAATCAATTAATTATAGTGTGATTAATAGATGTAGAGTTTGGTGCTGCTAGATGAAAGGGGTTCTAACTGAACTATGACATCGATAGTGGCGACACCATCTTATGTGATTTAGCTCAGTGCTGGATATGGAAGCATAAGCCAAAGAAATTTTATTAAAAACAAAGCACCAAAAAAACCCCACAAAACTTCTTTGAACTTACAGCTATTGGCTCTGATCTAAGATTGCTAGAGCTAAAAACAGATCTGGAGTTCCCAAAACTTGAAATGAGACAATAATTAGGTCCTTAACAAGAGAAGACACTAATCTGAGCCAAGGTGGATGACTGAATCTCATAATTTATGACAGAATGCAATAGTCAGCAGGAAGCTACAAAAAAGAGGAGCCACAGGGAAGTGGAGCCTGTCTCAAAAGAGAGCCAGGGGACAATTATGCCCCATTCCATCATGAAGGGAGGTTGGTAAGTCTGTGTGTAGTGCTATGGAAGTCTAGTTCTTGAAATACAGCTCTGACATTCAACCAGTGACTGTCCCTCAGTCTAAACGCCTTTCACAGGTCTTCACTCACTTGGATGTATCTTTTCCCTAAAGCCAACAAGCTTGGAAAATTTGTTCTTCTTAATAAAATATGGTGCCACCGGAAAAATTTTTAGGACTGATATTTCTTGAACCACTGAGATGGTTCAGTACTTGTCAGATTTCTAAGGACCATCACATTCCTAGACATGTCCAAGCCTTAAGTAGTTGGGGCTACTTAAGGTCAGGCATCATCTGAATTTGAATCTTGCCACGGTCAGTTTGCTCTTTCTGCTCCCTCAGACTATCCCTACACATCTGGTCCCATGTCCTCCTCCTGATCTAAAATATTCCAGTTTTTAATTAGTTCCAGGCCAGTCAATGTGACTGCTCCATCTGCACAACGCATTTGTGCCAATTCAAAGTCTGAAGTAGATGAACTAACTGAGCCAACTGAAGACCTGTTGAAGGAGGCGAAGGAGCCACACTCCTCCTGGAAAACCAGCCTGAAGTACCTGCCAGCACCAGGGCCTTTTCCAAGCCAGCCTGAACCAATGGGGCTGTTATGAAAGACCTGTTGAATTCCATATTCTTCCCCAGCTGCCCTCTTAAATCCTAGTGCTCGGGGAGGCAAACGCCCCTTAGTCTGGGGTGCTGTCCTTCCCTCGCTAACATCATTGGCTCAGTACATGTGAGCAAGTGTTGTGGCCACAATTGAGCCAGAGCCAACAGAATGGAGAAAAATAATTAATGCAGGTAGAGTTCTTTCTCAATAGGCAGCCTTGTTTGTCACTGAAACGCAGAGCCAAGCCCTGCTGAAATTACGGCTCAGCTTGGCCTTCTGCTTCTGCGCTTGATGGCCATAGGGATTTTTGCATTCAGAATTACCCCTTAGTAATATTCCTTTCCAGTTCTTAACCATAAAGAGAAAAAACAGAATGGAGTCTTCTTAGACCTGTGGAACAAGCTAAATTTTCTAATTTTAAGTTTTAATATAGAGTATACATTTGATAAAGAAATTAAGTATACATAGTATATATATATATGTACAATATATACTTTTATATATATATATTATACACACATGCTGAGTGACTGTCATAAATCAGGCTAAATGAGCCATTTGAACAAACCACTCTTTAGCAATAGCAGTATAAAAATATGTAAACCAAGCTTCCCATCTGATGAAACTTCTGTTGTTGTGATATTATATACAGCCCACTAATTTTCATTAAAAGAATATGAAATGGTCTGAAAAGACTATGGAATGATATGCATCACAAACACCCTGGAGTGATTATCACTAGCTAGCTGAGTGCATGGTCCCTTCCTTTCCAGCTTGTAAATTGTATTTATATACTCTGTGGGTGACATTCTCTTCGAGATGGTTTCTATAAGGCAAGTTACATTTCTGAGCCCCCAGCTACATCGTCCTCCACCCCTGGGCCCTTTCTAAGCTCAAACTGGTTAGAAATCACTTGGGAAGTGTACACTCTCCCAGTCTGGCATGTTCGTAGAGCCTAGTTGAGAGGCGAGGAAAAAGCATGGTCATTCTCACTGAACTGAATAAAACAAGCAGTCAGAAGATGACTCGCTGCTAATCCCTCTTGGAGGGGAAAAAAATGAAACAAAAACTCCTTGTGCCCCAGTGAGTGCAGGGGCCAGGATCTAAGGCTCACATCAGTCAGCCATTCTCCAGTTCTCTCCTGGGCTCTTCGGGACCCACTTGGATTGCTTCTGAACCTTGCCCAGGCCTGACTCTCGGAAGCAGCACACTGTCTTACTCACTTAAGGATTCCTAGAGCCAGTCCTTTGCCCACAGTGTGCCACAGACTTTGATTTTTCAGTGTTAGACATCAGATGCAATCCACTCTCTTGATCAACCCCTACAGGTCTGCTTGCAGATGAAGAGTCTCATCCTAAAGCCGGATGTGTTTATCATGGAGAATCAGGTAGGAAGACAGAAATCTTCTGCTGGGATTAGCCTGTCCTGAGGAGGAAAGGGGAGAAAAAAGAAAATCGGAAAGGGGGCGATTTCCTTCACCTTGCCTGAATTATCCAGGCTTAACTGTGGCCAGTGGTGCTGACCAGGTCTGTCAGTTAAAACTAAACACATTTCACAAGGGCAGCCAGCCAAAACCATAAATTCTGCCAAAAATTAAACATTGCTGAAGGTCTGCCTAGCTTCAACACATGGATGCCAGCTCTGAAGTGCACACGGTGTGGAGGATGAGGTTCTGCCGGCTCACTACAAGAGGGAGGTCGTTAAACCTGATGGATCCCAAAACTCAGGGAAGGGTCCTGGCTTCATCCATTTTCTCCAATGAAGTAAGGAAAGTTAGGGTGTGGGAGGGCATAGCCACTTTAACTTGGTCATGTGCGCATCGGAGCATCTTTGTGGAAGGAAGTTTTCAGAGACCTCAGCCACCCTGAGGGGAGAAAAGATGGTAGAGAATTGCAGGAAGGCTGCTGGTTACCACTTAAGAGATTTGAGATGACACGTGAGAGCAGAGGCTCTGGTTTTCAGGTTTGGCTTGAGGAAAGATAAACAGTTGCTTTGTTTTACTGCCTAACAATATCTCATAATGACACCATATTTGTGGATTATACATCCCAGGTCTGGCATGACACAATGACATTTGGGAGCCATGTGGATGTACCCAACGACTGAGGAATGTGAGATCCATAAATAAAAGGGTGTCCATCATCTAAGAATAAATACATGTGCATATTTTACTGCTCTTATTTAACAAACAGTGTTGAGGGATTTCTATGTACTAGTTCTGAGACTAAAGTAGTTAACCAGTCTCTCCATGCCCTGAAGTCTTCTTGGGGAATTCAGATGAGAAAGTAGGTAGCCGCAAAGGTGGATGAGTGCTATTGGAGGGATAAACATACACTGTATTGGGGCTGTTGAAGGGATCTCATTCCCTTTAGGAGGCATCTTAGAAAAATGAAAGAATTGTCTAGACGTACTTGGAGGGTTATGGGAGTCAATTTAATGAAAGAAAAGGAAATGAAGTCTTCTAGGCTTAGAATATAGCACCAAAACACACACACACACACACACACACACACACACACACACACACACACACACACACACACATTGGCAAGCATCTTGAATAAGAAGATACTTGAAAGGCACATGGATGGAGTGAGGGACACGGTTAATGCTATGACTTTAGAGGACATTTTCAGGAGAAAGGCCCTGATAACAGTATACGATGGGTGCTAAGAACAAGGAGAAAGGCAGTATGGTTAAAGCCCCATAGCCATGCTTGTCACCCACAGTCTATTCTGATTTCTGATTCCTATGAGCTGTGTTTTGAAGAGCAGTCTATGAGATCTCTCCACCAATGACCTTAGTGGTACAGTAACTGATTTGAGCTGGATTCTTTGGGTTTTCCTCCTCATACTACTGAGGATCCCTAAATAATCTAAGACTTTTTGATGAGGAATTGCTACACAAGTCATTTCTCTATTTCCTTCATAGGACAGTGCCTACCATCTGCATTACCAGCCTCAGCTTACAATTGTGCTCAGAACAAGAAACTTCCCTACCATGGTTTCTTCCACACCTGTTTGAACCAAGTTAGCCTGGAGAAGTCTCTTCTGATCCCCACCCATCTGAGGAGATGCTATGGACATAGTGTTCCCTGGGAAAGGGCAATGTGATCTCACAGCTGGAAATCATCATTCGCATATGCTGCGCAATCCCAGTGACGCTGGGCCATGCTCTACACATCCTTCACTTTAACTGCTTTCTAATCAGCTCTTGACCTAGAGGTCCTAGAAGGAGCTGCTATTGAAACTATGTAAACTATGGCAATTTAATTCGGTGTTCAAGATGGGATCTGGGTCAGAAACAATTACATACAAGTTTGGGAGTTCTGGGTAGTGATGGTTACCAGTTTCTATCTATGAATGTGCCCTCCCATGTTTCTTTATTAAAATTCATGTGAGTGCTCAAGAGGAGGCTGGGAACCAACCACAGGGTGGAGACCAATGACTGTGATGTCTCACCCTATGGGACAAGTGGCAGAGTGGTCTAGCTGGGTGCATTCTCACTCTATGGACGTTTTCTCCAAAACCTGCCTGGGTGAAGTGACAGTGGTCTAGCTGAGTGGCCCCTATTCAGGTTCTGATAACTAGAAATGCCTCAGTTCATTAAGCCTTTTAAAAGTTACTATGTACAGATCTGAACTCATCTTTTCTTTTTAACGGTTATAAACTTTATTGTAAAAACTTGCAAATAAAAATATCACATGCATCTTTCAAAATGCCAAATTTATCGTGTTTTTAAGTTTTCATAGGATGCACTTATCTCAATATGATTAAAACCAAAAGATGATATAAAGACAATATTTATTATTGTCCAGTAATTGTAAAAATAAATGGGTTTGGCTGTAACATTTTCATACACGTATAGAATACATCTTGATCACAGCCACACCACTTCTTTCTCTTATTCTCTATCCTTCTCTGGTACCCTTTCTCTTCCTCTATTATTCTGTGGGTGGCTCATATCATCATTCTCATCATGACATTGAGATTTTAGGGCTCTTTCCATCTCCTGTAGCCCCGTGTCTCCATGTAGTTAACATGAGATTCTTCCCAAAATGGCAGTCTCAGAGCTACTGCCCTTTTAAACACGGAGTTTGGCTTTCTATAGAATCCAGGAGCCAATGATATTAGGGCTTCTCTACAAGGAGGCTCGCACCTACAAGTCCCCCAAAGTCCCGTAGTTAAAGATATCCGGAGACCAGATCCAATGTAAAATGAAGAGAAACCAACTCCGTTGCTTTAGAGAATCATAGCAAGTTTGAAAATGTACACGTCGTAGGCAATATTCTTGTAAACCACGTTTTTCTGAAGCACGGCTCCTCCTACAGTGTTGTGTCTTCTAACTCATAAAGCTGTCCCTTCTCACCATCGTGATCATTCTCTTCGTTTTCATCTAGAATACTCTGCTCAGTAGAGTAGCCACCTTGCACATGTGGTCATTTAAATTTAAATTGCTTAAAATTTAGTGGAATTAAAAAGTTAGTCATGCATAGTTCAAGCACTCACTAACTGCTTGCGACTGGAGTCTAGATGGACATGGCAAACGTTTCCATTATCTCAGACCCTTCTGCTACACAGGGAGGAGCCAGAGGATTCATTCTGTTAACCGCCCTGGGATTGAGGATTTGCTCTTTGTCCGCCATCTTTGTCCTCCTTTAGCTTTAACGGAACATGAAGCATGCTCCTGAGGAATGCGTCACCATTTTACACGTCATATGTATGAATATGTTTGCTTTGGAAATTCGCTGCGTCGTAAGCTTCTTTCTCAACAAAGGATAGTTCTTAGACTATCTTATTTAGGGCGTATTCTTGCCTGCAGGCATCCCAGAAGCAGAATAAAGATGCAGTTGGATTCAGCAGCTAGATTTTCATCACCTGCCCCCTTTTCGCCCCTGAAGGTCTCCGATTATCTTCTGTCTCACTGCTTCAATTTTCTACCCTAATGGCCACCTTCACCTGATCTTGGTGTTTCCATGCCTAGAACTTCTCTGGTTAAACTTTTCCAAATGTCACAAAGGTACGGTGCTGGGGTGGGAGTCAGGGGAGGGTGGTAACCACCTGACTCCATAGGCTGTAGATGGAAACACTGCAACTGTGCCTATGCACACACCCATCATTTGTCTTGTGTCAGCCAATCCCACTCCTTTCAGAGGCCCCTGGCACTTCCACTCCAGAACCTGCCCCCATAGTTCTGCGACATCACTGGGTTGTTGCAAATTGGTGTTGTTTTTTGCATGCAATGAGGTTAGGCTCTCTTCTCTCTACTCAATTACCTGCTAGTGAGCCATGACTTGCCTGCTAATATCTAATGGGTTTTGAGGAGAGAACACAGCTTGACTAGGTTTTCTGTGCTTTGTCATCTCATCTTACACTTCTGCCTTGACATCTACGGGGAGACTTGCCCCCAAATACGTAAGTTGTCAGAGACCAAACATGGACCATGGAAAAGTACTAGCTAGATGTCAGAGACCAAACATGGACCATGGAAAAGTACTAGCTAAGCCAGAGAACAAGCCCCTACCCTAAACCAGATGCCCCCGAAGATAAAGAACAGGTCAGGTAGCATAGCAACAGAACAATGGGCCCTGACCAGTGACCTTACCACCTAGCACAACACCCTCACGACTTGCACGTCTTATATAGCATGAGAGGGGGCAGGAAGGAGGGAAGGGGTGCACGACGTGCCGTACGTGCAGGTGAAGGGCTACGTGCAAGTCGTGCAAGTCGTGCAAGTTGTGAGGCTGCTAGGTGGTAAGGTCAGGGCCCGTTGTTCTGTTGCTATGCTTCCTGACCTGCCTGACCTGTTCTTTATCTTTGGTTTAGGGTAGGGGCTTGTTCTCTGGCTTAGCCAGTACTTTTCCATGGTCCATGTTTGGTCTCTGACAGTAAATCAGTTAAAATAGGACAAAGCTAGAAATTATATCCTACAGTGGCTCTCAACCTTCCTAGTGCTGTGACCTTTCAATGTAGCTCCTCATTTTGTGGTGACCCCCAACTATAAAATTAGTTTCATCGTTACTTCATACTGTAATTTTGCTACTGTTATGAATTGTAATGTGAACATCGATGTTTTCTGATGGTCTTTGAGGGGTGGCAACCCACTCGACCTAAGACATAGAGTAAGAAGAGAAGACTGCAAGCTAGGTATTGTAAATCTGTCTTCAGATGGTGAAATTTTTGATTATGTTTCTTGCACAAGGAGAACAAGCTGAATTGTGCAATAAATAGATACATACATAAATACACAAAGGAACCTATGGTAGTGTGGGTACTTACTATTCTGTATAGCAGGCTTTCTTTTGAGCCACCAACCAGCTCCCAAAACATGACATGGAGACTTATTATTTGTTATGCATGCTCAGCCTCATCTTATGCTCATTTCTGGCTTCCTTTTTAAACTTAATTTAACCTGTTTCTCTTCGTCTACATTTTGCCTCGGGACTTTTTCCCTTTCTTTCATTCTGTATGTCCTACTTTTCCTGCTTCTTTCTTGTGTGTCTGGCTGGCCTCAGACATCTCCCTCATTCACTCTCTTCTCCCTCGGGCCTAGATTCCTCCTCCTCCTTCTTATTGTCTCTGCCTGCCAGCCCCACCTATCCCTCTCCTGCCTAGCTTTTGGACATTCAGCTTTTATTAGACCAATCAGGTGCCTTAGGCATGCAAAGCAAGGCATCTTTACATTGTTAAACAAATGCAGTGTAAACAAATGTAACATACCTATACATAGTTAAAGTAATATTCTGCAACATAAACAAATGCAATACAACTTTACACAGTTAAAGTAACATTCCACAACAATTCTGTACACCGCCACCACCAACAAAAGTATTGGGTAAACATTTACTACAGATGAGATTGAAGAGAACATCTCCCGATATTCTCAGCTTAAGTAAAGAACAAATACACTAGTCACAGGGAAACATCAAACAGCCATTTTAAATAATGAGTCAAGTGGGGTTCTACACCCCAAAGAGCCTCTTGGATATGTGCTTGCAGCCATAGGCACACATGCTGATCCTAGTTTACAAAACTGTTCAATAAAGCAGAAATGGAGAGTTTTCACATTCATTTGTAAAGATAAAGACAAATCCCTTAAAAATTTAATTAAATGGTTGATTTTTTTAAATGAACATAAAGGTAATTATTATGAATTATTGAATTAAAATGCCAATCTATTAATTCAGCAAAATATTTTAAAAAGTAACCTAAGTTCAGTCATGGCTTATTCCTTAAAATTTACATCTTATTAAAGATGTTCATCTCTAGTAATGCATCAGAATGGGATCCCAGACGAGAATAAACATTTGAACCAATTCACATCTGGTTTTGTTCTAGAAAAAGCACATTTTAAAATACAAAAAGAGGATTATTCTGACATGATAAAACATACATTATTTGGACTGTAAATAAATGCCAAACAAAGATTCTCTGCAGAGCAGAGCTTGGGTAACAGCACGTGAAGCATGTTAAAGCACGAGTCAACAGGAAACCCAAGTTTCTTATTTGCTGAGCTTCTTGGAGACTTTTATATGGTAATACACACAGGGATTTCTAAGATGCTGTTTGTACTGATTTAACATTAATCCTCATCCCTCCCCACCGAGATGTTTTGAAACACATTTATCTCATAAAAGAATGTTCACTGTTAACACAACGTGAATTGCCTTTGTTCTGGAAAACTCAGCCACTAGCATGTGACTATAGCACTCAGGAGGCTGTGAATGCTATAAAGGACAATAATAATTTTTTCTTCTTTTTTTGTTTTTTTTTCAAGACAGTTTCTCTGTATAACCCTGGCTGTCCTGGAACTCACTCTGTAGTCTAGGCTGGCCTCAAACTCACTGAGATTCACCTGCCTCTCCCTCCCTGAGTGCTAGGATTAAAGGTGTGTACCACCATGGCCCGGCTAGTAATAATTTATTGATTGTTATAAATAAATGACTTACTTGCTCTTTTGGCTAGAGAGAGAAAGAAAATAACCAAGAAGTGTATGTACTAGAAAAACAATCACTTTTTGTAATGGTAAGATGACACTTTAGCAGGAACCGAGTCTAACATGAAGGACAGATTAGACCCATGTCAAGACCGCAGTCCATAGTGCTATGTCACTGCGTAGGACTGGTACACAGATGCTAGCTAGTGTTTCAGAACTGATTTTACCATCAAACGGAATAACATTTTTGATGCTATTTATGATAGAGGAAGAATGGAAGGGATAAATTTGATAACATCGCTCTGAAGTGCATCTGGAAGAAGAAAAACCTGAGATGTGCTGGTAAGACACGTTATTGGGTCAAGGTACCTGCCACCGAACCTGAGAAGCTGACCTTGATCCATTGAGACCATCATGGTAGAGAGAAAGAACTCACACCAGCAAGCTGTCCTCTGCCCTCTACTTGACCATACACTGTCCCATGGTGTCCCACAGACATAGACACACACACACACACACACACACACACACACACACACACACACACACACACACTACTAGAAACTGAAATAAATTAAAAAGTAATAATGGTTCTTAAAAACTTAGAGGAAAGATACTCCCCAAAGCATCACAAGAAGGCTAAGAAAAATGCCTTTGCTACTCAGACATAATGACACCGTGTTAAACCACAGGAGTTAAAGGGGGAAACAACACAGTAATGGAATGTTACTAACAAATGATAGCTAGTAAAAGATCAACCAGGAAGCAATATGAAACCTGTGAACGGAACTGAGACTCCTTCAAGGTATAGATTTATGTACATGCCTTTAGTATACCATGTACCTACTGCCATGATTGTATAAAGTCTGGGAGGAGGGGAGCAGCTGGTTCACTTGTGGGAAGAAACAAGCAATCTAAAGTGAAATTTACTAGTGACCCTCAACAACCACTCGTAAAAAGTGGAACTGAGTGAAGAATAAAAGAAATGGCAGGTGGGAGGGGCACCTTGAGGAGAGGGTGTCTTGAAGCAGGAAAGTTTGGGCAGAGGAAGTGACTGATGGGCTCAAAGATCACAGAGGGAAGCCTCCACACCCGCTGCCTTCTTAAAGTTTGAGGATGACAGTACAAAGGTGTTCATTAAAATCAAAGATACAGTTGTGAGCAAACCCACGACTGACAGGAACGGAATACAAATAGTGACTGTAGCCACAAAAAGCCCAACCGCACGACTCAACTACAAGCTTAGACATAGTGATATGCCTCATTCACTAAGAAATTAAAGGTGAAACATGCCTAGTCTGTGAGGCAACAGTAAATCTGTGTCTAAACTCCCGAGAGAAGTGTATAAGTTGCAATGACTTTTTCTAGAAAGTAGTTTAGACATGGATAGCAGGAATTTTCACAAAATTTGTAATTTTCAACCTGATATTTTTCATTTTAAAAAGAGTTAACTGGAGAGATGTCTCAGCAGCTTCTTGTGTGGTATTGTATTCCCCCAAATATTGTGCATGCTAATAAACTTATCTGGGGTCAGAGACAGAGCAGCCACAATATTAAACATAAAGGATAGGCAGTGGTAGCACACACCTTTAATCCTAGCATTCCAGAGGCAGAAATCCATGTGTTCGAGGATACAGACAGGCATGGTGACTCACACCTTTAATCCCAGAAAGCGAGCCTTTAAACCTAGGGAGTGGTGGTAGAAAGCAGAAAGGTATATAAGGTGTGAGGACCAGAAACTAGAAGCATTTGGCTGGTTAAGCATTTGGCTGGTTAAGCATTCAGGCTTCTAGCAGCAGTTCAGCTGAGAGTCATTCGGATATGAGGACACAGAAGCTTCCAGTCTGAGAAAACAAGATCAGCTAAATTGGCCAGGTGAGGTTAGCTGTGGCTTGTTCTGTCTCTCTGATCTTCCAGTGTTCAATCCAATACCTGGCTCAGTTTTGATTTTATTAATAAGACTCTTTAAGATTAATGCTACATTCGTGTGCATACTATTCTTAAAAAAAGAGCTGAGTTCAGACCCTAGCACCCATGTCAGGCAGCTGACAAGCACATGTAACTCCAGCTCCTAGGGATTCAATAAGCTCTTCTGGCCTCCATGGCCATCAGCACACACACACACACACACACACACACACACACACACACACACACACACATATGCATGCACACAGGAGACATGCATATTCACACAGACATAGACACATACACAGTTAATTAAAAATGAAATTCATTTTTTAAAGAAGAGCCATCAAAGCATAGTCAAAAATTATGTTTTAAAATACTTGTCAAAAATTTACTTATCATTAAAAATAATTAGAATTCTTATTAGTAAAATCAAAGGACAAAGTATCCAAGAATAAAGAACAATCACATATTCACTTTGTATTTAAACCGTGAAATGCAACACCAGCCTTAAAATTTATATTTGATTGATTTCCTTTTATTCATGTGTGTGTGCAAATTTGTGTGTGTGTGTGTGTGTGTGTGTGTGTGTGTGTGTGTGTGTGTGTGCATGTACCACATGTATGTGGCCTCCATAGGTAAGGAGAAGACGTCTGATCTTCTGAAGATGGAATTAAAAGGAGTTGTGACCTACCGGACACGGGCACTGGGAATTGGACTCTGGTCCTCTGGAAAAGCAGTGGGCCCTGCTAACTGCTCGACTATCTCTCCAGTCCCCAGAATTTATATTTTAAAAGAATATCATTTAATAGCTCTGGAAGAATTATACTACATTGTTATATCAATAATCAAGAAAAAAACAAAACAATGATAGCAAAAGTGGATGGACATGGGGGTATATATGTAGGATGATCCTGAATCACCTTCAAAGAAGTCTAGACAGAAATCATGGTCATGTTGACATGATTACCAGTGAATAATTATAAACAACTTTTAAATGCTCAATTTAATCTTCACCACTTAAAAAGAAAAGTTCCTGAAATAAATTCGTATGCATTTTCATGTAAACACAGCGCATGATCTTGTAATGATTGGATCAGTTGAGTGAATGACACATTCTCTTGGGACATTATTTGATTCCTAGAGTGGAGCCAGGAAACCTACCCAGCTGTATTTCTTTAAATAGCCATTCACTATGCAGATGCTAAGAAAGTGAGTAAGTTAGGTCTTTACATCTTGGTTTTTGAGAACAAGAAATGGGAGAGCTCTAGGACACTTTAGAGGACAGATAAAAGTCTATAAAATCAGCCTTGCAAATTATACTACTTATAATGCTTTTCAGAGACGATGACAAAAAACATAGCCCTATGCCTTCTGGTGAGCTAGCGGAGCCAATGGGGACAGATCAGATTGTAACAAATGCTTCTGCCTTTCAAGGTGTTATTTATTTATTTAATGTGTGTGTGGGCACATATGGAAGACTGCTGTGGGATGGTCTATATGTTAAATTGCTCTGATTGGTCAATAAATAAAACACTGATTGGCCAGTGGCCAGGCAGGAAGTAGGCGGGACAAGGAGAGAGGAGAATTCTGGGAAGTGGAAGGCTGAGTGGGGGAGACACTGCCAGCCGCCACCATGACAAGCAGCATGTGAAGACACCGGTAAGCCACGAGCCATGTGGCAAGGTATAGATTTATAGAAATGGATTAATTTAAGAGTAAGAACTAGATAGCTAGAAGCCTGAGCCATTAGGCCAAACAGTTTAAGCAATATAAGTCTCTGTGCTTACTTGGTTGGGTCTGAGTGGCTGTGGGACTGGCGGGGGACAGAGATTCATCCTGACTGTGGGCCAGGCAGGAAAACTCTAACTACAGAAGACTATCTATCTGGTGTCCTATCTACTAACTGGCTAATAAAGCCTTTACTCAAATATAAAGCTCATCATCACTTCTTGAAGCATTCTCTTAATTTTCTTCCAATACTACTTACTGGTGGTGGTGGTGGTTTCTGGTTGGTTGTACTTAAATGGTTTAAAGGTTATTATTTGACATCAGTGTAGAAGGAAGTACACCCAAAAGGAAATTTTAGGGGCCTCAAGCAATGGTTATGCAGGTGTCCTAGTTAGCTTCAACTGTCAACTTGACACAGCCTAGAGTCAAATGAGAAAGAAATTTGAATTGAGGAATTGCCCGGATCAGATTGGCCTGTGGGTATGGGTACGTCTGTGTGGGATTGTCTTCATTGTCAATTGATATAGAAAAGAGCAGCCCACTGTGGGAGGCACCATTCCCTGTGCAGGTGGTGTATGTAAGAAAGCCAGCTAAATATGCATCTGTGAGTAAGCCAGAGGGCACACCAGTAACTAATGTTCCTCCATGGTTTCTGCTGTACTTCACAGACTGTGAGTGAGTTCCCACATCAGAGGTAATGCTTCATGAAATTACAATCAGTCCTGTCACCGAATACCTGCTTGAGTTCTTTATTGACCTGGACATGTCAGCCAAATAAACATTTTCCTCCTCTAAGTTGCTTTCTGTTCAGAAATGTAAGGAGAACAGAGGATAGAACTGTGTCCTTGGTAACATAAAAAGTATTTTTAACCACAGTTAGGGGCAATTAGCTACATTAACTAGGAAAAACAACTGATAGTCAGAACTTCTGTTGGGTTGACGAGCATGTGTAACTGTTGTAACAATCCCAGGCCTTTTCTCCTATAGTTCTTACAGCACAGAACATGCCAAAAATTGAATCGATTATCACCATTTCTTTGGGGCTGAGCTCCCTTTTCTCACCACCTTCCATTCTGATTTATTTTGCTGGCAAGTTTCATCTGAGTGAGGCTATGTTTTTTTGGTTTGTTTCTATAGTTATGTCTGTGTGTTTGCCCTTTTAGTGGCCCTAATTCTAGAAAGTCTGAGTGTGTTCCTCTGCTCTCCATCACTTTGTTTCCAGAAAGAGTTTTAGGGGTTTACAAGATGTAACAAAATACATACTGTTGAAAAGCTACAAAGGAGGCATTGATTCAATCCAGAACTTCTGAGTTTGGGAAAGTGGGTCAAAATGCCTCTTTCTCAGTCTCGGTGGGAGAGTTGTTGGTAAGGTGGAGTGAGCTGTGTGAAAGACCAGGACCATCTATCTCTCCCGGGAACCAGAACACAAAGCATTCCACTTCAATAAAGGAAAGCTTGTAGCTTTGCCAAGTCCCAAGGCTCAGGAAGCCCTGCTGTTCTGTTGTGGGCTCCAGAGCTGTTCTCTGTGGCTCAGCTGGGCCTGTGTCTACCCAAGGCAGACTGGAAGCGACGGACACACTACCTCCTGGGCAAAGCATGGTAGTGCCCCAGCCAGGGCGATCCCTGGAGCTCAGCTGGTGAACTACTTGATTAAAGCTGCTGGGTAGGAATTGTGCATCAGCTCTGTGACCCTGATATTTCAATGACACTCAGTGCTGTGTTGTCTCTGTATTAATGTCAACGGTTTTATATTGGAAAATATTTTCTACACACAGAAGGGGAGGCTGCATATTTTAATAAATTACTGCTGTCTAGTTCTTAAGAAATTTATTCCCATATTTTCATGGTCCATTGTAAATGAAGTCCAGAATTTTGTAGAGTTCATACTCTAATATCCAGAACATTCTTGCATGATAATATCTGTAGCCTAGTTTAAGTATTTATGGTTTTATATAGAAGTATTTGTATTTTTATTTAAAAATAATGTTTGCAGCTATTGTGAAACACATGAGCTGTCATTCCATTTGACTGCTCTATGGAAATTTTTACTAGTTTTAGGTTCTAGCATCAGATGAAAATATCAGTTTAACATATATATTCGGTTTGTGATTTTTTTGCCCTATCAAGTCTGATTTAATTTTGTGTAGACCATGGTGCTGATGCCTACACCAGGTCCTCTGTGAACTACCACACATGTCCCTGACCCTGGTTCTGTATTCCCTAAGCTGTCTCACCAAGGCCTAGTCACTAGGCCAAGAACTTAGGTTCTGAAAGAACATTATTCTTAATATTACAGTTTGAATGTTTCTCAAGGTAGGTGAAAGGCATTTAAACAGCAGCACAAATTCTCTCCAAATAGGCAGACTATGTCGAGATGCTATCAGTTAGGTGACAGCCCATGCTTATGCAGTCTGTCAGGGGCATTTCAATGTCACCTCTGAAAGGCTCACCACTCCTCAGTATGAATCAGGGAAAACAGAGTTCACTATCTTAGGTTAAGCACATTACATTCCTGGTTAATTTGTGTTTCCAGGACTACAAGGTACCCCACTGAAATACCCATCTAAGCATATAAGCTCCGTAAATTATCCAGCAGAAATGGCACGATGTCTCAAATTGGAGTGCTAAAATGGAAATTAATTCCTGGTGCCAGGACACACTCTTTGAGGTCAAAGTTGACAGGACGGGAGAGGCCTGCTCCATCCAATCGACTTTCCAGCTGGGTGTGGATTCCACACAGGCAGGCCAAAGTCAGCAGAGTGGGAATCATAAACAGGAGAGCTGGAATCGTCCCCTGTACCTTCGGCAGCTGAAATCTGGCAGGCAGAGGCTGAAAAGCAAATGGTTCCCAGAACACATCTGTACAAGTGAGAAGACTCAACCAGAGGCAGTCAAAAACCAACGGGAGAGTTTCAGTGGGAAAGACTGGAAACTGCCCTCCTTGGCACCAAAGTTACCCAACAGCACGTGCAAAGTACCCATCATGGACAAGCACTGTGCTGGGTCCTGTTCTGCAGAGGAAGGGAACAGTGGCCTGTGACCCTGCCTGTAGAGAGTGCTTGCAAGACAAGACGAGGGAAGCAACAATGTCCTGGACTTTACCGCTGCCCTGGTCTCCTCTTACACTGAATTTGCCACCAATATCATGAATGCTACAGGAGTCACTTTTGTTCAGGCTGTACCAAAAAAATAATTTGTAAGCCACAAACCTTCATCGTGTTTCATAATTATTGGAGGGATTAAAGAAATGCTCAAGAAGAGATTAATCATGCTTAAAATTTGAACCCTATAATTTAGAAAGGAAATTTAAAAATTAAGAAATGAGCCCCAAACTCTAAGGGTACCTGTGGCTACAGACATCAGTGGTGTGCTGGGTTTTGACTGCAGATGGCTGAATTTTCTGAGCTGGCTGTTAAACACAGCCATCATTAAAAAGAAAAACACTTAAACTTAATGATTAAATAATCTTAAAAGTAATAAATACTCCAACTTCACCTCCTTCCTAATGACTACCTCCTCTGACTACCTCGCTCAGTGTCTCTGTCTTCCCCTCCTCCCCTTCTCATGTATGTGGGGGGGGGGAGGGGGGGAGGGGGGAGTGCATGTGGGTTCCTTTTTTTTTCTTGTGGCAGGAATTCATATAGCCCAGGCTTGTCTGGAACTCACTATTTACTGAGGAGGACACTGAAATTTTGGTTCTCCTGCCTGTCTCTCCCAAGGGCTGGGATTGCAAGTGTGTGCCAGCATGTCCAGCTTTATGCTGTGCTGAAGTGTGGAGTCAGGATCTTGTGCAGACAAGGTAAGCACTCTACCTGAGGGGCTGTGTTCCCAATCCCGTAGGTTTTCCTCGTATTTATGCACTTGCAGCTATTTGTATTGTTTGAGCTGTGTGGCTGCAATACAGTAGAATTGTGACCTGAGCTGCCAACCTTCCTTACCAAACCTTATCTTCAGTGACATCACACCAGTGGCCTACAGCCGACCATCAGTGATATCACACCAGTGGCCTACAGCCGACCACCAGTGACATCACACCAGTGGCTTACATATCAGTGACATCACACCAGTGGCCTACAGCCGACCATCAGTGACATCACACCAGTGGCTTACATATCAGTGACATCACACCAGTGGCCTACAGCCGACCACCAGTGACATCACACCAGTGGCCTACAGCTGACTACCAGTGACATCACACCAGTGGCCTACAGCCGACCATCAGTGACATCACACCAGTGGCCTATAACCAACCTTGGTGCTTTTACATTGAGAATTGTCACATGCCCAAAGCATAAGCTCAGTTTATAATTTTATTAGTTGTCCACACTTAAGAAAGTGGGTATGGAGAAAGTATTTTTAATTCAGAGTACATCTAAGATAGGCCAAGCTGTAGTTCCTACATTAAGAATTTTATAAAATGGAGGCTGGAGAGATGCCTCAGGGTTAAGAGCACTGATTGCTCTTCCAGAAGACTCAAGTTCAATTCCCAGCACCTACATGGCAGCTCACAAATGTCTGTTCCAGTTCTAGGGTGTCTGACATCCTCACACAGATATAGATGCAGGCAAAACACCAATGCACGTAAACTTAAAAAAAAAAACAACTCATGACTTAAAATTGATATTCAATTAGAAAGTAAAATATAAAAATAAAGTCAATTAAAAAAAGAATTTTGTAAAATGTTAGGGGAAATACTCCTTACTATTGGAAAAATGATCTCTGACATACCAGGAGAAATAGTAAATGGAATCCTGGCATCTTCGTTGATGGGTCTGCTTTCGTTCTACTCCCATAAGTAAAAATAACATCTAAGAGTGTTCACACGGAGGGTAACCTGGGCTCACTGGTTTTAGTTTTAGATCAGCTACAGATACAAGAGCTCAGAGTAAGAGAACAAGACTATTTTGTGAGGAAGCCTCACAGCATACGATTTAAAATCGGGACAATTGCAAATTTAATCCTTTCTTGTCAATATTTTGTTAACTATCCTTTAATATGGATAAAGTTCATAATAAATTTACACATGTACACAGGCATCTGCATTTTAGTCTTTTTTAAAATACATTTCATTTATTTATTTTTTGTGTGTCTGTGGGCAGATGTGGGAGAAC
The DNA here is from genome assembly GCF_007827085.1 of Peromyscus californicus insignis. Classification (NCBI taxonomy): domain Eukaryota; kingdom Metazoa; phylum Chordata; class Mammalia; order Rodentia; family Cricetidae; genus Peromyscus; species Peromyscus californicus. Next base: position 129,245,309 of record NW_026294562.1, on the reverse strand, counting down.
AAAGGACAGCTTGCAGGATGCAATTCTCTCCTACCCTGTGGGTCCCCAGGATTGAACTCGGACTCAGTAGCAGGTACTTCTCTATCCTCTGGGCCGTCTCACTGACTCTATGAGTTTCCACCAGAAGGATGGTTACTAAATATTTTCCAGTATGTCAGTAGAGATGGAATCCGTACGACGTCATAGCACCGATAATTATGGGATGCAGTTGGGAGACTTTGGAATGAGATTGCAGATGGGAAACCTGAAACCACAATAACTTTACCCCCAGATGAGACAGCAGACAGCCCCCTTGCAGAGTCTCTATGTACTTGGTGACGGGAGGCCAAGAAAGGTTTAGGAGGGGGGCAACCAAGGAGAAGTCAGGAAGATCCAGGGCTCTGCTTGATTTTGGTCTCATTGCATCTGTTTATGACAGCAGCTAGACTGGGAGTTACTTAACGGAGTAAGAAATGTGTGTCAGCAGCGTTTATAGCTTATAAACTTGCGATTGCTATATGTGGTTGAGGTGACAAGAGGGAGTGTCTGCCACATGTGTCCACTCATGTTCCCTTCGTGGGAAGGAACCAAGCCCAGGCAGCACCGTGACTGACACCTAAGCCATGCAAGGGTCATCTGTGAGGTCCTGGCCAGCATTCACTCTTCTGAACGCCAGTGCAGGACCTGAAAATGACAGCATTGAGCTCCAGGCTGGGTCCTGGAGTTCTTACAGGGCCTTAGTTGCTCCCAGCTCTGGTGTCTCTCAGAGGTGACTCCAGGAACTCGTGTCTAGCAAGCAAATCTTCCCTTATTTGGGAATGTTATTTACCTGAGTTCCCCATTTGCTCTGTGTCAAATTCTGTATTGGTTTGAGCTAAAGAGGAACTGGTAGCCCCCTTGTTTTCCTACTTTTGGCAACCTATAAGAAGAGCAACTTCACAAAAGTTAAGGACTGAGGACTTTCTCCTATTTTAAAAATATTACTCAGTCAAGTATGTAGTCAGACGCCATCTTCAGTTAATTCTCTCTCAACTTCCAGACACTATAATAGCTAACCTGAAAATATCAATTCATAAAGAGAAGAAGTTTGGGGGTGACAGTTCATGGTGAACTGGCTTCCTTGATTTTGGCACCACAGCAAGTCAGAACATCCTGGTTGGACAACACAACCAAGAAAAGGCACCTCACCCTGTGTCTAGAACACAATGGGGAGAAGGAGACCGGGTTTCCACAATACTCTTTAAAGAAACACAACCAATGATCTAAAGACTTCCTATTAGCCACAATTTCTTAACGACCTCACTGCCTTCCAACAGTGTCAAGTAGGGGACTAAGTTCAAACATGAGTTAACCTGGAGCACTCTCATATATAAGAAGTCTAATGAAACGTGGAAACTACATTTATCTTCTTGGTCAAATGAATCCCAAATAAGGCAATCTGGATCAAGTCCTTCATCTCCCAGCTTCTTAAACTATGGGTAGACATTGATGTGGGGGTTACGTGACTTAATGTCAGTCATAAAAACTTTCTGAATATACAGCAATGAAAAATGAAACAGGAAATGAACCCTGGGTGCTACTGACCGAACTCAGCCAAGTTGCACCAGGCACCTTCACTGCATTCATGGTTCGGAACTCACAACACGCATGCTCTGTCCTGCAGACTATCCTGCCCTGCAGCACTGGCTGTTGCTGCCTCAAACACCTTGGCTCACGTTTGAGACGACTGTGTGCTTTCCATTACAGTGTTTTGACTGTACAAAGTTCCCTCCGCTCACAGAAACATGCTAGTTTAATAATGGACAGATCCTCCAGGGCATAGCTGGGGACTGTGGGACAATAGTCTCTCCTCTAAAGTGGTGTGATGTAGGAAGGCAATTGACACAGGCAAGAAGAGTTAAGAGATACATAAAGAGACAGAACTATAAGCCTCAATTTAAGAAGAAAAAAAAACTGAAACTGACTTAATCTCCAGAATTTTTGGTTAAATAAGGCAAATTCCTTTCCTATTTCAACTGGCTCGGACTGTTTGTCTCTCCTACAAGCTGAATGACTCCCCAGCAGGTGTAACCGTGGAGGCTTTGATGTGGAAACTGACCTGTCTATGTGGCTTTCTCTTTCCAGGATGGTCCTGGTTCTGGGCTACCTCTCAGTCACTCCCCCCTCCCGCCCCCCGCCAGAAGACTTGAACAGGGCTCTCTGCTTCACTGGCCCCTAGCTCCTTCCTGCCTTCACATATTGTCCAAATAACCATTTAATATCCCTTTGGAGTAGGCGGGACTAAGTGAAGAGGATTAGCTAGGTATAATTTTTTTACAATCAACAGAAACAGCTGAGCAGTTTAAACCCAATCCAGTCCTTACGGTTAAAGCACACTGGCTCAGGCACCTATTAGTGGTGCTTTTTCTGACATATGTTTTCAATAAAGATGAAGCTCTGAAAACCCCTGAACTTGATAAAGAACAGGAAAATTCTAGAACTGAGTAGGACTATTGCCCCCTCCCCAAGCCAAAAAGCACATTTTTAAGGTGACCTGGGGTCAGTGTCCATCATCGGAATTTCAATGGTTGGAACACTTTTCTGCTGAGGACATTGCCTTCAGAGACTAGAGAATTAGTCATGCAGAAACTCCCTCTAAGCGCTCGCTGTGAATCACAACCAGATTAGTAGAAACACTCATGTTTTTATTTGGGATATTTTCCCAGTATTTGCTAATCCATATTAAATTGTTCAGTATCGATTTCAATAATGTATTGTTCCTGTCACAAAGGAAAACCTTGCTCAGCTGGCACACAGCTGTAAAACTTGACCATCTTAGGAAACACAGCTGAGGTTGCTGATGAGGTGGAAGAAGCTAGCCGATCACGACACTCTAAGGCGTCTTTTTACAGGGTCCTCCTCTCTGGGCATGCCTCCATCTGTCTAGGCTGGCTCATTGTCTTCTGCAGCACGGAGACATGGCCTGCACTACCAGCCCTGGAACAGCCAGTTGTTGTGCAAAGCCATTCTTCATGTACATTCTGACCCACACCTCTCATAAATCTTCTGTAGAAAAAGAACCTAGATTAGATATTTCTGAAGTGTGGATTCTTTTAAAGACAAAGTCCCCCGATTCCAAAGCTAACTGTTGCTGATATCTGATGAATTTATAGATTCCTGGTATCTTTTTTTTCTAACATACAAACATGTGAATCTTTACTTGTACCTATAATCTATGTAATGTGATTTGAATATTCTAATGTGGACTTACATTGAAATGCAATACATATATATGATTAGGATATATATATATATACATATATATATGTATATATATATATATATCCTGCTACTTTAAAAAGATTTGTTCTCATTTTATGTATATGAGTGTGCCTAAGTGTATGTATGTGCACCAGGTGGGGACAGGTGCCCAAGGAGACAAAAAGAGTGCGTTGGATCCCATTGACTGGAGTTGAGGCTATGTTTGAGCTTCCCCCTCCCTTGTGGGTGCTGGGAACTGAATCCAGGTCTAGAAGAGCAGCAAGTACTCTAAACTGTTGAGCTATCTAATCTCTCTGGACCCTAAGTTACTTTTTTATTTGCCGCAGATATATTGGACTTCTTTCTCAAAGAATGTATGTCTACTTTCTCATTGGTAAGGACCATTGTGGGGTAGTCCATTACATTAGTATGTATAATTTACCTGTAATTTATACTGATGTACTAAAAGGATATTCTATATGCTCCTCACTTTTTTCTCATGTGAACATTTTTTAAGATCTTTTTATGCATTTATTTGTCTGAAATATATTCCCAAATGAGTATTTTTCAGTGAAATGAAATATGGATGCTTTTAAAACTTTTTTTATACTACCCAAAATTTTACATGCAGGCTGAGTGTTTGCACTGGATGCATACAGTAGCCTCCCAGAGGTAATCCTCACCTGGATTCCTTGTTGGATACTAAATCTGTATTTCCATCCAAGTGCATGAATCTCTGCCTTAGACTATGCAGTCCTGAAACCCAGCCACTCCAGAGTCTAAGGAACATGTCTTTACCCCACCTTTCCTATTTCTGATATGATCATTGTTGACTCTTTTGTTTCTAGGCTCAACATTGAGCAACTCTTGGTGAATCAAAATCACTGCGGCTCCCTGTATTGTTCCCACCAATAAAATCTTTGCTTCTCATCTACCTCTGAATACTAGACAATTGCTAATCTCCTTGCTAGCTGGGCTTTCTCATTATTCACTCACTTGCTATTCCATGATTAATGACTCTTCTAAGTTATGACTCTGACTCAACCCCACTCCTTATATTATATGCTGTGAATGATTCCTGGCTGCTTAACAGAATAACTGTGAATATAATCTGGCTTTGAATGTTACATCCCATTTTTCAGCTCAGCTGTTCAGTGATCCTGTTATATTCTCTCATTTTTTTCTCCCAGTTCATCTCTTAATATGTTCGCTATCTCACAGAATGGAAATAATACTATGTTCCACATTATTTCTATCCTAAATATTTTCTCCAATCATTCCTTGTCCAAGATACTTTCCTCAAACATCTTTTAGCCGCATGTTTTCACCATCTATTTTGCCTCCGATGTCTTAAATATTTTAACACTAAAGATAAGAATCCTTGGCTTCTGTTGGAGATTTTCCATCACACTCGCATTCAGTCCTTTGGACAGTGTCTGGGTTTTGTGTGGCTATAACAAAATACGTGGTGCTGGATACTTTATAAAGAAGAAGTGCTGATTTGGTTTCTAAGTCTGGTTTCTGGAAAGGCTAAATAGCGTAGTTCCAGCATTTAACGAAGAGCCTCTGGTTGGTTTACCAGGTGATGTGGAGATGGAAGGGGGAAAACATATGCATAGAGGGATTCTAGATCCAGGCACACCTGTGGCAACCTACTTTTACAAGTATTAGTCTTGTCTCAAATGACCTAGAACTCCTTTAAGAGGGCCTCAATACAACTGAAAGTACCTCTCGTCAAGACCCAACCTCCTGAGGACCATTCATTACTTTAGGATACTCTGTCTTAGCATGACATTTGATGTGGAAAATCACTTGTGACTCACAGCAGGCATTAATATTTTTATTTTCTTACATGGCTCCTGTGAGGCATGGGTCTCACTGGGAACCACGCCCATGCTTCCTTGCATCCTCTGTGACTTGAAGCCTCACACAAAGCAGCTGTTATAAAAATCCCTCTTAGGTGTCCCAAAGTCAGGAAAGTACAAACAGGAAAACATGTTAGCCTACTGCATGGTAAAACATAATTTATTATTAAAGATTGCTTAAAACCGAGTCTCCTTTGCAAATGAGCCTGAGGAAGTCACACCAGATGCCCTAGGTTATGGGATATATGGCACACTTCTAGAAGCCTCAGAACCCAGGAAGCAATACCAGGGTTTCCACAAGAAGGTTAATCTCATGATGGAAAGTTTATTCCAAGTGGCTGGTGCTTTTCAGAGGCTAGCTCTGCCGTGAAGCCCCAGTCCATCTCCCACAGCCACCAGGAAAGCTGATCAGAAATGATGCCCACCCCATGGCACAGTTGGCACACTTAGCGTAGGTGACTTTGACTTTAGTTTCTCTGGAAAAAAAGAGCTAAATCTTCTCTTTAAATTTCATTTATTATTGTTTCTCAAGATCTCACTGCTTAGAAATTTGTGACAGCTTGCTGTTTGTGCCCAGAATGTCCCAACTTGAGTAAGTCTAAAAGAGTAAGCAATTTCTCCTATTGATTAAGCCATTCCCACACCCTCAGCCCTTAAGAGGAAAAAGATGAGGCAGCTGAAAGACTTATAATAATCGAATTTCCATGTGTCTACTCTGATTTGAAGAAATTTAAAAACATACATAGCACTGATATCGCCAAGCTACAAGCTGGTAGAGGTGATCTGAACTTTCTTTCTAAAGTAGTGAATTGTACAAATTGGATTAATTGATCGACCTTGTGCATGTGTTATTTTCATACTGCTACTAAGGCATGCCACTCGACTGATCCAGAACCTCCACTAGCTCCCCAGGGTACCTAAGACTCAAACTGTGTGTGACTTACAGCTCCTTTGTTCAACAAACACTGCAACTTTCCACTTTTGGTGTTGCACAGGGAGACCCTGCCTGATATACCACACTCAGACATGTGTTGCAATCCAATGAACAACTGGGGACCATTGACAGACTTAGGAAGAAAGGTGTGCTGTGGTCAGGTGGACCTTCCATGAGGGGGATGGATACACGCACAGATTTCATCCTGGATGCTCCTCTTCTGCATGTCTCCGATGCTGATGCCAGCATCCCAAGTCTTCCTCATCCTTCCAGGTCCATGCCAAGCACAGGTTGTCCCACCTCGAAGCAGGAGGCTGCTTCCTTTGGAGATAGTCATAGCAGCAGTAGTCTGAGTTCTCCCGGAAGCATTCAGGGCATCGATGCTTTGCAGCACATCACTGTGGGCATTTAAGGAGTGTCTAAAACATGCTGCTCACTTCTGTTAGACCATCACATTCTTGGAATGTGTGGTTAGATTCTACACATCTTTCAATCCAAGTGACAATTAAACCTAAGACACCTAGTGCAGATGTGTTATCCATCACAGACAACCTTCGTTTGTGCATGGGGGACTTGATGCTGCGCACCATTTGCAGCTTCCTCTGGCGCCCTCTAGTGACACCTGACACTAACAAGAAGCTAGCTGCATGTTCTGTTCCATCCCATCTGCCGGCATTTTACAGCTATCAGATGCCACACAGAGATTAAATTCAACTACCAACAGGAAATTAAAATAGCATATTGTTACACCCCAAATGGATCAAGGTCTTCTGCATGCCAGAGCTGTGACAGACAGTCTATGGACGTTTTTCACTTCACTGGCAGGTCAATGAGGAGTGACTGTGCTCTGGTGTTCAGAGGAGAGGAGACAGGCATGGCAGTGTCAACAGAGTTGCCTAAGGCCCCCAGTGTGGTTTTTTTTTTCCCCTCATTGTATATCAGGCAGGTTGCAGCCTGCAGAAGAATATAGTAAGACTCCCGAGCAATTAGGCTCTGGGGCTGCAGTGTGTTGCTCTCAAACTGTGTTAGGTGTCTTAGTCAGGTTGGATGCTTATAACAGGCAAGTGGAAAGAGCAGGCAGCAGCTCGGTTTGAAATAAAGTGGAAATTGTGTTTGGCAATGGGACCAGAAGCAAAGGCCCATTCTGACTGACAGTTACATTCAAATCTCCCAAAGTGGTCTCTATCAGAAGAAGCCTAAGATGAGATTGCCTTGCCTATAAAAGGTTTCCGTAAAACCTAAGTGATCAGGGCGAGAGACATGGTTCAGGGGTTAAGGCCACTTACTGCTCTTGTAGAGGCGCCGGGTTCAGTTCCCTGCACCCATGTTAGGTGGCTCACAACCGCCTGTAACTCCACTGCCAGGGGGATCTGATGCCCTTTTCTGGCCTCCATGGGCACCACCATGCATAGGGTGTGCACACAAAACAGAAAGCAGGTATACCCATGAATGCATAAATACAAATAAATCCATTCAAAAACTGAAGTGATTTGCACAGCATCTCCAGGTGTGCTTCGTCATCTGTTAGCACCAGAGCCTAGCACTGACACAGGAAAGCAGGGCCACCCTTAGTGCTGATCCCATGTTGTCAAAACTTAACAGAGATGCCTAAAAAAGATAAACTCTTTCCTCCCATGTTATCTTCTCCCAAGGATGTAAACAATTGGGATGATTCTCATGTGGGCGGGGCTGGGGATTTTAATAGAAATTTATTTCTATCCTCGCAACATAATACCAATTTTTTGAGAGACCAAGTTTAAATAGAAGAACCCCTCCCCTGAGTGTAAATTATGATTAACAAGAGACATCTGTTTCTGCTTAACGCTGAGCAGGGAGATCTATATTAGAAGCTATGCTTTATGGAAATGCCAGTGAGGAAAATTAGCCGGTCCTTCTGTCTCAGGTGCATTTGTAGACTTGAAGTCATTTTAGTCACCAACAGATTTCTCTCCCTCCCTTCCTCCCCCATCTTGGAATTAAATATAAAATAACTTTCACTGGATTTAAGCCACTTGAGCTTGTAAGACAGTGAGCAGGTGTGTGTGTGTGTGTGTGTGTGTGTGTGTGTGTGTGTGTGTGTGTGTGTGTGTGTGCATGAACGTATGCAGGGAGACGGGAGAGAGTGTGAGATGGGAAGAGAAATTCTTTGGAAACAAGCCTCCAGGCTGCAGTTCCCAGCAAGCACTTCATCTACCCTGTAGGGAAACCAGATCTTACACCTTCTCTGCAGACTTACAAAAAAATATTTTTAGGGATGATTCTGGCACTTGGAAAGATAGTCAAACAATAAATGATGCCTCATTTAAAAAACTGAAGTGGAATTGGAAAGCCTGAATGTGAGGCATGGGGCAGCCAGTGGGAGTCAAAAAGTGAACGGAGCCCTGTGGTACCCAGAGTCCAAAGCCCAGAGCCCTGCAAAGGGAACCGGCTTCGGCTTCCCAATTCATTTACCAGTTGCTTGTGCGGTGACCCTGAGAAAATGAGTCAGCCTTCCCAAACCTCCTTTGCCTCCTCTGTAAATGAATATTCATTTCATAAGTCTGTGGTGAGGAGAAAACCAAACGAACCCTCATTCCAGGTCCTCTGCTAGTGCCCAGACCACCCCCTACCCCTCCACACACACACGCGCACACACACACACACACACACACACACACACACACACACACACACACACACACACCCCACAGGCACACTCTCAGCATGTGTTTGTTGCGGGCCTTGGTTTCCTTCAGTTTACTTAGGGGGGACTGTAGCCTGTCACCTGCTTAAATCATCTGTCATCGCACCCTTCCTCTTACAGAGCGGCTGAGCCTGATTACCTGAGATGAAGTAAAGGATGAAACAGATCAGAAAGTTCCGTCCCTCCTGGGCTAATTAAACAAGGGCCCATTCACCTGCCTGTGGGTCCCTGCGTCAGATGGAAGTCCAGTATGTGGACCTGACAGTCCTCAAAAAGATGCTGTGTCCCTTCACCACCAAAACAAGGAAGACCTAGTTTGCTTCTATCCCAGGCTTGCTGTAGAAGGATTTACTGTATCCTTACGGAGGAGCAAAAGCCGTCCACATCAAGGAGAGGGCAGATTTTAAACTTTGCTCTCTTCTCCAGGCTAGCCCTATACATTTGGATACTTACTCAGGATGCCTGACAGCTATAGCCCATAGTCAGCCAGCCACGAGATCATAGGGAAGACTACCAAGATCCCACACAGTGTTATAAGCTATGTGTGTTTTTTAACCAGATATTTTCTTTTCTTTATTATGTATGTTTTTTGTTTGTTTGTTTTGAGACACAGTATCATCCCATGTAGCACAGGCTATCATCCAATATGCTGTATAGACAAGGATGACTTTGAGTTTAAAAAGAAAAACCTATTGTTTTTAATTGTTTGAGAATTTCATATATATATATAATGAATTTTGATTGAATCCGCTCCTGCTCCTTCACCTCCAGTCCCCTCTTATCTCACCCCCCACTTTTCCTTCCCAACCTAATGTACTCAAGCTTTTCCTTTCCTTTCTTTTCCTTTCCTCACTGTCTAGCCCTGGCTTGCCTAGAACCTGCTGTGTAAACTAGGCTGGCCTTGAACTCACAGAGATACAGCTGCCTCTGCTTCCCAAGGGCTGGGATTAAAGGCCCAGGCTACCACACTTGACCATATGCTTTAAAAAACAAATAAACAACAACAACGAAAACCTCATTGAGTGTCTACACAGAACATCCGTATGTTTGGATGTAGAATCAAGAACTTACCAGAGCATAAGTAGCTTCTCAGGGGCCATGTCCCTTAAAAAAAAGAAAAAAAAGGTTCCCCATCCCCCATCAGGCATCAATTGCCAAGAGTTCCTCAATTAGTGGCGGGATTTCATGAACCCCTCCTCCAGACCTTGAACTTCCAAGTATTGGTATTATAGGAATCTACCACCACATACGGCTTATGCTGTGCTAGGGACTGGACCTAAGGCTTAGTGCATGCTGGGCAAGCGCTCTATCCACTGAGCTATATCCATGAGTTGGCATAAGATGTTTTCATCAAATGATAATGAGTTCTTTGGGGGCATAACCCGCGGCAAGCCAAGGACAACTTGTAATTCTGTGCACACTCTGTAAGTTTACTTTTATTTCCTCCTTCCCCTGCGTTTCTACGCCTTCCTCTCAAAAATAAATAAACAAGAAACAGTAGATTGTGGGAAAGTAAGCCATATGTGCTCAAGAAAGCAACTGAAAGAATAAACAAGGCATTGGGGTATCCGGATGGCAGAAATGTCCCCCAAAGCAACATGTGTCTGGAGCACATAAACCTTGCCATTTCTAAAGTGCAGAAGACTTGTCATACCCTTGTCATACCTCTCTGCAAACCATCATTTCAAGAGTTCTCTTGGACAAGGGCCACTGATGAGTGCTCAGTAGCCCAGGGATGAGAGGCAAAGACTCAGACGGAGGAACTATGAGGGAATGAAAAGCAATTACCCATGCTGACAAATGCCAACTGTCTGCAGAGCGCTACGCTCCATGAGTCTCATTTTGCTCAATCCTCAGCAATTCTGTGCTTTGGGGACTGATATCCCTATCTGCAGACGAGATAACTGAGTCCTGGCGCTGTGAAAGGACAAGTCCAAGGGAATAGGATGCTGAGGGAGAGCTGAAATTTCAACCTAAACCCAGATGAGCAGGCTGCTGGCTTCCTCTCATTGTACCAACCTTTTTATGAAGAGCAGAAGGAAGTTACCTTCTCGGGAACCTGAGATGATTCCCTAATCAAGAAATATTCTCACTCACTACTATGATTAGCAGTTTCCTTCAGAAAATTCTGCTAAACCCAGATGCAAATCTTTTTGTAAAATAAGATGGAGCAGACAACAGCAATTCGGCTCCTACCTAAACTGTGACTGAATATCCTCTGAGGGGCAATCTCTAGGGTGTCACACTCTGCAGTTCTTTAATAAGTAATGATTAAGACAAAACTGTAATTTGATTATCACACCCAATACTTACAAGATTTTTGTTAAATGTCTTAAGTATTCACTATGTGAGAAGAAGCTCCATGCAGTCTTGAGATTTCATAGTGACCTGGGACCAAGATGCAATCTGATTGAATTTCTACCATATGTAAGGACAACAAGGAGCATTTCTCCACTCAGGTGCTAATATTATTGTCCAAAATTGACCATGTATATTCCAAGACCTTTGTAAATATTTTCTAACAAAGTTTGGTTCTAAGACCCACAAATGTATTACAGGTATTTGTGCATAGGAACTTCAAATCTCCTCATTCATTTAATATTGTATATACCCATTTTAGTGTTTCAAAACACCAATTCCCACTTTATTTGGTAGTGAGCAGTGTAAGTGAGAGTTCTTGTGTATAATTCCCCTATTTCCAATGAAAGTAAAGGTATACATTTTAAAAAAAACCTGCAACTTTGTACTTAGTACATAAGGAGAATGAAAATCAAATTTCATTTACAAAGTTCTAATCCCAATCACCTTTTAGACAAAACAATCAAATCACAACAATTTTATTCCCATATACCATGTTCTTTAAACACAAGACAATCATTTTGCAATGCTTTACTGAGTACAGAATGTGGGGAAAATGATAGGTGTAGAATTTTTTGCAGGCCATGTGAAGTTTTCTTAGTTGATTTTCCATTGCTATAACAAAATACCTTAGGCTGGAGGGATTTACATAAATATATATATATATATATATCTCCACTTATTTTCCTGACAACGAATGGATTCCTTTCACTTTTATTTTTTAGTACTGACAGTTGAACCCAGGACTTGTAATACACTGGCCATGTGTTTTACCACTGAACTACATCCTGAGCCCATGTTGTTAGGGTCTCAATATGATTCTGGCCTTGAATTCACTGTGTAGTCCAGGCTGGATCTGAACTCAAGCTCCTCTTGCCTCTGGCCCCTGTGCCAGGATTCCACTCTCTCTCTCTCTCTCTCTCTCTCTCTCTCTCTCTCTCTCTCTCTCTCTCTCTCTCTCTCACACACACACACACACACACACACACACACACACACACACACACACACACACACACACACCTGGATAAGCTCCCTCTTTTATTACTGTCTACTCTTAGAACAAATCTCTTCCCAGGACTAAACCCACTTCCTGAGATATTGGAATCCGAGGCCCCAGTTGAAGATCTTGTCTGAGCTCTACCTTGGAGTCATCCCAGCCCATGTTTTCAACCTGTGAATGAATACCCCTCCAAATGATTCCCTGGATGAACTGTTCCCACCCAAACAGTTACTGCCTTACCAGCTGAGGCCCCAGACACCATGGAACAGGATTAGCCAACCAGCTGTGTTCTGTTTAAATTCCCGACTCACTTGCAAATCATTATTAATCCTTGCTGTCTTCCAAGGGCCCAGGAGAGGAGTCAGAAACACATGGGCAGTGGATATAAAGAGGAGAAAGTTGCTTTTCCCAGAAGTCTCTTTGCTGTGAGAAGGAATGCTGATATGGGCATACTGACCTTGAACTTGATGGTAAGAGCCATCTGTCACACAAAGGGAGAGAAAAGAACTCGAGGTAACTATCTAAAAGAACCCCAGTCAAGGGATATGAACAGATAACTAAGAACCGGCAGAAGCCGAGTTTCCCAGAGAGCCAAAAAGAATCTGCGTTTTTAAACAGATAGAAATAGTGACTATGATTGAGTAGTTTTCTGCTAGGAAATGGTGATATATATTATACAGCTGACTCTTGAGATCGCAATGAATGGCTGGGTTGGTAGGGAGGAGCTAGCCTGTGGAATAACTGGAAACCAGGGATGCTCACCTCTTTCAGAGGATGCTTGCTTCGTCCCAACTAGAGTGAGGTGATCCTCAAGCTAATATTAAGCACATGTAGTTGGTCACAGAAATTAAAGTTAGGCCCATATGGTGGGGGGAAATAGAAAGTGCTATTTTGGATAAGATATAAGGGAAAGACAGACAGACAGTGGCCTTCAGTTATTTGAGAAGGTAGAATCTTGCCTGGACCTGTCATCACCATGTGTACACTGGTCCTTTCTCTTTCCCTTTCCTAAAAATTCAGCTCAAACTTTGCTTTTATATTTGTTTTATGGGCATGTGTATCTACCAGACTTAATCTTGGTGTTCCCTTCTCCCTGCCTGCCTCATCGACTGGGAGAGAAACATGGAAAAACAGCTCACTGCTGGGTATTGAGGTGAGTGTGTAATCAAGATGCACACGCAGAGCATCCTACAGAAGCGAAGAAGAGAGGTGCTAAGTAAGACAGAGTACTAAATCTCAGGAAAGGGCTTAGCTAGAAGTTCTGGTAGCAGTGTGTTCTGAGAAAAGGAGGGGATGTCTTGAGGGAAGCAGCGGTAGGGAGGAGGGGAAGAGGAAAAAGGGATGATGAGTAGCCCCCCACGCAGGTACCTGGAAAGTGGGCAAGCTGAGGAGCAAGAGTTGTTTGGTCCTCTGCAGACTGCACGCCCCGTCATTCAACCTCACTACCAAGTGCTCTACTGTACTCATTATTTGGTCAGTCAGGCTACTTGGCCCACCGAAGGAAGGGCTGTGTGGTTTATCACGGCATCCCTCCGGCTCTCTCGATGCCTCGTCAATTCAGTCCGTGTTTACTCAGCTCCATGTGCATTTACCGTCCGTGCCAGGTGGTAAATGACACCAGCTGATCAAAAAAGATGTGTCTCCAACTTTGTTCTGAACCCAAAAATCTCACTAGAATGAATGCTTGATTACCATTAGGTTAACACCACCAATTTACTCGGAACTGCTGTCCAACCTGAGAGATTTGGCCCCATAATAGGGTGAGCATTTTTGACTCTTGGTTCTGTCCTGCCATCTGAGTGATCTTGAATGCTTTCCACTTCATTTCTTAGCTGTGAAGTAGGTAAGACAATAAAGTTCTGCTATAAATACAGAGCAGAAGTCACTTTGTAGTGTTTGGCACATACTAGTCCCTTAAAATGGGAAATTGAATCTCCTTGACTCTCTCCTTCTTGTTCCGAGCTCTTCCCTTTATAGTCTGTCCTAAAAGCCACAACCAAAGAGAGATGAATTTTGACACAGATCCTCTTTTATTCTCATAAGCTTTCTTGCTGAGTCCTTTTTGCAGTCATTTATTTTTTTGAGATTACAATATAGTTACATCACTTTCCCCTCCCTTTTCCACCCCCCAAACCTTCCCATACACCCCTACTTGATCTCTCCTTCAAATTCATGGCCTCTTTTTCATTAATTGTTGTTACACACACATACACACATGCACACACACACACATTCTTAAATACATAAATACAACCTGTACAGTCTGTATAATATTACTTGTATGCATACATTTGCAGGGCTGACCACATAACATTGGATAACCAATCAATATGCTCTTCACTGGGGAAGTCTATTTCTCCCAGTCAGTGCTCCTTAATTCTTTGTGTAGAGTTGAGGCCTCTGAGGCCTTGGAAGTGTTCTTTCATCCACTTTGCATGTCTATTGGTGCTGTCCTTTCTCTGCTCATGTTTTGGCAGTCATGGTGGTGAGAACTTGAGGGCGTAGCTTTAACATTACCGGGAGACACAATCTCACAGCAAACTCCCTGATCCTCTGATTCTGACAATCCTTGTTACCCCACTTCTGCAATGTTCCTGAGACTGGAGGTTGTAGAGGTATCCTTTGGGACTGGGCTCCAGAACTCTGCATTTTGATTGGTTATGATTTTCTGTATTGGCCTCTATTTTTGGCAAAGAGAAATTTCCTTGTTGGGGATGAGGACTACACTTTTGAGGGTAAGGACAAATATTTAGAAGGTAATTAGGAATTAATGCTGGTTTGTAAAGCAGTGGCTGTAAATTCTCCTCCAAGAGCTATGACTTCACCAGCTCTTGGTAGTTGGCTAGGTTTCCAGTATTAGGCATGGTTTCTCTCTTGTTCAGCAGCCTTAAGTCCAATTAGAGAGCTGATGGTTACTACCAAGATATGAAAGCCACTACTGTGCCCTTAGGGTTATCATGCTATGCTGGTCATTGATGTTGTTCATACGTTTCATGGCTGGGAAGGAATTTTGGTTGCTGTCCTCATTTGGAAGCTTGTGTGACACCTTTGGTACCATGAGACCTAGTCCTCCGGGAGGAGGCTTTCAGATTGGTCCCAGCTCAGGGGCCTCTGGGCTCTGCATGCGAAGTGCATGGAGCCTTTACTTTACTGAGTTCTTGCTGCTGTACTCTTTCTATAAATTATTTACAGTCATTTCTGAGTGCAGCTGGGTAAGCCCCACCTCTGATTACCAGGTATTAGGATGCCTAGTTCCAGGCCACATAACTGGGAAGGTGCTGGCTGGAACTGGTGCTCAGCAAGTGGGTCTGCATGGACTCATAATAGTAGACTGCTATTTTCAGAAGTCCTAGGTTCCATTCTTAAAGAGAGTTATTATTGAAAACCGAATAAAAACTCATTACTTACAATTACTTTTGACATTTCACTGCAGTCTATCCAGAAGTTAGCATGCCACTGCCCAGCACTTAAGTCTTACCCACCACCTCACTTTGTAAAGAAAGTTTCATTGACATAGCCTCCTTCATTTGTGAAGGGTCTGCCATCTGTTGTGGGCTTTACAGAACCAATCTTACCTAGTCAATCTAAGGTTCTGATGAGGAGGAAGGAGTCACAGCACCTGGGCTTAATTGAGGCCTAGTTCTAATTCTGCAAGAATAGTTCTGTGGAGGAAGGTATATAATTGCTCTGTGACTGGTTCCCTAATTGTATAATGGTGGAATATGGCTTAGCAGTTGGCATTCAGAAATCTTAAAAAAAAACAAAAACATTCAAGACATTGGAAACAGGACAGTAATGCTAGTCATCTACAGTTTCATCCTCTCCACAGTTAGTGGGTCAGAGGTCACTCTAGGACTGGCAGAGACACAAAAAGACCAAACAAAACAGCTTACCTAAGTTTACTATGTCCAGTGACTCATATTCAGTCCAATATTTTCTGATGCTGGAATACACGTCACTTCTAAATGTAAATCATCAGGCACCAACCAGGGGCTCAGCTCTGTCTCTAGCTGATTGAAATCTTAGTATGAACACAGACATTAGGATGAGAGGGTCACTTGAATGATACCAGAGAGTTTTTGTTTTGTTCTGTGTACATGCACGTGCCGGTGTTATAATTCAAAAGAGAGGGGGATTGGTATTTATTTGGAATACACTATGAAGATATCAAAAATTTTAAGCAGTAAAGACACATGGCTTATGCTACAGTATGGTTAATATTCTTTCTAAAGTCAGGGAGTATGAGTGACTGTATTAGTCACACGTGTGCTGCTATGACAAAAACTCCCAAGACAAACAACTGAAGGAAATGCAGATACCTTATATCTTGGCTCATGGTTTCAGCCCATCACAGAGAGGAGGTAGAGTGACTGAATCAGTGGCAAGAGAAGCATGATGCTACAGATGTTAGTGTCATGGTAACTGAGGAGGCAGAGAGCATATGCTGGAGCCTTTAAGATTCTCCTCTAATGACCCCCTGTAACCATCTAAGCACCCCCACAACCCTTAAAGCATCAATGCATCAGTGAAATATCAACATCCACTCAAACATGAACCTGCAGGGACATTTCTGATAACAATCACAGCATTCCATGCCCAGCTCCCGAATTCCTGAGGGCTTTTTGAGCCTGCATTCCAGACTTGTCTAAATTCTCACCAGAAACTAATTCCAAAGAACTACAAACCACATGGTCATCTTTAGTTACAGGGATAATTCCACTTCTCAGGTACCAGTTTCTGTATTTGTCACTTTTGCATCACTATGATCCAAAATACCCAACAGAACAACCTAAAGAGCAAAGATTTATTTGGACTTACAGTTCTAGTCTATCATATCAGAGACAGCAAGAGAGAAAGGCTCAGTAAACAGCTATGGGTATATGAGGTGGTGGTTATTCATGCAGAGGTGAACCAAGAAACAGAACATGTACTAGAACCAATCCCATCCAGGTACCTAATTCTGAAAAAGTCCCACCTCCTATAAGTTCCAAAGCATCTCAAAATATCACATGGTCTCTCCAAATCCTCAAAATGTGTGCTTGTGAAAGACATTTCAGATCTAAATTATAATATGTGACTAATTAACCCATCTATGGAAAGCTTCCAATGTTTCCTTGGTAACCCCTTGGTTCCCATGACAGGATCTCTGATAATCAGTGTGTGGCTCTGGAAGGGACCCTTTGGCACACAGAGATTTCCAAGTTAAAACTCTGGCAAACATTGTCTATTCTTTCCTCTCCTTCCTTAATCACATCCACATCTATTAAACAATGGCTAGTTAACATTTTGAGGTTTTCTCTTCTACTCCAAGCCCCTCAAACTAGCTTTATTCCCAGCTCCCATGGTCAGTCATTGTGGCTAGTTGTCCATACAGGGCAGTAGTTATGGCTGGGTCTCTGAAATCTCCAGTCAGGATGTGGGCGTTGCTCTTGGTCGTCCCTGTATTGACCAAGTAACTATTCCAGCAGGGACAAATCTATTCTAAGGAGAAGTAAGTGTGCCTCTACCTTTGGCTATCAGACTGATGAAACAATGGGTCCCAAAGAATTGACTGCCCAGAAATCTGATGCTAGGGGAAAGAGAAAGACCGAAGCTATTCCAGCCAGAAAAGTAACTTATCTCCAGGGAAGAGATTTCACACCGTCCTGACAATTAATCAGAATACCTCGTAAGAGAGACTGGAGCCCAGGCCACGGTGGGTCAATGATGGGTAGGACCATAACTTGCCCAGGACTGCTTAGTTATGCATACCTATTGCCCTCTGTTTAAAGCTAAGTCAGGACCCAAAAGATGTACTTGGGGCCACTGGCCTCATTATCTGTCTCCTACCTAAGAGGACCATATCGAATGAATCCCCTTTCTCTGTTCTTCACTATCATCTTGTTAATTAGCAGACTGAGGAAGGGTGGTGGATCCTAGCTTATCAGGGCAGACAGAGCCTAGGTTTTGTCCCTAACCATTCTGCTAACAACCAGGACATTTTAAAGTAAATTTAACTTTCTGGCATATACTACAGTTCCGGAATTAGAAAGGTCAATGCTGGTGACATGCTTACAGTAGTTCCTCTTGGGCAAGTGAAGCCCGTAAACGCTGCTATTGGTGTTCTGGTGTTCATGTTGACAACAAGCACATCAACCTGTAAGCCAAAGCGTATCAATCCAGTTTCCTTACTCTGAAGCCTGCTCACACCGAGGCCTGTGTGAGATTTCTAGAATACTTACATCCTCTCTGCCCTCTTCCACCCCCAGCATACAACTCATAATGTCTGCCTTGGTCTATACATGCATGTTACCAAGTATCCATCACAAATACTCCTCATTTTGAAGCCCTGCCTTCCTAATTATACGGCTCCTGGAGGTCACGCTGTCTAGTGTTCTTTCCATGTTTACCTCAACAACGACCGACCAAGTACTTAAAGTACTTAGAATACATTGCATTGTATTTGGCCAAATTTGTAGCTCATTGGAGATGTCTTCCTTAGAGAAATCATTGAAGAACATCATTGTAAGGCCTTCCCTTCCTGCCCATCACTATCACTGGCCTCACTTACCTACCGGGATTTACTTTTCACTTTAGCCCTTGTCTGTTAGGAGCTGTGCATTTATAACTGACCTTACGTCCTACTGGCAAGAATAACAATGTTGGACGGACCCTTTGCCACATGCATCACTGTATGTCTAGAACCCAAAAGGGCACCTGCTTAATAGGAGACACTACAGACTTATTGATGAACTAAACAAAGGAAAGCGGAGGAACAAATACGGGGTGTATCCTGTATCTCGGTACTTTGTTTTTTAAGTCTAGTTAGGCTTTGACATAAAAGCCTTTCCCCACCTGTCTTCTTTGGAAACTCTGATTCATGCATCATGGCCTGTCTTAATCAGTAACTCTGACGTAATGCCTCCCTTGGTTTTTAAGTGAGGGAGAGATGTTTTACCTCTGCTGTCCTTGTGACTTGGGCTTTCAGTGACTGCAACATGTGTAAGCATTTAAAAAGTTGTTCCACACACATATTCTCAGAGCTTCAGCATGGAGACAGGCTTTGATGGATCTGGTTAGAGATTTGTCTATGCATTCACAGGGCTGTTGGAAGATGGCTGATGGGGTGAAACATGTCCCCTCTTTCCTCTAGAAGTTTGCACAGTGCCTCGAAGATGAGAGTCCCGGCTGGGGGGATGATTGAGAAGGATATCTCCAAGCAGATGTCCTGGTCATGAGACAGACTCTACTCACCAAGTTGTTTATCACCCTTGGCCTTGTGGACTTCTGCTTTTCTGAAAAAGGGTCCCAGAAGGGAGCTATTAATTTTAGCCTACGTTAGTGTTTGGTAAAGAAAATTCTGGAAACTTACATTTTGAATCAGCCCAGGCATCCAGCTTGGGACAGAGTACCAATTCTATCTGCCAGCTTATTATATTTTTTTTCGCTTTTCTAAATAAGTCATAGGAAGTCTGTAGACTACAAAAGAATCCTCACTGCAAAGCAACTCAGCAACTCATCTCCTCCCCACTCCAAGTCAGGAGGTCCTTAATTTTCATTTCCTGTCATGTGTAGAAGGTACACTGAATAGCTGGGGAACAAAACATTTTTGATGTGAAAAGCTCCAGCTGAGCTAATGGATAAATGTTTGTGGGGGAGGAGAGGAAACAGGAAGCAGTTAGTGGGATAGGGAAAAGAAATTGATATTAACAACAACAATCATGGTTAAGATTAATTCTGATCAAATATATGGACCCCAAATTATTAAGTATTTTTGTACTGAAATTCTTGGGACTAGGTTATAGGTGGAATTGGATGTTTGGGGGAGAGGGACTGTTTTAACTTTATTATGGCTTCTAAAGAGAATCCATGAACACTCATCCCCCTACACACAGAGAAAGACAGGCAAACCCCTCCCCCAATTCTGGTTTTCAGATAATCTCTACTTTTCTTACCTTCATTAAAACAGCAACATATTTTCCTATATCAGAGAATGAACACTGGACACTGTGTATTTCCCTGCAACAACACAAACCACTAGGACATAACCCCAAAACTATCATGCTTTACTTTTCATCCACAGACACAAGCTGCCACCTGGCCGTCTCCAAGCTCTGACGGCATATGATTGGGGACATTTGCCAAATAGTGAATATTAGGAGAATTACCAAGTCCTGATGATAGACAAGTTGTCATTCACATACAAAGGGTGAAAGAAAGGCATTCTGTGCAGACAGAGTGGGGAAAGCCGCCCATGTTTCCTCTCGCTTTCTGTTCCCTGGGAGAGTCAGTGTGAGCAAAAAACCACGAAAACAATAGACCCAGCTGCGAGGGCAGTAAGGCAATTTATTAGGGAGATGACATTTTTAATGAGAAACACTTGCGGGAGGAGAACAAAGGGCCTGTTTGGTCCAAAGGATGCTCTCCAGTCTCCTCTGAAGTGCATGAAAAAGTAATTTCGTTTTCGCGTCATACTACGAGCCGTGGAATTTCCTCAGACTCCAGATGTTGTCCAGCACAGATGCTGAACGAATGGAACAAACGTCTTAAGAGTTTTTTGGGGGGGAAGGTACCTCGGGGGACTTTTATGAGTTTTGTGGCCAAGAAAATCATTAACAAATAATGAGTTTAGGGAAGAAGGCTGAGGTTAGCAAGATGTGGCTGGATGCACAAAACTATTCACAGCCATCTGAAGTTAAATGGAGAGCTCAGCTTTCAATGTAGAAAAATAGAAACCTGTGGGTGGGGCTGCGGTGTGTGACTGCCCTGTCAGCCTTCTGAAAACAATCTGGGGAATATTGTTTTGGCTGGATTCTAAAAATGATTAAAAACAATATGTTTACTCTTTAAAAAGTGAAAAATCAGGGGTTATTCACTGGTACTAGTACTTCACACGCCTACAGAGAAAGAACAGTTCCAACATTCTAGCCTGCCTCCCCTGGGAGGGATACTCTGTGTGTGCTCAGGCAGTCCAAGACCTGCTCTCTGTCTCTGTCCATTTTTTTCTCTCTCTGTCTCTGTCTCTCTGTCCCTCTGTCCCTCTGTCTCTCTGTCCCTCTGTGTCTCTGTCTGTCTCTGTGACTCTGTGTCTCTGTCTCTATGTCTCTGTCTCTCTGTGTCTCTCTCTTTCTCTCTCTCTCTCTCTCTCTCTCTCTCTCTCTCTCTCTCTCTCTCTCTCTCTCACACACACACACACACACACACACACACACACACACAGAGCCAGAAATTGCATCTAAGGATTCTAGTGTAAAAGTAGATAGAAGAAGGAAAGCCCCACCCAGTTTCTCCTTGGAGCTGACATCAAGGGCTGCTATGTTTCCTAGGAAGCCACTGAGAATGTTGCACGGGCATTCTAAGCCAGTTTCCTTTACCCTCTCAGGCAGGGGCCTGCCTATGTAGCTTTGAAAGGCCGTGATGCACAGTGTTTCAGATCATAAGCCAAGAATTAAAGGTGTTTGAAAAATCAGAACTGAAGCAAGCCTCTGGTCTGAGTTTCAAGATCTCACAGGTGCACTGTCAGTCAGGGAGGGCTCCTGGTAGGAAAGGGCCAACAAAGATGTAGTACATAGAATGCAGAGCGGCTGTGACAAAGAACATGGAAAAATCCACAAGGAAGATGCTGCTGTCCATGAGCTAAGATGGACGGGCATCCTCTCAAGTCTTGCCAGACTTTTGTGTAAAGGAACTCATCAGCAACATTGACATCATCAGCATCACCTTTGAGCATCTCTGCTCTATCTTTGTCAGCATTCACCAGGTCAGTAGTGACAGCTCAGCAGAACCTAGAAGTCTTACTAATCCTCAAAGCACATCGGGGCATGGGACCCTGAAGCTCATAAAGATTAAGTAAAATTGTTCCAGGTCACACAGGCAGTTAGTGGTGGGGAAGGTTCCCTTGGCCCTATCAGCAGCCCTCTGAGTCCTTACAACTTGATGATGGGCCCTTGCATAAATTTATAGACGGACCATGCTGGCAGCGTTTGGGCTCAGCCAAGCAGAAATATATGAACTATATGATAAACACTCATAAAGACCATATTTAGAAACTCACCAGAGTATTGTACCAAAGAACAGTTCAGTCGAGTTCTGGAAGTGGTTTTAAATAAACATTTTGAAAGTAAATCATTTTCCATCTCTTAAGAAGCTAGGATATAAACAAGATCAATGAAATTGCATCCACACTTGAATTAACCCAGCAGTGGAGATGGGTGGAGGAGTCGTGATCTATGAAGGAGACCAAGGAGGAGTGAGCCAAGGCCAAAGATCTTCCTTCTCCTTTCTAAGACAGTTCACATTGCTGTTTGATGACACAGTCTACTTGTATTGACTTAGCAGAGGACAAGGATCGAGAGCAATGAACACACTTCTCACAGCCAATTACTGCTTTCTGCAGGAAAGACACAGCATCTGAGTCCTTCCTAGCAGCTGGTGGCTTTCACAAGCCAATAACCACCCAGTTTGGCCTTGAGCCACCAAGGGTGACAGCACCTTGAAGAACAAAGGACAATCAGGGGTGTTTATCTTAAAATACCCAGGAATGATGAGAGTAAGAATTTTTGAATAGAGGAAATGAACAAATTAAATTACAAATTAAAATTTCACTGGTCTCCCACAACCAGAAGCTATCTCCAGGTGATAACTTCTCACACAGGAAAAATGAAGTTTTCTCCAACAGAGTCTCACTGGAGAGACAAACCACTCTTAAGAGCAGGTCCCATGCCCAGCAGTAGATGGCCAATGCAAAACAAACTCAATGGTATTTTTGGAGGGGTTGGGGGGGGTTGTTTGGTTTTGTTGCTGTTTTGGTCTCACAGTGCTCTGTCTGGGCTTTTTGTTTGCTTTAGAGGCCTTTTGCTTATATTGTCTGGTTTCTGATTTGGTTTGCATAGGCTTCTGTGTGTGTGAATGGATGTGTCTGTATGCGCTTCTTGGGCTTTTTCTTTGATTCTTTCTTTGTTTTGTCCTATTCTGAGGTACTTATTTTTATTTTAACTTATTTTATTGCTATTATCATTAATTTTTAGATGCCTGTTTGTGTTCTAATGAGAGAAAGAAAAGATGTGGGTTTGGGTAGGTGAGGAATTGGGGAGGATCTGGGAGGAGGTGGGGGAGGGGAAACCATAAGAATATAATGTGTGGAAAAAAATATTTTTTCAATAAAAAAGAAAAATTTCTAAAATTTACATACAGGAAAAAAAATTTTCATTAGTCTCCAAGTACCTAGTGCTTGTGAACTGGGATACTGGCATAAACAGAAGCAAAATTCAGGAGGATAATTTCAGCTTGCAAAAAATAACCTCTAATATTAATATCCACTGCCTACTGAAGCCTTTCCTTGCATGTGTTCTTAGCATGCTATTTTAAAATTATTTTTATATGTGTCTATGGGTGTGTATGTCGTGTATGTGTGTGTGTGTGTGTGTGTGTGTGTGTGTGTATGTGTGTGTGTGTGTGTGTGTGTACCTTAGGAGGCCAAGAAGATGGTGTCAGATCTCTTGGGTCCCAAAGCTGTAGTTATATATTACTGTGAGCTGCCCAGTGTGAACACTAGGAACCAACCTCCATCCTGTGGAAGAACAGCATTCTTTACTGCTGAATCACTCTCTCAGCCCTTTTGTGGTTCTTGTTGACAATCCTATGAAGCAACTGTTATTTTTCCTTTAAGCACTCAGTCTCAGGGTGTAAAGTATTTCTCCAAGTTTCCCCAGCTGTTCAGAAATGGGAGTTGGAGTCACAGCCAGATCTGTCTGAATCCAAGTATGAATGAAGTCACACAGCTAAGACCCTTCACTCATTTTTCTAATAAACCAAAATGATCAATAACCCTAAGAACAGTTGGACAGAAAAGTCCAAGAAAATGAGTTTGGGATGTTTTGAGAAGATAAGTCTTAAGTAAAGTTACTCAAAATCTTTTCAAATATCTTAGAGAACTGAGGCCACTTCACAGAACTAAGAGGTGGTCTGTTCTTCAAAGGGAATTGTACATGAAGGCAGGCAACAGCATCTTCACCATTTCTGTCTTTTTGCCTCATTTCATCTATGCATATCTGCTATGATATGCTCACTCCCTTTTCAGACAGTTCTCCCACAAGACTGCCCAACACCTCCCCACTATACCTGTTCTCAGGTCAAACAACCAGTCTGGAGAGATAAACATCACTTTACAGTTAAAATGACCCAGAAGGTAATTTCACTGGCTCTATTTAGGACAATCCAGTTTCAGGCACTGGACAGAGCAGCCAGGGTAACAGGCTCTTTCTTTTCTGCAAGAGGTTACAGTAATCTCTCACGCTGCAGAGTCTTTGCTATGAAATTGAACTAGTCTTTATGCTCTAATGTGCAGAAGTTAAGGATTTGGGAATTCAGATATAAACTGATTATAATTTATGGCTCTTAGCTGCTCAAGTGCTTAGTCATTCTGTGGTATGCATGAATCAGTTAACTACTCTGGGGTGTAGCTTGCTTCTATGTAAGGTGACCAGCCATTACAATTAAATCAGTGTTGGGATGTGCTGTGTGATGTCTTTCTGTATGCTGTGAATATGTGTTGCTCTGATTGGTTGATAAATAAAGCTGTTTGGCTTATGGCAAGGCAGCTTAGAAGCAGGCAGGAAATCCAGGAGAGACAGGAGGAAGAAAGGCAGAGGTGGAGGACATGCCTTCCGGCAATCCAGGGAGCCTCATGTATTGGCACACAGGTGAAGCCACGGAACACATGGTGACTTATAGATTAATAGAAATGATCTGAGTTTAGTTATAAGAGCTAGCTAGCAAGAAAATTGAACCATAGGCTATGGCCATGCAATTCATAATTGATATAAGCCTCTGTGTGTTTACTTGGGTCTTAGTGACTGCAAGACTGGGTGGGACACAGGAAAACTTCAGTTACAAGGATGAGTCAAGAAAATCTAATTCAGCACATTGCTCACTAAATGCTGCCTGGTGTCTTAAATTGCAGCACTGTTAGCTGACTTCTAAGGTGGGCAAGGTACAGGATACTCTCCCCACTGAACTGATGTAGAGACTACAATTGAAAAACTTCCGTGATGTCCAAATAATCGCATAAAATTTTAATTTCTTGGCTGCAGAAAACTCCAGCCAAGAGTAATCTCTATAGCAGGGAGGAAAGCTGTTTGAATGTGGGAAGGAGAGGGTGAGGTATGTCTCTGGTAACTTTCCAATTGACTCAAACTATTCCAATAACTGAAGACCCCTGCATATTTCGTCTTTCACTATCTTCCCATTTGGAATTTTGGAATGTATCTTAGACTATGTGATGTTGATACAAAATATAATGTCTGCACTAAAGGGGAAAAATGGAAGATGAAAGAGAGTATTGTTTAAAGGTTAATTTTTGTGCCTCTTTTAAGTCTTTTAAAATTTAAAGTCCTCTGAAATACACATAACAGCATTGAACAAAGAGTAATGAAGGAATGATAAGTCAGTCTTCCAACACTGTCACAAGCGATTCTGGAAACGTCAGTGGAAATAGTCCAACAACCTAGATGGGGTTGCATGGTGAAGCGGCACACACTTGCCCCTGTCTATGGCTCCCCCAACTGTTGAGTGAATTTGCTGTGTGACAGATACCCCGTGGAGGAGAGCAGGAGAAAGCAGAGTCATAGGAAAGAAGAACATGTGGAGCTTATCAGAGAGATGCTTCCCCCACCCTTCTACAGTCTAACACCAACTCAACAGGCAAGTAAATTGCATTATTTTTACAAAAGGACTAAATCATTTTATCTTTTAAAATTATTTATTGATTTAAATTGTTTTATTGATTATTTGGTAATCTTACATCATGCACCCGAATCGCACTCACCTCCCAGGCATCCCGTGTCCATTCCCCCCACCCATCCCCCCCAAAAGTCCATGTTGTATTCTCCACATATTCACTGGAGCATGGTCAGATTCCTAGTGGCCAGCCCTCTAAGGGAGGATGAGTCTTTCTGCCTGCATCCATGCCAGAAGCCGTCAACTGGGGAGAGCAGTGCCATGGCCAGAGCTGGACAGGGCCAGGCAACTCTCCCAAGCCCACAGTCATTAACATGGCTTCAGGCCACAGTGCAGAGCACAGATATCCACACGGGCTTCGATAGTAGCACTGGCCACAGATACCAACATGACCCTTGGCCATATCATGACCACTGACCCACCCATGACCCTCAGCAGCTGCACAGACCATGAGCCTCAAAATGGCCTCAGGTGGCTGCACATGCCACTCACTTCAGTATTGGTCCCTGAGGCAGCAAAGCCTGAGAACATCACCGAGGCATCAGACAGTGGCATAGACTGCATACATCCACATGAATCTCAGGCATCATCATGGTGTGGGGCAGCAGCATGGACCGTAGACACCAACATGGCTTCTGGTTTCTGGTGACATTGCTGAACCATGTTGGTTCTTAGGGAGGTGCAATCCAGAAAGTGAAACTTTTCTCATCTCAGGCCTCCATCTTGCCCAGAGCCAATGGGATCCCAAAGCCAGGCTGCAGGTTCGGGGGCTTAGTCTGTGTTTGGTTAAGTCAGGCTTTTGTATACCATCCTGCCAACCCTACTGGCAATGACAGCATGTTGACTTTAGCCCTCTCATCTCTCACCACCATCTCATCTCCAGTTCTGCCTCTCTCCATAGCGCACACACAGGATCTCATTAGATGGCCTTAGTTGGCCTGGAATTCTCTGTGTAGAGGAGGCTGATCTTAGACTCACAGAGATCCACCCTGCCACTGCCTCTGAAGTGCCAGAATTAAAGGTGTACATACCCATGTTTGGCTCTAAATCATAGTTTGTCAGCCCCGAGGTCCAAAAGGTGAAAACAGCTAAGGATCATAACTAAATAAGGCTCTGGAGCACAGAGAGTTCTAAATATTACCAGTGCTGAAATGGAGGGTATTAGGGCTTTTAAGGAGTTGAGTGACTATTCTTTTGGGTTGAAGGAAGGATCTATGTATCAGTGTAAGAAGATCTGTGCAAAATCAGGGTGAATGAATTGAGGACTAAGCAAATGGTGGGTGGAGCAAAGAAAGAGCAGCAGGAAGCCCCTGGCCTGGGCAATGGTACCTTAGCCAGAAAGAGACTGTGTAGTTATTCTAACACATAATAGTTTCCTTTAGGAGTAACCGGGAATTAGATGGGTTACAGCCACAGGTGAAGGAATTTATAATGTAATAGGAGACACTGAAAAAGAAAAAGAAAAAAAAAAAACATAGGGATATAAGACAACATAAGCACAGAGGAAAATTACAGAAGTCTACAACTTAGAGTACTTAAACATGTGTCCTGTAGATTTTGAATTCAAAATGCTACTGTGCTGGGTCTGCCCCTAGTGCTGTAGGCAGGTGTGGCTCTTGGCAGGAGTGGAGGTTGGAATGAAGAATGTCTCCTATAGGTTCAAATATTGGAATACAGTAGAATAAATAGCCCAGTTGGTGGTGCTTTTGGGGGAGATGGTGCAGCCTTGCTAGAGGAAGCAAGTCACCCTCACCGAGAGTGGGCTTTGAAAGTTTATAACCACACCCCCTACAGTCCTCTCTCTGGTTTGTGTTTGTAATGGAAGGTATGGTCTCTCAGCTTCCTGCTCTGGTTGCCTGCTGCTGTGTCTCTTCTGCCATTGTGGACTCTCCCTCTGAAACTGTAAGCCAAAGCAAACTCTTTCTGCCATAAGTGAGTTGCTCTTGATTATGGCTTTTTCCGATAATATCAGTAAAGTAATCAATACAGCAGGTGTTCTGGGTCTCCAGAGCAATGGGTATGTTATGGGACTTTCTAAAACTCCCAAACTGTGCAAGCCAGGTCCTACAAAAAAAATCCTCTGTGGTGGTTTGAATGAGATGCCTGCCCTCACCATAAGTCTCAGGCATTTGAATACTCGGTCTCCCATCAGTGGCTGTTTGAGAGGACTCAGAAGTGTGACCTAGCTAGAAGTACATCATTGGGCTTTGCGGTATCAAAAGTCTAAAGCCATTTGGCATTAGCTCTCTCTGCCTCCTGCTTGTGGATCCAAATATAAGCTCTCAACTGTCCCTGCTGCCATGCCTTTACTCAGCTATCATGAACTCTGATCCTTTGGAACTATAAGTCTAATTAAATACTTTCTTTTATGAGTTGCCTTCATTATGGTGTTTTACTACAGCAATAGAAAAATGACTATGACTCTATCATCTATATATATTTATCTACCTATTAATCATCTATCGTCTATCCATCTACCTATTATTTATAACCTATTGCATCTATCATTTATCTATCTATCTATCTATCTATCTATCTATCATCTATCTATTCACCCATCTATTAAATGACAGACTTTTTGGGAGAGGTTCAACACACACACACACACACACACACACACACACACACACACACACACACACTTTCTTATCCCATAAAGGAACCCATCAGATAAAATAATGACTGCACCAAAGTACAATTTAGTGAACCAATAGTTAAAAATCTTGTTGGATATGAGTGTTTCTCTAACATATAAATAGAAGTTTTTCTTTGTAGATTAGAGATTGGTTCCTGATGACTCCCCAACAGGATCAAGCCTGAAAGAACCTCAAGAGTTCCCAGTGTGAGCAATGCATTAGTAAAGACATGTGGTGTGAGGAGAGCAGGATGGTGGAGAATGGTCCTCTCAGACAGGCAGACGGCCAGTCCTCTACAGATCTTTCCCTTACCCATGGTGTCTCTCTCAGCCAGTGATATGCAAATGAAGGAGCTGGAATGAACTGTTGGGGAGAAATGAGACCCAGGAGAGGGTGAAAGGAAATTCAGTCCTAAATTTAGAAACAAGCATGGTCTTTCTAGCCAACCAGAGAAGAATGAATAGTAACACAATGGGAACACAAACTTCTCCCTGGAAAACATTGCATGCTTCCTAAGCCTAGTTTTATTTGAAATGATCAATAGATTTAAAATAATAATAATAATAAGATGATGATGATAATGGTCTCCTAAAGTGGTAACTGACACAGACACACTCATCTGGTTTTATAGAATTGCATTTATTTATTAAGTCTTAGAGAGAATATTTGGTCACATCATGTCAGTAAATTGAGAAGGATGGAGGTTCAAAGGGGAAAAGATTGAAGGAGTGTGAAAAAAGTTGTAAGCAAAAGAAATTCTTTGTTTTGTGTGTGTGTGTGTGTGTATGTGTGTGTGTGTACACACATGTGCATGTGCGTGCCTGTTGAAGAAGAGATAACAATTGTTTCTTGAAGAAGCAGTATCAGTAAGAGGGACCATTACTCCTTTAACGTTCTCCTTTTTCTGTTATACCCAGCACATTAAACTGCTCTAAAGCCATGGACCACCAACCTGTGGCAAGGCAAGAGTTCCTAGGACTCCACTTCCTTCAAGGCTAAAGTTTCTTATGACGAGACACCACTGCTTGCTAAAGTAAAAGTGGGGTTAAAAATGGAGCTCCTGTAGTTTAAAATGAGGTTCTTTTTATGTACTCAATTGCAAAGATCAAATTAATAAGGTTTTGATATATGTATGCAATGCATATGAGCATTAAAAAGATGTGAAAATTAAAATATCACCAATTAGTGGGGATAGCACTGATGTCCAGTGTAGGATCATAATTGGGAGTGTAAATATATTTCTGGAAGACAATTTAAACACACACACACACACACACACACACACACACACACACATATCTCAAACACGTGGTTTTTGACCTGGTGATTTTCACTTAATGGAATTTGTCCTGAGGAAATAACTGTGGAAGTGCCTAAGGCTTTGTTTAACACCATTTAGATTAAAATAGAAACTAATCAAGAAGAAAAGTCCTGTGGGGTTACTGGGAACAAGTCTTACATCTGTTTGATGAACTGAAACATCCATTTGAAACAAAATGATTTGGATAAAACTTAATGTTAAGAAAAGCAAAACAAAAGGCAAACGTTCATAACATATTTTAATGGGAAAAACTAGAAGCAGCGAGTGTGTGTGTGTGTGTGTGTGTGTGTGTGTGTGTGTGTGTGTGCATGTATACCCCCATACTACACATTTACCTATTCATGTATGGATAGACAGACAGTAACTTTACTGTGCTGAATTCCAGGTACTACACATACAGATTTTTTTTTTGTTTGTTTGTTTTTTTGTTTTTCGAGACAGGGTTTCTCTGTGTAGCTTTGCACCTTTCCTGGAACTCGCTTTGGAGATCAGGCTGGCCTCAAACTCACAGAGATCCGCCTGGCTCACATACAGATTTTTAAGGGTTGTTTTATGTTTATTATTTCACTTTGAAAGATATCTTCCATAAATATTGCAACTAATTTCTCTATGTTTACTCTTAAGCTAGAGGATCTGGAGGAATTCCTTACAAATATCTATGGATATGCTTGATGTTTAATGCTAATTATTCAATTTTCACTATATCCAGAGCATCTTGTGGATTCCCATAAAAGAATTAGTGATGACTAAGGATCTATAGGAGACTTACCTGAGGACCCTGCAGTAGGGGTGGAACTGAAACTTGACCTCTTGTCTGTCTCCAGACCCTTTAATATTTAGTTAAACTAGAAGCCTCTAAATGTCTTGGTCCAATCATCCTAACAGCAAAATTTTAAGCAAGCATACCCAACCTGTATGTTTATTGACTTAAAACTTATAAACAGGTATTATTACACTCATATTCTATGTGTCTTATAAAATACACATAATAGAAATGTTTAGAAAACTACATCAGTGAAATGATTTAGGAACTCTACTTTCCCCTGAACAGTAGTGAAAATCTTGACCATTCCTGAGGTCTGCACCCCTGAGGTGATGTCAGAAGCATTGCAAAATGCCTGTTTACCCAGTGTATCGTCCTATTTATGCGTGCAGTGTGGCCTGCCAACTGTAACCATTGTCTTAGTTATCAACAACTTTCATATAGCTTGCATTATGCATTTGGGACTGGCTGAAGGAAAGATGAAAATGAATATTTCCTGGTGACATTTCAATTCTTATCCATGCAGATCAGATAGATCAAGAATGCCATGGACCTCTCACTGATTTTCCCACCCATTATTCTCCAGCTCCCTCTATGCCCACGTATGTCAGACTTCCTTTCCTGGGCTCAAACACCAACACCATGCTCTGCTTTTAACTTGCCTTCTGTTTCCCTGGGAGACAGGCATCAGCCTGTGCATAGTCTCTCTATCATCCTTTCACATCTCAGATCTCAGCCATAGCTCAGCTTTCCTTCCTGTTACTGTGAATGGGAATATTCATATCCCTAACCAAGAGTAAGTTATTGTAGAAATAAAGACATTCTTACATTTTCCTCTTCACCATTAGCAAAGACACCTGTTCTTTTTTATTTTCATTTTAAGACTTTAATATAGTTATATTACTTCTCCCTTTTCTTTCCCTTCTCCAAATCCTTCCATATGCCCCTCCTTGTCTCTCAGATTCATGGCCAAATACACCCATTTTTATTCTATTTACTAAAATAATCATGATAGTATTGATTAGGCTTCCTCCTCTTTGATGAATGTGATATTATTCTGTTCCTTTCTAATTCCTATTTCTGCTTTTTATTCCATTCTTTCTTGAACTTATTCCAAACTGAGTATTGCCTACAATTCTCTACTGAAAATGTGTGCTGTGGAACAGTCTTTGTACACTGTGAATATGTATTACTCTCATTGGTTAATAAAGAGCTGACCGACCAACAGCTGGGCAGGTAGAGGTTAGGTGGGACTTACAGACCAATAGAGAGTGCAGGGAAGAAGAAGGACAGAGTTGTCAGGAGACACAGAGAGAAACAAGATGAACATGCTGTGTTGAAAAAGGTGCCGCCATGTGTCAAAGCACAGATAAGAAATATGGGTTAATTTAAATTGTAAGAGCTAGTTAGTAACAAACCTAAGCTATCAGCTGAGCTTTCATAATTAATACGAAGTTTCCTTGTGTTGATTTGGGAGCAGGCTGGTGGGACAGAAATATCTGCCTACAAATGTGCTTGTTAAAAACAGGCAAACAAACATGAAATATTGTAAGTAGGGAGGCTATAGCCTTTGCCCACTGACTCAAATGCTAGTCTCTCCCAGAAAACTATGGGAACCTTTGAAGTTGGACTAAATTCATTTAGTCTTATGATAGTGCCATAATCCTGGCGGGGCAGGGGGCAGGAAGTGGAATGTGGTAGTTTAAGTAAGAATAACCCTCATACGCTCATGTGTTTGACTACCTAGTCCACAGTTGATGGAACTGTTTGGGAAGGATTAGATCATGTGGCCTTGTTGAAGGAGGTGTGCTACTTGGGTAAGCTTTGAAGTTTCAGCAGATTTGTACCATTCCTGGTGTCTCTCTGCCTCATCCTTGTGGATCAAAATGTAAGCTCTCAGCTGTTCCTGCCTCCAAGCCTTTGTTCTGCCATTATGGATTCTAACCCTCTGAAACTGTAAACCCAAATTAAGTGCTTTCTTTATAAGTCACCTTGGTCACATTATTTTATCACTGCCATAGAGAGGAACTAAGACAATTGGTAACAAGGTAATCCTTCCCTTTTGATATTGGAGTCATACAAATGCACTAACTGAAAAGGTCACTGAAACAAGAAGAGAACTCTATCAGTTTCCAGATGCTGGAAGAGCACACAGTCTTTTCCTACTGTCTTCTCCTTCTCCTGGACAATGTTTTCTTGGAAGTCCTTAGATGACCCTTGCTTCATTGTCTCTACTGCTCTGTTGTGTATTGAATTCCTGGCCCACAGACAGCATTCAGTCCTGGATTATATAAAGGCCAAATGAGATTCTCCCCCAGCCCATTCTACTCCATTTCTCCTGGAGATGATTACAGCAGCTTAACTTAATCCCCAGATCCACTCTGCTAGCCTCAGACGGGGGTGGGGGGCTCAGAAAACTAAAAACAGCTCAGCAAAGATCATACTTGCAAAAACCTAGAGGAATCAAGAAAGCCAGCACTTAAGAACTGCTCTGTGTCAGGAGCTGGTTTGGGGACTCTTGCTATTTCTCATGGCCATCACTGTGTCAACTGTCAACACTCTTGACCCTCTGAAGGAGTCCCTTAACAACTTCCATGCATTTTTCAGAACCTAGTGTTACTGTTAGCTCCTTGAATCTCTCGCACTAGAATTTGGTTTTCTTTCTCCAGAAGCCCCCTCTTCAACTCTTAATTATATCTTTACTGTGAGTTTTTCTACTTTGTTATTACTATGTACACCTGGGAAGCAGAGATTTCCACATCCCATTTCGTTCTCTCTGGTGCCTCAGCAACTTGCTCACAAGTCCCTCGTGAAACTTATGAATCAATGAGTAATTAATGAATTGTTTGTTTGGCCAGGTTTTGATCATTAGGAAAAAAAAGAAAATTACCCAGCAATGGATAGTTTGATGAGCTGCCAGAAGGTAACATTTAATAATATCAAAGCAAACACAAAAGAACCGCTAAATATAATGGTTAAGTAAACAAATATTTCCTTTTCTGCAGCATCTGACATGAAAGTCAAAATGAATCAATAGCTGAAGCCAGTGCTCAAAATAATACACTCATTGTAGAATAAAACACTATGTTGAATAAATGTGATGCCCGCATTTAAAGCAAATATACTTCACATGAGAGATGTGCCACATACAAAACAGCTTATGACAGGGCAATATTTATTTACTTCATCCCACAGAGGACAAGGGTATCTAAATGCCAAGTACCCATCAGGAAAAATAAGCTCTGACTATTCTCAGACAGAAGTTTAAAATGTTTGTGACAACAAGACCTACAGGAGGGTGGATTAGATGAGTCAGGGACTCGGAAGTTCCACATCACACAATTTAGTTCACCATAGCCTACATGACAAAGAGCATAGAAGACCCAGCTGCCACAAATTGAGAGCATTCAAGTTATAGCCCAGACATCTTAACCTGTGTCCTAGCGGCAGGGAGGGGTGGTGTGATTTCTCCAGGCTGTGGGGCTCTGGCCTTTTAAAAGTCTTTTAATATCAGGCCTATGTTCTAAGGTTTCCAATATATCTATTAAGTTATGTAACAGCACCCATGCTATTAAGTATTATTTAATGTTGTATATACCATGAATTATATATATTTGTGATTGATTAAACCTGGAAGCAACCAAAATGTACTTAATTAGGTCAATGGCTATATAAACCGTTGGACATCCACACCATAGAATATTACTCAGTGATGAAAAGAGACTGTTATTAACCCAAAGGAGACAGGGAGGACTTTAAATTCACATTACCAAGTGAAGTAGGCCTCTCTATAAAATCTATATGCATACAGAAATTTTATGGAAGGTTTCATGGCAAAAACCTGTGAAGATGGTAAAATGATCATGGTTGCCAGGGGTTAGAGGGCTAGTAAATATAAAAGGTGGCATGCAGAGGAATTTCAGGGAAGTTAAAATATTATCTACGGTATTAAAATGGCGAATACACATCATTACATACTTGTCCTTACCCACAGAATGGGTCATACTCATTATTTATCAATGGGTGGACCTCAATTAAAGTATAAACCATAAGTCATTGTGATCTGTCAATGCAGATTCATAATTTACAACAAATGCAATCTGATGAAGGATGCTGATAATGAGGGGGAGTTTCCTACATAAACTATAATTGAAAGGATGTGAAAGTCCTACATCTGCCTCTAACTTTCTGTGATCCTAGCACTTTTATGAAAGAGAGATGAATATTAATAAAAATAAAAACCTCATCATATACTATGATACTAAAACTTTCTAAAATATCAATAATTGGAAAACCAACTTGGATAACTATGCATGAAGAAAAAGCAAATTTTTATATGACTTCATAAAATGGTTTTTGATAGGACTACACAGTAGAAAATTGTATAAATTGGGGTAAGGGGGTTCATTAGAATATAGTGTTTACCAGAGAATGAGAGACGGTAGGGTGCTCAGCCCAAAATGAAACATACATATCACTTCCCGCTCACCAAGGCTCAGGGAACATCTCTGAAGAGAAGTTGGAAAGATTGTAAGAACAAGAGATGACAAATAGCGTCAAGAAAACTGGTTTTCAGCCACAACAAGGCACTCACACTGAATGCGCTTACAGTGATCATGGCCGCACACTGGGGACTCACACAAGTTCAAGCAAGACAAGACTCTAGCACTAGCTGAGGAGCTACTGGCTCCTGATAGCTGCTGGGAGAGAGAGACTACGTTTTCTCTAGTGATGTGACTACTGGTAGGTTGACCACATTCCAGCACAGACCCCATTCCCAAGACTGTCTGGACAACATAAACTAGACTCAATAGGAAAAGACCAAAGAAGAAATCTCAAGGTAGGCTGGGAAGGGAGCATATGAAAGCAGTTGGGAGTATACTGGCTGGTTTTATGCCATCTTAACATAGCTAGAGTCATTTTGGAACTTAATTTGAAAAAAAAAGACCCCACCAGATTGACCTGTGTGGAAGTGGGGAAGCCTCTGGTGTGCTTTCTTGATTGATGGTTTATATTGGAGGGTTCAGGTCACTGTGGGCAATGCCACCCATGAAGCGACCCTGGGTGCTTTAAGAAAGCAGGCTGAACATGCCATGTGGAGCAAGCCAGTAAACAACACTCCACCATGGCTTCTTCAGTGCCTACCTCTAGGTTTCTGCCTTGAGTTTCTGCCCTGACTTCCCTCAGTGATGAAGTGTTATAAGCTAAAATAAACCCATTTCCCCACGAGGTGCTTTTGGTCATGTTATTTTATCACAGAAAGCTAACTAAGACAGTGTGTGTATTAGGGTTTTCAAAAGGAACACAACTTATAGAATGATTCTCTCTTTATATATAGAGAGAGGATTTATTAGAATGTCTTACAGGCTGTGGTCCAGCTAATCCAACAGTGACTGCCTGTGAACAAAGGGTCCAAGAATCCAATAGTTGTTCAGTGCACGAGACTGGATATCTCAGCTTGTCTTCAGTATATGTTGGAATCTCAGAGAAGTAGGCTCTAATGCCAGCAAAGGAATGTACTTGCTAGGGAGAGCAAGCAGGCCAAAAGCAAAGAACTCCTTCTTCCTCATATAGGCTGCCAGCAGAAGGTGTGGTCCAGATTAAAGGTAGATTTTCCCATTTCAAAAGATCTGGGTTAAAGGTTTTTCTTCCCACATCAAAGATCTGGATTAGAGGAGGGTCTTTCTACTTCAGATGATTTAACCTAGAAAAACTCCCCCACTGTTCCCTGCTGAGGTCACTCTTCTGTAAGCATTCACCTGGGACATAAATATCTCTGCATTTTTGACCATTGAGAGACTGTCCCCATTTCTTATCCCTCAATTTCACATGTTTTAAATCATATTCCCTTTAATACCTCAACCCTGCAACAGAATCATTGGCCATGGGGTCCATAATGCAATATATAATCAGATGCCTGCTCATTTTTCCTATATAGCAAATTTATGGGAGTCTACTTGAACTGTTCTGATAAACTAGCATTGATTATGTGGCTTAAGTGACAAAAAAAATTTTCTCCAAGTTTTGGAAGCTAGAAGGTCAAGGTCAAAGTGCCAGCCTGTCTGGGTTCTGGTAAAGAACAACTTCCTGGATTCCTGTGTCTTCATGTGGCTTTCCCTGTAATTTTCATGTAGAATGGGGGGGAAATAAAATATCTCTCCTCGCTTTTTGTAAGGCTACCAATCCTATTGGATATGGACACCATTCACAATCTCATTTGATCTCATTTCCTCCTAAACCCCTATCCCAACTAAGGTTACACCAGGAGAGTAGAAGTTCCGGGTGAATTTTAGGGTAATACAGTTCAGCCTACAGCAGGGGTCTCAAGCCATGTGTTGACTTCAACATTCTCTGCTCCTTTCCCAAAACTCAGAAGGGCAGAAGGAGCACATGCCAATACCTGCTTGCTAGAGACAAGGCCTGGCTGTCAGATTTTCAGGACTAGGAAGGAACTAGGGTTACCAGGGTCACAGTCTTGCAGGTAGAGCTGTCATGTCACCATCAAAGCCCTGGCTCTGTTTTCCTATCCGTTTGGTCCCTGCAGGTCAGATGTTAGGAATGGGACAGTTAAAACCCCATGGAAAAAAGACAAGATTGTAGAGGCGACACTGTCTTCCAGGCCACTGTCAGGAAAGTCATTGTTTCAGCTGATACAAATGTCCAATCAGTTCAAAGTACTATCTTCTATGTAAGGAATATTCCTCTGTTTTTTTTTTCTTTTAGAAACTCATACAAGGAAAACTGAATCCCTATGGCCTTCCTATTTCCGAGAAGGAAATGGGAAGATGAATAAGACAGAACTTGGTTGTCCAGGTAGGAGAGGAGGCTTCCGGTTTGGGTGGGGTCTAGTTGTCCAGGTAGGAGAGGAGGCTTCTGGTTTGGGTCAGACACTTCTTTGGTTTCTAGAGACATTAAGGATCCAGAGGTTTTCCCTTTTTCCCTTCTGTGACCCTTTACCAGTCCTTGTCTTGCCTATTTCCCCAGGGCATGGGTCCTCTGCTTGATGGTGCGGGTCCTCATTTCCAGTTGCCACGTGGCCCATCCCAGGTCCTTACATTCCACGGTTAATGGTGAAGTGTCTTCCATACAGAAGCAAATCAAGATGCTGGAAAAAACTTCAAATGGTAAGCAAGAAGGGAAAATACAATTGTACCTAATTATGTATGTGTGAATGTTAGCTACATTTTAAATTCCATAACCCATGCAATATACATAATTTATTGTGATCATTTAAAGTTTGACCTGTCTTTGAACTAATTAATATTAAGACTAAATGTTCTTACCTCCAACAGTATAGTACACTCTCCAAGAATACAGTATTTACACTGTGAGGTTGTAGTCACTATGGCTGATGGATGGTTAGACAATTTACTTACCTTCAGAATTCTATATTCTCTTGTCTATAAAATATCATACTAGTACTTTAAATATTGTTTCCTGTAGGACTTAGAAATAATTCATAGATAGCAATCATTGTGGTACCTGTTCTGTTGAGAAGGATCAATTCATACTGCTTTGATCTTTCTCTTTATGATTCCATTCTTGAACTGTAAAATGCTTGAGTTACTACATGTACAACAATCTAAATATTTTCTTACTCATGGTATGCATTCCATAAGGATTTGTGTTTTTCCTTCTCTTTCCTCACCTTGTTCTTCCCTAAACAACTCCTTTGTTAACATGCCTTGCTTCTTTTACATAATTAATAGGGAAACAGTGTCTAATAGTAAAAGAATCACTAAGGGTTTTTTCTTTGTTTTGTTTTTACCAGATATCTCCAAGGCAGTGACTATTTAGCCTAACTGTTGCGAATTAATGAAAAGAATGAACACTTGAAGCTCTTCTCGGCTAAACCCCCACCTTTAGACTGGGCACTGATCATCATAGACAGACAGGCGATACTAGAATAAAAATGACCCTGTTTGGCAAGGGGCCACACTACACCAAAGAGGATGGATGGTAGTAAAACTATTAAGTTCATGAAAAAACTTTTACAGAGTTTCAAGAACTAAAATCCATTCAACTTAACCTTTGTCATTTCACTGCCAATATATTGCTAATTCTTGGATTCCATGACCAATTAATTTTGGATTTATAGAGCTAAAACAAGAAGATTGGTTGTTTCTATTGGAAGCCAAAATATGATAGTATTGACTAGATGTGACAGACAGATTCTATTAAATTTGTAAATCTAAAT
Organism: Peromyscus californicus insignis; assembly: GCF_007827085.1. Classification (NCBI taxonomy): domain Eukaryota; kingdom Metazoa; phylum Chordata; class Mammalia; order Rodentia; family Cricetidae; genus Peromyscus; species Peromyscus californicus. Next base: position 129,206,614 of record NW_026294562.1, on the reverse strand, counting down.
GAAACTGGCTATTCCAGGGTGGGGGGAGACCTTGACAGCTTGAATTTAAAATGATATTTTCATTAACTATAAATGGAAAGGAATTTTAAATACAAATTGTTTTCTAGGAGCACCCTCTCAAGAGCTAGAAACTCGTGCGTTAAAATGTAAGTTTTAGGCAGGTATCCTGAAGAGAAACTGATACATTTCCATATCAAGATAATTGTCTGAGCATCTGACTTGACTGACAGAATCAGAGAAGCAGGGTAGCCATTCTGTAAGATGCAGCATAGAGTCAAGGTTGGGGCCAAAATTTACCTATAATGCATGGTAATTAATTCTTCAGATGCCCTTACAAATTAGAGAGAGGGCAAGACAGCAGGTGTAAGTCAAAAGGAAAATGTGAATGGGTCAAAGAGAAATTGTGGTTATCTATAAGAACACATTTGCTTTCCATTGCTGCCAATCTACAAACCCAGAGAGAGCATCCTGATAGAACAGTGAATATTATATTCTTTGTTGGTGTGGCCTGGGGAGTAGCTTTCATGCAAAAGACATCAGGTATCTGACTTCATGCCTGAGTGCCACACCACCTACAAGATATATATATATATATATATATGTGTGTGTGTGTGTGTGTGTGTGTGTGTGTGTGTGTGTGTAAGAACTGAAATTATATGGTAAACTTCAAATTTCCACAACACCCAAGAGGTTGGCTATTCAGCTATTAGCTCTGTATTTTAATTTTTTAAATCCCTTTTCATTAGTATAGAAATAACATTTTATACTAAAATTGTCTGATTTTCTCATTTCTTAAAAAAAAAAAAAGGTCTGGGTTCTCTATGGACCCATGAGATCACAACTCTCCTCATCAGATGACACATAGCAGAGTTGCATACGAATGTTCCCCTTTAAATCTGTTTTTATATAGTACCTCAAGCTCTCCTCCTTTATTAGTGTTTACATTTTATCAGTACCATCATCTCCACATTATTGCTGACCTCATTTTCTATCAAGAACTATTTCCACCCAAAATATATTAAATTAGGTGGCATTTTCTACTTGTTCTCACCTTCTCATCAGATCTCTGGATTTGATCCATATGAAAACAAACAAATCCTTGCTTTAAATATGCCTTCAAGTTTGCTCCCTCTACACACTTGTATTTACTGCTGTGTATGTGTGTGTGTGTGTGTGTGTGTGTGTGTGTGTGTGTGTGTGTGTTTGTAAGTGAATGTGTCTGTGTGAACATGTATGTAGAAATGAAAAGACAATCTCAAGTGTCATTGGCAGCCCTTGTTCATATTTGTTTCTCTCTGTGTGTGTGTGTGTGTGTGTGTGTGTGTGTGTGTATGTTGGTACCCACGGAGGCCAGAAGAGGGCACTGGATTCCCTGAAGCTGGAGTAACAGGTGGCTGTGAGCTGCCTGACATGGTTGCTAGGGACTAAACATACCACCAGAAAATCAGATTCAAAAATAATAAATAACAGCATAAGGAAATGAACAATTTGAAAAATAAACAGAGCAGAGACTCAGTACTGGCTCCATGCAAGGAAATACAGATTTCACAAATTTAATATGTGCTACCTAAGAAAATAATAAAACTTTTCTCGGAAGAAAATCAGAATCCAAGATTTATACAATATGTTATTTAAGATGACTGAAGTTCAAATAAAAATTGTAAGGTTCACAAAGGAAAAATACTATTATACTTAGAAAAGAAATTGCTGATAAAAAATCTCTTTGCTTTTCCAAATATTAGACTTATTAAAGACTTCAGAATATTTTAAGTGCATTCAAAGGAAAGGAAATTGCACTGAAAGAATGGAAGTGGACTATGAAAGCAGCTCATCAATGGCAGTGGTCTATGGAAGAAACCAAATTACAATAGAAAGAAAGCCAATGGGGAGGCACCTGTACAACCTGTACAGACCTAATGTAAAGCTACATAAAATTATAATTATAACATATTGTTTACTATTTTCATGCATCCATGTGACATGACTCATAAAAATAGCATGCAAAGGGGGAAGTAAAAGAAATACTACATTTTACCAAATTTTGGATGAAAAATTAAAAATTGTAGTAAAGAAGTTACTAGTAGTGCTATTAAATTTTTGATACTGAAAAAGAATCGGTAAAGTAGGGCGTGAATCAGTAGACTGTGAGATATAAATAATATCGAAAATGAAACAGACATTGTGGAGCATAAATTATATATAATATTAATTTCAAAGGAAAGGAAAGAGAAAGGCAAAGAAGAATTTGAATCCATGGCTGAAAACTCTCCACATCTGTGAAAATGACTAGTTTATAGACACAGAGAGAAATAAAGCATCAGTAAAGGTACAGTAGTAACATGAACACAATGATGGTATCCAGGCTGCAAAGGGAGTTTGAAATAGTCTCTATTCAAAATAATAAACATTATACATAAAAACCCCTCAGGAACCCATTAGTAGGAAGTGTAATCAATAAATAAGTTTGGCAAATAATAGGACACAAGATTGATAGAGAAAAGTCAATATAGGATGCAATATTTTATCTCTACCCAGTATCAATGAACATTAAAAAGCAAATTAAAATCAACCTAGGAAAGCAATTATATATATACTGCTCATAAAATTTGAAAATACTTAAGCACTAGCTTATCAACAACAAAAAAGTCACTTGTACACAAGAAATCCCAAACATTACAGAGACAATTAAGGACTAGTCAAATGAATTTGTCAGAAATTACATGTCCACTGGTCAGACAACAAATTATATGATGGCTGCTATCCCCCCAAGATATATGCATTTTAAATATAACCTTTATAGATATTTCATAAAGTATTTTTATAGAATCAGCAAATTTATCCTAAAAGTCATATGAAATACAAAAAGGAATTACAATTTTGAAAAAAATAAACTTAAAAGACTTATCCTACCTGACTTTAAAGTTTGCCATAACTGCATTGCAACCAAGATCGTGTCGTGTTTATTTGCATAATACACAGCAAAATAAGATGGATACAGTTAAATCATAAAATAGTCTTATATTTATAATTTGTCTTTCACAAATGAACCAAACAATTCAATGAGGAAGAACCACTGTTTTTCAATGAAGGGTGCTAAGTTTATGGTTGTAAGTGAACAACAACCACAAAAAGAACAAGAAGGGTTAGAATGCCTGCAGGATTCACATACAATTTATTGCACAGTAGAGTATCATTCCAAGACTGAAAACAGTATCTCTAGACTTGTAGGGAAGCATAATGGAATAACATTTTGTCATCTCTCTCTCTCTCTCTCTCTCTCTCTCTCTCTCTCTCTCTCTCTCTGTGTGTGTGTGTGTGTGTGTGTGTGTGTGTGTGTGAGAGAGAGAGAGAGAGAGAGAGAGAGAGAGAGAGAGAGAGAGAGAGAGAGTCTCACTATATAGCCTTTCCTGACCTGTATGTACTTGGTATGTAGACCAAGCTGACTTTAAACTCATCTAGCTCCCACTACCTCTGCCTCATGAGTACTGAGATTAAGAGTTCTTTTTAACTTTTAAAATATATTTTATGAAAGGAATTCTTTAATTTTTTCTTTATATAAAAATAATATTTTTATTAATTCTTTGAAAACTTTCTACAGTGTATTTTTATCATATTCCTCCCTTCAACTCCTCCCATATCTACCATCCCCATGATCATCTCCCTACGCACTCAACCTTGAACCATCTTCTTTCTGTGTTCTCCCTTCCCATCAAGTCCAGTTTGTGTTACACAATTATTCTTGGGAGTGGAGCCTTCCCTGAAGTTTGGTTGACCCACCAGAGGCAATGTCATTAGAGAGATCTGACTCTTCCTCTCCTAATGTCCATCAGATAACAATAACTCCTCAGCTTGTAACATGATTTCATGTCTATCTCCTGAAACTCCATGCTGAGATTTTGTCTGGTTTGCTCTTGTACCAACCTTGTACATGCTATCACAACCACTATGAGATAATATGTGTGGCTATTATGTCCAGAAAGCACTGTTTCTTGGAGTCCTACTTCCTCTTTGGATCTTACAACCTTTCTGACCCCTAAGACTTGGGAAGAAGGTTGTGATATGTACTTCCCATTTAGGACTTAGCACTCCAGTTTCCAATTCACTCTGCACATTGACCATTTGAAGTTCTCTGTGTTGATTTCCATCTTTTGCAAAAAGCTTTTCTGATGAAGGTTGTACAATGTACCATTCTGTGAGTATAGCAATAAGTCATTGGGAGTTGTGTTAATTCTCATTCAGCAGGATAATAGTATTAAGTTCTCTCCATAGACCCATGTCCTATCTAACCACATGTGCTTATTCCTATTAACAGTGCCAGGAATAGTTTCCATCACATGGAGGAGGCCCTTGAGCCAATTAGAAAGTGGTTTGTTACTACCATAACATCCATGCCACTATTTGCACCAGTGGGCATGCATTTCTCTCTTTTCCCACTTTTTAAAAATAATTTCATATGTGAGTACTGTATTTACATAATTCCCCTCCCTTTTCAACCATCTTCCCCATGCCAATCCTATTCCTTCTTGACTCTCTCTCTCTCTCTCTCTCTCTCTCTCTCTCTCTCTATATATATATATATATATATATATATATATATATATATATATATATATATGGCATGACAATTGGTGTTATAATGTTTGAGGTTTTATTTAGGCAACCATATTACTGTGATTTTATGGGTGTAATTTCCCTTTCATGTGTAGAAAACACTATCTTATAACAGATACTGTGGTCCTGTGGTTCTTACAATCTTCCTGCCTACTCCTCCACAGGATCCCTGAACCTTAGGTGTATACAGGAGTTATTTTGTAGATGCATCAACTGAGCCTTGGTATCCCATCATCAATTGTTCTACGTATTTTAAACAGTTGTGGCTTTCTGTAATGACTTCTGTCTGCTGAGGAAAAAGCTTCTTTGATAAAAGAGGATTCAAAATGAAAGAAAAGGGAAGAAAACTTTTGATCCTAGTGGGATTCCACGTACAAATAAACGCACAGTAAAGTATTATTATAAATGCAAGACTGAAATCTATAGTTCCAGACTTGTAGGGAAACACAATGGAATAATAACGCCTTTATTATTTGGGTTAACAATTCTTTCCCACGGTGTAATAGTTAATCTTGATGGCATTTGGAATCACTAAGAAAACACATCCCTGTACATGCCTGCAAAGACTTTCTATACTATGGTCATGAAGTGGGAAGACCAACAATAAAAAATTCATGGCATCATTCTATAGATTGGGGTCCTGAACTGCATAAGAAAAGGAAGCTAACTGAGCCCTTGCATTCGTCTCTCTTCACTTCCTGATTGTAACGAAGATGTGACCAGCTGCTTCATACTCTGGTCACAATGCCATCTCCATGCCACAATGGACTTCTCTTTGAGCTGTAAGCCAAAATAAACCCTTTCTCCTTGATGTTGCATTTTTCAGGGCATTTTATGTGAGAAACAGGAAGAGTAACTAATATACATGATACCAAAATACATGCCTTAAAAAATTTAAGACTAACAAGTCAGTGTTTAATAAAATTAAAGTATTTTTAAAGATATATTAAGGAAATAAAAAAGACAAGCTATAGAATATGAAAAATTGTCTTAAACTATATATCTGATAAATAACTTGTATTTTCAATATTCAAAAAGTATATAAAACTCAAGAGAAGAAATGTAACTATCAAATAAAATTAGATAAATATTTGAGTGGACATTTTTCCAGAATTTATATGAATGTCCAATAAGAACATGAAAAGAGGTTTGTCATCAGTTAGCAGAGGGATGAACAAGAAAATAGTGGAGTAGTACTTCATACTCCCATAGCATGACTGAAAATGAGAAGACCCCCAGATAGCAAGCAAATATTGGTGAAATGTGGGAAATTGGATCCCTCATCCTTGTTGGGGAGCCAGTGTCTCTTCCACTGTTAGGCATAAGGACATATGTCCTAGAACTCCCTTTCCAGTATCTCTACTAAAAAGAAATGAAATTCAGTATTCTCTACTCAATGAAATCATTGAACACTTAAGTGCTAAGTGGACTTTGTGGTCTGCAAATTATACTCCTCAAAGATATGAGAAAATAATGTAAACTGTGTTACATTTTTCACTGCCAGCAGTCAGAGGGTTTGAGATGCCAATTTGCCCCAGTATTTTCTTTAGTTACTTAGTTTAATAGTGTCTGATAGATTTAGTCATTGCATAGACACATATTATGATCTGAGTATTTGTTTCTCTCCAGATGGATTTGTTGAAACCTTCATTCCCAAGATGATACCAGTAAGAGGTCGGACCTTTGGAAAGTTAGTTCATAAAGTAGAGCCTTTGTGAATTTGATTATGAAAAGAGGGCTTTCCCAGTGAGAAGGAGACATGCACCAGCCAGGTGACAGTCCTACTGATCTTGGAATCCTCACTCCTAGACTTGTAAGAAATAAATGCCAGTTGTTCATTCCTACCCAGTATATTGTGTTCTGTTAGAGCAGTCTAAATTGACTTTGTCTAAATTGGCAATAGGTTTTCCAGGCCCAACTAATCAGTAGCCAGCAGAGTGATATTTTGACCCCATTTGAATCTTCTCTTTCCTAGTAAATTCTTGCTGTTCAGTGTAATCATTTCCCTTCAACTTTATTAGGTGGTTATCTTTCAAAGACAGAAATTCATTCTACACTTTATTTTCTTTGTCTATCGCTATTGTGCTGGGTGGTTTTATGTCAACTTGATATAAGCATGAGTCCTTGAAAAGAGGGAGCCTCAACTGAGAAAATGCCTCCATAAGATCTGGCTGTAAACAGGCCAGTAAAGCATTTTCTTAATTAGTGATTAATGGGGGAGGGCCAAGCTCATTGTGGGTGGTGCCATCCCTGGCTGGTGATCCTAGGTTTTATGAGAAAGAAGCTGAGCAAGTCATGGGAAGCAAGCCAGTAAGCAGCACCCCTTCATGGCCTCTGCATAGCTCCTGCCTCTAGGTTCCTGCCCTGCTTGAGTTCCTGTCTTGGTTCCCTTCAATAATGAACTATAATTATTTTGGTTTTTGGTCACAGTGCAGCAATAGAAACCCTAACTAATATGACTGTGGACACTTTTTTCCTATATAATATGGTATAGCTATTCCTTCCCTTCAGTATTTTATTTGATGCTCACATTGTCCTAAATTTGACGAGCTGGAGTCTCTTTAGGTCAGTTGTTTTGCTTCTGGACATGTCCTTATCAGTCCTTCTACTATACGGCTTTCTAACATGAGATACCCCAGCCATAACCTGTCCTTTTCTTGACCCACTCATTTCTCCATGAACTTTTGGTTAGGTTAGGTGGTTTAATATGTGAAACCATATCCTCTTTGTTCTTTCCCCATAAATAGGTAAATATTTACCTATTTACCCAATTGGAAGTCTGAAGAGTTGCTGAGCCCATAATGAATATTTCCAATAAGTGCTAGTGAGATTAATTTCCTTACAATCATGTGGGGACACCTTGGTGTCCAGTGACGGATGTAATGGTGAATAGGAAGAGACAAAGTGTGGATTAGAGCTGTACCTGGCAGCCTTCACTGGTTAGCACGGGTCAATATGCCATCTGATTCACTCTGTCCGACTGTCAAAATAATTACCTGCATCCTGAGAGTTCTGGGAAAATTAATTTGCTAATGCTTTTAGGGGTGTTTGAAGATCAAGAGTTCTATGGATATGTTAATATTATTATCTTAAATGGTCCTCTTGATCCTAAGCGAAATTGAGCTGGTTAAATCACAGTGGTATGATGAAACAACGTGAGCTTCATTGCCACAGATCTGAAGGGTGCCTCTGACCAGGAGCATGCCCTATGCAGGATGAGGAAAGCGACTTTTGAGTGCCAAGGTCCATGTATGTATGTGATGGAACCACTGTACGCATGCTAGGCAAGTACTCTACCGCTGAATGCCATGCCTCAGCCCGATTCCTTTCTATGGTTACCTTGAATGTGAGTGATGAATGATGAAAATATGAGACAGGGATAATTGCGTCATGTTGAAGAGAAGCTGCTTCACTGAAACTGGCAGAGGTGAGGCATGTCACCTCTCTGTGACTCTAGTCACTGGTCACACTCAGAGAAGCTGACACTGTGATTCTTCACAGATTACTAATGATGTATGACAGACTACACGACTAGATAGCAAGGGCAAGAATACAGTGAACAAGTGAAGAAAGGGAAGCAGGAATGTGTGGACTATGAAGGTAACACTGCAACCCTCTATTGGCTGACCTTTAGTTTTCAACTGCCTGTGTAGCATATGTAGATAGATGATGGAGGCATGGGAGAGACAGAAGTTTTGGTAAGCTCTTTCTAAGGGGACTTTAGTCATTCTATAATTCCCTGCATTGACACCCCTTTTTGCAATCTGATATCGACAAATTTCCATTTAAAATGAATGTCTTTCATTTCCACAAATCTAGACTTGTTCTGATAGTTTGCCAAAAGAATGTATTTTGGGGGATATTGTATGGCTCCTAGACTTTGAGCTTAAGAGTCCTGGCAGGATCTGATTTCACCAGATGGACACGTCGATAGCAGTGCTGCATAAAATTCCAGGAAAGATTATACAGGAAAGAGGCCCAGACAGCTTAGCCAATCCTCCCATCCAAAGTGGCTGAGCACCTACTCTGTGAGACCTGGACAGGTCATTAGAGAATACACCACACCAACTATCAAACTCCCAAGTAATGACAGAAGAAAATTAACAGCGTGTTCACTGGTTGCTCACGGCTGTGTTAGTTATCCACTGCTGTGACAAAATACTTAATCAACTTAAAGGGAAAGCTTTACTTCAGATAACAATTGTGAAGTTCTCAGTCCTTGGTCACTTGATCATGAGCCTTTGGGACTGTTGTGATTCCAGTGTCATGGCAAGGAGTGCAGCCCACCTCATAACATCTGGAAAGCAAAAGAGAGTTTGAAAGGCCATGGTTCTAATAACTGTCTTAAGGACATGCCCCCAATGACCTAACTTCCTTCTCCTAGGCTTCATCTCTTAATACCCCCCCCAACTCAATAATGATGCTCACTATAAACCAAGCCATCAACACTTAGCCTTTGGGAGACATCTAAGAAAGAGTCCATACCAATAGGTAAATGGGCCAGTGCTCACCCAAGTCCTTATTTTGTAATAATTCACAAAATCCTTTTAATAACACTGTGGGTTAAGTACCATTCTGATTTCTGTTTAATAAATGGAAAATCTGAATCAACTAAGGTCTAACCAACTTCTCAATGTTTTTGCATAAACTTAGTGGGAGAATCAAGATTTGGTTCCAGGTAGATTCAGTTTTGAAGCTTCTATTAATCTCCATTCAAAATAATATATAAGGAATTTCCCTAGAGGTTTATAGAATATTCTTATGGTCTGTAGGTGCCTACAGGTAGATTTAGGCATGTCCACTAATAATGATTCATTTATTAATATTTGCCCAAAAGTCAGAGTCCTGGAGAGAAATCCAAAAAGAAAAATACCTAGCCTCCTTTGAGAATGTCATTGAAGTATTAGTATATCTTTAGAATTCTGAAAGACACCTGTGAATTCTGGGCATCTTTCTTGATACTTTCTTCAGACCATGAACTCATAATATCTAGACATGTAGTTCTGCAATGGCAACAAGGACAGAACAGTAGAACCAGATGTGTTAGTCTGGGACTTCTGAGCAGACCTCCTTCATGCGACACACTGGTTGGGCAGGAGTTGCGGAGCTATTGCCCCTGAATTGAAACAGTCCCTCCCAGAGAAAGGGGGGTGGAGGAAGGATTCTTAAGACTCAAGGAGCTCGTGAAATACATGATGCTCAGAAAGTTACCAGATTCACAGGCCCTTCCCTAAGCTTGTGAAAGCAATTAGTGATTACTGGATGAAGAGACTATCTAGCCAGCTGAGATGCTTACGTGGTGTGCAGGGAGCTTTGGGGATGCAGCATTTGTGGCTCATGTTGGGCTTACGGTGATGCATCTGCAGGTAACCCCAGTGAGCTCACTTGACTCAACAAACTAGATTAGGATGGAATCTTTTCTCTGGTCTGTTGTCTGTACCCTAGCTGGGATGAGTGGACATTTGCTCACACATCCCTGGAAAGCTCAGACGACAGCAGGGGACAGCTACTAATTCCCCGCTGTACAGAATGAGTGGGGAGTTAAGGCTGTAATGTGATCAGGTCTGACAAGAGAACAGAGGAGGTGCCAGGAGCAATTACTTTTGATACCCAGGCAGGTAAACAATCAGTGGCCTTTGGAATCAGGTCCAGGCATTCAGGAAGGCTTGATGCCAGAGAAGATGTGACACTCAACTGGGAAATCTGTGCATGGAGTCTCTTATATAAGGCAAAAGCAGACTGGCTCCTGATGAAGAAGCAGCATCGTGTGGACGATCACAAGTGATCTTCAAGGAAATATGAGCATCCTTTTGTACTGTGTGGAAAGCTGAATTACAGAATTAATCCAGTTGGGGAAGTATAAAAAAATATAAAGCTTAGATTATCTGGTTCAATTTTGCTATTTGTTGATGGAGTTACTTGCTGTGAGGTATTTTTGTGTTCTCTGCAATATCATACAGTATAATTAAAATAACAGCGGGATAGTCACTGAATACAGTTAAGAAAATGCTTGCTAGTGTATTTGCAAAGGCTCACTACTGAGAGTATTACTTGAAGGCTGGGAATACTTGAAGAGTTGGAGGTAGGGGAATTGCGTCCACAAGAACGTCTCTAGGCTCTCTCATGCCCTGTTATCAGAGGCCATAGCTTCAAGGCAGCTTCTTGGATTCTCAGTGTGAACGCATCTGAGTGAAGTGATGCATTTAGCTCAATAAGGATGCTACACCACAGGGCTTCTACCTCTCCTAAAGCAGCTCTAAAAAAAAAAAAAAAAAAAAAAAAAAAAAAAAAAAAAAAAAAAAAAAAAAAAAACAGTGCCAGGCAGACAACTGTGAGAATGAATTAAAGTAATAGAAGAGTAATAGCATCCAGAAGGCAATAAGTGCTGGTTTGTGACATGGTGTAAGGCATGAATCATGTCAGCCAGCCCTGAGAACAACCTAACTAGGTGTCTACAGGACAGCTTTTAGGAAGTAAAGAGGCTCCAAGAATAAGAATGTTCTAGAAGCCGGGTGGTGGTGGCACACACGTTTAATCCCAGCACTCGGGAGGCAGAGCCAGGCAGAACACTGTGAGTTCAAGGCCAGCCTGATCTCCAGAGCGAGATCCAGGACAGGCACCAAAACTAAAAACAGAGAAAACCCTGTCTCCAAAAAACAACAAACAAACAAACAAACAAAAAAGAATGTTATAGAACCTGAGATCAGGTACCATGTTGTCTCCAACACTCCAACTTTCCTAGCATAACTAGGTTCTTTGGCCCCATCTCAAATCTAAACTTTGTATTTAACTCTAAGTATCTCCTCGGTTATCCATCCCTCCCCTTGTGGCTCCACTAGTCCTCATTAAAGCTGTCCTGGTGTATTTTGTCTTTGAGCCACACTGAAAGGGTCTGGCAATCAGCTATAAATATGAGAAATTTGGAAATCTTGCTTCCTAATATTTATGGATTAACATGCTTCTGTCTCCATTGTTTTACTGCATATACTATGTTTTTGAGAGTTATCAATTAGTGGTGTTTATTGATTCCTGTTATTTTGTTGTTATGGTGTGGGTTTCACACTTCTTTTGATTGACTGTTCTGGACCTATGTATTATTATTAACTGAGCACATATATACAACTTGTTATTCTGTCTATTAAAGAATCAATAGTAGTAAAGATTTAAATTGCACCTGTCCTTAACTAAAAACAATCACAGACAAACACAGAATTATAAATGTGTTTCCAGTCTTAAGACAGAAATCTATGGGGCTAGAGAGATGGCTCAGTAGTTAAGAGCACTGGCTGCTCTTCCAGAGGATCTGAGTTCAGTTCCCAGCAACCACATGGTGGCTCCCAACCATCTATAGTGGGATCTGATGTTCTCAAGAGTTCCGAGGGGCTTTTGGCAACTGTGTTAGAAAACACACATGGAGAGCACATTCATGACGGCAGAAGAGTAAGGAATTGTTCTTATCCTTATCTTGTTGATTCTCCATCAAATGTACACTTACTCATCTTTTTACTTATATTGATTTCTTTGTCTTGTTTCATGCCTGTCAGCTCCACTAACTAGAAACCCTATTACATGCTTTCTACATACTGATCCCCTCAGTACCAAACACAGAGCATGTGCTCAACACACTCATCCAGTGATGATTAGAGAGTTACGAGCTCTCTCTCAGAGCTATGAGCTATGTGAAGAACTGCAAAGAACTCAGTTCTGAATTGCCTAGAAGGAAAAGGACTTGAGAGATGAGAGCATGCTGAAGGATAAAGCAGCTGAATGAACGACTTCATACATCATGGGGAAAGAAAAGTGATCCTGTTTAGAGTTCACCAACTCATAAAGAAATGAGGCCACAGTTTGAGCTGGGCTGGGGAATGGGTGGAACATGATTTTTGTGTGTCTGAAGGAAGGGATTTCCTCCTGAGAAAAAGAGTTGGGGTACTTCTTTAGACAATTTGTACAATATGGAACTCGAGCATATAGTCTCATTTTTGAAGTTTTAGTTCCTTCTTGTAACCAAACATCTCTGCTCTGTAACTGGCTTGATGGAAGCCCCAATGACTCTCTCCTTTCTCCAGAGCTTCCTCTGCCCATGGACCTCATGTGTAGTCTGACGGAATGATGCTCCTGGTTGCCAAACTTCTTATCATATGTGCCCTCATCCTGACACAACTTGTTCTTGATAATATTTGAGTGATGAAGGTTCTGTACATCCATGCCTGTGCTTCCCAGTGGCACCATGAGATACCATACATGTACTGGAATGTGTGTTATCATGGAAACACATGAACTTCCTATCACTTCAGGGATACATGAGATGGCTCTGTTCTGAAAAGCCCACAGGACAGAGCAGAAAACAAAAATCTATATGATGCTTAGAGATTCTGCAAGATCTTGTCCCATGTACCTAAGGACCAGTAAGCCATGATGATTATACGGATATCAACTGACAACCGAGTTATACTGAATTACTTACTTTGGTGCTTTCTATACTTAGCATATGCCCATAGCACAAGACCAGCAATAAACCAGTAATAGTTGTCTGATATGACTGTAGATAGATAGGGACAGATAGAAATTGATGGCTAGCCAATGGCACGTAAGAAATAGATAGGTAGATAGACACCGGCTACTTAGGTTATCCATTCATGCATGTTCTCACCTTTGTTTCCCCTGCACTAAGAAAAGAACCTTCTGTCCCCTTAGCCTCACTCATCCCTTTCTGAGTCTTCCACCAGGGAGCCTCTGCAGACCAGCCTTTGAACTCTCACTACATGCACAAAAGGTAATAGCTCAACTTAGAAACACCTGGAAGCTATTGGCAGGCAGGGAGGAGATGTAACGCAAGCTTCTATGCAATGCAATGTACTGTTCTGGAAATGAGAAGCACAGTGGGACGGGGGGGGGGGGGGGGGGGGGGGGGGAGACAGACAGAGAGAGAGAGAAAGAGAGAGAGAGAGAGAGAGAGAGAGAGAGAGAGAGAGAGAAACTGACAACAGATGCTGGTGGTGCACGGGAGAGTAGAAGGAAGTGGGGAAGGGAGAAATAGAGGCTTATGAAAAAAAAGATGGTCAGTTTTGTTACTTGCCAGAAATAATTTTTTTCGTTTGGCCACATAACAAACCCTTTTCAATGGCTTTTCTGTGTGAGGTATTTAAAAAAAAAGGGGGGGGTCACTGTTCTGTGATGAGGACATCAAAAGATGTTGATATGGTGTATTTTTTGATGTTCAAATAATTTATCCAGAAAATTTCAAAGATAAAATTTATCAGCATGCAGGATGGTGGTGGTGCACACCTTTAATCTTAGCACTTGGGATACAGAGGCAGGTGGAGCTCTGTCTTCAAGGCCAGCCTGGTGTACAGAGCAGGTTCCAGGACAGTTAGGAATACACAGAGAAATCCTGTCTGGAACAACAAAACAATCAAACAAAAAAAGTTATATGTGCAAAACTTCTTATTTAGGGGCTGGAGAGATGGCTCAGTGGTTAGGGCTCATTAATGGTCCACAGGACCAGAGTTCAGTTCCAGAACCCATGAACCCTGTTTCCCAGCTCCTGTAACTCCATATTCAAGGCATCTGATGGCCTCTTCTGGCCTCCACAGGCACTGCCATGAACTTGCAAATACACACACACACACACACACACACACACACACAGAGAGAGAGAGAGAGAGAGAGAGAGAGTATCTCTCTCTCACATACACACACATTAAATAAATAAAACATTAAAAATTCTTCTCTGAGTATTGAAAGAGATCAAGAATCTGCTAGTAACACAAAAAGAACAGTGTTTGCCTTTTATTGGCTCCTAGGCTGTAATATTTCCTTATTCTTTGCATCTAATAACACGTTCTGTTTTTACAATAACTTTAGGAGCTAGGCACTGTTGCCATTATACGGATAGGCCTGTTGAGGCAAGACAAATTAAACACACCCTGGGAATCATAAGTTATAAAGGAAGCTCTAGCTCCTAGCTCTGGCCTCCCCTAGACCAGTGGTTCTTAACCCTCCTCTCAACCAGTGGTGTTGTGACTCTTTAATACAGTTAGTTCCTCATGCTGTGTTGACCCCCAACCATAAAGTTATTACATTGCTACTTCATAACTGTAATTCTGCTACTGTTGTGAGTCATAATGTAAATATCTGATATGCAGTCCCTGTGGGGTTGTGATCCACACATTCAGAAACACTGCTCTAGAGGTTTTTCCAAACAATGTTTTTACTCAGTATACCACAATGCTGCAGACATGCTGCATGATGATCAAGGGTCACAGAAAAATGCAGAGATGCTCCCTTACCGAAACAAAATGTCTCACGAGGCTGCAGAGCTCGAAAGTGATGCCATGAGCTCCGACGTTCACAAACATATGCAGACATGAGCAAGCTCTGGAAAGGGCTTGTGTTACCGCAGGAGAATTACAGCTGATACACCGGTGGTATCAGACATTCAGAGGCTATAACGTGTTTGTTTGTTTATCACTAAGCAGGGCTGGGGAGAGGGCTCAGACAGTGAGGTGCTTCCTGTGCGAGCAGAAGGATCGGAGTGAGGATGCCCAGCACCATGTAAGCTAAAGGAGGAAACGCACACCTGCAGCCTCAGCACTGCGGAAGGGAGACACATAGGAAGATCCCTAGGCTTGCTGGCCAGTTAGTCTAACAATGGGAGAGCTGCATGTTTAACGAGAGACCTTGTTTCGAAAGTGAGGTGGGGAGCACTGGAGGAAGACACCTGAGCAGTTGAGTGCATTCCTCCACATGCCTCGCCGTACATGCGTGTTTACATGAAAGGGGCTTTTTCTTGCTACTTTCTCTCTTTTAAAAAGATGTCACATACCATCTCCTTTGATAGGAATTTTAGAGCTGGT
This sequence comes from Peromyscus californicus insignis, assembly GCF_007827085.1. Lineage (NCBI taxonomy): Eukaryota > Metazoa > Chordata > Mammalia > Rodentia > Cricetidae > Peromyscus > Peromyscus californicus. The sequence continues at coordinate 129,191,144 of NW_026294562.1, read as the reverse complement.
AATTAAACCCACATATAAACATATGGTTACGTCTAGTTACACAATTAATGTTAATATACGGCATGTAATCATCATCTAATTTGAATTATATAGCATGCGGTGACATAATTATAACATGTAATGATGGAGAGGTTTTATTGAAGCTGAGCGAAATGACTGCAGTTTGTATTGGATGATTCTTAAATTGCAGTTTCCTAGTTTCTTTAAGAGTCCCTCTGGGACAGGGCCAGGATGAGCTAATCCCATTGTCGTGAGAAAAATAAAACTTAAAACACCCACACGTGAAAAAAAATAAGGTGAGGTAAAATGTGATGTTTCTTCTTTTCATCAGACGGTGGGGGGTGAGGGGAAGACAAAAAGAAGAGCTACCCCAAAGGCTATTTTTAGACTATTTGTTAAATAAAATTTATTTTCAAGCTGAGACCAAATATATATTACCCCAAGCTACTATTTAAGTTCACCTGCTTGGTCCCCAGAGGGCATCCAATAATCATGGCATGGGGCACAGAGCAAAACCGCCGTGGCCTTGCTTCGCCTCACCCCACCCCAGAGTCACTCCTTCATTCTGGTCCCCTGTGGCTATTTATCTGCACAAGGCATCCTGTTACAAATGACTTGTCCTTGGTGGAGAATTCTGCTGCTGGAAAAGGCAAAAGATGACATCTTTGACTCACAGCCATAATAGAGAGGAGGGAGACACCCCCCCCCCACACTCCCCATCCCTCCCACTCCCCGCTTTGCTCTAGCGGACATGATGAGAGTTCCTGGGGCTCTGACTAATAATGGGAAACACGTAAGTGGAAGAAGTATCCGGTATCAAGAATTGAGCCAGGGAGTAATAAACCAAATGAGCAAAAGGGAGAAATAGAAGCCCCCCTCAAGCCGACCTGCATGGAGCCCAGAAGCCTGCCAAGGAGAGTACTTGGAGCAGCCCACGGATAGCCATTAAACACCGCAGAGATTTAAGTGATGGAGACATCGTGTAACAAGGCCAGCTTACTGAGGAGTAGCCCTTGAACAGGGAGCTTGCAGAAGATTTTTGTTTTTCTTTGATTCTTTACAACCTCAAATAGAATCAAAAGACGTTGCAATAGGTAGGTTCTGTTGGTTTGAAAGTTGATTTTGCTGGGTTTTTTTTAAGACTTTTTATCTTTAATTATGTGTATATGCAGGATTTGTATGTGCAAGTGTGAACACAGGTATGCATTGAGTCCAGAAGAGCGCAGCAGAACACCCTGGAGCTGGAGTTATAGGTGGCTGGGAGCCACCTGACATAAATTCTGAGAACAGAACTCAGATCTTTTATACGAGCAGTGTATGCTGTTAGTTAATGGTTGAGTCAGCTCTCCAGCCACTCAGTGGTTTTTGTTGTTGTTGTTGTTGTTTGCTTTTTTGTTTTGTTTTTGTTTTTTCCTTGCTTTAAGTGAGCTTCCAGAAACTTCTGTGGGAGGCCTGCGGCTCTTGGAGAGCCCTGATGTAGAGGCCTGTGCTTTCTATCTCATCAAGTGGCAAGTTGGAACCCGTGGTCCCAGGGCCATCAGAGTCCGGATTTTGTCCCTAACCTTGCGTTACTATGGCCAAGTCAGTGTATACACCTACACTTTTTACACCGTATGTTAGATGGAGTTATAAACTAGGCAAGGCGTAATGCAGAAACAGACCTTTCTTGTTAGAAGCCTCTATCTTTGTCTGTCTTCTGTTGCTGCTACTGAATACCTAAGACTGCATAAAATACTTTAGAAAATAGTCCATAACAGTTCTAGAGGCTGGAGAGTCCAAGGTTAATAGGCAGCATCCAATCAAGGCCTTTAGCTGGTACTTTTTCTTCCTGGACTCTGCAGAATCCTGAAATGGGGCAGGGCATCACATGAAGAATTAGCACAGATGAGCCCAAGAGGACCTGTGTTTATAACAGAACCATTTCCTTGAAATCACATTAGCCAGCTCTGCCTCTCAAAGCTTTCACCTTCAAGTACCATTCATATAAGACACTGGGGATCAAGTTTGCCACACATGAATTCCTGGGGACCCAGCCAAACCTTTGAGGACTGTGATTTGAACTCTAACATCATAGTTGTTGGTATTGAAGGGTCTTCTGGCTATGTGGGCCTCCACCTGAGCCTTGGAATTCCAGTTTCAGACTTAATATTCTCAGGGTGGTGTCTGTTCAGACCGTATGGTCAGATCAAACCAGAAATGGGCACCAAACCCAAACAACACAGTAGAATGTGGCACGTGGCAGCGCTAACGTAGGAACTGCTATGCTGTCATACCAAGTGATTCAATCTCAACCCAGGGGCTCTGCAGGCCTAATCATGTCAGGAGGATATAGTGATGCTGGCTGTGGTGGCTCACTCTTGTGCTCCTGGCACTTGGTAGGCTGAGATAGGGCAGAGGAAGATTGTCAGAGAGAAAGAGAGAGAGAGAGAGAGAGAGAGAGAGAGAGAGAGAGAGAGAGAGAGAGAGAGAGAATGAATCATTTTGTCCTTTGGGTGCTTGCCCCAGAGTGTGGCTTCTGCCTGCATGTTCCATGTCTTATTTTCATTTCCTATAAGCTAGAGGAGCCATCCTGAGGCAAGACCAAGATGAATAGTGGGACATCGCATCCAGGGTCCTTGCCTCAAAAAGACTAAGGAAGCAGAGGCTCTGGGCATTCCTGAAGGGCTTCTACTCCCTTCCTGCTTGACTTGTTAAACAGATGTTTCTGTCTAGAGGTGAGAGGAATTGAACTTGAGAGGAGAGGGATGGGTGAGAAGTGATACATAGGTTTACATCTTGTGGACCCAGGTCTAGTAGAGGACCTTGCGGACCCCCAGCCCTAATGTAGTGCCCGGTGTCATGTGTCCCAATGAGTATCCTACATCAGCCCTCACAAGAAAAACAGAGTGCACACAATGTCCCTGGGCTGTTCAGAGAGTCAGGGAGTCTCTTCCAAGCTCCATGAGTGTCAATCTGCCATACAAACATTTCCTCCTCCCTAGATCTTAACACAACTTTGTAGAGGACTCCCAGGTCTCAGTCCAAAGGCATCTGCCAGCCCACGAGCTCAGAGATTCCTGTTGCTGTTCCAGTCCTCAGATATGTAAGGAATTTGGACCCTTCATGCTTCTCTGCCACAGTGTTCTATTTATTTTCTTCGCTGCAATAAGCACGGTGTCATCTGGCAGGCATATAAAACTGGAGTGTGCACAGGGCTCTCCACACGAGAAGCAGCAATCCTCATCTCTATGTACTTTCTGTACATCACTTGATTCTGAGATTTTCTACCTTTGGCATTCACTTCCACTTAGGATCTTGGGTTGGAAATCAGTGTAAGGCTCACATTCTTTCCTGTGAATCTAAAGGACCTGTACTACAGTACTTGAACGCTTGGTTTCTGGAGCAAACTCTATGCACGGCTCCTCACATATGGAGATCTGAGCTGAGCTATCCTGTGGCTTGCCCACATATGGCAAAGAAAGCTTCAACATTCTAACAGGAATAGGACTTAGGGAAGATTCTGGGTCTTCAGAAACAGGGATCAACACAAATCATCAAAGTATGTGGTGATGTCACACATACTGACATGAGGTGAGAAGTGATCTCTTACATCCACTCGAGGCTGGAGGATAATTCACAAAGGGTCCAAATATGCGGACTATATCTAGTTATGACACTCCCAGGCCCTTGGGAATCTCCCTGTTGGAAACTACAAAACATTGAAGAAGCCAAGCAGAGAGTTTTTAAGAGGAGGTATTGTGAAGAAATTTGTAGAATCTTTGCAGAGCCTCTTGCCAGAGTTGTTTCCACCTTGGTGAGGTTATGTTGGTTATAGTGGTCCTGTAGTCTAAACAAAGGCATTCGCCGAGTCGCTTGAAGGTGTTATGGATTCTGATTTGAAATGACCAGAGGACATGAGGAAGAGAGAGAAAGACTGCAGAGTTTAACATTAAGTCTTTTTGAAAAGCCCAGTTTCTGAACAGGAACCTTGTTTGCGGCTGAAGAAACTGAGTGTCTACCTCCACAGCAAGGAAGAAGCCTCGGGAGCTTCCAGGACAACTTGAGAGCACCACCAAGCATTGAGCGTGCCCTGCCCCTGCTTGTAAGATGTATGCATTGCAAAGGGCAACATCCCCGGTAAACTGCCTGCTGCTCCTCATCCAATACAAATAAGCAAGCTCTGGGGGGAGAGGCCCAAGCTGAAATTCTGCCTCTGCGACAGAATTTAGAAGGATATCTTTCCTTTCTCAGCCTCAGTTTATCCACCTGTTGAAGGGGGGAGGTCGTAATCCCTGTTTTGTAATGGTATCATGAAGACTACATGAATCAAATTAGCCACATTCAATCAATGAGTCAAGCACCTGGCACCTGGTGAGGGGGGGTCAGTGAATGCTAGTTCTTTTCTCGCTTTAGTGTAAGTGAAGATAACTTTCTAGTAAAGGTGAGTCACAAGAAAGCTGTAAGACTAAGGATCTTTGTGGTATGTGGTTCAGCATCAGAGACTTCTTAGAAGTGGAACAACTAAAAGATTACTATTTGGATTGATTTGATTGTGCTAAACAATTAATTTAAACATATCCATATGCTGTTGTTTATCAGTACCTATCAATATGTATTCAATATGAGAGTATGAATGAGCACAGGCATGAATGGAAACCCCAGCCTCATGGGAAAAGACATGTGTTCCCATCAGCTGTCTCATTAGGAAGAAGGCTGTCTGAGAATTTCTGTGTAAAAGCTGATAATGGTATATCAAGTTTATTAAAGGCTTACTATATGCCTGCCATTGTTGTCGCCATTTTCTTCATAGGTGTCCCCAGTTCCTCACAGGCATTGGTATTCACTCATCTTCCAGCCGTTACCCAGCGACAGCAGCAGGTTTCACATTGAGATAAGCCCATGTGCTAATCTCCTACAGCACAGATCTGCCCTTTGAGACACGGCAAGCTCTGTCACAGTGAGCCAAATGAACAAGGCCTGGAGAAATTGCCTAGCAGTGACAGCCATGTCTCAGGAAAGGCTGCTGAATAGGAGCAGGGCCTGTCAGGCAGCTGCTTACTGATCCATTGGCTTCCTATCCTAAAAGCTGGCTTCTACAGCTCCTACGTGGATCCCATTTGAAAGTAGGATCATGCTTCTTCTGATGCAGGCAGCTACCCTGAATACAGAAAATCAGCAGCTCTTTATTGTACTCCTAAGTTACTCACAGTGATGGGGAAATCTCAGGTACAAATCTCCCAAGACACCTGCAAAGACTCTCTGCCCAACCCCGGAGCCTGTGTTGATACTTGTTCGACAAACTCATAAACATGTGAGTTTTCATATGGTTTTAAAATAAAGCAAGCTGATAGCCCTAGTTCGTGCATGCATGTGTGCTTAATGTATTAATTGACAGTCAAAAACTAAAGCTTGTATTGTTACGGTAGACAATTCATACAATGTTTTGTTTCTGGATGAAAAACTCATCTCTCCCCTTAACATTGTAAAATCTGCAGCATAATTATTTTGTGTGTGTGTGTGTGTGTGTGTGTGTGTGTGTGTGTGTGTGTGTGTGTGTGTGTTTTATAAGCCATTTTATATCAAATAAAAATATTTTAAATCAGCTAGGAAAAACTTGTATGTCATAACAGTATCGAAAATGACATCTGTGGGTTGGGAAGATAGATGGCTCAGTGGAGAAATCATTTACTTCGCAAGTGTGAGGATCTAATTTCCAATCCCCAGACCCAACATAAAATCAGATGAGGTAGCACACATCTGTAATCTCAGGGCCCCTGTGACACAATGGGAGGTGGAGACAGGAGGATTCTTCCAAGACTGTGGGCCTGCTAATCTGGCATTTGAGGCAGGAAGCAGTAGAGACCTTGCCTGAAACAAGGTAGGATGTGAGTACCACATACTTCAAGTAGTTCTCTAATCTCCATTTGCATGAGAGAGAGAGAGAGAGAGAGAGAGAGAGAGAGAGAGAGAGAGAGAGAGTTGGTCTGTGAGCTACGCAAAAAACTTCTCTGGCAATTTGAGGACATTAACTCCAGCATGGAAACATACCTTCAGTGATTGACGGGGGTCCTATGTTTAACACTGATGTTTGATGCTTTGTTGTTATTGTGGTCAGTGTAATGATAATATCACCAAATATCCCAATCATTCATTAATATGCTTTCAGGTTTTATTTATAAAATAATAAAGGCTTGAATAAATAAAAGTGCTATAGGGAAGCACAGTTTCCTATGCTATTGGCAAATTATTTTAGTGTGTAATACTGATTACATTCTGCATGCAAAATTAATGATGCTTGCCTTTCATGCACTGGGTCATTTATTAAACATAATTTTATTGAACTAGGAATGCGTATCAGAAATGGTGATAGTGGCAGGGCGATAAAAGGATGGACAAAATGTTTCCTGTTTTAAAGGAGCTTATGACCTTGAGCAAGGGTTGGAAACACTTGCTTGAAGAGAGCCAGGTATTTTAAATGTGTGGTCTATACAATCACTGTGGTAATGACTCCATTCTGCTGTGCCACAGTGAAATAGTTCTAGACAGAATGAGAGGGACAAGCATGGCTATGTTCTGACAAAAGGTTCCTTTGCAGAATCTGATGATGGACTGGATTGGACTCAAGAACTGTTGCTTTCTATGAGGAAACTTAATACTCATCACATAACCAGACAAGTGATTCACAATTGCTAACTAAGTTACAATAGAGTTAGAGCCACATAGATAAGAACTATATTTCACCAAAATCATGAAAAGCAGAGTGGCCCAACAGATATAAAGGTCAGGCAAGTATTTCTTGGGAGAGGGACAGCTGAGCTGAACTTGGAATGATAGGGTAGATATTCACTTAGTGAAGATGTGAGAGGAAAGTGCTTCATGAGATGGAGCAACACTTATAATGTCTTAAGACGTGAAGTATTTGAGCTTTAGAACTGAAGGAAGGTCACAGTGTCCCAAATGAAATAGAACAAAATGGAGCATTGGCTAGAGGTTTTCAGATGATTGGCATATAGAACAATGCCAGGACCAGCAGCATTTTGTTGGGTCCATCCAAATGGCCAACTTTGTGCTTGCATTTGTAAAACTGGCCTGAAAGCCCGAAGTTGCAGTCATTGTCCCCAAACCAAGGTTTGACTCTTCCTTTCAGTCCAATGTCTCCCCAAAGTGACCGTGTTTTCATAACTGACCACAGTGCTGTGAGGACAGTGTGGGTAGGAACACGGTGAAAGGCAGTGAGGTATGAAATAGACCTTCTGTGGGGGCCAGGAGACGACAGTTTTGAAGCCTTGCCTTCTGCAATGGCATCTCCGTGAAATGGTGAAGTCATAATGTAAGAAAATCTAGTTGTTACCTAGATCTGTCCCTTTTGCTTTGAGTTTTCTGGAGCCCTGCGGTTCTTCAAGGGCACTTTGGAGGGCAGTGAGTAAAAGGGCAGGCTCACAGTCGGATGGCAGAGTCTTCGAACCTATCTGCTCCATTGTGATCCCTGAGAAAGTAATGGAATCCGGGGTTGGAGTCTACTTCAGTGAGGCAGCAGAAAACGAAGTTGAAATATATTGCCCCACTGTTCTGATCAAATATCTGATAGAGCAGCTTAAAGAAGAAAGAGTTCATTTTTGGCTCACAATTTAATATATCTTGGTAGAGAAGTCATGGCAGCAGGGGCCTGGGACAGGTGGTCACATCCTTTCCACAGTCCGGAAGCAGGGAACAATGACCACCTATGGTCAGTTTGCCTTTTCTTTCAAGTTTAGTCTGGAGCTTCAGCCTATGGAATGGCATGGCTCATATATCTCCCCACTTCAATTAATCAAATCTAGAAACTTCCTCACAGGCATGCCAGAAGTTTGTCTTCTAAGCAAATATAAACCGTGTCAAACTGACAAGCTATACTAAGCACCATACCCCCGCAAACACTTTCTCTTGTGGGTGACCAAACAGGCTCCTGAGGTTGTCACCTTGCTGGATGAGAACGGATGCTCAGGTCTGTTCTTTCCTCCCCCGTGAGGTTTCTATGAAGCAGCGTAGCCATCACTTTGCCAAGCAGTGACTTCCTTCCCTGAAAGGGGACATAGAGCAGGAAGATCGGGGTGGACTCAACAGAAGTAGAAGGTTCCCAAACTGCTGACGCAGAAACAAGAGTAAAGAAAAAAGAAAAAGAAATTCAAGAAACTTAATTGCTATGGGGCTTCAATGCCTCAAAATTGGAACTGTTAAAAAAATCGAGCTACAGTTCCCCCTAGACACCTCTGTCGCCTAATAGGCGGCAAATGGCTCTAGCTGCTTGATTGCTCAAAGAAAATCCACCAAGTCCTCCTAGGCAAGAACTCAGACCCGCATTGCCAATGCACAAGCAGCTCACTGATTTTTAGCCACTTAGCAATTTCGGGATTGATACTGATTATTTTCTAGTTCCTCAGCTGAGTGAAGGAGAGCGACACAGAAGATACACAAAGGACTCCTGTCGTTCAAATCCTCATTGGTCAAAGCTCATAAAGCCCTGTTTAGGTCCCTGTCTCAGGCCGGGATTCTGCACACTAGCTTTTCTATTGGCGGTGGGAGAGTTGAGTTCCTGCTGCTGGTCCCCAAACATACTGTGCTCTTGTCACTCGACTGGAGGATTGGATTGAATTGTCACTGTGTCACTATAGAGCATGTGCTGTTTGGAGTCCCATAAGACAATCTTAGAAAGTGTCTGTCAAATTTCCTGTAGTTTGATTATACATTAATCCATTACTCTTGCACTTCCCTCTAAAGGGGCAAGAAATAAAAAATAAACCTATTTGAACTTTAAAGTCATTGTCTATGTGGGTGCATTTTGTAAATTTATGAGGCCAATTTCAAGTACTTAAGCTTTAGACTAAGGAGAAGAAAGATCTAGCCTGCAGAAAAAGAAATAAAGGTCTAAAGAGAACCGCAGTCTAGAAGAATTCTTAAGCTGTAGCTAATGTGGAAAATGGAATAAAGTTATTGAGGACAAAAAGCATGGTTTTAAAACAATTCTCTGAAAGGAGTTCCTTTTAATGGCCACAGAAATGTGTATTGCAGGAGCTCGGGACAGAAGCTCAGCTGATGAAGTGCTTGCTTGTCTTATGCATCAGGCTGGTTTCTATTGCTGTGCTAAAACATTGACCAAGACCAACTTGGAGAGGAAAGGGTTTATTTCGTCTTACAACTCACTCCAAGGTCATAATCCATCACTGAGGGAAGTCAGGGCAGAAACTCAGGGTGAGACCGTAGAGGTAAAAACTGAGGCAGAGACCATGGAGAAACGCTACTTACTGGCTTTGCACCCTCTGAGTTGTTTTCTTATACAGCCCAGATTCACATCACATGCTTAGGGATGGCAGCAACCATTCAAGGAAGAAGGATTTATTTGGCTCCAGGTTTCAGATGGCTCAGTCCACTGTGGTGGGGAAGGTGTGGAAAAGCAGCTCACAAAGATGGGAGCATGTGATGGAGGCTGTTCACATCGTTGCAGACAAGGAAAATCAGAGAGTGAGGAAAAGTCCAGGAGTGGATATAACCTTCAAAGACCACCCCCACTGACCTACTTCTGACAGCTAGGGCTACCTCGTATGGCTTTTATAGTCTCTCAAGAGAGTAACATCAGCTGGAGAAAGGGCATAAAAATGTGAGCATGCCAGAAAAGGTATCTGATTTAAAGTATAAGGATAGTGAAGACAGTTTACTGAATTGATTTTAAGCACTTGGGAGACTGAGGCAGGAGACTGGGGAGTTCAAAGTACTTAACTGCATAGCAAGTTCAAGGCCAACTTGTTCTACATGAGATCCTACGTCATAAATGAGACAGCAAGGAAACATCATAATCTAGATACTGTGCATGTTTCCGAATCTTGTGACATATTATTATCCTCTTCACATAGCCAGAAACTTAACAGTCAATGATATGTTGCTGTCAATTCTCATTACATCAGGACATCTCACCTATAATTTATAAGAAGGTAGTTGATAACCACATCCATTATTTTAAAAAATAAAGAATATGGGCTTGCTATCAGTTAAATGCATAAAGAGGTAAATTCAATGCTTAACATTTATCAATTTTGTTTTTCTATAATTTTTAATATTCTCATAAGATTGCGATTATCGTAACAATCGTAGGTGGGTGTGATGCTGTCCATCTCTTGCTCCCTTCACATCGGGAGGGTCAAGTTGTCACTTTAAAGAGAGCACAGCAGATTTAGCTGTACCGCAAAAATCAGCAAGTGCCGCAGACCATTGCTTCCTTTGTGACTTTGAGATATGTACGTAAGATATTCATGGAGAAAACGCCAATGGTGCGTATTAAACTTGGAGTAATGTGCTTAGAGTCATCGGACTGCCAATGACACAAAAAGTAACAAGTTGTGATTTCCCTACTCAGTAATTATTCTGTGAAATATCACTTATGCTGCTGATGAGTGAGTGACATCCTCACATCTGTCCCTGTCATTCTACTTGCTAACATAAACTGAATGGCTACCAATAATCACTTCACAGCTACAGTTGTTAATAGTAGCCATAAGTTGTCTGTAGGTATAAGATTTCAACCAAAAAAAATTAACGAAATCAGTTATAGGAAATTTATGATAGAGAACTGTGTTATTATTTATAAAACTCATGCCATACATCTCAAATTTTATTTAACTTGAAATCATTAGTGTATATTCATTGTACAAACTAATGTTTTCATTATGACATTTTTAAACATCTTTAGCATGTACTTCAGCCATATTCACCCTTCCTATCTTTTTCTACCCCCTTCTTCCTCTGTCTACTTTCTCTTTCCAAACAGTCCTTTTTACACTTTCATCTATTATTACTGTATTTTAAGATCCAGAGTCCACACACAAGAGAAAACATATATTTGTTTTCCTGACTCTGGTTGGCTCATTAGCACCCTGATTTCCAGCCCCACCCTTTTTCCTACAAATGACATAATATTGTTCCTCTCTATGGCTGATTGAAAAGTCCACAATGCCTAATTGTATCACATTTTCTTTATCCAGTCCTTTGTTGATGGGCACCCAAGCTAACCCCATAAATTGGATATTGAGAATAGCAACGTAAACATAGATTTACACATATTTTGCATCAGTGTATGTAAATAATAAATAAGTGTGTGTAAGATGTTAAAGAAGATTTTCATCTTACTTTATCTACCTATATGTGTGTCTAGAGGAGAATACATACACATGGCCTGTACACGTGTGCAGGCCAAGGAGGCCAGAAAAGCGTGCTGGGTCCCAGGAACTGGAATTATAGGAAGTTGTGTGCTGCCTGATGTGGGTGGTAGGGACTGACTAGGGTCCTCTCCAAGAGCAGTAAGCACTCTTAATCACTAAGCCACATCTTCAGTCCCAATAAATATATATTTTTAAATGTCATTGGGGTGGTCTGAATGAAAATGGCCCACACAGACGCACAAGGAGTGGCACTTTTGGAGGTGTGGCCTTGTTGGAGTAGGTGTGGCCTTGTTGAAGGAAATAAGGGCTTTGAGGTTTCAGAAGCTCAAGTCAGGCCTAGTGGCTCACTGTCTCTTCCTGCTGCTTGTGAATCCAGATGTAGAACTCTCAGCTACCTCTCTAACACCATGTCTTGCTGAATGCCACCATATTTTCCACCATGACAATAATGAACTAAACTTCTGAACTGTAAGCCAGCCCCAATTAAATGTTTTCCTTTATAAGATTTGCTGTGGTCATGGTGTCTCTTCACAGCAATAAAACCCTAACTATGACAGCCATACTGTGTAAAGTACTCAGGTGGAGATGGGAGAGTCATATGAATTAGAAGAAAGATTTTGTAGATCCCAGGGGTTTTCAGTCTCTCTTAAGTTTCCCTTTTCATCCTGTCTCTGTTTTCTATGAAATCTATATTTTATGGTTTTTTTTTTTTTAGCTGCTGATAATGCTTGGTCTTACAGAACACAAATACACCTCAACAATGCTGTCTACTTTATAGATCTTGAAATTAAATATTCACAATCTAAACCAGATCAGATCTGTATGGATCTTTTGTCCCTTATGCCCCAAAGATGAATCACCAGCCCCATGGCCCTTCCACAGGCACACAATGTTAAAGAAATATTTCTGCTGCCCTTAAAAAAAGAAGAGTCACTTTCAGATGACAAAGCATGGTCATCAGCAGTCCCCTTCAGCAGGAGCTAATCCTTAAAGCTGGTGCACAGTTATTTCCATCTCCAGCTTCCTCATTTCTGCACAACAGCAATAAAGCTCAGCTCTCATGGTTTTTACAGAACTTGAAACTTTATCATGTACTTTATTGCTGCTGTTTCTTTTGATCCTCACAATAGCAGTGAGATACAGAAGACAGATCTCATTTAACCAAGGAGGAAATTGAGGCTGAGGAAGATTAACGCAATCCCGTACAGTTTTCACCCTATTCCATTCAAACTCACATCTTATTTTTCATGATCCCAGCCTGCAGTGGAAATGCAAATAAAATTACTACAGTTCATTGAGCAAAGTGAGGTAATAAAGAAAGATGACGGTGTCCAAATAAATTGAGCAGCAAAATGCCCATCAGAAACCAAAGAGCTGGAACGGGAAAGAAAGTGGCTCTGAAGATGAAACGTGGCTCATTCTGAATGATTTTCTCAAAGACATAAATATTCCAGCTAACTGTGGAAAATCCCCTGAATCATTGATGTAAGTCCATGGTACAAATGAGCTGATTCTTTTTACTGTAGAATCGAGAGTGTGAGGAGCTAGTGCTGAAGAGATGGATCAGTGGGAAAAGTGTTGGTGTGCAAACATGATGCTCTGCCTTTGAGTCCCCAGAGCCCATGTGAAGCCTGGTGTGGTCATTCATGTCTACCATCCCAGAGCTCCGATGGGGAGATGGATGTGGAGACAGGTGCATCCCCCAAAGCATTCTGGCCAGCGAGTGTGGCATGTATAGCAGTGATACACAAAGATGCTGTCTCAAGCAAGGCAGGGGGTGAAGAGACACCTGAGATCCTCTGAACTCCACACACATATCAGGCACAGACCCTTCGAAGAAAGATGTGGGCAATAGACAGATTGAGCATCCCTAACCTGATCATGTGACATGCTTCAGATTCTGAACTTTGAACCAGCATGATGCTCATGGAATGTTAGGATTTGGGGTCTTCTGATTGAGGATGCATGCAAGTACTGTAAAAACATCTCTAAAACCCTAAAGAATTCTGGCCCCAAAATATTTTACATAAAAAAATGCTCTAAAGAGTGCATATCACTTCGTATTTCTCTGTAGCTTGTATATACTAACATTTTACCAAATATTTTAAGTTGGTCTATCATTCACTAATTCCTCAGAATAATCCCAATTTATAATTGTTCCAGTTTATACAGAAGGAAATTGAATCTGAGAGTGTACTAAATCTTGAAACTTAGATTTCAATGTTTGTTGAACTTTAGAAAATGTGTTCTGAATCCTATGATAATCCCAGGATAAACGAAGCTGTCTGTGCCTGATCCATCCATATAGTGGCTGTCACTGTTTTTAAAGAACTCTGTACTTTATGTTATGTATGTTCAGTAATTAAAGGCATAGCTCTTCTTAATCAGGCTGCGAGTGAACCAGGTATGAAAGATTTAGTTCAAAATCTCTCATTTTTAAATCATTAAAATCACATTTAATATCTATTCCTTGAATCCATATATGTTGTGTTCTCCTATATACAATTCTTCAAATAACTAACACAGCATCCTTTTAATTTTTAATTTTTTTTAGATTGACTTATTTTATGTGTATGGTTATTTTGCCTGCATGTACTTATGTACACCAGGCACATGCTTGGTGCCCAATGAGGCCAGAAGAGGGCATCATATCTTCCCTAAAACTGGAGTTACAGATGGCTGTGAAGCCCTGTGTGGGTGCTGGGATCCAAACCTGGGTCCTCTCAAGAGTAATAAGTGCTCTTAACCACTGAGTCGTCTCATGTACCCAAGCCCATTATACAGCTTCCTTTGATTGAAATCTACTTGTCACAGAGTTAGGGAACTCTAGGGCCAGCACCAGCTTGGTCATGATCCTTAAATATCAATGTAGAACCTGTATGCTGGAGTCAGGGAAGCCTACCACAGGCCCAGCTATTACTGTTTGGGCAAATAGTACCATCCCTGAGCCCCTAATCCTTCACGCAGATGGTATGTGTACTTTTGAGTGGCTTCCCTGGGGTATAATGGATTAAATTGCATAGTACTGAGATGCCTGAAATTACTTTTTGTCATTGTACACTTTGGTCACACGTCATTGGGGGGCGGGGGGAGTTCAGGTAAAGTTCCATGGGTGTAAGTTAGCCTCTGAGCAGGTATACAAGCCTAGGGTTTGATGGAACAGCCATCCAGAAAGTGGGGGAAGGGAGCAGACCATTATGCTTTCCACATTGTGCACCTCACAGGCTTGGAAAAGGCGTGCATGGAATGCATGTGAAACTGCTTGGAGCTAACTTATATATTCATTTCTGTTTGTCACCTTAAGACCCCAGAGACTCAATGCTCCACAGAGCTCATCATGGTTATGGCTTCTGAAAGCTCTAGAGACAAAAACATTTCCACCATCATTTCTTCTTTCAAAAGGGAAATTTCCCTTACTGCATCTCTTCCAGAGTGTTCTTGATACTCTCCTTCCCACTGAGGAGATGATTACTCCAACCTAATGAGGAAAAATCTATGTCTGCATGAATTAACAGGCAGGAATTCCGGCCACTGCTGTGTCTCCTGTGGATTAGCAAATATTGAACCTCCATTTCACTCTCGGTCTAGTTCTTTATAAAAACTTCTCTTCAGCTCAAATCCTACATCATCCCTCACAGCTAATATTCCTTCACTGGATCAAAGTACAGTCTAGACCAGTGGTTCTCAACCTTCCTAATGTTGCGACTCTTTAATATAATTCCTCATGTTGTAGTGATCCCCAACCATAAAATTACTTTCATTGCTACTTCATAACTGTAATTTTTCTACTATTCTGAATCATAACATAAATATCTGAAATACAGGAGAGGTGATATGCAACCCCAGGGGTCGCAACCCCCCTGTTGAGAACCACTGGTCCAGACCATTCAGAGACACCCATTGTCCTTAAAATGCTAGGGATTTACATCAGTTCTTAGCCTCTCTCATGCCCATTCTATCTCACCTGTGACTCTCCTTACTCTGAATTAGCCACAGTTTTACTAGTTCCCATCTTTGCACATGCTCTTTCTAGCCTTTCCTCGTCTCTCTTTGAACCTAGTCGAGCATCAGGACCACCTGGATTAGAGAAGTGGAGGCTGCTTAGAGGCGTCATCATTTACTGTATCACAGTTCTCACCCAACAAAATTATAACAGCTGCTCCCATATCTACATCTTTCATCACTTCAGGAGGTCCTGAAAAGAGAGAGACTGTCTTTCCCTGCACTTTTGATATCCTTTCCAGATTTCATACATGAGCTCTTGGCAAACATTTTTTAAATGAACACATCTTGTACATTGCATGCAATGACTTGGGGTGCATAAACAGGCACAACCATAACTATCTGTTTATCTAGCTCTGCAATCTGGAAACAAGTTCTACAGACAATTTCTAATGGAAAATCTAAATTTGAGTTTCAGCTCTGCTACTAATGCACCATGAGAATGTGGGCAGTCAATGAACTTTTCAGACTCTTCATTTGTGTATGGATGAACACTCCCACTCTACTTATGTCAGAGAGTGTTTTATGACGAAGAGTTATCACACAATGAGTCTGTTGGTAACCCTTCCATCTGCTCTTCAGAGTGAAGGCTGTATCCTACACAGAAATGGGAATCATGACTGCATAAACCATCCCATAGACACTTGGGTAAGGCAGAGCTAGAAAGAATGAATCATAGATGCTCCAGAACAATGCCTACTCTCACACTGGACCCCCACAAAGTTGCCTGTACATTTGAAGGTCACTGTGCATGGGATATAATGTAACTATGTCACAATGAGGCAATTATCTGAGTCTGTGGCTCTCAGAACTTGGCATCTGTGTTCTTTGGTTCCTGTCAGCTCAGGCCTTCTCAACTAGCTATCTCAAAGCTATTCAGGGTACAGCTGGCATTGATATCCAGATTAACCTAGGCAACTAACTTCTCTGCTCTAGGATATGAAATGGGTTTCATCAGGAATGAATTATAGTTATGATTGCATAATGTTTATTTAAGTCAGTACCAGATGGTGGAACAATTATGATGCTCTAGCAGATATGAGTACCACTAAATTATTGATTTAAAAATGGTTGTTAAAATGCTATGTGATAAAACTGGTAGGTTTAACTGTAATGTTCAGGGACTGGAAAGATGGCTCAGTGGTTCAGGACACTTTCTGAGATTCAGGGTGTGGATCTCAGCATCCACATCAGGCAGCCCAACTCCAAGGGATCTGACCTCCAACTCTGGCCTCTGGGGGTGCCCATAAATACACACACACACACACACACACACACACACACACACACACACACACACACACACACACACTCATTCTCTCATAGTGCATGAATACACACACAAACACACATGCACATAAATACAATAAAATAAATTCTTGTCAAAATTTGTAATGTTTATAGCAATTTCATTAAAACGCACATTTCAAGTTCATGCACCCAGAAAGGTCTTAGATAGGCCTAGAAATCTATATTTTAGCAAGATGTAAGGTGGTTTTTACCTAGATGGAGCTCAGTCTGTGCTTTGAGAGGTCCCAGTCTGGATGTTCTCTGTAACATTTAAAAGGCATGGTCATTTAGGTAGTGCTGTTAAAAACCAAAACAGCACGAAGCATTTAGCAATATCAGTTTATTTCTCTGACAACTTTTATGCCTGGATTATACTATTTGTATTTAGGGCCATTTAGTGTCTGTGAAGAAGAAAGGAATGTATGGGATCCAAATGAGTAAAATGCACAGCAGTAAGTAAGAGCAATGCACTTTAATTCCATGTACTTACTTACACCTCACACCAACCCGGTGGTTCTTCTACATGTGGAAACGGAGGTGTGAGAGGTCTAGAGACTGCTCCAAATCCCAGAGCTCATACAGGACAAAACCGATTCTGCCCCAACAGAGTGGCCCATAATGTGTTCGTGTTCACACAACACGTTGCTTTCCCAGTCACATTTCTCGGCTCTATTACAATACTTAGGGTTTCTGACAGGTAAGTCTAAGTCTTTTAAGATAGAATCTGGCTGCATAAGGCTCTGGATTGCTCTCCCTGAGATATTATTATTCTTGTAGAGATATCATTATTCTTGTAGGTAGCCTTCTGCTACCTACCCACACAGCCATCCTTAGCACCTCATTTGGTATCTTCTGATGGAGAACTGCCATCTAGAGGGTTTCCTTTTAAGATCTTTCTGAAAGACAGCAACAAAATAATTTTATTTTCCATCCTATTGGCCAGAACTGAGCAACAAGGGAAGAAAAACAGACATAAAAATTCAAGATAAGCAGTTTACTCCCCCATTCTACCCTCTAAGACAGACTCTGTTGATTATGAAAAAAGAAATAAATCATAATTCTGTTAGAAAAAAATAAGATAGCCTGAGAGTGAGAAGACTATCCACTGAGTCCTCTAGAAGCCACAGGCCCATTTGTCCCCTCTTCATATAGTATTGCTAAACATCCTGTCTTCTCTCTGTAGAGGAGGGAGACTGAGTGAGTCTACACCTCAGATGCATGCCTCTAACTACCACCATGCCACCCAATTGGGAGATAGAGCCGGAAGAGTAGATGAAGAAGGAGGAAGGACATGAAGCAATTTTAGATTAATGAAGCGTGATGGGCATTTAGACTTAGGCTTAACTATCACATCTTTTTCCTTGGTGAGTGGGAGCAAACGTGCCCTGCTTGTCTAAATGGTCATGAGACTATCTGCTGGAAGCACAGACTCAGGCTCCTTTGAGTTGAGACACATTCTGCATTTTGTTTCTCAATGTCCTGTTTTCTTCCGTTCCATCAGGAAGGCTTCCTGAGGATCATTCATTTAAGATGCTCAAGAGGACAGGACTGGTGCTGGTGGCTATCATGCATTGAAATACATCCAGAATGGGCCCTGGGATGGCTTTGATTGAGTATGACAACACAATGCTCAGGCTCCCCACAGGCTGTTTGTAAATGCAGCATAAAAGCTCCAGGAGACATGGTCCTCCTCTGAGGATTGGAACAACACCAGGCCAGCTGCCTCTCCCCATCTCTGACTCACATCCTTCCTCTCCCAGCTGGAATCAGATGTTGCCAAGACAGCTGAAAAACTCAGCAAACTCCTATTTAAATAGAAGCTAATCAAGAAGTTGCGCTTGGACATGGAATCCAATTTCTCTGCTGCTACAACTCCGAGATTGCCCAACACTACCAGCAAATGGGTTCTCAGCACCAAAGCTCACTCCCCTACACCCACATTGGCCGAGTCCAGCAGGCTTGGCTGGGTAAGTCTGAGGCCAGAGTTAGGTGTTTAGCACACCCAGATGTGGCAAGGCTTCCAGATGGCAGGAGCACCACAGCTGGGCTTGGGCTGAGTCAAATCAAAATGTGTTTCACTTCCTATGGCGACCAGTGGGAAGCCAGTTTATATAGTATGTGTTGTTTGTGCTGACTGAAGAGGTCCTGCAGGAGTAGAATAAAAATTCAAAAGGACATGAATAGAAAGAGTCATCTTGCTCACTGTATCCTGAAATGATTACCGTAAAAATTACTTTAATCCAATGAAGAAATGTACTCTATTATAGATACATATCATGCTAAGAGCTCATTTCATTATTTTATGTATTTCTGCTTCATTGTAGATATCAAAATTGTAAATGTGCAGTATCTCTTAACACCATGATTTAATTTCCCTAGTTCATTTTCCTGTATAATGATGATAACAATAATGCTCACTGTATACTCACAGTGTGGTGTACATAGTGTTCTATGTGCATCATATGTATACAATAACAACAATCACAGCAAACTTTACATATAGGGAAACTGAGGCAGGAAGCCATGAGCTGACTGGCTTCACATCACTCAGGATATTTAAACAAGGGTTCAAACCGCAGAACTCACACTCACATTGGCACTACGTGTTAGCTGCCTTTCTCATCTTCATGGTAAGAGACCTAACAGAAACAGCTTAACAGAGACAGAACTTACTTTGCTTGTGATTTGAGGGCTTCAGTCTCTCACGGCCCAGAGGACACTGTGAAGCCCAACAGCCCTCCCGTGCTCTCTGTGTTATCATTCTTAGTCACCAAGACACAAAAGCAATTCACAGGCAAAAGGATGAAGGAAACTTGGTAAGGGAAGTGCCTCGGAGTGTTATTCAGCTTTAGAAAGTAGAAAAGCCTGGCCTTTAGAGCTTTAAGCTAGTCACAGTAAGACAAATAGTGCATATGCTCCTGAAATGAGATCTCTGATACTGAGTCTCACAGAGGAAATAATGCAGGTGCCACAAGCCATGAGGAAAAGGACAGTGGGAGTTTCTCTGGGAGTATATTAAAGCTCCAGTTATGCTACATGAATGAGTTCTAGACAGCATAGGATCTATCATTCACAACATGCTATTGTGCACATCAGCACTTGTTAAATGGATAGATTCCCTGTTTAGTGTTCTTAGCACATGCACAGCCAAATCAAAGGAAATACAAAGGGGCACAAGAGAACCTTGGGAAGTGTCTGATATGTTCCATGGCCGTGCTGGGGTCATAGCTGTTGTATACATCCAAACCCAGGGCACATTCAATAGGCATAGTTAGGGCATCCATTGTATGTAAATAAAACTGTTAAAACCAGCTGCCCTGTAGTGTCTTCCATCCTCAGAACCCAGCAATTAGCTTCTTCTCTGGCTCAATCCAAACTAGAAATCTCACCCATCATAAACCTTAAATGTCAGAACCTATTTTTAAGATGATTTTGATGGCTGGCGTTCTTTAACGAATGCAAACTAGTATGTAGCAGTCATGCTTCCTGGTCCTTAAAGGATCAGGAGAGAAGATAATGGTCAGGCACTGCAACATCTTCAGATGCAGGACGCTCTCCTTCCCAGAGTCTGACAATGGTGTCTCCAGTCTCCCTCCAGCTCTGGCTCCATGGTGACCCCAAGGTAGCATAACCCAGCCTCTAGCTTTCACCCCTTTCGTATCTGATACATCAGTTTAAGGAACTGTGCCCTTGGCCTGAGGCACTTCCCATGCGGAAGTGTAATCTTCTGTCCCTGAGAATTTTTTTCCAGGAAGGGATCACAATCATCTTGACAGGAAAGAAAACAAAAATCTTCTCATCAGAAAGAAAAATATTGATCATAGTTGCCAACTTTTTTCATTTACAGGACCTTTAGCTCAACTGAGACATCCAGTCCCTTGGTTGCCTGCTCGCTACAACTATAAATTTAATATCTTGGTTTCTGTCACAGTTTGCCTGTTACCCTGAGCAGAAAGTAAGTGGACAGATGACTCATTTGATTTATTGAGCTTGCTCATAGCCGCCTGGCAGTCATGGTCAACATGAACACCCCTCATTCCATTCTAGAAAGACTGCTATGGACTGTGTCTTAGCTCCCTAAGCCTGGCTGGAAGGCTCTGGAATAGTAGCCCAATAATCCCACCTAAACACATAGTCAGATTAATCATACAATATTCAAAAGAAATGAAACCAATGTAAAAATGCCTTCAGAAAAACAATACAAGTTTTTTTTTTTTTTTTTTTTTTTTTTGGTTTTTCGAGACAGGGTTTCTCTGTGTAGTTTTGCGCCCTTCCTGGAACTCGCTTTGTAGACCAGGCTGGCCTCGAACTCACGGAGATCCGCCTGCCTCTGCCTCCCGAGTGCTGGGATTAAAGGCGTGCGCCACCACCGCCCGGCTTCAAGTTTTTAATGTAGGTGTCTCAGGCATGAACAGAGATGGACACCACACAGTGCACTGCAACCGTCTCATTGAAACTTGTCACAGCATGTGGCAGGTAGGGAATTCTCCCCTTTCTCTCATCACTGCCATCTTGCCAACCTTCGTCTCCTATCGTGCCTAACTCCATTTAGGCTCACCATTTTTCCTAATTCCCCACGCCCCTGACCAGCCTTTCTGACATCCAGAGTTCAGGGGAGTGGAGGTTGGTGGCCTGCTCTGAAGGTGTCTTAAGAGAAGCTACAGCCTACTCAATGCCAAGAAAGTGTTTTCTTGTGCATCATCACCAGAAAAAAAAAAAATAAGGTCAAAGTTTGGGGTAGAGGAGGAACAAAAATGACAGCTGTCTTTAATGCAAGTAATGAAGAAGAGTGTGGAATGAGTTAAAATTCTTTACCCCCGAGTGTGAGAGAAACTGTATGAAAAAACCCTAAGGAGGCTCTTGGGTTTGGAAGCGGCATTTCCATGTAGCTGAGGTTTCAGCCCTGGTACCAGTTTCTCTGAGCACCTTATGATTCAGATGTGAGTTCTATCTCAAACTTCTCTCAACTCCTTGAAACATCCTTATCTCTAAATCCACAGCAATTTCATTGATTTTTATGAATATGAAAAAATATAAGTCTATCATGAAATAAAATATATAAAATTATGACTAAGTAATATAAATGAAATCATCATGAGGAGATATAAATTGCTAATATTCTGACATATTTTATTCATGAAAAACTATATATAGACACCCATTTTTACCTTAAATCTCTCTAAGATTATGTGTTACCATTTTAATTATTTAGCAAATATTTGGTTTATTCTATTAAATTTGTTGAAACTATTGAAGTAGTATGCTTTTATTGTAATAAGAGAGACAACGTGAAAAGATATAATGAACTTCCTGTATGTGGTCATTTCCTGCTTTCTGTTCTCAATAAATCCTCTTCACTTCCCTAACTCCTTCAAAGTTCTCAGACAGCTCTCAGAAAACACAGGGCTAGCTGAGAATAAAAACTCCTGCTCCAGCTACTGGTGGGAGAATTTGATTCTCCTCTGTCCTGCAGAGAAACTGAATAGGCTGGGAGACCGAGTTGGCCGTGGTGGGGGACAGCAACACCCACTGCCTCTCACAGTTGCTGAAACTGTGCTAGGCCCATGGAAATAACCAACATCAGTTGTTCACCCAAACAGTCAAAGGAGTCATAAAGTATAAATACATGGACACCCGTGTTTATTGCAGTACTGGCGATGATTGCTGTATCATGGAACCATCCTAGGAGCATGTCAATCAGAGATATGTGAAAGTGCATGCATTGCAGAATCTTAATGGGATTGTAAAGGACAGAAAATAAAGAAGGAGGGAGGGGAATAAGGGAAAGATAGAGTATGAAACAAGTTCTTTAGATGCTCAATCACAGAGAGATTTAAAAGCACAACAGTATATATCCTTCTGAAAGAATGATACCCTCATTTTGTAGTAGAAGAATAATAGCTAATGCTAAATATCACTCAGCTCTGTGGCAAACAAGAGAAAGAAAACTCTGATTACAATCAGAACCAGTGTAGGTTATTGGAAAGATTGGCAGCTCAGAATGTCTGAGAAAACTGGGATAGGGTGGGAGAGCTGGGTTGTGGAAACTACAGAGGCCCCTATGTTGCTGAGATAGTCTGAGGATGGTGCTGCCAGGAGATGTGAATGAATGTCAATCACTTTGTTTTGTCTTTAGAAACTGCAGCAAGAGTGAAAGGTGCAGAAAGAAGCATCCGTCTGCTGCAGCTCAGAAAAGCTGTCTGCCCTTTTTTGAGGGGAGGCATGGATGCTAATAATTAACTGTTGAATGGACAGAGAACGTACCACTTCTAATTCCATAATGTTCATAATATGGAAGAATGTATCCTGGGCAAATAAAATCTGTAAATGCCCACAACTACCACAGGGCATTCTTTATATAGTCAATTTTAGAAAAATCCCTGTCTAGTAAGGCCCAAATAGTCTTTTATAACCATAAAAAACTCCTCTCCTTTGGAAGTCACAGGAAACCTACAAAATACTGACAATAATTTTATTGACATGCTAGTTATAGAGTTGTGCTTAGTTTGTAAAATTTCATTAACTTCCGTACATATTTTTCTCTGCATATATTATCTTTGAAAATAGAATCTCTTTTTATAAGCAGGCACAATAAATATCTCATAATTTTTTTAAATCTTTCAAAAGTCTGAATCACATGGTCTAAATATTTTCTATATTGATTTTTTGAAACATTGGAATAATGCCAATTTCAACTGGCATAAATATAACCAATGTAGAACAGTAGTAGAAACACAGGAGAAAGGAGATATGCTAATTAAAATATTTATTGCAGTGTGAAAAAAATGAAAACAGAAAATTTGAGTAGACTGTACTCCTTACTGTTTGCTGTGACTGGTGCCATCCTGCTGGCTTTCTGTGTTCCCTTGCCATTTATCTATTGTCTCAATGACTCAGAGTACAGCAACACCCATTTTCATTCATAAGAGAGCTTTAGCCTTGGTTATTCTGCTCACATAGGTTGGAAGTTTTAATAATGGGTCTACTTTTCTCAGTATTCAGAAGATGCTCTACATGGTCAGAACAGATAACAATAAATTCTTAATAACAGTGTGTATCATTTAGAAACTATCACATTTCAGAAATAAGACAACTGATATGTTACACATCTGATGTACCACCTACCCAGTGGTGACAGAGATTGACACTCGGTGTCTCTACTATGACTACCTAACAGAATGTTCTGGTTTGAATCTCAAGTGCATGCCCCATGAGTGAATGTATTTGAGTATTTCATCCACAGCTGATATTGCCATGTTGGGAGGTGGTGGGGCCTAGTTAATGGAGCCTGGTAACTAAGGGATGGCTGCCTGTGGATCCGTATACCTGCTTCTCCAGCACCATGTCTACCTGCATGCCAGCATGCTACACACCATGATGTGAATGAACTAAACCTCTGAAAATGAAAGCAGGCCCCAATTAAATGCTTTCTTTTATAAGAGGTGCCTTGGTCATGGTGTCCCTTCACAATAGAAGACAGACTAAGACATCACTTGGTACAGGGAACAGAGTATTACTGTGGCAAGCATGACCATGCTGCTCGTTGGCAGAATGTGGACTTGGGCACTTTAGATTAGGAAAGTGCTTGAACACTTTAAGTGGGCCGCACGAAGAGCATGGGAGACAGTGGTACTGAGAGCAATGTAGATCTTGACAGCCTGACTAGGAGGTTGCAGAGGAGCACATTAGTAAGTGGCATAGAGATCCTTCTTACGTTATTTTGGCAAAGACTGTGGCTGCTTTTTTGCCCTCATTGGAAAAGTCTGTCTGAGGCTAAATTGAAGAGTTTTGGATTAATGGTGTTGGCAGCAGATATTTCCAGACAGCCTAGCATTGCCTTGGTTACTAGTGGTCACTTTTATGCAGCTCTGTAATGAAAAAGGAGCAATACAAAATGTATAGTTTGAGGAGAAAAGAAGCTCAGGAAGTGTAATGGAGCTCTGTCCAGTGTTCAAGGAGATGAAATGTTTAAAGGAAAGCATGATGCTTGATGGAATAAAGGGAATGATGAACTCAGGGTAAGACTCAGCCCAGCCAAGCATGCAACTTGTAAAAAGGTATGAAAGAGAAGCTTGAGCAGTGACAGAAACCATTGAAAAAGGAAAGCTGGTACAAATGTATTTCAATAAGGGAGCCAAGTTCCAGCTCCATCAAGGAGCAGAACTTGGCAGCTTCAGCCACATGGTTCTTGCTTTAAAATCCAGGATACAAGAAAAGGGTTATAGAAGCTCCTTCCATAGCTAAGAAAAACCACAGAGGCCATGCATGTGTTGGGTTGTCCCTTCAAGAAGAACTAGAGGAACCATTGCATAAAAATGTGAAGGTGTCTCCTGGACTGCCTTGGAGAACCCAAGATGTTAGAGATGCCAGAGCCACAGGATACCTGCCAAAAAAAGATGCAGATTGAGTGTGTAACCAGCCCAAGAGAGAGAAGTATGTTGTAGTCAACAAACCTGAAAGGAGTTGGAGATCTGAAGAGTGCTTTGACTTCAGATGTGGAGATACAGTTTGGAGTTAACGCTGGTGATTTATCTACTGTTTCCTTACTGTGCTCCCTTTCCTCCCTTTCGTAATAGGAATGTATATTCTGTCCTGCTGTATGTTGGAAGTATGTGACTTGCTTTTTGATACTGATTTTACCAGGAGTAGCAGTTAAGAGATTTCCATGAGTCTCAGAAGAGACTTTGAACTTTGGACTTTTAGACAGTGTTGAGACCGTATAGACTATGGGGACTTTTGAAGTTGAACTGAAGACTTTTTTTTTTTTTTTTTTTTTTTTTTGGTTTTTCGAGACAGGGTTTCTCTGTGTAGTTTTGTGCCTTTCCTGGAACTCCCTCTGTAGACCAGGCTGTCCTTGAACTCACAGAGATCCACCTGCCTCTGCATCCTGAGTGCTGGGATTAAATGCGTGCGCCACCACCGCCCGGCATGACATTTTTGCATTATGATATGGCTACAAGCCTATGGGAGCCAAGGAGTGGAATGTGGTGGTTTGAATGAGAATGGCCCCCATAGGCTCACAGATTGAAAGCTTTGTCATCAGGGAATAGCACTATTTGAAAGGACTAGGCGGTGTGGTCTTGTTGGAGGAAGTGTGTCACTGGAGGTGGGCTTCAAGGTTTCAAAAGCCTAAGTCAGGCCCAGTGACTCTCTCTTCCTATTGCCTGCAGATCCGAATGTAAAACTCTCAGCTACTTATCCAGCACCATTTCTACCTGTTTGCTATTGTGTGTCCTGTCATGATGATAATGGACTAAACCTCTGAAACTGTAAACTAGCCCCAGTTAGCCCCAGTTAAATATGTTCCTTCATAAAAGTTGCCGTGGTCATGGTGTCTCTTCACAGCAACAGAGCATGGACTAAAACAGGGGCTGTTGAAGATCATAGCCCAGCACTGATTCTGGGCTCATCCTTTGCTTCCTAATCCACCAAGGTGTGAGAAGTCACATTGCCCCAAACTAGGCTACTCCACCATGCCTCCCTCAACGTGAAGCACATTATCCTCTAAATTCTTGAACCAAAATAAAGGCTTCCTCCCTAAAATTGTTTCTGTCATGTGTTTTAATGCAGCAGCATGATAAGGAACTAATACCAGAGTTTGCCATAGGCTTCTTGGGGGTCCTGTTCCACCACTGAGCTGCTGCTGATGGCTGCAGTTAACTGAGCTCAGTTAACATCATCATCATCTGCTACAGACTCTTGACAACCTTATATTTCACCCAGCTTTTTCTGCCTGTTAAGAAGTTCCTCTGGACAGCACACCCATCTCTCATATCCTACCTAAGAAATGTAAAGATGGCTACCCAAGGCTGTGGCTTCCTAGCTTATTGAGGGAAAATTCCTTCCCAAATGCTGCAAGTCTCAGATGCCCAGGTATTTCAGAGGGGCAAGATGTGAGAGTTTTCACACTTTCTTCCTTCTGTCTCGATGCAAGTGGAAACTGCACACCTCAGCAGGCTATGTAATGGCCCTGCTGTTTCCCATTTCTTGCATGCTAGCAGTGCAATTTCACCCATTTGATGTCAGAGTATGTTGTCCCACAAGACAGTGACTGTATCACAGCAGAGACCTTTCCTGTCAATTCATCCATGAATGAGAAAGCAAACAACACTGCTTCTCCTGCCAGAAAAAAAGTAAGATTCTAAGCACTTTCTGATTATAATGATTCAGGCCAAAAGTGCATTTGCTAGATCAAAAGGCATCTGTCTGGTACCTGGGACTTATTGATTGTATTCCTTTTATTAATTTTTAAACAAATGTTTGTTTTATCCTCTTCTCTATGGAAGGGCTATTCATTTTTCATATATGTGGCACTCGGGCCCACCCATGTGACCTGCTTTGGCCAATGTAATATGTAAGGAAGTGAAATTGGTTCTTGAAAGAAGTTTCAAGAGCTGGCTGCTGGCTCACTGTGTTCTGATCAGCAAGTCCCAGGGATCTTCCTGCCTTTGCAGCCCCAATGCTGGGATTACAAAGTGCACACCGCCATTTCTTGTTTTTCTTCCATGGATGCTGGGGATTGAACTCAGGTCCTTAGGCCTGCACAACAGACACTGTTTAAGATCTCTCTCCAGGACCTGTCTGCATATTCTTCAGTCAGTGATCTTTCATGAAGAGATGTGAAATGACTTTTTAAAGATTTCATGGCTCCTGAACAAATTGATTTTTTTTTTAGCTCACACCTCAAGCACATGGTGAGTTTTGACTATTTGTTGGCATCTCTGAGGTCTGTGTTCTCTTAGCCATGTACACTGTCTTCCTAGGTTAGTCAACACAGAACATTTATCCTTGATCATTATATGAGTTGTTTATATATGGTAATTTTTATTTCAGAAGTAGGAAAAAACAAAAAAGATATATGTGACTTTAATTAATTCCAGTCAAGGTTTATTTCAATTAATATTTTCTTTAAAATAGCAGTTCACCTAAGAGTGAAAGACTTTCCATGAACTTACAGTAAACACAGTGAGTGAATTATCTAGTGTAAGAAACAGATTTAACCCACGTGGAATGGTATACCTAGAGAGCTTTACAAGTTATTTCAGAGTCCACAGCTCTGCAGAATTCACAGTCAATGTCAGTCCATCATCTAAAGTTACAGTCACAACCATACTTTACAGGTGTTTTCCCCACATCAATAGTAACTCAAAATGATGAACTTTAAATCTGATTTCTCTTAGATTGCTAGGTTCTGAGCATTTCTCTAGTTCTTAAATATTCATCCAATTTCTTTTGGATTAAAACTTTCAATGAATTTGCAATGTGACATTTCCATCTGTAACTTGGGCTTTCACTTTCCTCTGTTGTTTAGGAGTTTTTTGTGTAAGCATATGAAATAAGGTGATGGCTCCAGACTTAATCCAGGAAAGAACAAGGAAATACCTCACTAGAGTGAGTGTTGCTAGCTGTTAAGTGAAGTGTGTTACACTGCAATGGATTTACAGAGTCCTATGGCTTCCAAATGCCTTTCTTTGAGTGAACCAACAAACTAGCATTGCAGAGTCTGCTGTGGTGTGCCAGACACCTTGGAAGATACAGGCTCCAGTCCTTCATAACGACCCTAAGCCCATCTTTCCAGTGTCATCTCCCAAGACTCAAATGGGAACATTCCCTCAGGCTACTTTAAGGATGATGGAATAAATCTGGAGAATGGAGGGGAGGCCATAGTCTTAGAAATCAGTTGCGATGAAGCGGAGGACAAATTATGATGGGTTACATCAGTATGGCAGTAGCAAAAGTAAATTAGAGACAGGGGAAAATTAGTGGGAGGTAAAATTGAGAGACCATGGTGATAATTAGAATTGTGGTGGGAATTTGAAGAAAAGACAGAAGTAAAGAAAGGACAAATCTCGGGGCTTTGTTTACATGTTTGCTTTCCTGTCGGTGAGCAGCAGAAAGCTGTCATCCTTGTTCATCATTGGAAATGACGGGGTTCAATGACCTGGAAAGTGGCGAGGAAGGAACACTTAGATGGTAGATTATAATCCAGAAGAGAAACTGGGTTAGAAATACATGAGTTTTACATGAGTTTGTATTTCTATGAGGTAATCCACTACTGAAAGTGAGTGACACAGAGAGATGCCTTTCTGATGAAGATGTGTGTGTGTGTGTGTGTGTGTGTGTGTGTGTGTGTGTGTGTGTTCATTCTAGCAATGAACATACCATCTGACACAATGAATTCCTACAGAGAGAAGATTAAATGTGTCCTATTTCAGAAATAATTAGACTAAACACAGTAGGTTAGGTACAGAAGATATTACTATTATTTTTATCATGATATCACCAAGGCTAAGAAACGTGCCTCCCTCCCAAGGGTAAAAAGAATGTAATTCATCACATAAGAACCAAGATTAAGACCACTTTTCTCTGTTATCAAATGACAAGATATTGAAATACAGATTTCCCTGCTACTTCTGGAGTCCAGACTCAGACACGGTAGAGGACATGGGTAGAAGGGGAATTTGTTCCTTGGACTATGGTGTCAAACGACCGTTTGGAGGCAGCTTCACAGACCACAGGCACATGGAGAAAGTGGAAGATTGCAATACTCAGGTCCTTTCCTTCTCAGAGGCAACCGTGATCCTCCCCAGTGACCTCATGCACCCCAGACCCCCAGAGTGCATTCTTTTTCTGCTGGATTGACAGAAGCACAGGTCTGTAAACTAGTGTTAATCCAGTAATATTCTTATTAATAATCCTATCTACCAACGCATGACTGGAAATTCCTTTCAGATACTCACATTTGTAATGGAATTTTTATTTGGAATTTAAAATGCACCACAGATTGCTGTCCTTTTACCCTCTTACTTCTGAAAGCCTCGCTAGGGCAGTGTGTGCTCTTCAAGTTGCAATAATGGGCATTTTAATGTGGTGGAGAGGTAAGCATTCTTGGTGTAAATCATGCAAGTGTTTGATCTGTCAGCTAGCAGCCCTTGTTAGTGTGCCTATGTTTCCTGACTTTCTTGAAGACTATGGGATTGGGTGGACAGGTGGAGCAATTCACTTCCTCCTGAAATCTATGGGTCTGCCCAGGGACTCTTCCTGAGTTAGTTCTCATAAGATGTTAAAGAGTTCGATTCTCTTCTGATCCAGGTGAAAGTTTCTGTCAGTGTGAAGTCACCAAGCTTTTTGGGGAAAGCATAGGAAAGTCTGAACCCTGCAGAAGGAAACCTCAAGAAAAAAACGAAACGGAAATTCTGATTTCATAATAAAGTGTAACCAAGGGATTTGACCCTTTTAAGGGGAGTACAGTCATTAACACTGTTCAAGTGACCCTGGCCAGGACCGAAGGGGCTGTGATTTAGGGAAACCTACCCTCTATTATTCAAAATTAATTATCACAGGACACTAAGACACTGATATAAGAATTTTATCCCTGGGTGTATTTATAAACAGCCATGCTGTCTTTTACTTGGTTTTTGATGTAACAAGCACATCTGTTTGTTCTTGTATCTCCTGGGTTGACCCTCACCCTGGAGAGGGCCTTTCCTTTGGTAAGCAATCCGAAACAATTATCCTACAAATACATCCTCTTATGTGAGTTACTGTGGATGTTCTCACTTATTTATGGCCACTGAGAATTAACTCCAGCTACTTCATGTTCCAGAAGCCATGCTTTCCCACCTGTGAGGGACTGTGTCCTTTAAAGACAAGCCAAAATAAATCCTTCACTCCTTAAGTTGCTTTTTGTTGTAGAATATTATTTTAAGGTGTGTTACTTTTGTTTATTTTACATTTGTTTAACTCCGTGAAGCTGTGTTACTGTGCCTGTCTGAAACACCTGGTAGTCTAATAAAGAGCTGAAGGGCCAATAGTGTGGCAGGAAAGAGAAATAGATGGGGTTTTCAGGCAGAGAGGATAAATTGAAGGAGAGATCTTGGAGGAAAGAAGAAGTACTCAGAAAAGGAGGAGGATTCCAGGGCCAGCCACCCAGCTACACAGCAAGCCACGAGTAAGGAAGATTTACAGAAGTAAGAGAACAAGAAAAGACCAGAGGCAAAAGGTAGATGGGATAAGTTACAACAAGCCAAGCTAAGGCCAGACATTTATAATTAAGAATAAGCTTCTGTGTGTGATTTACTTGGGAGTTAGGTGGCAAGCCCCCCAAAAGAGTAAAAAAGAAACAACAACAGCTTTTCATCAGGTATGTGGCTAAAGCAATGAGTAAAGTAACTTATACTATTTCCAACTAAATCTTAAATTATTAGGGAGAGGAGATGTATTCATGTTCTGTGTGAACTTTTAATGATGTTTCCAAATGTGCCATCCTTTCTAACTTGAAAACTAAAGCATTTTCATTGATGAAAATCTAATTGCAAAGCTCAAAACAACAACAACAACAAAAATCCTAGTGACCCAAAGAACCCATTACCCCCACATCCTGTCTTTTATCTTTTTGGTTTCATGTGTATTATCATAAAATAATTCTCAGAAACGCTGTACTAAAGGATAAGACTTCATGAATATTTTCTCAAAACACATTTACTATAAATCATGTTTTTAAATGGCTTCATGGGCCTTGATTAACCTTTGACCTTTCTTAGGTTTGTTAGAGTTCAGATTTATTTAGCTAGAACCAGGATTAGGGTTAATGAAGTATTTGTTTCTCTGTAGGCTTTCATAATTACCAACTTGCACACATATACTCACACTTAATGATTTTTCCATGTCCCTGGATCATAAAACTGTGTTTAGGGAAAAACCCTGCCTTTGCATGTGTTCTTTTACAGAACTTGCTCCAGGAATGTTCTAGTGTTCCCTTAGCCCTGGCTCTAGGTCCTGCTTCTTAATTCTTGGACAGCCTGGCCTTTGGGAATTAGACACTGTGCTAAAGACTTTCTGGAGAATGCCTCTTGTCTCGCAGTGCCCACGGCTACCATAAGGCAATTAGCAGTTTGTATTTTTCCTTCTCTTGTCCTTGTCTGGAAAGAACACATCAACTTGCCTGCTGGTTTAAAGAGAAGGCTCTGCAATTACACAAGAAACTCTTGGCTGTTGGTGTCATTTCATCAAGTCTGAGAGATGAGAAAGCCCTCTCAGACACGGCTGGACTCTGGCTACCTGGGTGCAAGTCTAACCAAGGGGGGCTCTGGGCAAGAGGGAATTGGCTGATGTGAGACGAGCACGTTCTGGGCAAAAGAGGACCAACTGCAGGCTGCTTTTGACCAGTTTAAAGAAGAGTGGTACTCCTTGAATTTGAGGAATTCTAAATGACTTTTTAAAAAAACCTGGCTTTTGCACCTTGTAGCATCACCCTCCCTCCCCTGTATTTTAGGATGCTGTTTGTATGTACTCTCTTCCTGTTCTGCATAACAACAGTGGGAAAATGCACAGCTTACATTCTGCCAAGGCACTATGAATAGAGCGGAAAAGTATGGTCTGAGAATTTGAGGACAACCCTCATCATTTCACCCTGGTACCCTATGAAAATGCATTCTGAAAGAGGATTTATGATGCCTCAAGCATAGAGTCACTGGGGAAAAATATATAGCATGCAGGTAAATTTAGCTTTTGGATACACAGCAAATGTTTTTTTAGTATGTACATAATCCCTGATCTGTGTCCCATGAAAGTTGGGGCATACCTATACCAGATACGTTTTCACTCTCTCAATCTGGCTGGCTGACATAAATGTATCTGTGGACTTTTAAAGAACATGACCTTATATTCTCCTAGGATATTTTAACATAATTTCATTTAATTTTTATAATGGTAATATACTATGAACATGACCATTTCTATTGACAGAAAGAAGAAAACTTCATAGAGTTGAAGCCCCATGCCCTATATTCCACTTCCCATGAGTGGTAGAGAGATGCTTTATAGACCGATCACATGACTCCAAAACCCACCATCATTCCAACTCCCCCAAGGGATTTAAAGCATGTTAGGAACACTTGGCAACTCACTCATCTCCATGATCCAAGCTAATACCTAGAAAGCCGACCTAAAGGGCTCATAGCTCTCCTCTGAGGTTCACAATGTAATTATAGTGCTTGGTGTTCAATGCAGACGCATGCATCATCATACTAATTAAGCAACTGTCTTAATTACCAGGTTCCCCAGGGAAGCTGCTGTGCCATGGCCAGTATTTCATGAATAGTTCTGAAAATAGACATTATCTCTTCTCTCAGCAGAGAGAGTGATGAAAGCCCAAGACAAAAGGAGACTGTAGGACAATGCCAACAGAGACTTCTCTGAAGGGCTTGTAGCAAAGAATCATTATAATGGATTATATGTTCCTGAGTGGCGCTGCACCATGAGACTTATGGCAGTGAGATCCACTGGGCTGAACCTCTGCTGGTGTGTCTCACAAAACAGAAAGGCAGCCACTCCCTATGGCTTGCTCTCACTATCATCTCACCAATAGCAGTGAGTTCATTTTTAAATATTATATATATATGTATATATGTGTGTATACACACACACACATATATATATTGTGTGTGTGCACATATACATATATGTGTATATATATCTGTGTGTATATATATACACGTGAGAATTGACTCCAATTCAAGTCTGTTTTCTCCGTCCTAAAAGAGGACCACCTTTCTTATAAGCAGAGGGGCCCAAAATCTCAGAGAGAAAAATAAGTCAACTATACGGTAGTTCAATTGGCTACCAGCAGTGTTTTATTCTAAGTCCACTTCAGATTGTTTGTGCTCTACATCCCAATCACCGCTAACACCACTGTCCCCTACTGTCACACTACACATCAGGTAATGACTGTAACATGACATTAGTCACTGACCCTGCTTGGTTTCTGAAGGTTGGCAACTGCAAACATTTTAATGAGAAATAGCCTGCCCGTTATCCACAGAGATAAGAATTATATGGAAACTCTGATTAGCTATTGACAGTTCCCACATTGGCTGGTATTGACTGTCATTGTTAATCTTCTTAGTCAATTGGATTTAAACCCACCTGGGAGACTGGCCAGGCAAAGGAGTGCCTGTGAGGACATTCACGCAGAGGATTCCTTGAGGTGAGGAAGCCATCTAGAGTGAATGTGGATAGTCTCTCCCCATGAGCTAGGTGCCCAGACGAAAGCAAAGCAGAAAACGAAGGAACGCAGCTGGGTGCTGGCAGTCTCCTTCCTCTGCTGTCTGGCTTGTCGCTGCTCTGTCCCACCATACTCCCATCTCCATGATGGACTGGGCCCCCGAGACTGTGATCCAACACACCTGCCAAGTATTTTGCCGTGGCAACCAGAAAGGTAACTAATGCCCCTAAAATCATGTCACAATGAGCAGGACCTATCAGCCAGGCTCTGCACAGCCTTCCCGAGAGCTCGTCCAATGCTTGCTGTAGATGGGAGCTCAACAAATTCACCTTCCCACTTGTACAGAGCAAGGCTATGATATTCCTAATTCCAAAAACCGCAGCACAACCACTGTTCTGCACTGCCTTCCAGAAGGCTAGAGAAGAACAGAATCCTAACAGACTAAGTTCGTGGTTAAAAACTAAGATGATTAGTGTGTGCGCATGCTGGGGATGGAACTCAGGGCTTCGTACATGCTAAGCACCTTCTCTACTACTAAGAAATACCCACAGGAATTCCTTTGATTTTTTTTTTAACTTTTATCATTAAGTGGAACTTGAAAATATAAATACCCCTCATTTATACTTGGACATAAACATTTGAAAAGTTCCTCTTTGCGCCCCTGCAGGGAGGGGTACTGGTTTGAAACCCATGTCTGTGTGGAGGCTGATGATTATTTTACCTCATAAAGAGGGAGTTTCATCTTTTCCAATGCTATGCTAGACTTTGGAGTTACTTTAAGACAGTATTGGCATCAATCATCACCATTAATTGCTACTTACGAAGGAATCATACAATGTTGTACACATCAGAGACACGCTTGAGAGAGCTCAGACTTCAGGAGGAGAGAGAAAGCAGGGACATGGATTAGCTTCTTTGCGTGCATGTAAAGATGCTTGTCTGCCTTGCCCTGACTCTCAGGAATACTGCCAACCAGGAGGGTTCTAGAATCCTAATCTATTAGCACCAAATAACATGATAAGGCTGAAGTGAATCCAAATGACAGAGTGCCTTCGACACCTCCTGTTATTAATCCCAAGAGCCGGAGCAGCAGTGAGAGCGGAGGATGAGCCCCTTCTCCTTTGAGAAACTTGTTCCTCTGTCCTTATGTAGACACTCACCTGTAGACAGGAGGGGAGGCTGCCTGGGTAGGGGAGGCTGCTGGTGTAGGGGAGGCTGCTGGGGTATGGGAGGAGGCTGCCGGGGTAGGGGAGGCTGCCGGGGTAGGGGAGGCTGCTGGGGTAGGGGAGGCTGCTGGGGTATGGGAGGAGGCTGCTGGGGTAGGGGAGGCTGCCGGGGTATGGGAGGAGGCTGCCAGGGGGTGTGTGGGAGGTTTCTGGAGGTGTGGGAGGCTGTCATCAGAGACGATGACCATGGTCAGTACCAGGGCTCAATCGCCATTTTTTTCTGCTGGAACTTATCCATTTGTTGGTTCATTATTGGATCTTTTCCCCAAAAAGTGTGACTTTTGACAAATGACTTAACCTCTCTGTGCGTTCCTTTCCACATAGAAGAGAATAAAAGTAAGCTTCTAGATGAAAGCGCTTAGAGCAGTGCTTGGCTACTTCCTGAATAAAAGTTAGGTAATGTTAAGATTTTGTTTATTATATATTTTTTTAGATCTCTAAACTTGTCTCTGCTTTATTATAGTAATTTAAATGATCTCCTAGGATATTTGTTCTAATAAATTATGCTAGTATCATATATTTTGTGATATCTGTCTCACTCTCTTTTACACACACACACACACACACACACACACACACACATACACACACACTAAATAAAAAAATATATGTGTTCTTAAAAGACAGAATCTGTCGCTCTCTTTATATGCATAACTCTTATCAGGCTTTGCTAAAGATGAAATATTTGTTCATGAGAAGTACGTGAAAACTGATCTCTTCATCTATGCTGCAGGACAGCTTAAATAGCACCATGACCCCCTACCACTTAAAGCCTGGCAGGCCCCTCCCTACATCCCCTTCCATCTTCCTTAAGCACACCTAGACTTCATACATGTGTGGTGGTCCTCTTCAGCAGATCTTGGGGATTTCATCATAAAGGTTCCATTTCATTGAGATTTTCAAGTCCACTGGCTTCTGTTGAGCATCATAATGTTTGGGTTTATTTTGATTTCTCATGCATCTGCAGTCCCTCTTTGCACCGTTTCCCACTCTGTGCTTCTTGTATTGCTCGGTTAGCAAATGACATCATAAAACCAGCTTGCACAGGGTCCTTGTTTCATGTCTCGGAATGACTGCTTTCTACCATTTTTTAATTCCTTTATTTGTCTCTGTTGGTCTGATCTGCTTGCCTCAAATCCATTTCGTTGTTCTAGTCCTCCTCCACACACTATTTGGATTTTCATAATTTTCTAGATAAGCTAAGAATATGTAGCATGTATTTTATTAGTGCCAAGCATGTATGAATAAATAACTTACAAATATCCACCCATGTAGAGCATTTGTCTCCTGATGGTTAATGTGAAAGTTTCATTGAAGTGTTATATGATGGTGATGTCTTGGTGTTTGAAATTTACTATGGTGTACTTGCTGACTTAATGTACAGCTACCATTTTATAGGAGTCATCGACAAAGCATGTTCTTCCTTATTGAATAGTCTGATAAATTTCAAACAGTTCTGCTTTTTAAACTAGACTATTTTATTCATTCATTAATTGTTTGCTTTTTCTTTTCTTTTTCTTTCTTCCCTCCTTCCTCCTCCTACTTCCTCCCCCTTCCTCCTCCTCTTCTTCTTCCTCCTCCTACTCTTCCTCTGCCTCCTTCTTTTTCCAACAGGCTGGCCTCAAACTCACTAAAAGCTGACCTTGAATGTCCCTATAACCACCCAAGTGCTGGGATTAGAGGCACATGCTACCACAGCCAGGATATTTAGATGTGGTACTATGTTTTTTAACCTAATCTACTTTAAAAGAAGGGCATGAAGATAAATTCACACTCTGGCTAGCGTTCCTGTTCTTTTAGGTAATAACAAGTAGCTGCTAGCTGGGAGCAGTAATGCTCTCTTGTCTCCCTCCTCTAGTTTTAGGGATGCAATTCCTTCATTTGTGCTCCGTTTACATCTTGGTTTCTCTGCCATGCTCTGTCAGTGATGAAGACCTATCGGTCACCCTGTAATGGTTGGTGATGCAGGGGTGAGCTTGCTCAGATCCAGTTTCTGCATCAAGTCTCAGGGACACAGACACAGCCTGTTCTGTGTGTGTTCCTCTTGCCTAGTCATAAAATCCTGTGGATTAGGCACTTCTGCGTCTTCACACTCTTTCTTTAGTCTCTTCTTGATTCATTCAGATTCTCTTTCTATTGTTTGCATGAAAAGGGGACCATCAGGAACATTGGCTGAGACTTTTTCATGTTCAGAATTGCCAGTGGGTCTCAGGAGCTGGCTCAGTCAGTAAAATGCAAAAGGGCCTGACTTCAGCTTCCCTAGCCTTCATGTGGAAAGCCGTGGATGGCTCCCACATCTGCAGCACTAGAGTGGACAAGAAAAGTAACTCGCTGGCCAGCCTGCGAATCAAGGAGCTTCAAGTTCAGTGAGCCCTCCTGTCTCAAACAGTAATTGGGCAGAGCAACTGAGCAAAGACATCCCATCTCAAACTCAGGTCTCCCTGTGCATGCACATTCATGTGCATGTGCAGGACACACAGACTCATACAAGCAACACACACACAAACACATACACACACACACCACATTTTCTGTGACTGTACACATGAAATCTTAGCTTGATACAAAATTATTGGCTTACACACTCCTGTCTCAAGAGTCCTGTGGGTATGTATGGTCCTACCGTCTCTAATGGCTACTTAGAATAAACCAGACACATACCACCTCATGTTTATTTTCCTTTGTAAGTTACCTTCATCTTTTAAAAATATTTCATTTAGTCTTTCATGCATGTATACAATGTTTTATATTATACTCACCATCCATTTTCCCCTACAACACCACTAGACCCCACAACACATTTGTCCCCATTTCCTGTTCTCTTTTTTCCATCTCTTACCTTGTTTGTCAAACGAATCTTGTTTTTCATTGAGACTACTACTGTCACTGGAATATACAGTGGAATTTGATGACTCCATTTTGTTAACTGTCCCCTGGCATATTTCATAGACTTTCCTATTCAGGTTTATGTTTGTTTGTTTGTTTGTTTTTAATGTGGTAGGAAATATTTTTAGTTATTTATGCAAATATTTGCTTTTCAGAGCTGGAGAGATGGCTCAGTGGTTAAAAAGACTGGCTGCTCTTCCAGAGGACCTGGGTTTGATTCCCAGCACCCACATGGTGGCTCACAGCTGTCTGTAACTCCAATCCCAGAGAATCTAACTCACTCTTCTGACCTCCTTAGGCACAGCATGCATGATGTGGGGAACAGACATACATTGAGGCAAACACTCCTAAACATAAAAATAAATATTAAAAAATACTTGTTTGATTAATAGTTTGACATTCCCCTCAAGAAATGACAGGAACATTGAATAGCTTTGTGAGTGTTATACAGTTTATCTATCACTTTCTGAATACTTTAAACTTTTTCCATTTTCTATTTGATTTTTCAGTTCTGACTCCTATTTCTTCACTGTGATTTCCTCTAGGTTTATTATGTCTTTTACTTTTATCTTGGTTTCAGTGATGATCGTGTTTCTCCATTAGCTTTTTTTCTGAAGTTTGTTGGTTCATATTTCATATCCCTATGTTAAGTGTGCTGTTTCCTGCTTCTGTTCTCTCACTCTGGCTTCATGATTGTTCTTTAAAAGATAATCACTCCTTAGGGTTTAAAATACTTGCATCATGGGTCTAAAGAGATGACTCAGCAGTTAAAACCACTTGCTGCTCTTTCAGGGGGCCCAAGTTCAATTCCCAGCACTTCCATCAGTTCACAACTTCCTGTAACCCTAGCTCCAGGAAACCAGGTGTCCTCTCTAGCTTCCTCAGTCACCTGCAACCACACACACACACACACACACACACACACACACACACACACACACGCACACGCACACACACGCACGCACGCACGCACACACACACACTGTTATTATTGTCATCATTGCTTCCCATCTCCTTTTTGTTAATTTTGAGTCTGTGTATTAACGTTGTGTTATCTCATTTAAATTACTTACTGTTGAAGAACAAGTTATATTTTAGAAAGAAGATCTTTCTAAACTGTTTTAGTAAAACAGATCCCAGATCATGCTCTCCCATAGCACCTGTCCACAGTCCAAAACTCTGAGTGTTGAGAGTTCAGCTAATATGGCTGACATACTTCCTCTGAGTCACCCTCCTTCCTTGGCCTCTTCGACCCAGATGGAGGCAGGTTACAAAATCTATTTTATGAGCGCAGTCTACATGCTCCCCATGCATAATATTGCAAATAAAGGGTTCAGGTTTTGCACCGCAGGTTTTGGCCTTTCTTTCAGGAAGTCCGTTTGTGGTATTTCTTTCTGGGTTCAGCCAATACTGAGGTTTTTGTTGACATCTCTCTGTGTTTCTTTCTGGGGATTCACAAAGTAACTCGTGTTAGAAACCCAATGCTCTGCACAGTCCTGAGAAGCATTTTCAAGTCTAGGAATATATTTGTCTCCCAGGTTCCTTGTACATGTGTATAAATTCTTGCTTGCTTTTCTCTTTTGTTTTTAGTATCTTGCAGTGTAGGGAAGGGGAAGTTCTGGCCATGCCCATTTGAGTAGTTCGCACTTTGAGGATCCTGCCCTCTCAGACACTTAGTGATGGTCAGGTAGCAGTTGTTGGTGTAGAAATGGATGGCTACAGGCTAGCATAAAGAATTGCTAAATCAATGTACATGCTAATGGAATGTGTATATGTTAAACCTGTAAGTTAGGCTTTCTGAATTATCTGTATCTAATATTTCGTGGAAGTATATTTAAATACACAAGATTATTCAATTCCTCCTGGATTTCTGAGAGGCATATTAAATGAGATGTTTTCTGATAGTTTCATGTATTTCTTTTTCTTTCATGATTCAATTTTGTAGAGATGAAATGAAGTTTCTTTCATTCAACACAATCAGAAATTTTAGGAGTTTACTGATAAGGAATTAAAATAAAGTTAAAAAGTGAAGGGACTTTGTATGGCCTGAGGATTTGTAGTTTAATGTCTATTTCATTGGCATCACTTTCTTTCTATAAGAGAATTTGTTGGATGATCGAGTCTGGATAGTTTATTGCTGGGCATGCCACACTTCATCACATGGTTAATTAGCTCAGATACTCCAAGAGGTGAGATCATTACTTTCTCTTGGTAGCAACTGAGAGGTTCTTTGTATTGGAGAAAAAGACCAGGTGTTTGACTTCAAATAGGAATTACCACCTAGATGTCTGGCCTAATAATAACAAAATACTCATGGTTCCAATCCAAGAAGCGGGAAGGGAGTGCTCTTTGCAACTTCTTTGAATGATGTTCACAAAAATGTATTAGTAAATAAATTAGTATCTCTGGTGATATAAAACATTACCCAACAAATAGTCACATACAATAAAACAAGCACCATCTTCCGTGATTTCTGGGTACCAGGAATCTAGAAGCTTTTCTGTGGGACTCTGGATCTGTCCTCCTCATAAGGTTTTGCTCAAACTGCTGTTAGGGGTGCAGGTATCTAAAGGCACCTAGAGCTGAATCATCTATCTGCAAAGTCACCCATGTAGCCAATGACAAGAGACCTCAGTTCCCAGTGTGCGGGTATCCCCATAGGACTGCTGGCAATATACCAGTTGGGACTGTGAGAGAGAAACAGTGTGTGGGGAGGGTGGGGGCGGTGAAATGGGAGGGGAGAATGAAGAGTCTTACAGTCTAGCCTGAGAACTGTAATACTATCACTTTTGCATATTTAATTAGCTATATAGACCAATGATAGTATAAGCATATGAATATTGGTGGATGTAGATCATTGGAACCATTTTGGAATGTGGTAGAAGTTTAACACCATCAGGAAGTAAACCAGACATATTCTCTGTCTCTGTCTCTCTGTCTCTGTCTATCTCTCTGTGTGTGCCTTTGTCTCTGTCTCTCTGCCTCTGTCTCTCTCTCTGTCTCTCTGTCTCTCTGTGTGTGTGTGTGTGTGTGTGTGTGTGTGTGTGTGTGTGTGTGTGTGTGTGTGTGTGTAAATATAACTATTCACTGCTTTGGTTAGTCTCCTGATCAATAGAACATGCATGTAACAACTGATAGGACTTGATAGATACCGTGATCTATGTCATATGCACGGGATGATGAAATCCTTATATTCTGGCAGAAGAGAGAAATTTGTCAGTGAATAGACAGGGACACTTCTCTTTTGGATAAAAGAAGCTTGAAAGTTATTGTATAAAAAATTGTGGGGGGAATTTTGTGGGCTCCTGTGCAGAATCCAAAGGTGGGAAAGTATGTTAAATCTGTCTTTTATAGGCACACAGAAGTTGAGAAAGATTGAAAGACTGACTGGCATCTCAGAAAGCAAGAGCATGATTGTTGAAAACTTTATTTTCCAAAACTGGGCACAATAGTTCCAAAGCTATCTGTTCTTCTTCACTGTGACCTTTTCCCATGGACATGGAGATTCTGTGACTCCATGATCAAATATGAAAGCCTCTGGGGCTGCTTTCCTTATTAGACCATAGTAGACATGGTATCTTGCCTTAATCTGTCATAACTCTTAACGAGCTGTCTGCCGTTTGGAGCATCATTTAGGTGTCCACACTATAAGAATGCAAGCCAAGTATAGAACCATGGAAATGAGAAGTCACGTGTTTGGGAGAGAGATCATGGTGTCAACCCAATGTCATGATCTTTGGCCTGACCTGAGACAGAAAACACAGGAGAAGGAGGAGAGGGGGGTAGGCAGTGGCCAGAAGTGAATCAGGAGTTTGTTTTCAAGTGTTGAATTTAAGGTACCCATGAGATTTTTTTTAAAAATGATTTAAGTCAAGTCTTGGACAAGCAATTTAACTATGTTCTTACTCTCCCATAATTTTTACCTTCTCTACACATCCTAATTATTTTTAATTTTAACAGAGGGCAGCAATCCAGGAAGATATTGGTTGCTACTGAGTTCTGACTAACAGCTCCTCACAGATCTTCACAGTGTAATGGTCCTACCATCCCACCAACCCACTTTTCCCATTCTGTATTTTTGAATTTCTAATTATGGGCATAAGATCCAGGTAATGACTGGGCTACAATTTCTGCAAGACAAATTATGTACCTAATTATAGGCATACAATGATATCGAAGCATCGGATGCTTCTATAGAGAAGATAATTATCAACCTTTGCACTGCAATTAAGTCTAAATGGGAATCCTCATCACTTTCCAAATGGGCAAATAGCAAGCCAGCTTTGATTGGCTGTATCATGGCAGCACATGAAATGGATTTGCTGCGCAGGTTAATTAGTCATCTACGGATGTCACAACCCTCAGAAAACTCCACAGTGAGTCTAAATAGCAGAGTTAATTCCCAGTGCAGTATGAAACTCTGCATGAATGTTTTTATGTGCCTTATCTTTGGCAGGCTAAGCTGTTATAATTCTGCCATCTATATGATTTACGTCAAATGACCATGATTTCTACCCATCAACTCAAATATAGACATGAGTGAAAGATTCAGGAAGAGAGAGACCCAGTTTGAAACTCCACTTGCTCTCATTCTTACACTGAAATTTTGATTACTGTTAACTCTTCTCAGTTCAGAAGTTTATTCATAAACTATGTGTGATTCATCATATTTTCTATGTATCTCTATAAATCCTTCTCCAGTTATTCATCATATGCAGAATTCACTACAGTGGGATATCTGTCTGTAGTTGTTCCTGATCAATGATTGATGGGGGAGGACCCAGCTTCAGGGGTTGGTGCCACCCTAAGCAGGTCGTCCTTGGTTGTATAAGAAAGCAGGCTGAGTAAACCACGGGGAACAATCCTGTAAGCAGTATTCCTCCATGGCATCTGCTTCAGTTCCTGCCTCCAAGTTCCTACATGATTTACTATTTATATGGCTCTTTTTTTTTTGAGAGAATTTTCAAATATATTATCTTTGTAGTCTATGTTTTTTTTGGGGGGGTCATCCTAGGACATAGTTGACTAAGGTCTGGGGGTTAACTTCTAATGCCCAAGCAGAGAATGACCTGGCATTTAATCCAGATAATCTGTAGACAGGATGATAAAAGTTATCTACTTAATTCCCTCATTTTACAGACAAGAGACAGAGACCTTGATTTGGAAATGGTTTGTTTATGACAGAGAGATGGAAAATGGCAGGGTCAGGCAGAGTCTAAGACTTCTAAATCCAAACTAAATTGGAATCGTTTGCTTTTAAGAGTAAAATGCCATTGTCATTTTGCATAGAGCTGACTACTACATCATGTTTGACTTGCTCTCTAGTTGATCGTCACGTGAGGTCATCCTCAGTGGCGTGCTTATCACAACACTTTCAGTGTCCACCTGAATGCTGATGTACCAGTCAACCAGCTGTCTTCCCAGAATGACAAATACTTTCTCCTCTGAGGTCTCCTCCTCCAAACCCCTTTCAGCAAAGACAAAGGAGTTTAATAGAGTTATTCCTGGCCCAGAGGTATAGACTGACTGCAGAGGTGCAATCCAAGGTCTTTATAGCCTCACAACTCAGCTTCTCATATCTCCTCTCGAGCTTTGTTTTCATTGAGCAAAACTCATTTTGGCTCAGCACTGCAACTGTGGCACATTCAACTGCAACAAATGTGTTTTCTATGTAGTCTATATCTTTATTGACTATAAGAAAGCTCGTAAACCAGCATAGATTAGGAGTCACCCATATACTAAAAATGAAATGATAAAAACTGGAGGCAATACAATAAAATATATTTTCAAGGCAACATCTGATGTTGCTTTGTATGTTTAGCCAAGAGACTTGAAAGCAACCAGGCACAGTCTCTTGGACTATACACCTTTGGGTGATGTGCATCTTCCTAGGCTAGGACAAAAGGGAAAGAGAAGAAGCCCTTTAGACCCCTGAAGGACAATGAAGTCCAATCCTTCAAGCCCATCAACAAAGCACTTTGAAGAATGTGTACTTGCTACAGTGATACGCGATTTGTGGGAAACCACTAATTGCCACTTATATAATGTGGTTTTAAATCTTTCCTGAAAAAGTACACAGCTCCTTCAGA
Source organism: Peromyscus californicus insignis (assembly GCF_007827085.1). Lineage (NCBI taxonomy): Eukaryota > Metazoa > Chordata > Mammalia > Rodentia > Cricetidae > Peromyscus > Peromyscus californicus. Next base: position 129,147,478 of record NW_026294562.1, on the reverse strand, counting down.
ACGAGGCATTTACAAGCTGCAAAGCTTCCAAAAGCTCTTGCCTGGGGTGACTGGCATTTTCCTGCGCTTGTACTTATAATGACAATTGAACTTCACTGTCCTGTGGGGATAGTGGAGCTGTTGGCCAGTAATGAATGGAAAATGCTAAAAAAAGAAAGCTGCTGTTTGACTGAGGGCAATATAATGTCAGGCCACAAAACTCCTTTTATGGATTGATGCTTCCACAGTCGCAAGGCTCGACTAGCCTTTCTTTTTTTAAAAAAAAAAGAAAGAAAGAGAGAGAGAGAGAGAGAGAGAGAGAGAGAGAGAGAGAGATGAAAGAAAAAAAAGAAAGAAAGAGAGAGGGAGGGAGGGAGGAAGGAAGGAAGGGAGGAAGGAAGGAACTAAGAAAATTGGGTCCAAATGACTTACTAACCAGAACACTACTCCTTCTAGTCGAGTGAGCACATGGCACCTGGATCCTTCTATTCTCTTCTCTAGAGCAACATCCAAACCCACTGCTCTCATACATTTTTACTTTCCTGGTTTCTGTGGTTACTCCAGGCTATATACTCACATCTACAGATTTGGATCTAGGCACCTCGGGTGAGAGAAGAGGCATGAATTTGGATAGGAGTTGCAGGGACACAGAGGAAGTTGTATGGGGGAGAGGGTGGAGAGGAAATGTTGTCAAGAGTACTCATGAATGAAATTCTCCAAACTAAATAAATAAACAAACAAACTGCAAAAGTGAATGGATGGTTTTTGAATGACAAACACCCTCCTCAGTTATTAAAACCCACCACTTGGCTGGCCTCTCTCTCACCTGAATCTAGCTCTGGGAATTTTGTTTTTGTTTTTTAACTTCAGGAGGTTTTGAGGTTTCCTTCCTAATATATGCTGTGAGTTAGGGATCACTTACCCTGGCAGTTGGGCCTTTCCACCATATCTGTGTGTTGTGACAATTACCTTCTATGACACCCAGGCCATAGTGAACTCATATCAGTTCTTTATGGTAAGAATTGTTGTTATCTTCAGTTTACAGATAATAAAACAGAAGCAGATTGGAGAAGCAACTGAGGTATATATTAAGTTCTATGACACACTGCTTTGCTCTTTCAAAGCAATTCTTATTACAGGAGCAGAAGAAAAGAAGACAAACCAAATGCAAGGAAACCTAAATGAAATTTACATAGGTAACATTTGACTACAGGTGGTGGAAGATTCAGTGTACTTAACTTTTCTGCCTTCATGTGTCAGGAATATTAACCCCCCCCCAACCCACCCCACCCCCACCAAAAAGAAACATCAATTCTGGGGCTGAGAAAATGGCTCAGCAAGTAAGGGTGCTTGCTGAACAAGCATGAGGAACTGAGTTCTAATTCTCAGTACCCACTACAATTCTGCAATGCCTATGAAGCACATCAATGACCATCACAGCATAATAACCCTAAGCATGCAGTAGTGGCACCCATAACTTGGCAGTAACCAACAGCTCTCTAATTGGACTTAAGACCCCCTCAACAAGAGAGAAATCATGCTTGTACTGGAAAGTTAAAAAACAATTTAGTGCTAGTGAAACCATAGTTATTGGAGAATTTACAACCACTAATTTACTAAACTGGCATAATCTCTAATAACAATCTATAAACATTTATCCTTATACCACAGATACATGTAGTCTTTACCTCTCATCAAGGAAATCTCTTCTCCTACAACAGACAGAGATCACTACAGAAAACTACAACCAACTAAAATTCACAGTTCCAACAGACACATCTACAACACAGCTCCCACACCTAAGACTCAGAGAATGTTTTTAAAAGAGAGGGCAGAGAGATTGTAACAGCCAGAGGATCAGGGAGTTTGCTGTTAAGACTGTGTCTCCTACTGTCAGAAGCTACACCCATAAAGTCTGGCCAACATGACTTCCCAAATGTGAACTGAACAAGATGGTACCAATGGACATGACCAAGTAGATGGGGAAAAGTCCATGAGACTTCAATCTTTAAAAAAAAAATGTAGACAAGTGGGTAAAGCTAACAGCAGAAGAGGTGATCTTCCCCAGGGAATTGGTTTTCTAGTGCCAAATGGTCAGCTCCCAAAACAAATACAGGTAGTGTTAAATAGACTTAGTAGAGTATTTTTAGTAATATTAGTGTACATATTACTATGTATATTACATATACATACATGAGTATACATATACATGCAATAACAATTAATGAAAGTAGAGGCCATGAATTTGAAGATGAGTAGGGAAGGGTATAGTGGGAAGGACTGGAGGGAGGAAAGACAAGGGGAAAATGTTAGAATTACATTATACATTATACATTATAATCTCAGAAATAATAGAACTTTTATCAGTAGTTTTCTGAATGCTTGTCTTTGCTTCACAAAATCAAATCATAAACATGTATTAGATGTCAGTGTGGGGGAAAAAATGTTGTGATTGACTTCCCCCTACATGACTGTAATACCACGGCTGTGTGGGACAGAGACAGGAGGATTATTAGGGTTCCTACCCATCTGCTTAGATCCAGGTTCAGTTAAAGACCCTGCTTCAAGGGAAGTGGGCAGATTCTCCTCTGGTTTGAATTCATACCTGAGGACACATGCACAAGTTTCTCTCTCTCTCTCTCTCTCTCTCTCTCTCTCTCTCTCTCTCTCTCTCTCTCTCTCGTGTGTGTGTGTGTGTGTGTGTGTGTGTGTGTGTGTGTGTGTGTGTGTGAGGGAGAGAGAGAGAGAGAGAGAGAGAGGTAGAGGAAATAGAAAATTATTTTATTATTTATTTTTAAGTGTGTGGGTATTTTTCCTGTATATATTTCTCTGTGCTATGTGTATATAATGCCCAGGTGCTGCAGGCCACAAGAATATGAAATAGAGATTCAGATGTGTATGATAAAGCCATACTTTGAAGTGTCAAGGAATCCTTCTAGAGGGAAGCCATGTATCAAGGAATATTTGGTGTTACTTGACTTTTAATATTCAGCTGTTTCTTAGTATTGATAGACCCCAGACTCAGGGTACCACCCTCTTGGGTGGATGCCCCAGAAACCTGGACTCCAGACCAGTCGATGCAACCAGCAAGAGGCTTTTATTGATTGTTTGCGCAAATGGGCCCCTTGCACTATTCAGTGAGAGGAGCCCCGAACAGCAATTGCAGGCATCTTTTAAAGGCAAAAACCACAAAATTAACATAGCATTCGGGGCAATACATAATTGGCTGATTTGAAGATCAGCACCGGGGAGGGGGAGTACGACTATGGGGACTTTTCATGGGGGCTGTTTTTCTTCCTAGAATAGCCACAGGATGTTCTGCTAGACCCAGATAATGTCACAAGAATGTTCTGCTGAGGCTACAGGATGCACAAGAAATGTCACAAGAATGTTCTGCTGAGGCTAACGGTTTGGGGGCCTGGGACTGGTATTCGTTCCTCTTTCCCATGTTTAACTCTTTCAGTATGAATTTCTTTTGCTCATAGTTTCCCCAAGAACTTATAACTGTGAGTGGACCATTCCTTGGGCATATATGCTTAAAGCACTTGGATAAGGACACATAGACAGGGCTTTCTGCCTCCAGGCTCCCTGCTCCCTTTTTAGCATTTGAGTTAGATATCTGCATTCTGCAAATATCCCCTTTAGCTACATCCAAGGATAGAGACAGCTCCAAACAAAGCATCCAAGGACAAGTGACCTGGCCAGACCACCGGCTAGGTGCCTGATACCCCTGATTTAAGGTAAAATGTCCTTTTGGAGACACAGCCTGGCTCCTAAGCCAAGCACCTGTCTCCTAGGTGCATAGCTTATCTTTTTGTGCAAATCAAGCTCAGACCTTCCTTCCTCTGTCAGGTGAAATGAGATTCCAGAGTGACTGACTCAGAACTAAAAGGTTTTTTTTGTTTGTTTGTTTTTGTTTTTTGGGGGGTTTGTTTTTTTTGTTTTTGTTTTTTGCATACCAGGTGAAGAAGGATTGAGGCAGAATGCCTAAGGCCAGGAAGAATCACATGTCAAGAGAAGAAAGAACAAGGCAGAGTTTTGGTAGATCATAGGGACTGGGTCAGGTCAGGAGAGTAGGAAAGGAAGGAACAAAGAGGATGGAGAAACTGAGGACGAAGATGAGATCAATAGCAGAAGAGCTTCCTTAGGGCTATGGGAGGACAGAAAAAGAAGGGACTGAGAGGAACTGAGTGTCAGAATGGACATAGAATTTTGTCTTAGAGAAATAAAGTAGACAAACAAAGGAGCTCAGTGTACTTAGATTCTTTTCCCTCAGAATACCCCCATTCCGGCCATAGCGTCTCCCCCAGGACTCTGGGAGAAATCTCAGGATAGGCCCCTGGGAAAATTTTGATACCCAGGGAGTCCAAAGGGCCCAGAGTGAGTCAGAGCTCCAGAGACTGGATTTTCAGAGAACTATGAGCAGCCATATATGGGTGTGTTGTCTAACAGTTTCCTCCAAGCAAGAATGTAGCAACTCAAAACAGCTTCAGGAAGTTCCTGAAACTAACCAGATTCACTAGGCCCCTCCCTCCTAAGAGTAAACGAGCCAAGCCACTATGAAGAGTCAGACCAGAGCACCTGCCTGGAAGCCTCAGAAACCAGCTGAGCTGCCTGGACGAGGTTTAGATAAACTGAGTCACCTTGTAAGGACACTTTCCAATCTGTTGCACTGCCTTCCGTTTCTGCTGTGTGCTCCAGGTTCCCAGCTCTGGTGATTCAGCTGCCTTTGAGTCATTTCTACCCCTTTAAGTAACCCTTCACCCATACTTCCGTAAGTAACCCTTATAAAAGGCATTGGTTCACCAAGGTGAACTTTGGTGGTACCATACTTTGATCCATCCCAGACTTCCTATCTAAGGTGAGTAGATGAATGTATTGTGTCTCCCAAAGACAAGGCTTATTACACAAACAGGGAGCTACAAGTTGAACCTGGTTTCTCTGGTAGAGTAGTAAGTGTTAATAATCGCTGAGCCATTTCTCCATCCAAGAAGCTGTTTGTAATTGATACCCACTGGGAAAGGAAAAAAACAGTTTTCTCCAATGGGGTATCACTGGGATGACTTTGACTGAAACATATTGCAAGAAATTATAGAGAACTGAAAAAAGAAAAGAAAGAAACCCTCCCCACAATATAAATAAAGAAGGAAGGAAGGAGGGAGGGAGGAAGGAAGGAAGGAAGGGAGGGAGGAAGAGTGACTAATACCTGATGATTGCTGAAAAGGGAGTCAAGGGCCAGAGAAGAAATGAGGCCACACTGTTCTCCCACTGAGGCAGGTCACAGAGTTCTAGCTAGTGGTTCACCCATCAGGTCAACACTGAAGCAGACCACAGCCAGAACAGGAATCCCTCTGGCACCAGTAGGGCAGACAATCCTTATAACAGGTTCTTACTCACTTTTTGGCTTTGGCCCTGACTACTTCAGACCCAAGTATACTGACTTACAGCTGTATGGAACTCCTTCTAAAAAATCCATTATTCCAGAGACACAAAATTAGCAATCTTATCAGAATGTGTGATGTCAGAAGGCAGAAGCCCTGACTAATGTCAATAAGGCAGAAGCCCATGTGTTCATTTGAGAAGACATAGTGTGAACTCCTTTCTCGGTGTTTGTAAACAGCACAGGTAGAAACAAATGTCTAGAGGTGCATGAGGGCCTCCATTGACACCATGGGAGAGATTCACAATTTCAACTTTTGACCATTCATCTGGAATTAGAAGTGACAGGAGTCCCTGAATGGTGACCATCAGAATTCTTACCATGCTACTGGCCTACAGAAAAAAAGCAAAACAAAATTCAAAAAACAACAAACACCTAGTCTTTATGTGAAGTTCAATGACAAGCAAGTTCACATTCGAAAAAGTAGCCTTACTATGTACAGAAGTATGTCCCGCAGGTTTCTCTCTCAGAGCAAAGAGGGATAGAATGTGTGGTGGACCCATTTAAATGTGAAAGCCTAAATGTGATGACACCCCAAGATTTAATAGATACGGCCCATGGAAGGCTTGAAAAAAGGAAAAGAACACCTCAGCAAACAGAGGTTTGCTGGAGGATTCCTAGAGCCAAAAATTTAAGGGTCATTGGAGAAATATGCAAGTGTAGGAGATTGTGGTAAAACTCTCAGAGAAGCATAACGCTTAAGGCCAAGAACTAATTCTATTCACTTATTAAATAAACATGCATGACACATTTTTCTAAGTCAGTTTCAGAAAGTGCTAAATACCAGGACTATGGAAAAAGAGTTATACAAGGTACTTTAATACATTCTTTTTCTCCACCATGATTTCTTGGTTAAATGAAGAAATCAGGCATGTGGACAGATAATTACTTTAGTATAGAGGTGTTCCCACATGCAACAGTTGCTCTGCACTAAGACAGCTCTCAACCCACACACTAGAGAGTTATGCAAGTAGAGTAATGTGATTCTTGAGGACTATTATTCCAAGTGTTAAGTTCCACCACTCATTGGAACAGGCCAACACTGAAAGAGGGCAAGTCTGCAGAATGCCCTTGTAGCAATCCAAGTTCCGGTGTAGGGTAGAAAAGTCTGAAGCAATAATATCTGGTAGTATGGATTTCATGAATATTGAATGACACGCATGCTTTCTCTTGTATTGGTTACTTCACGCATTGTTGTGACAGAAGTAGCTTAAAGGCAGTACATATTTGTGCTCATAATTTGAGGGTGCAGTAAGTCATGGTGTAATGAAAACTGCTTGAGACAAGGGGATGCTTCGTGTCTGTACTCAGGGAGCAGACAGTGGGATGCAAATGCTCAACTCACTTTCTGCTTTTCATTCAGTCTGGAACCCCTGCCTAGAGGATGCTGTAAGCCGCATCCAAGGTGTGTTTCTCTCCTCAAGAAACATCCTCATGGACATATTCAGAGGTGTGTTCCACGGTGATCTGAACTCCTATCAAGCTGGTAATCAAGATTCAGCAACACGCCCCTCCATTGTTTCCCAAGCCTCTACAATTACATTTATGGCCAGAATACCTAGATTCGGCCTTTCTAGTCTATAAATATAACATCCATCATCAGACCAAGTTCATATAAGAAAAACCTATGGATTCATCTGTCATTAACTGTCTAGAAACAGAGTTACGAACTACCAGTATGAACATCATCAGACAGTATTGTGTGTGTTGTCAAATAGATGCCACAAGCTGAATGAATTTTAAAATCACCTTAAAACCTTTGCCCATATTGAGCATATCCTGATGCTTTCTTTTTTTTCTTCTTCTTTTTTTTTAGTCCCATATCCCATCAAGAGGATAGTGTGGTAAAGTGAAAATTACAGTCTGGCTGGACAGTGTGTCAGAAACTGAAATATGCATCAAAATCACCTGGAGGCTTCAGTTTCTGATCAGTCAGTCTGGAGGAAGCCTGAGAACATTGATTTTAACACATTTCCAGAGAATATTATTCTGGCTGGTCCATGAGCAACACACTGAGAGCTTCTGAAGACACTACCTCTCCATCTCTTCCCCCATGTTACTCTAGCTCCAAGAAGCTGCCCTTCCCTGCCTACACTCTTAGCGTTAAGGGTGAACTGCATTGGGTACCATTCTAAGTTTCCTGTGGGGTACTTCTCTCTCCACAGGACTAAATCTCATTCTAATAGATTCCTTTGGGTCTCTTTCATGCTAATATTTAATGTTATTAATGCTCATTAAATTGATTAACCTGCTGTATAAGATACCCTAAAGAAGAGAAAGTAGTCTTTCTGATGAGAAGGAGGAGTTTGGCTTAGTTATTTAATTAAATAATCTTAATGATTATGTACCAGAGGATCATTCCTCATTGAGACCAGGACATGCATATTCTGGAACAGTTGACTGTCTTATGTCCCACAAAACTTTCAGTGTTTGGAGAATGAAAGCTCAGTCATGGCAATGGAAACCATACTTTTTATCTAGAAATTGAAGTTTAATTCTAGTTAATTTAGAATCTTGGAAAAATAAAAAGATCTGACTTCTACATTAGAAAAATCACTAATGAACTGTGTGAACCTCAATGCACCTTTAATTAGGGTACCAGCTACCCAGACAAAGAGTTCACTTAATTGGGTAATTTAGGGATTCACTACATCGTTCCCGTGCATGTGTAAATTGAGGTCAAAACTCCAGCTTGTAAAGTAGAAAAGACAACATTAATTAGCAATTTCCTATAGGTTTGTTTCACTTAAAAAAATAAGTGTTATGCATTCATTTCAAGTGTTTATCGGTATTTTTCCTCAACACAAGTCTGGATAGGTGCACTTCTGTTTATCCTGTTCACACATGAAGAAAATCAACCACTCTTCCAGCATATGTCTAAGGGTCTCTCATGCTGTAGGCATGAAGGCTCAGGGCACCAAAGGGAACAGCCACACTGCATTGACCAAACTCTCAGAAAGAGAAGAGCTGGGAGGACACTATATATAAAGAAGTTTTCCCACTCAAACAGAATGAGAATGCATGGGTTCCCATCTGAATTACACATCTCCACCCAGGGCTTGGCACATGAAAAATAGCTCATAAATTCTTTAGAATCTGAAATTTAATAGGGATAAATAAGTCAAGGTTGGGTGGGTTTTACTCATAAATCCTTAATTTATTTTGACCTCAAAATATTCTTCTAAAATCATTCCCCTATGCACTTGGTCATCCATATATATATATTTAATTGCCCATAATAAGTACTCAGCAAGCCTAAGTTGTAGCAAGCTACACACTGGCACCATGAGGAGGAAGTAGCTTCCACCAGAGATCATTTTACAGGAAGCTTGGTGACTAAAATGTCCTATCAGGTCTACTTTACAATGTTGTTTTTCCAGATGGAGAGTGGATGGCAAAGTTTTACAAGCACTTGTTTTCCAAATGTGGAAGAATTTTAATTTTTTTCTTGTAAAATATTAGTGTTCCAGCCATTGAAATTTTGTAATATGAAGACTTTCTGACCTCCTTTTTGTTAAGGAAAAAAATGTCCAGCATATGCCACCAAGTTTCTTGCACTATACACTAGAAACTGGGCTACATTCTCAGAAAAGTACCAAATCCAACATTTCCTTACTGGTGTTTTCAGAAGATACTGTAAACTCAACTGAGCACCCAGAAATATTAGTAATTTTCACTCTTAATGAATGGACAGAAAGGCAACTATATTAGTGATCTCTGTACTTTACCAGCAAAGTTACAGAAAGAAACGAAGTAAATATGAGCAAAATGCATACATGTGTCTTGTCTGCAATCTGCCCAACAAAATTATACATAATCTTCACACTTCTCCAGATATTTATAAATAAATAATTTTAAAATGATAATGATTGTTATTCTTTTTAGTGCATTAAGCTAGGAGTCATCACTGGTGCCTGTAATCCCAGAGCTTGGAAGTCTGAAGCAAGAGAATCATCATGACTTCAAGGCCATGTGCATAATGTAGTGAGTTCAAGGAAGGGCTGAGGTCCATAAACAGCCTTTGTGTCTCAAAGACATAAACGTACAAGCTAAATTTACTGTTTTCTACTTGTCTGGTATCACACTAAGGCCCTTACTTGAACATGCTCATTTTCTTTTTATAATAATTCTAAAATAGGTCCTATATCCCACTTCAGAGAAAAATAAAAAACAGGAGATAAGCAATTACCAAGGGACTAAAAGCTTATCTAAGGTAAATGAAAGTCCATCCAATTGTAAAACCAGCATCTGTAAACATCTGTTAAAATAGCAATGGGCTTATGAATCAAACAGTATTGTTCCCTTTTTTAATTGTTTAAGGTTTCTTAAACTTTATTATAGAATACTTGCAAATTAAAAAAAACACATCAAAATTAATTTTGATTGATTAATTTGCACCCTCACCAACAGTTAGCATAGGTTTCTTTCTCTCTATATTCTCTCCAACATTTGGAGTCAGATTTGTTGATGGCAGCCATTCTGACGGAGGTGAGGTGTAGCTCCAAGTAGTTTTAATTTGCGTTTCCCTGATGGCTAGGGATAGTGAACACTTTTAAGAACAGTTATTGGCCATTTGTGTTTCTCTTTTTGAAAACTGCCTATTAAGTTCATTTGCTACCCCCTTTTAAATAATATTTTATTCTTTGAAAATTCTATAGGCAATACATATTGATTTTATCTATCCACTGTTAACTTCGCTCCAATTCCTCCTGGTGCCTCCACCCTTCTCCCTCCTGGCTTCATAGCCTATTTTTATTTTTGTTATTAATAATCCCTTGAGTCCAGTTAGTGCTGTCCATATGTGCATGGGTGTGGGACCATCCACTGGGGGATGAGCAACCTACTGGCTGCCACATCCGGAAAGGAAGGTGACTCACTGCCTTAGTAGCTGTAAATGTCTAGCAGCTCCTCCAATGGGGGTTGAGCTTCTGAATCTCCGCTTCCATCCACACTGGCACTTTGACTAGCTTGACCCTTGTGCTGGTAACCATAGCTGCTGAGGATCGAGTTGTGTGACAGCCATGCCATGCCCAGAAGTTAGCATTCCGCAGTTCTCCTTCCCATCTGCCAACTGTGAGCGTCCATTCTTATCCCTCTTCCTCCAAGCTCCTGAGCTTTGGACTATGGGAAGTTGGTGCAGATGACCCTCAAAGCTGAGCCCTCAGAGTGATTTATACTCTGCACTTTGAGTACTTATGAGTCTCTGCGTTAACCACTAACTACTGAAATTCCCCAAGCCTTGGATCTGGAGGTTGATGGAGATGACCCATCCACAGCTGAGCACTCAGAGCTATTTGTACTCTGCACTTTGAGCAGTTGTGAGTCTCTGCATTAACCACTAACTACTTCAAAAGGAAGACTCTTGGACAACCATTCTAGCACAAACCGGTGGGCATAAACATGCATATTTAGAATGCACTTTGACAGCACGTCCACTTGGCAAAACAACAGCATTGGGTTCCCCCTCCAGGGCCTATGATCTCCCATGCTATGGGCCTTTGATCAGGTTTGTAGTAGCAAGCATGAAATCCCTCCTGTGCATCAGCCTTCATCCCCAATCAGAAAGTAAATGGTTGCATCACGATCCAGTCCACTGTTACACCAGTGGGTATATCTGTTCAGAAGGTTGGTGTTGCAGTGCAATGGAGGATCCAGTGTTGGGTGGGGTGCTTCATATCCTTTCTCCCTCAGCAGCATGTATAGCACCTCCTGGTACTATGTGTGTAAGCCAGCAGGGAGAAAGTTTCCTGGTCAGGTCAACCTTGATTTGTCTATGCCCTACATCCAAAGTGAGTGGTGACTTCAGCAACAGGGACTTAGCATTTAGTTATGGTAGACATCCAAGAACAATGGCAGTAGTCTATGTTGCTTTGGGTGCCTCTGGAGACTCCCTGCCAGGAATTCATCATATATATATGATTGTGTGTGTGTGTGTGTGTGTGTGTGTGTGTGTGTGTGTGTGTGTATTCCACTAGATTGTAAGCTCATGGATTTCATTGAGATTTTCATTTAATAACTTCTGTCTCCTGGAACAGCATGGATGTGCATTGATGTGTGTGTGTGTGTGTGTGTGTGTGTGTGTGTGTGTGTGTGTGTGTGTGTACTGTTTCTTTTAATTAGCTTACAAATTAGTGGGTTTTCATATGGCTTCTTTATATATCCTTAGTTCTGACTAGTCTGTCCCTATCTCTTGCTTCTCAGTTCCCCTATCCTCCTTTAAATGTTTAACCACAAGTATATTACCCATCTCCTCTCCTTTTTTTAACCTGTGTTCTACTGACTCCTCTAACTGGAATTTTCCCCCTGGATTGTAAAGCGATAGGTTTTCATATGTGTTTTCCATGTACCTATCATTTGAGTTAAACCAACACCTCGTTTCCCATTTCCCACTCACCTCCAGGATTGATAGTTTCCATTCCCAGGATTCTCCCTCTCAACTTTTATTTTACTTATATTATTTATTATACTTATTATATTATACCACACTCCTTAAGGTCTACATTCATAGTGGTCTGTTTCTAGTTTCCTGATTTCTACATGTACTCAAGTTTAAAAAAAAAAAAAACCTAGAAGTTAGGATCTGCATATGACAGAGAAGATGCAGTATTTGTCTTTCTAGGTCTGGGTGACTTCACTTAGTAAATCTTTGACCAGTTCTAGCCATTTACTTCCAAACTTCCTGATTTCTTTTGTTTTACAGTTGAATGCTATTCTATTGTATGTATAGGCCTTATTATTATTCTTAATCTTATATTCTTATCCATTGCTCAGTTAATGGGCGTCCTGGTTGATTCCACTTCTTTAGACAGTTTGAATTAAGCCTCTATGAAATGGGTGTGCAAATGTTCTGTAGTATAGAGACCTTTAGGGCTCTATATGCCCAAGAGTGGTATACCTGGTCCATATGGTAGTTCTCTTTTTTGTTCTCTGAGAAGCCTTGATTTCCACAGTGGCTGCACTAGATTACACATTCACTAACTGTCCACCAGAGTTCCCCTTTCCCGCACATCCCTACTATTTGGTGTTCTTTGTATTTTTGATAACAGTCATTCTGATTGGAGTTAGATGACAATTCCCCCTTTTAAAGGTCATATTAAATAGTTACATGGTGTAGCTGGAATTTTCTTCAGGCCACCAACTAGTTCCCAAATAAAGACATGGATACTTACTATTAATTATGAATGCTCGGCCTTAGCTTAGGCTTGTCCCACTAGCTCCTCTAACTTAATTTAACCTGTTTCTATTCATCTACATTTTGCCATGGGAATTTTTACCTTTCTTTCATTCTGTATGTCTTATTTTCCTTCTTCCTCCGTGTCTGGCTGGCTGGCCCCTGGCATCCCTCCAACACCTTTTTTTCTTTCTCTCCTCTGACCTAAATTCCTCCTCCTACTTATTCTCCCTGCCTGGAAGTCCCTTCTGTCCCAGCTTTTTATTAGACCAATCAGGTGCCCTTAGCAGGTAAGGTAAAATAACAACATATCTTTACATAATTAAATGCAACACATATTTACATAGTTAAACAAATGCAACACATCTTTGCATAAACAAATATTCTGCAACCATGTGGTAAGTAAAGGAGCAAGAAGAGGAAGGAAGAAGCAAAAGATGAAGGAGGAAAGGAAGAGGAGAGGAGAGACATGCACACACTTTGTTTATCAAACCCAATAGCCCAGTCTATACGTTCCTCGACTCCTAATAGATTCTTTCTTATTTTGGATCATGGATCAATGTCATATCTCAAGTTGAAAAAATTTAAATCTAGTCACTTTCAGACACAAAATGACTTAACTTAAACACAGCTTATTTAACAAAAAATTGTCTTTGACATGTTCATATTGGGTTCATACTTTGATGTCTGAAAGTTGTTTGTCTTGGGGTAGAAACTATCTGCAAAATGAAGAGATACAATTTTAAATAACATCAGATATAAATGTGAATATTTGTTGTGATGCTAGCAAGATAGTGAGTTAGGAAGTTTCAGGTCATGGAAGGCACTAACAGAAGTACAGGTGCCTAAAAACTGTGGAGAGACTGGAGACTTTCAGAAGCCAGGAGTGAAAAGTGCTTGCAAATGAGTGAAAGAACAAGATGTACCCTCTCCATGAAAAAGCCGGAAAGAGACATCTGGAGAAATTAAGATGTTGACAGAAAGCAAACATGCACACACAAAGTGGCAGGTAAGATGTGTGCCCAGAAAAGATTTGAGAAGACATTAAGACTCCCCACAACCCAACTCATCTCAAAGCCAAGTGGGTCCAATGGATAGAGATGATCTTCTCTGCCAGTCTGCAAATATTGGAAAAGGTGGGTGCATTTTCAAGTACCTAACTTTTAACAAAAACATACAAAGAAACATAATATGGTCTAAACAAATAAATAAAATAAATTTCCAAAAAGCAGCCCAAGAAAGGACAAATGATTTGGACATACAGTTCTCAAGAGACTATACGTAAATAGGTAGTAAGCCCCAAAATTGTTCTCAATGTCATTCATCACCAAGGATATGCGATAGAACCCACAATGACATGCACTCAAATATTAACTCAATGTGGTAATAAATAGTTCATTAATTTGATTATATTAACCATTTAGTAATGTATATGTCATATCTAATCACATTGTATACTTTGAATATGGATAATTTTGTCAATTGTATATTAAAAAGATGAAAAAATAGATACCACTTCACACAATTCACCATCTGAATAGCTAATATAAACCAAAACAGAAAACAGTAACTGTTGGGAAGTAAGAAGCAAAATTATGAGACGTGTGTTCTTGCCAAGAATGAAAAATGGTGTAGCATCTATGGAAAACAGTATGGTAGTGCCTCAAAAACTGAATGGAAAATTCTTGTACGACCCAGCCATTCTATTTCTGGCATATAAAAATAATTTAAAGCAGAGACTCACATAGGTATCTGTACAGCTGTGGCCATGGTGTCATTACCACCGCCATCAAAAGGTGGATGCTAGAGACATGTCCATCAGTAGAATGGATGAAATAGCACACGCAGCACAACAGCTGAAAGTTCTTCAGTCTTAAGTTATGGCTCATGGTACAACATGGGTGAGAAGGTTCTGCCATATTCCATAAGGACAAATGCAGCTATGTCTGCATTTATACGAGATCCTGAGAGAATAGACAAATAGATAAAGACAGAAAGTGGAATGGCAGATTTCAAGGGCTCAAGCAAAGGAAACCAGGCATTGGTGTTTAGGGGGGGACAGGGTTATAGTTGGACAAATGGAAAACTGTAGAGATAAATGGTGTAGACGTCTTCCAGACAATCAGTTGAGATGGTTTAATTACAATAGAAAGTATCAAAAAATGAATATTTGGTTAGTCTGTGAGGCTGTTATAAATTACTGCTTTCTGGCATGTTGAGGCATGTTTTTCCCCCTTGATATTTTGTTCGCGAGAATGTCTTAGTTTATTAGCTTTCTCATTACTGTGATGAAATTCTTGAGAAAAGTGACCTAAGGAATGAATGATTTATTCGGGCTCACGGTTTCGAGAGTACAGTCCATTACAGGAAGGATAGTGTCAGCAGGAGCAGGAGGCAGCTGGTCACATTGCATCTGCAGTCAGGAAGCAGAAAGATGGATGCTGGTGCTCAGGCCACTTTCTTTCTCATCAGTCCCCAGCCAATGGATGGCTGTGCCCATACTTAGTATTGGTCTTGCTGCCTCTGTAACCCAGTATAGAACCTGCTTCCCAGACAGACCTAGAAGTTTTTCTCCTAGCTGACTAAATCAACATTAACTATGACAAGTCCACTCCTTGACAGTCTGAAACTCAAACATACCAAGTTTCAGCCATCACCCTCCATTCTTTGACTTCATAGGCTCATGGCCGTTACATAATACAAATAAAAGTTCCAACTCGAAGTCATTGTGGTCTTTAACAGCTTCTTTATTGGTCAAAGGTGTAAATACAGTCCCTGAGATCCAAGACCTTTATGCAGTGTATCTTCCAAACCGGACGCACAATTGAATTGTCTGCTTCTCACGTGTGCTGCTTGCCGGAGGGAGCTCAGAACACATCACAGTCTACTTATTTTGGTTTCCATGTTGACAGGATAGATGCCAGCTGCTCTGAGGCTCTCCTTGCTGCTTGACTAATCTGTGTGAAGGAAGCTCCATGTCTCTTCACCCTGAGGCTACTATAATGAAATCACACAGACGGGGTCCTTAAATAGCACTTCACGTTCTCTTATTTCTGGAAGCTGTATGGTCACAATCATAATGACAGCATGTTTAGTTCTGGTGAGATGATGTCTTCCTTACTTTCACACAGCTAACCTCTCACTGTACTGTCGCGTCAGGGTAAGAGAGAGAGAAGGAGGGGGGAGAGAAAAAGAGAATATTCATTCTTAAGTGTGTGGTAATTCACCTACAGTGCTCTTCGTCCTTGAACACTTCTACCTCAACCACTGGTAACACTCCCAAGGCCTCATCTCACATCACATTGTCTTGGGGATTAGGGCTTCAGTATTTGAATTTGGGGGGGCGGATCTTTGTATAATTAGAAGACAAGTAATGTGGATGATACATTACATTCAAATAGCAATGCTGGAATTCTAAGAAAACATTTCCAAAACAAATATAGGAGCATTCTAGAAGTCCACCTGTAAGAGTGGACTTCACTCTTCAGGTTTACAAGAAGAAGAAAGATCTGATTTTGTGGTATAAATGTCACCTTGTAATCTATCATCTCTTCTAAGATATAAATAGTGAAGTGTGTACAAAGATGTTTTAAATACAAGAACTATACACATGTAAACAAGATTTACATTGTTGCTAGTTCAAGACATTGGGCCCATAATATGGAAACGACCACTCAGAATCCATACTTCTCCTTTCTAGGACTGCGTTCTTACTTTTATTTTCTCACTTAAAATTTTTATTATACTTGCTTTTGTGACTGTATGTATGTCTTGTGTGGGCACCCACATCACAGTGCACCCCTGTGGAGATGAGAGGACGGCTTTCAGGATCATCTCTCTCCATGATCTCTGCCATGGGGGTCCCAGAGACCAAACTCAGATAATCAAGCTTGACAGCAAGTCCCTCTACCCACTAGACCTCATTGTCATCCCTATTTTGTGTTGTTTTCTTTTTATCTGTTTCTTGAGAGACAGTATTTTGATATCAAGAGTATCCTTAAACTGTTGGACTCAAGCAGTCCCCCGGCCTTAACCTGCCAAGTATCTGGATTTTCAGGAACACACCCACATGCATAATTTTTTCCTAGTTGGTGTTATAGTATTACACAGTTACAGAAGATGTATGGAGAGAGTATCCAGATACTCTCAGGTTGTCAAAATAGCTTATTGTCTAGATAATCAAGGTTCATAGAACTCAAAACTGGGTTTGTTGCTGTGTGTGTTTACTTTTAACATTAATAAATTAATGTTTAATGCTTGGTGAATGCAAGTCAAAAGAAAGTCTCTATTCTTTTTCATTTCAAAGTGCTTCCACACTAGAAATGGAGGTTAATTAAGGAGTGACTCTTTAAACAAAAGCAGTAATACTCTTTTGTGTATATTAAAAATTTGTGAGGGAGAATTTAATTGTTTTGTATTTACTTAATTATCCATGCGTGTGTGTGTGTGGGGGGGGTGTTATTGGATGCCATGGCATACATATAGAGGTCAGAGAAAAACTCGTGGGAGTCAGTTCCCTCCTTCTACTATGTGGGTCCCAGGAATCACACTCAGGTTATCAGGCTTGGTAGCAGGTGTCTCTATCAGCTCAGCCACCTTACTAGCCTTTTGAGAGATGGTTTTGAATCACAATTATAGCTAGGGTTCCATTTGTTTTCCATAAGGTATTTTCTTTTTCTCTGCAGCTGACTAATGCTCCATTGTGCATGTATGCATGCCTCAGTTTTTAATCCATGCATCCACTGATATGCACTAGATCTAGTCTGTGTAAGTAGTGCTGCAGTAGATATGGGTTTGCCAGCAGGTCTATCATGTGCTAACTGATTCCTTGGGTATGCATCCAGGAATGGTATAGCTGGATCAGGTGATCGATCTATTTTTAGCTTTCTGAGGAACCTCCATACTAGTTTTCTCTCTAGAGATGACCCTGTTAAGTGGAGCAGGCCATACTTACAAAGACGAGTACCCCACATCTTTCCACATATGTGGAACTGTAAGGAAAAAAAGAAAGAAAGAAAGTTCATTTTCTTCAGAGATGTGAACATCTGTGTGGTGGTTTGAATGAAAATGTCCCCCATAGGCTCATATATTTGCATGCTTAGTCCCCAGTTCATGAACTGTTTAGAAGGACTACAGGTGTTACCTTGTTGGAGGAGGTTGGAGGAGGTGTGTCCAGGGGTGGACTTTGAGGTTTCAAAAACCCACACCAGACCCAGGGTCTCTCTTTCTCTCAGTCTGCTGCCTATGGATCAGGTCAGAAAGCTCTCAGGTAATTGTTCCAGTGCCATGCCTGTCTGCTTCACGCCATGATAATCATGGGTTAACCCTATAAAACAGTAAACAAGTCCCAATTAAATGGTTTCTTTTATAAGAGTTGCCTTGGCCGTGGTGTCTCTTTACAATAGTAGAACAGTTACTAAGATACCCTAGTAGGGTGACCACATCCCAGGGACTGGCTTTATACTCATTTGATTTGATTAGCACTAAATTTGGATTTGATTCATTGGAACAATGTGTGTTACTGGCTAACCAATGAGAGGGCTCATCCCTGGGAGAGGCAATTCTCTCCATCTTTCAACAGTCATCAGTTTCCTGTAATTCCTTATCTAGAGATATGACCCCATGAGATGTTAGCATCTCTATTCATACTGCCCTTGTTCAGATCTTGTTTACGCAAACATTACTAGGAGAGACTCTTTCACAACCAATTTCCTGGTTCTCTGGCACTTACATTCTTTCTGCCCCCTCTTACACAGTGTTCCCTGAGCCACAGATGCAAGTGCTGTTATGTAGATTTATGCTTCAGGGCTGGACTCCCCACAATAATCTGTTGATCTCTACATTGTATCCACTTGTGGTTTTTTGTGATGGTCTCCATTGACTACATAGAGATGCTTCTTTGATGAGGGGTGAGAGACACACTTACCTGTGGGTAGAAGGATAAGATCTATGTGAGCCTTGAGACAAAAGGACCCAGCAAGTTCTCGTTATGTATTTGTAAAAATATATGTGCTTGTATATATGTCTCTGCACATGAACAACCATGTACACGGGGCTATCATTTTGAGAGTGGGGAAACATGGAAGAAGTTGAAAGGAAGGACTTGGGAGGGCCTTGGAGGGAGGAAAGGGAAGGGGAAAGTGATGCAATTATATTTGAATTAAAAAATAAAAACAATAATAAAAAGAAAGAGGAGCACACAAAGTAGGGAGGAAACTTGGGAAGAAGCTGGGAGAAGTTGGAGGTGGTTTGGTAGTATGTATGATCAAAATACATTGTGTACAATTATCAAATAAAAATTAAGTAAATAAATAAGACATGAAAGTAGAAAGGGATTATTAGGGAACAGGAAGAAGGATTGCAGGGAGAGAGCAAGGGCATCTGTAAGGCGTGTAGAAGTAAATTTGAATAAAAGGCCTTATACACATGTATGACAATGTCATAATGAAACTCATTATTCTGTGTAATTGATATGTACACTAATTTAAAAGTGTGTAATTAAATTTTTTTTTCTATTTCAGGATTACTGGGCTGTGATGTTGTCATGTCCAATCTCTGCAAGATACATAACAAAGTGTCTCGGTCCTGAAAGGCCCCTACTCCTCCCCTGGGAATACTTTCTGGGCTCTCTTGCCCAGCACGTGATTTTGAGGGTAACTAGAAGCAACTTAATTTTAAGGTTTGAAGCTTCATCCAACATTCAGAGAAGAAGAACCTTCTTTTCTCCTATAATAGAGTAAAATTTTTCCAAAAGGAAGGAAAATACCACTGCCTCAACTATTCATTTCAAATAAAGTAAAAGCACGCAACCGTAGGGGCAAGAGGAGCTATTTCTGATGCTGTGGTTACCGCAGGCTGTTCCTGTTCCAGAGTATGAGACCGTATCGCTCTAATCTCTATCACATAACGCTGAATCATTTCCTTGACTTGGCAGGGAAAGATTACGAACATTCCTAGACTCAAAGTGGTGCCATGATCCCAAGGCCTGCAAATGATCAGAGCACACCAAGAATTGACAAGACCATCAGCAGACACCAAGGCCCAAGGAAAAGCTGGGGTATGTGGACTGGTCTTTTCAGAGGTGCACTCCTTTGCGTAGAGGACAATGGCGGCCTTAAACAAGCTGCTCGGGGTAGACAGCTAGTCAGTCGCTGGTCATCTCTGCTCTAGCAATGTCAGCTTCACCTTCCAGAAGCCAAAGAGGAAGAGAATGAGACCCAGGGGGAAATGTCCTCTTCTCTTTAAAAGATTTTTTTTGATGTTTAGTTATGTGTATGAATGCCAGTCTAGGTGGGGGTATGTGCATATAAGTGGGGTTATCTGCAGAGGCCAGAAGACAATGATGGAGCTGCTGGAACTGGTGTCATAGGCATTTGTGAGCCACCAGACATGGGTGCTGAAAACTGAACTTACGTCCTTTGCAAGGACAGTAAGCAGTCTTAACTACCAGTCCTGAGAAATCTCCCGAGTTTAATTCTGGCTGCCATAAGTAACACATGCAATTTAAAAAGGAAAAATTTAGATGAAGCAGACTAAAGTCTCGTGCAATGGCAGACTTTATTCAGGGCATCAGACAATTTATGTCCTGAGGGTTAAGCAAGGTCATACAAGCAAAGTTCATGTGAGTCCAAGCTGTACATAGTAACAAGGGCAAGGCATGATCATGTGACTCTAGGCTGTATACAGTCACAAAGACAAGCCAAGCTTGGAAACATAGATAGATAGATAGATAGATTGATAGATTGATAGATAGATAGATAGATAGATAGATAGATAGATAGATAGATAGATAGATGATTGATATATGGATAGATAGATGATAGATAGGTAGATAGATAGATAGATAGATAGATAGATAGATAGATAGATAGATAGACAATCTGAAGTAACCCTACTCATACTTACTACATCTGGGAGGGGCACAAAAACACATCCCAAGAATAAATTTGTGCCTTGGAGGGCTGAGGTCACAGGAATTCTTGTCTTGTTTTCTTAGAGTTTCCTCACAAGCAATCTGCACTTTCCTAACACAGATTCATTCATGCACCTCACCATAATAGCAAAGTCAGTTATTCAACACATGGGTTATACATTAAAGAAACCACGTGAGCGCTTGTGTGAACTCTGAATGATCCTGGATGTGATGATGGCTCAATGTACGATTTCACAATTTTACAGATGCATGTAATTCAAGGGCTGAAAGGAAGAGGTGACTGAGATGGAAGGGGAGTGGCCCCACAGGTGAACAGGGAGATGGGAAACAGGATGTGCCAAGGTGAAGAGTTCTGATTAAGACTTCCAGCCTTAATTTTTTCTCTGAAGAAGGAAGCTGAGAACTGGGGAAGCATTGAGTAAGTTGTAGAGTGGGGGGGGGGGGGCGTGAGTTGAAATGTACCTGTGTCTGATACACTAAAGAATAGACTAAATAATAATAGGAGAAAGGCTTCCCCCCGCCCCCCGCCATCTATCTCAGCTAACCTGATGAACAAACACCAAACAATACCCAGGTAAGTTCTGAAACTCTCCTAAACATCAAGTGTGAGTAGATTGTAGGGATAACGCCCGCGCTACCACCACCCGTTCACCATGTCCGAGCGAGGGGCTGTGGATTAAAAAATAAGGGACGCCGGGCGGTGGTGGCGCACGCCTTTAATCCCAGCACTCGGGAGGCAGAGGCAGGTGGATCTCTATGAGTTCGAGGCCAGCCTGGGCTACCAAGTGAGTCCCAGGAAAGGCGCAAAACTACACAGAGAAACCCTGTCTCGAAAAAACCAAAAAAAAAAAATAAAAAATAAAAAAAAAAAAGGGACAAGATACAGTGAGTCAATCGCCACGGCTGAATGCTGAGTGCCAGCCGAATGCCGTTTATTGAAAGAGGGAGGAAACCTTAAATACAGGCTTACAGCACAATGGCGGATCCCCGGAGGGCAGAAGTTCGCTACATTTTTGCATCTAAGCTGTTTACACCAAATGCAGGATACAGGAACAAAGAACCTCCGGTAGAACATTAGGTGAGAAGGAAACCGGCAGGGAATCTGAATAGGGAGGACATCTGGTCAAGGTCGGCAAGCAAGGCGGCTGCCACTCACAGTGGGGGGCCAGGGCCCACAGTAGATCTGCCGTTACACACAAAGCTGTGTTACACGAACGATCTTCTGTTGGGACATTTGTTCTCTGATTGTTCTGTCTTTAATAATTGTCTCTTTATGTTGTATGCTTCTATTACAATGTATAATCATGAGAAATATGTTTGAGTAAATTCTATCTAGATTCACTATTTTAGGCTCCCCTTGCCCTATAAATTGACTTAAATAAATAAGGATCTGCTTTACAAGTCTCTATACATTTATCTTGTGCTACCCAATAATATTTCAATAGTTGCCACTGAGCTGTAGGCTCATCATATTGACCTCAAACCTGATCTATTAATTCAATTAACAAGAATAAATTTGAGGCACTTACTTAAATTCTTCTAGCCTTGACTGACTCAACATGGAAGGGACATTACAACTAGCATACTTAAAGTGATTGTGATTTCTGGTTCAAGTTAACTGTCCAACTATAATCACCAGTAGTGTCCAGTTTCTACTATAAGTTGTCTAAGTTTAAATGGGAAATGATACGGTTCCACCATAGGGACAATGGTGTGTCTACAAACGCTAAGGATCCAGTTCTAAAGAAAAATAAGATGAATGTGTAACATGTATCAATTTTCATGCTGTAAACACCCTCACTCAAGTCAATTTCCAATTACTAGTAAGTTTAACTCTCAAAATTCTGGAAAGTATAATAAGACATTCTTGCAGCCAGTAAGAGCTGGCTTAACTACCACCAATGATATCACTCAATGTTGACTGCAGATTTAAATAATTTTTGTGATTTTAACTATATTGGACCTCCCTAATGAAGCTCCTAATGGTCAGGGCAAAATCCTAGAATTAAAAAACTTAAAATCTTACACCATATATCCAACTAGTGGTAGGTGTTCAATAAGTAGTCACTAATTTCATTGCACAGAGGTCTCTGGATGATTCCCTTTCCTTTTGTGCAGACTTCAACATAATCCAGTTAAATATACACAGATATGGAAAGCCAGAAGATCACTTGAAAATAAAACTTTGAATGACGTCTTGCTTTCCCTTGTAAGTCATGATTCATGCCTTACTCCATATTCAGAAGTTAATTTGTCCTTTCAACCCTTGAGCTCCTCCTGGTACCAAATATAGCTCATACCAGCTGCAGTGGGTTTTTTTCTTTGTTGTTGTTGTTTTTTAACTCTTTGGGGCCCACCACTCAGCTCCCAAATAAATATACAGAGACTTATTCTTCCTTATGAATGCCCAGCCTTAGCTTGGCTTGTTTCTAGGTAGCATTTCTTAAATTACCCTGTCTACCTTTTGCTTCTGAGCTTCACCTTTCTCTATTCTATATACCTTCCTTTCCTTCTTCCTCCGTGCCTGGTTGTGTAGCTGTGTGGCTGACCCCTGGCATCCTCCTCTCCTTTTCCTTTTCTCACTTTTCCTTCTTCATTAGATTTCTCCTCCTATTCATTCTCTCTACCTGGCAGCCCCACCTATCCCTTTCTTCTGCCTACCTATTGGCCATTCAGCTCTTCATTAAACCAATTGGGCATTTTAGACCGGCAAAGTAACACAGCTTTGCAGAGTTAAACAAATGCAACATAAAGGAATGCTGTTAACATATCTTTGAATTATTAAACAAATATTCCACAGCATAAACAAATGTAACACATCTTAAACCAATATTCCACAACAACCAGCCCCCCCAACCCCCTGCCCCACCACAGAGTTCTAGCTACATTATGTATTCTGAAGTTTTGCTCTGGACTGTCTTTCACGGAATCTGTGATATGAAGAGAAAATAGAAAATACGTAGAGATCACCTCCAAAGGATGGCGGGGAACTGACCAAATGCTAGAATTTTAGTGCCATATGCCCTGGGGATGGGAAGAAAGCAATAACTCAGTCACAGCCAGGGGTAGTAAATGGTCCTGATGAATTGTTACCATCCGAAAAGGGCAGGGTCACCTTGGAATTGAGCAGGCATAGCTGTTAATATTTAAGACAATGGAATCTAGTTATGAGTCTACAGAGTTTGGGGGCAAGGATCCTATACACAGAGAGAAGGCAATGCAGACCAATGTTTTAAACGAGTCCTTTGAAAAGGGTGAAGTATGTCACAGTTACAACCAGCTTTTGTTGTCAAACACAAAGCTCCCCCACTTCAGCTTAGAGATAGATAGTTTATTAGTTTGAATTAGTCCCTAAAAAAGTCTTTCCTTGAGCTTTACCAATTATTTTTCTTTTCAACAGGCAGTTTCTATCCTGTGTTCTAGCTATTTCTGAG
This sequence comes from Peromyscus californicus insignis, assembly GCF_007827085.1. NCBI lineage: Eukaryota > Metazoa > Chordata > Mammalia > Rodentia > Cricetidae > Peromyscus > Peromyscus californicus. The sequence goes on along the minus strand of NW_026294562.1, from coordinate 129,123,521 downwards.
AGATTCTGACTGTAGGAAGAACATGGCAAAAGCTGGACCCATCAGCGGCCGAATGCATGAAGACAAGGTCAGTGTACAACATTACAGCAGTTAGGGGACAATTAGTGGCAGCGGCAGCTCCTGGACACATAGACATGCAGACTTCAGCGCTGTGGCACGGGCATCCTGAATCAGATGTTTTAAGGACAGGGCTAGAGAACGGGTATTTTACCAAGTCTTCAGGGGATTCCCATGCATGCTAAAACTGAAACTTTGCTTTTCACAGTCTCAGTGTTCACAGGGTCCTCTGAAAAGATCTGTTTAGTTCTGAACTCTTAACTTACCCATGCACCCACTTAACCAACCACGCTATCCCCATTCAAGATAGAGGTGTCTTACAGATGGCAAGCAGAAATATATGCTGTCATTGTAAACAGGAAGGGTGAATGTCTATGTCCCTCCCCAGCACTCTAGATAGTAACTTCTGTTATATTCAGGTTCACATTGTGTCATGAGCTCTGTGTCTATTGTTAAGTCTTACTAACAGGTGCAGGTCTAGATTACCAAGACAGCTTTGCAAAACAGTAGGAATCCAAAAAAAGGAGTTCTTCAGGAAACAACCTCTGTCAGGCTAGCATCAGTACCTTGCTCTTCCCAATCTTAGTCACCAATAAAAAAAAGGACAAATAGGGAAATGGCACTTAGTATGTTTCAGAGTTTGTGTATGTTATGCATGGTGTGTGTATGTGTTCAAATATATGTGTGCACATATGTGTAAGAGTATGCATGAGTGCAGAGTCCAGTGATTGACATCTTATGTCTTCCTCAATCACTGTCCATCTTACTTTTTGGAAAAAGTCCCTCACTGAATCTGGAGCTCACTGGCTTGACTAGACTGGCCAGCCAGCAAGCCCCAGGGATCTTCCTGTCTCTGCCTCCTCACCATTAGATGACAGACAAGCACATGCGTCCACACCCAACTTTCTACGGTGGTGCCGGGGATCCGAACTCAGGCCCTCATGCTTGTGTACAGGCACTTTAGCAGCTGAATCATTTCCCCAGCCACAGACTTCTGGGTTTTAATTGCTAATTATGTGGTTCTCTATTTTCCCACAAACCCTAGAGTCATTATTATTGCTCCTGTTGAGCAGGTAAAGAAGTTGAGTTCACGCGTAGACTACTTGACAGAGCCAAGAGGAGAACCCAAGCTTGTTCACTGTCACCGGAATAAATGACTTCCCACTGCCATAATAAGATTAACACATGAGGTTCATGAGGGTGAAGTGACCCCAGCTCTGCAAAAATTCACGTCAGAGTTTGAAAACTGAATGAGCATTTATTTTTCTGTTCGCTGTTCCTTCATCACGCTGAGCTCTACAGGGAACAAGAGATTACTAGTGTGATTTCTGTTATCAAGGAACAAATGTTGGTTTAAAAAGAGTCAGAAGACAATATAAGATAATTCAAACAAGTTCCAAAATGTATGGTACAGACACAGACGACACGGGAAATCTGGACAGAAGAAGGTCACCATGGCCTAAGGGCCATGGGGGCAAGATTTGTTGGAGGAAGTCGAAGTATGACAGGGTTTGGAGCTTAGCGGTATTTAGACAGCTGGAGGAGAGCAGACCCATGAGCTAAGCAGATTTGTAGCATAGCAGATCTTGTTGAAGCTGCAGATGATGTGATTACGTTCTTATTTCCTTCCTTCCAGGGGGAATTTATTGAAAGATGGCCTCCTGCAACTTCTCAGAATGCAGGATGCTGCCCAGGTCCTGCTTAGGACATTGACAACTCAGAAATTAATATTCAAGAGCAGAGAGGAGAGTCAAGGGTATTTGATGATTATTCCCTGAAAGGAGTGGAATTTTTCTTGATTCATGGTGCTTTCTTGGCAATAGACATGAAAGATTAGTGTAGCTAACACATACTGTTTTGCTATATAAGACAGGTGTCTTATAGCTAGATGCATTTGTTTACTTTTCTCTACAAGCCTCTGTATCATGTCCAGTGTAGTAAGGTATAGATGAGGAAGGGCTTTGAAGTCAGAAGTTAATAGTAAACCATTATTGGATTGGGACTCGCAGTGTGCAAGGTAATCATGCTGAATGGAAAGCAAGGGTCTGGGTGGTTGTATTCCTTGTTCAGCATCAAATGGTGACACATGAGAGTTCAAACACCCAGACCCAAATCTTGCTTCTCTTATCACAGTTCTACCAGTTCAGCCCAATTCCAGAAATCAAGTGTCTGTGCTCAACCGCCAAGCTGTTCTAACTTGGTGATTGTCCCTGCTGCATGATGGAGATGCCGAGACCTTCTCCCACAATGACTCTGAGATGATATGAAAAGATCCACAAGGCTCCCAGTCCAGCCCCTTGCTTATAAATACGTGTTATAAGCACCTAGTGTTCAACTCCATCACTTTTCCCTGAAATGGCCAGATGCTCTGCACACCCCACTCACGACATCAAAAACCAAGGATTTCTTTTGCACTGAACACACTGATCAGAAAAAATAGAAGCATTAATCTGGGATGTTATTGCTTTTACTTAATTGTACCTCAGGAGAAAAGCGTAACTATCAATTACAGTAATATTAAAGGGGTTTGTATAATTTCTTACTCACTTGGATTTCTGTCACATTCTCATTCTTTCAAGGTTAACTCCTAAAATGTGTGTTTGGAAACTCCCTCAGCTTCGGAATCTTCCTCATCAAGGGACTCTAAAGAAAATTCCTCATCAGGAGTTACTTGTTTATTTTGAAATGACGATGCTAATTTATCTGCTACGGAATAGAGAAAAGACAAGGCTCCACTCCTTTGCTTTCTGGGGACAGCTGGGTATGAAACCTCAGACAGCTGTTTTACAAATTGCCTAGCCATTAAGTAATCATTTCCTCATCAGAGCAGCAGCTGGGAGGTGGGAGGAGGAGGGATGCTTCCCTTCTGAGTGTCCTCCTCACCTCCCCACCCCTGCGCCTCCACAGCACCGTGAAGTTACTCAGGACAGCAGGAGAGTGTTTTCTCATAACTGAAGAGTGCATAATTTTCAATATTATTTTCAATGTTCCTGAAGGCCACACAGAATTTACTCAGTGGTGTGAGACACCAGCTCTCTAAGTGACAGGAGGCATTCTTTAGGACATTCCCCTCACTTTATTGACAAGTAACTTTCTTTTTTTCAGAAAAGTAGCTTAGCCAGCAGCAGACCTGAGTCTTGAGTTCAGGATTTACCAGTGCTGGCACAGTGAAGAGTTTTCCCCGCCACTCTGTGAAGTAGGGCTTGAGCCAGGAACTTGTCTCATCTTTTCTTTCATTAAGAAATTTTCTACTCACTCTACATACCACCCACAGACCCCCCTCCTCCATCCTCCCATCCTCCAGCCCTCCCTCCCAAGTCACCCCACATCCCCACATCCCCCAAATCAAGGTCTCCCATGGGAAGTCAGCAGAGTCCTCACTGAGCCTAGGCAGATCCAAGCCCCTCCCCACTGCACCAAGGCTGTGCAAGGTGTCACATCACAGGCACCGGGCTCCCAAAAGCCTGCCCATGAACTTGTCTCATCTTAATGGCCTTCTAGTCTGTGACTCACAAAGAAACAAGAAGAGAATCTCTCTTTCTCTCTCTCTCTCTCTCTCTCTCTCTCTCTCTCTCTCTCCCTCCCTCCCTCCCTCTCTCTCTCTCTCTCTCTCTCTCTCTCTCTCTCTCTCTCTCTATATATATATATATATATATATATATATATATATATATATAAAGAATAATATTGAAAATTTAGCAATTTGCATATACTGTTTCTAAAAACGTATCTAAATTCAGAGTTATGGACCAATGCAGTGCCAGTGGATTTAGCTACAAACCAATTCCTGCATTCAAGGCTCAGGGAGCATTGCAAAAGAGGGGGCAGAAAGAGTGTAAGAGCCAGAGGACCAGGGCATCTGCTGTGAGATTGTGTCTCCCGGTAATGTCAGAAGCCATAAGCGCAAAGTTTCACCAACATGGCTGCCTAAACATGAGGCAAGCAAAGACAACAACCAAAGACATGTCCAAGTAGGCAGGAAAAATGCCACAGGCCTCAGTCACACACAAAGAACTGCAGACCGCTCAGCGATGCTAAGTATATTAGTCTTTCTCAGGAAAGAGGACTCCAACTGGTTATCCAATACCAAATAATCAGCCCTGAAAATATACATACAAGTATTACTATACAGTCTGAACGGGTCATAGTTAAAAATACATATACATATATATACTACATGCATATGCATATGCATATAATAATAATTTATAAAAAAAATAGACCAGGGATTTTAAAGGGTGCAGGAAAGGTTTGTGGCAGAATGGAAAAGAGAAGATGGAAATTATGTAATTATGTTAATCTCAGAAAAACAAAAGGTTTTTTTTAAAGAATTTTTAAAGTGCTTCCTAAAAGTACAAACTACACATTCAAAACTATCAATCAGTTCCATCAATATTCATCTTGTACACAGACACAATAAAGGAAATTTCTTGTTGAACATATTATATACCAAATTTTCATTATTCATTTTTCTGTTGATGGACAATTATATTGGTTCTAATTCCTTGCTATGATGAATGGAGTAGCATTGAAAAATTCAGGGAGGACTTAAAATGCCATACAAACTTAGAAACTCAGGAGGAAAGAGAGAGAGAGAGAGAGAGGAAGAGGCAAGAGAAAGGAGGGAAGGAAGGAAGGAAGGAAGGAAGGAAGGAAGGAAGGAAGGAAGGAAGGAAGGAAGGAAGGAAGGAAGATAATTTCCCTCATATATGGATCCTAGCTTATTGTGCATGTGTTTGTGTGTGTGTGTGTGTGTGTGTGTGTGTGTGTGTGTGTCTGTCTGTCTGTCTGTCTGTCTGTCTGTCGGTCTCTCCTCTCTCTATGTCTGTGTGTCTGTGTATTTGCATCTGTGGGTGTCTGTGTGTGTGTGTGTGTGTGTGTGTGTGTGTGTGTGTGTGTGTCTGTCTGTCTGTCTGTCTGTCTGTCTGTCTCTCCTCTCTCTGTGTCTGTGTGTCTGTGTGTTTGCATCTGTGGGTGTCTGTGTGTGTGTGTGTGTGTGTGTGTGTGTGTGTGTGTGTGTGTGTGTAAAGAAATGTACATGTGAATACAAAAAAACATACATAAAGGAGAGTAAGCAAGGGTAAAGATTAGAAGAGACAAGACTGGATGCAGGTGATGGATTCATGTATGAAAGAGGTTATAAAACTAGGTGTTTTCCTAGTCCTCTCATGGGCTTTCTGTTTGATGGTGATGGATAAGTGCATGAGAATACATTTAATAGTGAAAGTGTACGTTTGGAGCTGTGCAGCCTGGCCTTGGGTCAGCATATGACTACCTGTCCAACAGGTTTCCTCAGGGCAAGGCACCCATGGAAACAGATTATCATATGGCAAGGACCAATAGATCTTGAGACAGCATAGGAATTCGCAAGATTCGGGCAGCTTGCAGGCTCTTTTCTCTCTCATTCTTTGGGCAGTTTTTAGTTTTACTTTGTCAGTCACACATGCAATAGCTGTAATTTTCCCTGGAAATTCTGTTCTTCCTTGAGTATTTTTCCCTAGGATTCAGCAGGGGCCTGATGCTTCTCATATTTCTTATCTGGAATTACTAACTATAGCTCCTAATCCTGGGAACATTTCAGACTCAATAGAGACAGTTAGGTACATATGAGAAAATAACGCTTGGAATATTAACCATGTCTCACAGTTCTGGAAAGGAGAGTAAGGCATGTATACACAAAATAGGGAAAAAGCCTCAGGAATATACATAGTGCCAACTGTTGAGAGTAAGTTCCCTGGAAATCAAGCATATAGAGTCTATGACAGGATCTAGTATAATCCAATGGAGAAAATGCAATGCAGAATGTGGGATGGATAGACCCGTCTTTCCCATACACAGGAGCTTATGTTGGTGGAAGAAGTATGGTATAGTGGGATGGGGAAGAGTGTCTTATAAAGGTCTGCCTTTTACAGAGAGATTGAGACATGGGACCCTCTTGTAGAAAAGGGAACTGTGTAAAAGCATATCTTGCAGACGTGAAAGAATTGTTTCAGTTTGAATATTGTCCTTAAAGCATTGTGTAAGGATTCTGTCCTCATCACATCATCAGCTGTGATGTCGTCCCAGCCTAAAAAGCGTGTGTGTCCTCCCACGGGCCCTCTTTCCGTATTCCCTTTGTACTTCCCCTCCGCATGGTCTCCCTGTCTCTGTCTCTGTCTCTCTCTGTCTCTCTCAGTCTCTGTCCTTCCTCCTAATAAAGCTCTAAAAAGGTAACCATTACACCCCTTCACCATGTCTACTACTTTTTAACTTTGCAGCCTCATGTAGCTGCCAGCTGACATGTCAGGCTCCATACTTAGTTAAGCCTGCAAAAATGCTGAACTCTGTGCCTCGAATAAGGATATGTAGTGGGTGGGAAGATGGTTTGGAGGAAGCATAAAGAGGAACAGTGGGGACTTCTATAATGATTACGATGTATTTCTTAAAATATGATGTATTTCTTAAAAGTGAAAAATAGGAGCCAATAATAAAGTTGTTTAAGTAAGCCTGATAGAAAAATTCCGTTAAAGTATAAATAAAGATGGCTCCAGATATTCGGGGCCACTTAAATGCAATCCACTTGGTGGTCAGAATTTTTCCTTGTGCTGACACCCCTTCCCAGTCTCAGGACCTGAACCCAAACTGAGGCTGTACCCCAGCAAGTGTAAAACACAATGTGAAACTCCGTAGCTTTAGAAGAGCCAATCTAACTGTATAGAATTTCACTGAGATGTGGATTGGAGTCTGGTCCATTTTGGTTATGGTTTTTTTTTTGCAAGTCTTTATAATACAATAATAATTTTAAAAGAACACATAAGAAAATTCATAGAGGAGAGAAAATCTTTGTTGTTGCCTGGCCATAATTGGGGCTCAAACAATGGTAAGGTGTTTCTTCAAGTCTGACATGTTTGAGCTCCAGAACCCACAAAGTGGAAGGGAAGAAGCTGAGCAGACTCCAGCAAACTGTCCTCTGTCCTCACATGTGTGCCATGGCCCACACAAGTACACACACACACACACACACACACACACACACACACACACACAAATAAAATAGTAAAAGAGGACAGAAATATTTAGGAACCTGAGAACGAAGTAAAGCACGATAGAAGAGTGAGGTATGGCAGCAGAAACATGGGTAGAATAAACACTGAAAAAAGCTACAGCAGAGAGAACAAACAATAGAGCATGAGCACAGGATGACTGAGATGTGGCACCCACATGCTACCGAATGTAGTTACAGAATCTCAACTATGTACTTACTACAAGGACCCAGTGATTTATCAGATTTCTTGCATTTCATTTTCTGCTGAGCAACCCTTCCCAGACTCAGCACCCACAGTCCAGGGCTATTCAGATTTGCAAATGGTTCACAGCACTGGTGAGTCAGCTACCTGGATCCACCTAAGCACTTCCTTACGCTCTGGCTGCTCAGGCCTTGCTCTACATTGCCTTATGGCTCTCTGCTGATTTTCTTCTTTCCCATGCCTGAGAGTTATTTCTTGGCACAACAAGAAACTATGGCATCTGTTTATGTGTCCTGTGGTCAGTCAAAACTATTCAGACCTGGACTGGAGATGTGACTCAGCTGACAGTGCTTGCCTAGCATATGTAGGGCCCTGGATCAACATCAGGTACCATATAAGTCTGACTGTAGTGGTGCATATCTGTAACCCCAACACTCTGAAGGTGGAGACAGGAGAATCAGAAGTTCAAAGTCATCCTTGGTTACATAGAGAGACCAGCTGGAGCTAAATGAAAGTCTGAAAAAAAAAACCAACAATAAAACTGATAAAATCTCACCAAGTTAAGGTGTTTTGAGTATAATATCTGATGAGAAGAACATTTTCAGCTACCAAATGGTGAGCTATGATTTGAAACAAGGCAGATAGGTTATAGTGGTCTTCTTATCCATGGCTTCTACATTCACAGACTCAGCCAACTGAAAATGGAAAATAATTTTTTTTTTTTTTTTTGGTTTTTTCGAGACAGGGTTTCTCTGTGTAGCTTTGCGCCTGTCCTGGAACTCACTTGGTAGCCCAGGCTGGCCTCGAACTCACAGAGATCCGCCTGGCTCTGCCTCCCGAGTGCTGGGATTAAAGGCGTGCGCCACCACCGCCCGGCCGGAAAATAATTTTTAAGAATAGAACTACACTGAACATGCGTAGGTTTTTTTCTTGTCACTAATCTTTGAATATTAGTTAGTGTAAGATGTGACATTTACTTTGCTTTATGTCCTGTAGGTGGTTTAGAGATGGTTGCTAAATATGGGAGGATGTGCTCTCCATTTATATGTGATAGCATACCATTTTACCTGGGCACCATGAGTCTTGGTATCTCTGGGGCATCCTGGAGGCAATTGCTGAGATATTAAAGACAACTCTGGCAAAAATAAGGGTCAAAAGGAATATGTTGTAGAAAATACTAGAAGTGCTAAACTAATTTTTTAAGTTTTAAAATGGTCATCTGATCAATGATTTAAAATGTCAAAACCCACAGGTCAAGCAGAAACTAGAGAAGGTAAAGTGGCCACACCCTATCTGTTCTGGTCAATGAAAAAACCACTTCACTGGGCTTCTTGGCTGAGTGTGGGAGGAGATGGTCCAACTTCACATTCCTATTCTCTCCAGCCCTGAAAAGACTCTGAGATGAATTTCCTGAAAGGATTGATAGCCCGTGGCAGCACCTTGATAGAAATGTACTAGAGTGGGAAAAAAAAAAGAGCAGTTGAAAACAAAATGCAAATGCCCAGAAGATGTGCTTAAAGAATCAGCAATAAAATCGCAGGGCTGAAAACGTTAAGCTTTAGTTACAGCAACAAAGAATTTACATACTTCCTACCAACCCTCAAATCTGCGCCTTTAAATGCACAAAAATGCATTATGCAGACCTGCTAATGAAAATCTATATCCCATAATTTGCAACCTGCTGGCTCTGTTATGCCAAGTGCATGTTAAACAAGGCATTCTTCAACCTAATTGCATGCCATTTCTCCGGGCTCTAATTGTGTTAGGAAAATACCTCTTTCTATCTCTCTCACGCACACCCAGATCACTTTGCTTTCTGCCTCAAGCACATCAGTAAAACAAAAACAAAACAACAGATGACTCTTCCTTTTGCTGCACACCCGGGAATTTCCAGGGCCAGGGTAATGGGGGCTGACAAGCATTTTCCTCTGTGAAATTCCTGGTCAGATGTTGGGCTTTCTTAGTTGTTTGTAGGTTTAAGGTTGCAAATAATAGCAACCTGGCACACAGAGATAAATATTTAGGACATGGCTCTTGACCAAAGACACCTCGCTTGTCCCTCTTTCATTGCAAGGGACATTTAGAAATACCTGGTGACATTTTTGGTTGTCACGGCAGAGAGGGTATTAGCACATAGGAAATGGAATCTGTGGTGATTAAAATTGGTATGGCCCACGTAGATTCATGTGTTTGAATGCTTAGCCCATAGAGAGTAGTACTATTAGGAGGTGTGGCCTTGTTGGAGGAAATGTGTCACTGTGGGGGGTGGGCTTTAAGGTCTCATATGTAGCTCAAGCTACATCTAGTATGAGGCAGTCTCCTTCTGTTGCCTGCAGATCAAGATGTAGAACTCTCTGCTCCTTCTCCAGCACCATGTCTGCCTGCACACTGCCATATCCTGCCATGATGATACTGTACTAAACCTCTGAAACCGTAAGCCAACCCCAATTTAATGTTTTCCTTTATAAGAGTTGTCATGGTCATAGTGTCTCTTCACAGCAATAAAAACCCTGACTAACACAGAATCCAATACTGGCATAGGATGTTTATCAGAGCTCCTCCACAAGTGAAAAGAAATATTCTCCCTAATTGTTAGTGTTGCTATGCTTGAAAGACCCTGGTCTAGGACTCTATGAGAGGACAAATAGGATTCTGGTGAGACGGCCAGTGGAGAAGAGCACTTGCTGCACAAGAGTAAGGACCTGAGTTCAAATCCCTAATACCCAGGTAAAAAAATGTAGATGTCAAACCCAGAGTTCCACTCCACTGGTGGGAAAAAGTATCTGGTGCTGTAGAACTGGTCCAAATGCCTGTGCCTAGGATGGTCAAAGGGCATATCAGGGATTCTTCCACGGATGCCATTGATGGCTTACCCAACTGACAATGTCATCAGACTGACTTTAAATATGGGTGTGTATAACCAGAAACGAGTGCAGCACTCAACCTTGACCAGAGAAGCCTCTTTTGGTAGTCAGCAATGGTCAAAGCAGGGACCGTCACTGGTCAAAGTGCTGAGAATAAATGACTCCCCACCCTTGTCCCCAGAGGAACATCATAGAAGAGGGGGTAGAAGACCTAGAGAAGGCAAAAGATGGGGAGGATTTCAGTGGGGCGCTGCTTTCTGGATGTGAGATGGCTGGTTTTGATGTCAACTTAATACAGACTAGAGTCCTTTGGGAAGAGGAAACCTCAGTTGAGAAAATGCCCCCACCAAACTAGTTAGCAGTCAAACTTGTGGTGCATTTTCTTAATTAATGATCGATGTGGATGGCCCTAGGTTGCTGTGGGTAGTGTCACCTCCTCCAGGCAGCTGCCATAAGAAAGCAAAGATAAGCAAGTCGTAGTGAGCAAGCCAGTCAGCAGCACTCCTCCATGGCCTCTGCACCAGCTCCTGCCTCCAGGTTCCTGTCCTGACTTCCTGTGATAAAGGACTGTAACCTGGAACTGTTAGCTGAAATAAACCTTTTCCCCTACCAGTTAATTTTGGTCATGATGCTTTGTCCCAGCAGTAGAAACCCTAACAAAGACAGTGCGTAAAGCCATAAACACAGAACAGCTGTGACTGCTGCAGGGGACCCAAAATGGTAAAAAGGAAAGAGAAGAAGGGACGGAGTATGGGGAAGGAAGGGGTTGGCTGGAGTGGGAGAGGGTCAAGTAGTGGATGGTGACTGTCCTCAGCGTGCATTGCACATAAGTGGAATATTGGGGGAAAGGTTTTTAAATTCAGTAACTTCAAAAGCCTAAATAAATAAATGAATAGGTAATGCTGGGCATAGCTGTACATGTGTCCATAAACCCCAACCCTATCAGGGCGGGAACAAGAGGGTGGCTGGGGCCTGCTGGCCACCAGCTTAGCTCCCAGTTCAGTGAGAAACCCTATCTCAAAGGAATAAGGTGAAGAGCAATAGATCAAGATGCTGAGCATGCAGGTGTGTGCGCCTGTACACACACGTGCGCGCACACACACACATAGATGATTAATTAATCAAGTCAGGCAAACTTAGCAAAACATAGTGATCGTACCCTTGTGCATGAAAAGCCAGTTTTAGATCCGATGGCTCAGTGGGTAAATGTACCTCCCTCCAAGCCTGATAACATGAGTTTGATCCCCTGAGCAGACATGGTGGGAGGCTAGAACGGAGTCTCTGCAAGTTGCCTTCTGACCTCCATACATATACCATAGCACATATGTATACATGTGCACACACAGAGACAAGGGCACAAACACAGGTACACACACACACACACAGGCACAAACACAGGTACACACACACATAGGCACAGACACAGGTACACACACACACACACACACATACACACACACACACAGGTACAGACACAGGTATACACATACACATAGGCACAGACACAGGTACTCACACACACACATACACACACACACACACACACACACACACACACAGGTACAGACACAGGTATACACATACACATAGGCACAGACACAGGTACTCACACACACACATACACACACACACACACACACACACACACACAGGTACAGACACAGGTATACACATACACATAGGCACAGACACAGGTACACACACACACACACACACAGGTACAGACACAGGTATACACATACACATAGGCACAGACACAGGTACAGACACAGGTATACACATACACATAGGCACAGACACAGGTACAGACACAGGTATACACATACACATAGGCACAGACACAGGTACACACACAGGCACAGGTATACACACACACATACACAGGGACAGACACAGGTATACACATACACACACACACAGGTACACAAACACACAGATACAGGCTTACATAAAAAATAAAACAAAACGTAATTTTTCCCATTGGGTGTTTTTGTTTGATTGGTTGGTTTGAGGTTTGTTTTTTTTTTTATTTGTTTACTTGCTTGTTTTACTCTTGTTTTTTGTTTTTCAAGACGGGGTTTCCCTGGGTAGCCCTGGCTGTCCTGGAACTAGCTCTGTTGACCAAACTGGCATTGAACTCAGAAATCCTCCTGCCTCTGCCTCCCGAGTGCTGGGATTAAAGGCATGTGCCACCACCACCTGGCTGTTTGGGTATGTATTTTGATGACATTCACCCCTTCTCCAACTCATCCCGTATCTCCATCCCCTTTCCTACCCAATCAACACTGTATCCTTAAAAAACATCAAGTTCCATTTATGCTGCCCTTACTTTCTTGGCTGTGCAGCTTCCACTGGAGTGTGGTGGATTCACCAGGGACTAAGCTCCTAGAGAAAACTGAATGTCCCTCTTGAAGCGGCCGCTCAGCTAGAAAGCGAGTTTGGTTTAAATAGACAGTCGGCTCCTGTGGCCACTTGATATGTGAGCCAGGGCTGATTTCCACCAATGCCCTTGCCTGTGAACCATAGCCCCAGAGATCTTGCCATTAGTCCTTGAAAGGGTGTAAATGACCCATGCCCAAATATGAATCAGGAGTCCAAGCCAAGGTGAGAGCAGTTTTTCCTATCTACCAACAGCAGAACCAGTCACTGAAGGCGTGACAGCCTAAGACAAGCAGGGTGGAATTCCATCTCAAAAATCAAAAGGCAGAACAAGCCAAAGATGAGTGAAAGGGTCAAGTGCCCTGGCTATGATAGAAACAACGTGCAGGACTGTTTGTGGCGATAAGTGTCTGGAACACTTACGATACATAACTTATGCATGTATATATACATAGTCATGTGTAAATAACAACGTTTTGGTTAGGGATGGGCAGCATAAACAACAGATTCTACATCACACAAGATGACAATCACCCAGTGATGTCACAGCCATCCTATTTTGTGAATGTATACTCCATGGTCACAAGGATATAATCACTCAGAAAAGCAGTTCTCAGAGCATGCCCCCATATTAAAGCAATATTACAAGCATACCTACACACACACACACACGTAGCATGAATCTTAAAAGTTCTTATTAATAAAATCAAACCTGAGGCCAGTTATTGGGGTGAACACTGGAAGATCAGGGAGCCAGAACAAGCCACAGCTACCTCACCTCGCCGGATCCTCAGCTGATCTTGCTTCCTCAGACTGGAGGCCTCTGAGTCCTCATATCCGAATGGCTCTCAGCTGAACTGCTGCTCGAAAGCCTGAATGCTTAACCAGGCCAAATGCTTAACCAGCCAAATGCTTCTAGTTTCTGATCCTCACACCTTATATACCTTTCTGCTTTCTACCGTCACTCCCTGGGATTAAAGGCTGGCTTTCTGGGATTAAGGGCGTGAGTCACCATGCTTGGCTGTATCCTTGAACACATGGATTTCTGACTCTGGAATGCTAGGATTAAAGGCGTGTGCTACCACTGCCTATCCTCATGTTTAATATTGTGGCTGTTCTGTCTCTGACCTCAGATAAGTTTATTAGGGTGCACAATATTTTGGGAAACACAATACCACCACACACACACACACACACACACACACACACACACACACACACACACGTGCACGCACCTCATCACTTCTGTCTGGCTCTGCTCCTTCAAGTCTCATTGTAAGACTCTGAACTTGTCATCCATCTCTGATCATCTCAGTTTTGTTCATATGATCTCAGTCCTTTCTCTTCGATGCATATAAGCCACCACTCCTATAACTCTTTCTGCTAATGGTAGACTAGAGAAGGCTACCCTTGACTTGTCTTGGCCTCTAGACCTACACGCGGACAAGGACAATTTCAGTTCTTCTGCGTGTAGAAGATGGCAAAGGCCTCTGCTGATAATGATCCCTTTATGTCATAAAAGAAAACACAAGCTTTTCTAGTTAATCTGCATCCTCATTACTGTTTGCTGCACAGACCTTGAACCTCTGCCCCAGTCATAGAAAGTGGTGACGTGCTGGGGCTCAGAGGCACCTTGGTCTCACTGCTGAGGATCACTATGTTTTAAACTTTAATGAAAATAAAAATTGCCTGAGAATGTCAAGTGAAAATTGAGGGAAGAATTCTGCATCTCTAACAAGTTCCCAGGATATTCAAATGCTGTTCCTCCGCAGACCAGTTTTACATGTAAATGTGTATCCATATCCATCCGTGAATACCAAATGAATCCATGACAGTGGCAATTTTGTTAATATTAACTTCTAAAGGAGGAAGCTATTTAAGAGTCTATTTCTGATTTAATAATCCAAGAGCCTTATTAGTACCCATAATTTGCTAATTCTCCACAGCCTGTCACTGGAATCTTCGTATTCCTCTCACAGTGAACACACTGACAGTGTAAATGGTAGTCAGCTTTTCTTCCCAAATTATCCAGCTGGTTCTTCCTCACATTGCCTGTTTGAGAAGATGGTACTTGCATCCTATAATTGGGATCCACCCTCCAATGTTCTCCATCTCTCTCAAAACCCTTCGTACTCCGTCAGTTGCCTTCTGTAGCCTATTCTATTTCAAAAGCATTTGCATAATTTATCCTTCTATCTCCAGAAGTTTAGCTGCCTATTCTCTCAATTAATGAAGTGTACTGAATGTACACAGTATTCAACTGCTGTCTGAGGTGCTTGGAAAAATACGAGGACACCCAAAAGAAATACTGCTTTGTGTCTAAGGTGTGTATAGGAGAATTTGATGTGACAGTTGTTAATGTATTAATTTATTTCTGATGAAAGAAGTGGTTTAGCATTGAGAACAGTGGTAACATTTTGAGAAGATCGCTGTGTCTGCTGCACTGTAGTACAAAGAGGGCAAAGGTAGAAACTGAAATACAAACTAAGAGGCTGGTCAAGTGGGAGTCCCAGTACGTTAAAACACCAGTGTGGTACCAGTGTGACATTTGCTTACACTCTGTGTGACATTTGCTTACAAGATATTTGATTACACTCTGTAAAGATACGTCACTGTGATTGGATTAATAAAAAGCTGAATGGTCAATAGCTAGGAAGGATGTATAAGCAGAACTTCAGGGCAGAGGGAGAACTCTGGGAAAAAGAAAGGTAGAGTCCTCCAAGAGGTGTAGGAGGAAGCAGGATGGGCAGTACAGAATAAAGGTAATTGAGCAGTGTAAAATAATGTAAATTAAAAGATATGGGTTAATTAAAGTTATAAGAACTAGTTAGGAACAAGCCTAAACTAAGACTGAACTTTCATAATGAATGTCTCCACATCATTTTTTGTGAGATGGCAGCCCAAAGAAAAACCAGTCTACAAAGATGCAAAGAAGGTTAGAATTACCAAACAGACACGTTGGAGAAAGAACATTTCAGGCCAAAGCAACAGCTAGTTCAAATCCCAGGGACAAAGATACTCTAGCACATTGGAGAGACAACAACAGGGCACCATTATCTGGAGCTGAGTCGGGGACAGAGAATCCCAGATATAAAATAGAGGTCAAAAGATCAGACCATCTAAGGCCATTATGTGGGTTGTATTTTTCATTGTGAGTAGAATTGTTATCTCTTGGTTGGCTGGATTATTAGTTTTCTCTGTCTGTCCAAAGATTATCAATGGGCAAAAGGTGTCTTCCTCAGAGTTGGCAATTCTAGGACTTTGAGGACCAAGGACTTGTGGCTTGACTAACAGAGCCAGACACGTCCGTTTCTATGTCCTGATAACCAGACAGAGGTGTATGCCTCCAACCTCTAAGCAGCTCTAGATGTTTGGGCCAGAGGCCCGTTGGTCTGGGCCTCCACTGTCAGCAGCTGCACACTGAGAGGTCAATGGTTCACAGCTCACAGCAGAAGCTAGCATTGGCATCAACAAGTGGCGGTGAGTGCTTTGGCTTCCAAGCTTGAATTCGGGGACCCCTGACTTCCAACATAAGCTAGCATTAGAGCTCTTGGGCCACAGGTATCAGGATGCTGGGCCCTTAGAACCTGGCACCAAGCTCTTCTACCACAGCCCCACAGTCTCTCATCACCAATTCTTCACAGCCTTCAGCGTGCCTGAGCTTGGTTCCTGCCCACTGCCATCCTGTTCTACTACCCATTGTCTCAGCTGCATCTGGCCCCCAGAGTTCCTGTCCCTGCTTGCTTTCTGGAACACTTCAGCTGCCTCTTCTGTTGCCACATCTCCTGCCATTGCTGTCGCCATTATTGCTGCTGGGTTGGCCACAGCCACCACTATAACCACTATTGCCATCTTGTTTCAATGCTACCAGCTCAACTTTCTCCACCCGTTGGAAAGATCCAAACTAGGCAAGAAAAGCACTGGGAGAAGTCTTTTCTTGACTCTGATGTTGCTTTACAGGAGGGCGCTATGGGGAAGTTGAGGCGTGTCTCCTAGCTGACTTGAAATGTTAGTTGAACAGCCTGAAGTTGTATATGTGGCATGAATGTGGCATTCAAATCAGGGGCTGTTCTTACACCCATCACAGCATAGCTCACAGTTTCACCAACCACGGGTCCCACAGGGGGACCAATCGCTGGCCTTGCCTAAGGACCAATCCTGTAGTAGTAATGGGGAAGTGTGAGCAAAATATATTGCATACATGTATGAAATTTTCTGAGAAAAAATTATTAAAAGGCTTTTTTATGCAGGCTGGGCTTAAAAAAACTTACGAGTTTCAATAAATGAACAGAAACGTTTCTATATAAAAGGCTACCACAGCATAAGATGCAAAGGGCATTATTAAAGCCAGGAGAGATACGAGTGGGGGTGGGGCTGAGAATGGCTTTGGGTGTCAGGAAGAGTCAAAGGGAAACAGAGAATGTAGGGATATGGAGTGCTCATTGGAGGAAGGGGTATATAATAGAAACTTTCAACTAAAATACTTAATGTTGGGATCAGTTGGAAAGCAAGTTGAGAGACTGAGACACGTCACAGACCTAATGGGGTGTCTTTGGTCTTCATCTTGCTGACTAAAGGCTCTTGACACAGATCCCTGTCCTTGTGGAGATGGCTCCGGTGGCTTCCAGAGTGCCACTTTCTCTCTCTTCTTTCAGCATCTGCCTTCTCTTTTGCAGAACTGTTGACAGGCTCATCTTCTTCCCCTTCTCCTTACTGATAGATTTTCTCAAAGCTGTGTCTAAAATCCCAAGATACTTCTCCAACTCTTGTTTTTAACCTTATTATTTATTTTAGTGTACAGGGTTACATAAGGCCATTTTCATGCTGGCACATAACACTCTTTCCCCGTCATGGCCCAGACCTTTCTTCTTCCTTCCTGTTAGTCTCCTTTGTTCCCCAGTTCCATGTCATCTGCACAGATGAGATTATGCTTCTACGGTATCTAGGCTCCACAAGTGAGGCTGACACTGACTTTATCCAATTAATAGGATGATCTCCAGTTGCATGAATTTTCCTGCAAATAACAAAACTTCATTCTTTATATTCAGATCTTGTGTTTTTGGATAAGAGTTCTCTATGCAGCTCAGGCTGAGCCTCGAACTCAGTGCTTTCCTACCATTGTCTCTGAAGTGCCAGGTAGGGTTAGAGACAAAGACCATCACACTTGGCTTTCCAGAGAAATTTCATCTTCCATAACATCAACAACTACCCCAACATTAGTGAGTACATCTTGCATGGAGAGCCTCCTCTGCACTACAGGTTTATGTGCACAACTCACTGCTCAAAATCTCTGGTGGAGAGTTGCATGCCATGCTGGTCTTATCGCAGCCAAGGCCAGAAGAAAACTCCTTTCTCCACATCCTAGCTCAGCCTTGTTGCCGTGCTTGTTATTTTTGTGAATGGCAACTGAATCTTAACTGTGAATAAACCACCGAGCCAAGTGTGTGTGTACATATGCATGCGTGCTTGTATGTGTGTACACACGTGTGTGCATGAGGCAAACATACTTTTGCCTGTATATGTGGAGGTACAACGCACACTACTTTATTATTTTTTTTTAACGAGATCTCTCGCTGAACCTGAAACTTGCTGTTTTGGCTACACTGGCTAGCCAGCAAGCTCCAGACCTGTGCCACCACACCCAGCTTTTACAGGGTGCTGGGGACACAAAGACAGTAAACACTTTATCCACTGCACCATCTCCTGGTTCCCCATCCTTGTCCTTTTTATTATCTGATACCATCTCATTCTCAAGTGCTATTGATTCTTGTCTTCTAAACAAACTTGAACTCTCTCCAGATATCCCCTGCTCTACTGCTAATAACCTATTGCTAGCTCCCAGTGACTCTTGCTTGAACTGCTAATATTAAGTGATACTGGCCGAAGTCCTCAACCATCTGGCTGTAGAGAGACTTTCAACAGCAGTCTGCATGTCAAGCAAAATCCCCAGAGCTGATCTGTACCATCTGCAGCTTGTCTTTTTCTCCATTCTCTTTCTGATTGTCTCTTCAAGTTGGCCTCTGACCTAGCTCATAGTGCCGTGGATTCAGTTTTCTAAACATGCTGTAGTCTATCCAGCCACAGGGCTTCGCCACAATCAGGACTTTCAGTCTGGAATGTCCTTCCCATACACAGCTCTCTGGCCTGGCTAACTCTTATCACCCTTCACATCTCAGTTTACCTAGTACTTCTGAAAGACCTAATAAATCCGAGTCAGTTTCCTGTGTGGTGCATTCGAGATCAATACTCTTTTGCTCCACAACGTATATTCTGTATTCTTATTATTTCATTATTGATGTGATTATTTACACATTAAGTCTATACTCTTCCGCTACTATACGTAAATTCATTTTCCATCAGGATAAGCTCCACACTTATTTTCCTAAAAATTATATTTGGAGCATCAGGTAAGGGATAAATGCATTGATAGGTGGATAAATGAAGGAAGCAAGGAGGTGACGACCTGACCCTGGACAAACTGCATGGCATCCAAGGCTTACACATCTAGATGCAGAGCTGCAGCAAATATAAATGAGAAGGGCTGTTAAAGCGCCTTGGTGCACTGTTCAACCAATGCGGGCATTCCACTGATGGTGTTTCCTCTTTCCTCTTTCTCTTTCAAGCGTATGGAACCGAGCTTGAGGCAGATACTGTTGGTTCAGTTGCACACTGTAGCCTCTGCACGTAGACCTCCATAAGCCTGACTTCTGCAACACCTACTTTTTCAGCTAGTGGACGTGCATGATAGTGAGAATGATGAGTATGGCCAATGGGATTGTTCATCACTTTTTTTTTCAGTGCCCTTTTTAACAATCCTCTTCAGCAAGCAATCTCCAGGACAGAATCTTACTCCAAATGATTGTTTAATATCAAGGTATAAAGGAGACATGGATGAGTGTTCTAAGTTAAGGCCATGTGTGTATTGGCACCCAGTACTTAGATTTCAATATTCATACCCCAACACACATGCACACACTCCCTGAACAGAAGAAAACAATAAACAGTGAATAATCACAATTCCAGGGGATGGATTTTCAGAGCACTTCTGAACATGAAGCTGGAGAATCACTACATGAGTCTTCCTTCCAGAAACTTCTGACAATTATTAGGGAAAGGAATCATCATCTTAGCAAGAATTATGGAGGTAGCCTTGGATCACTAAATAGCCAAGGAGACCTGAGGACCATGTGATGTACATTAGAAGCAGGCACAAAGATAACAGTGGGAAGGGTGGAAGTTTTTCACAGATGTCTGCTTCCTGGGTGGGACATATGTAGTTGCTCTGGGATGCATGGGTTTGTACTCCATCCATCTATCCCCATCCACTGGCCAGGACTGGTCAGGCAAGCAAGTATGTGACTAGGCAGTGTGATGGCATGCCTGCTTTCAGCCAGCCTCATTCTGTATCTGAGGTTAACTGAGGGAATGTGAACTCCCTCATCTCCTGTTTCCCCAGCGAACACTCATTCAATCAACGAGAAGGCACAAAGAAATTGGGCAATCCCCCTCCCCCACCGACTCATCAAGTTCGTCGGTTCACACAGACTGTTAAACAAATACAGATGAGGTTTTTATGACAAAGAGAACAGATTTGAGAGTGGGGCTGGGCTAGTCTTACAACTTACATAGTTGTCATCATCTTTTTAAAAATAAGAGAATTGGAAAAACAAAAATTTAAATCAACAATTTATAATTGTGAATATAAGTCAGTTATAATAAAAAGAATGTAACAAATTTACAAGATTCTAAATATCGAGTGATCTCCCTTAGGAGACTGCAGTTTTCTGACATGAAAATACTGTGTCTATATACAACTATCAATTTACCCAGCACCCGGTTCTTATACTTTTCTTTCTTTTTTTTCTAAGTTCTCTCTTACATAAAATCTGATTCAACTTTATAAAACATTTTATGATGGGAATTCTCAATCTGGCGGAAAAGTAGAGTAAAGGAATAAATCTTACATGTTATTAACAATTGCAAACATCTTGCCGAGCTTGCTTTTTCTTCCCTACTGACATTTTCTATTAAAGCATCTATTTTGAGACCCATTCTCATGTAGCCCAAGCTGGCCTCAAACGGACAATGTATCTGAGGATGACCTTGAACTCTTGGTCTCCCTGTCACCATATCCAGAATTTTTAATTATTTGTGTGTGTGTGTGTGTGTGTGTGTGTGTGTGTGTGTGTGTGTGTGTGTGTGTGTAAGAGAGAAGGAGGGAGGAGAGAGAAAGAGAGCATTCACACCAAACCATGGATGTGTTGGATAGTTTTATGTCAACTTGACACAAGCTAAAGTCATCTGATAGGAGGGAACGTTAAGAAAACATTTCCATAAGATCTGGCCATAGTCAAGCCCATAAGGCATTTTCTCATTTAGTGATCAATGTGGGAAGGGCCCAGCCCACTGTGGGTGGTCTCATCCCTGGGGTGGTGGTCCTGGCTCTATAAGAAAGGAGGTTGAGCAAACCATGAGGAACAAGCCAGTATGCATGCAGTATCCCTCCAGAGCCACCGCATCAGCTCCTACCTCCAGGTTCCTGCTCTGTTTGAGTCCCTGTCCTGACTTCCTTCCATGACAGACTATGATGTGAAAGTGTAAGCCAAATGAACTCTCTCCCTTCCCAACTTGTCTTTTGGTCATGGTGTTTTATCACAATAATAGAAACCCTAGCTACAACAATGGATATGCTGGTGCCAGGAATCATTAGAAGATGGTGTTAGATGCCCTGGAGCTGGAATTTCAGGCAATTGTGAGCTGTCTGCTGTGGGTGCTGTGAACCAAATTCAGGTCCTCTGGAAGAGCAGCAACTGCTCTTAAGCACAGAACCACCTCTCTAGCCCCTAGTCATAGAACATTCTTTACATGTCAGACATATTATTTGACCCTTCCAGAAGTTAATAGATAAAGGCATTAACAAAGACACAGATATCTGTCATAAGCACAACTATGAAATAAATACATTAATGTGTTACCTAATTCACAATTCAAGTCCGAATTACCCAATTACCCTCAGAATTGTCTGTTGACAAACTGGCTTTTGCTGACCAGAATTAAGCAAAGTGTAACATACTACCTTTGAGTGTTATACCTCTTTCGTATAGCTTAGCTATGCATTTTTCTAAAATAGAAAAAAATCCATTTTCAAACCTTTCGTGTATTTAGGCTATCATTTTTAAAAATATTCGATTTACTTTGTTCCTAATTTATTTAACTATTGAAGGGCTAACAGTTAAATCTGACATTTTCTAATTTGGTTTCTGTTTGTTTCTCCCTCTAAGACGGTTTGTATATCCAGGCAGAGACCATTGAAGAAAGCTAATTTTTCCTTTGCAGTGGTTGTCAGTGGGAGCTAGCTTCTTGGTTACAGATGGGAGGTGGTCCACGTCTTCTCTCCTCTTGTCCTCCTGAGCTCTTGAACCCGGACTGACTTGAATCTTCACAGGTCTTGTGTGTGCTGCCACAGTCTCTGTGAGCTCATATGCGCCTCCGTCCTGCTGTGTCTGAAAGTCACTATTTCCTTGACGTCATTCATCCCCACTGGCTCTTACAATCTTTCAGCCTCCTCTTCCATATAGCTCTCTGTGCCCTAGAGGAAAGGTTTGATGAGAAAATGTCCTAAGAGTCTCCTTGGGGGTGTACCATAATAAATAAACATGATGGAAGCTTTTAAAAGAACAGGCCCTTTCCCCAAATGATGGAGGATGAGAAGAAAGAACAATGTGGTAGAATAATGTGGCCTCAAGGACAAGTTAGGCTAGGGAATGGCTTCTTGGGCTTGCAAGCATACAGGTTCTCCATTCAAGGAGTTTGTCTTGGTGTGGGGTGTGTGTGTTGGGGGCTCACGGAGTCTACACAAAGGAAAAAGCTGGGGGAAGCTGAAGGGCCCAATTCCACTGTGGCATCTCTCAGAACATCTGGGCCTGATTGCATCCTCTACCAAGACATGTACTGATAATAATGGGTACGGTCAACAGGTCTGTCTGTCAAACCTTTTCCACTTTACTTTGCCCCCTTCCCCCATACTGGCCGGTCCAAATTAAACTAATTTGGGGACTCTCCTAGCAAAGGGCTATCCTTTTTGTTCCCGGTAGTTCACATTCTCCTATGCTTCTTTCTTCTCCCTTCTTCATAGGACTATATCAACAGCTGCCAGTTATCTCAGTGTGCCTAGGACAGGGGATTTGCAGTGTTAACATGAGAATACCCTTAGGAAAAGCCAGAAGTTTGAAACACCTACCTGAAGCCATTGTTCTATCCTTTTGGTCTTCAGCAGATATGATAAATTGAGAGCCAAGAGTCTTTCCCTTCATGACCTCTACTCAGTTATGTACATAAATGCTCTATTGCTACTTAGAGCAGAGATTCTCAGCCTTGCCCTAGAGGATCTGCTTCAGCAGCAGAACTTTCTGGAAGGTTGCTGCTTCAGCTACACTCTGCAAAGACAACATCAAAGGTTCTTGGAGTAAGAACAGGGCATCCATATATATTGGTTTTTCGAGGCAGGGCTTCTCTGTGTAACAGCCCTGGCTGTTCTGGAACTCACTCTGTAGACCAGGCTGGCCTCAAACTCACAGAGATCCTCCTGCCTCTGCCTCCTGATTGCTGGGATTAAAGGTGTTCACCTTAAAACTACAATATACATATGTAGCCAAGGTGAAAAAAACACTGACTTGGAGCAACAATGGTGTTTGACAGTCAGGAGTCATTTACTGACCCTAACTTAGAGACAGCATAATTTTATAACCTTGATAATTCAAAACATAGGCCCCAGTAGTAGGGTTGGAATTTCTACCTTTTGTCAATATTTTGTAAATCAGAGCCAGCAAATCAAGCTAAAATTTAATAGATATTAGACACAAAGACACTTCTTCCTGGTGTCTAGAAGCCTCTGGTGCTTGCCTTTTTGTGTTTGGTCCAAGAACAGGGATGTGTTGGCTTGCAATTGGTTGAGTCAAGTGAGAAACTTGATTTAAGTCAGCCTGTTACAGTCACAAAGAATAGTTCAGCACTATTCACAGCGGGTGGACCTCTCTGGGGCTGTGTGAGTAATCTCTAATCATTTCCTCTTTACCCTTTTCCGTGGGTGGGATGGTGGTCATGTGCAACTCCTGACACGGGAAATAAATTTTAGAAAGAAATTAATTTGCAGCTGAAGTGCAGATGCATGGGAAAATATTGATTTTGAGAGTACTACAAAGACATCATGCAGGCATTTCATTGATGCCAACTGCATATTCTGAGCACCTTTCGTAAAATCAACCTTCTTAACAATTTTATGTTGCTGTTGTTATAATAATAATTGCTATTATTATCTAGTGATAACCTAAAGTAAACTAAGATGAAGTAACTTTAGCTCCTTAATGTTGCAAATATATGGCATGAACTTGAGTCTCATGTAAGGGATATTTTCAAATGTTTTTATTAAAGCCAGTATATTAATGAGCTTTACATGGAAAGAAAAATGAATGTGCTTTTTTTTATAATTTTTTTCTTTCCTTGAAAATAGATTTTTTTTTCATATAATCCATATGTTCTGGTTATGGTTTCCCCTCCCCCTACTCTTCCCAGTTCCTCTTTACCTCCCCTCCCATCCAGACCCATACCTTGCTGTCTCTCATTAGAAAACAAACAAGCATCTAAGGAATCATAATAAAATAAGATAAAACAAAACAAACAAATTGGAATCGGACAAAACAAAGGAAAAGAAGAAATAGAGCCAAAGGAAAAGCACAAGAAACATGTATAGATGCCAAGCCACACACATTCACATACGCAGGAATCCCATAAAAACCCTAAACTAGAAGCCATAATATATATGCAAAGGACCTGGAAGGGGAGAGAGAGAGAGAGAGAGAGAGAGAGAGAGAGAGAGAGAGAGAGAGAGAGAGAGAGAAAGAAGAAGAAGAAGAAGAAGGAGGAGGAGGAGGAGGAGGAGGGAGGGAGGGAGGGAGAGAGAGAGAGAGAGAGAGAGAATAATCTGACTTAATCATGAGACTAGAAACCTCCAAATATACTACTGTGTTTGTTTTGTGTTAGACATCTACTGCTGAACATGGGGACCTACCCTTAAAGTGATTTATTTCCCTAGTGACACTCCCTTGTAGGAAACTAATTTTTGCTTCTGGGTCAGTCAGAAGAAACAAAATCTGTATCTCTCACAGTATCTGCAGAAAATAAGTTCTCCATCCCTAACAACTGAATGACTATTGTAAGTCACTATTGTATTCACAGATAGCTGGTTCCAAGTACCACAGTGACCCCAGGAATGAAGTGCCAAAGGGCAGAACACCTTCAGACAGGGATCTGCTGTTATTTACCACTACTTCAAACTTTTCTTCCAAATACAGAGTCCTCCGTTATCCCTTCTCCACCTGAAAATCATTTTTAAATGTCAAGGAAATGTAATGTGAACCACCATGCTCTGAATGTGACAACCTTTGCCTTTGGAATCAGAAAATCATGCCTGGTACTGAAAACCCAGCCAGCTACCTAGGGCTAGTGTGGTCATGGAGTTTAGAAGGGAACTTACTATGGACTCTACCAAACTAGCATAATTCCTAACTAATCTAAATATTTATATTTATACACAGATGTCAGTGTAGTTCTCAACTTTCATCAAAGAAACCTTGCAACAGATGGAGACCATTACAAGAAACATCAGTCAGTCAAAATGCAGAGAAAAAGTAATCATAGGTGTCCAGTCCAGGCTGATACATCTACAACACAACCCCTGCACTTAAGACTTGGAGACAATTAATTACAGAAGAGGGGCCAGAAGATTGTAAGAACCAGAGGAACAGGATGTCTTCTGTAAAATGGTCTCCAGAGATGACAAGTTATACCCACTGTTCCTCAACAATATGGCTACCTGAACAAGACCGCACAACGCAAATACTAATACTCATTCAAACACTGAAGTGGGGAAATGTCATGGAAACCCACCTGCTGGGAGATGTCTTTCTGTACGCTGTGAATATATGTTGTTCCCATTGGTTAATAAATAAGTTGCTTTGGCCTATGGCAAGACAGCTTAGAGGCAGGCAGGAAATCCAAGGAGAGAGACAGGAAAGAGAAAGGTGGAGTCTGGAGAGATGTCATCCTGCCACCCAAGGAGCAACATGCCAGCAGACCTGTAAAGCCACAGAACATGTGGCAAGACATAGATTAAAATAAATGGGTTAATTTAAGATATAAGAGCTAGTTAGAAAGGCCTGCCATAGGCCATACAGTTTGTAAATAATATTAAGCCTCTGAGTGATTACTTCATAAGTGGCTGCAGGTCTGTGGGGCTAGGTGGGACTGGCAAAAACCTTCCGGCTACACTCACCCATAGAAATATCACTACAAAGAAAAAAAGAATACTGAGATGCTAAGAGAGGGAGAATCGGTCTTCCCTAAGAATGAGCTCCCTAATTTGTTATTCGGTACAAGTGGTCAGCTCTGAAGTCATATGCACACAAGTCACACTAAGCAGACTCAGCAGGTTGTAGTTATATAGTTAGGCATGCACAAGTGCATATGTCATTGTGTGTGTGTGTGTGTGTGTGTGTGTGTGTGTGTGTGTGTGTGTGTGTGTATGTGTGTGTGTAACAACAATTTAAAAGAGTATATGATTTCTAGAGGGAGAAAAAAATGGGGCACATGGGAGGTTTTGGAGGAAAGAAATGGAAGAGAGAAAATGATGTAATCATAATTTAATTCTAAAAGAATATTTTAAAAATAAGAAGAATCCTAAATGTCCCAGATGATGAACTCACATGCCAGCATGTCCATTCTCTCAAGAGTGCTTTGCTCTTTCTCCCTGGGAGTAGGATGTTTACATCCTCCTCTGTACTGCTTGGCCGGCCTCACCCCACCTTGTAGACTTCTCTGTTCCTGCGAGATGTTTACACAGTGGCTGTAGAGATGCCACGAGTATTTCTTATGGCACTGTTGAAGAACGGAGATTCAAGAAAGCCTTGATGGATTCCGGAGGATGAACCCTTCTTAGGCAAGAGATCTCTGATGGCCTCTGAAACTAGGAGCACTAGTCTGATTTTCCCGACCTCAAACTGAAAACAACCCAGAGGCGCTAAGAGGAAACTATGTGAACATACATTGGTAAGAGTCATACTGTAGGTTATTATGCAGCAATTAAAAATGAATTATTGCTGTTATGACATGGATGAATCCCCAAAATATCATGCAGAGTAAAGGAAGCAGGCTTGAAGGAAAGCACATCATGTATGATTCCATTTTTTTCTGAAATGTAGGAAGAGATGTATCTCTATTGTTAGAATTGGAAGGTTAGTTGTTTGTGTATGCTGGGCAGCTTTCCATTGCTGAAATACAATATAGAAGACAATTGGCTTTAAAAGATGAAAGGTTGGCTCCCAATCCACAGGCTTCCAGTCGGCGATCTGTTGAATTTGTTCCATCTGGGTCTGTGGCAAGGCAACACCTCATGGTGAGAGCACAGAGGACAGGTGAGTGTGTGACTCACCGTGACAGCACTTACCGGGACAAGGGAGGGAGGGAGAGTCAGAGGGGGAGGGGGAGACAGGGAAGGCAAATCACCCTGAAGGTGGAGATCCTGTGAGAACCATCTGTCCAGGAACACATGGAGCTGAGGAACCAAGAGAGACTGCATCTTAAAACAAGGTGGGTAGACAGCACTGACTCCCAAGTTTTCCTCTGATCTCCACGTGTTGTGTGATATGACTCCTCTCTCTGTCTTTCTGCCTTTCTGTCTCTTGTCTCTGTCTTTCAGTGTGTGTGAGTATGTGTGTTCTCTGTTTGTATGTATGTTTTCTCTCTCTCTCTCTCTCTCTCTCTCTCTCTCTCTCTCTCTCTCTCTCTCTCTCTCTGTGTGTGTGTGTGTGTGTGTGTGTGTGTGTGTGTAATACATTTTTAAAAAATCTTAAAGGCTCTTCTCTTAAATTTCAGCTACCCAGGCGGTGGTGGCGCACGCCTTTAATCCCAGCACTCAGGAGGCAGAGCCAGGCAGATCTCTCTGAGTTCGAGGCCAGCCTGGGCTACCAAGTGAGTTCCAGGAAAGGCGCAAAGCTACACAGAGAAACCCTGTCTCGAAAAACCAAAAAAAAAAAAAAAAAAAATTTCAGCTAAGGACTGACATCCTAGTATCCACCCCCCAATTAAAAAACAAAGGGCATAGCCCTTTAATCTACAACACCACACACACACACACACACACACACACACACACACACGCACATGCATGCACTCACGGCACTGTAGAAATTGTTCCAACCTGTATTCAGACAGGTTGATATTGCTTTCGCCTTCTGAAGCTGAGACCTGGCAACAGCAGGCAGAGGCAGGAACCTGGGGACTTATTCACCTAGCTGAAAAGTCAGATAGATTTGCTGTAGTTAACAGGGACACTGTTTGCTGTGGAGAAAGTAGCCCAGAACTAATAAATCTCCTCTTAATCTGGTGGCCCAGGGTTGAAGGTGAACCTTGGTTTTCAGACTCTGAAACAAAAGAAGGTTTCAAGGAGCTGCACATGGCCTGAGAGGAAGGCACAGCAGCTAGGCAGGCAATGAGACTTTTGTCATCAATGTTTTTTCCCACTTGTCTGAGAGATTTTCCAGAAGGAACTCTGTCGAATTCTCTAACCATCAAAATGCACAAATAGGAGCAAGAAATGCCTTAACCTTCTTTCGGCCCTTGAGACTGACATCTACCTGTGGAAGGAGGGTACAGCCACAGGAACCCCAGGGGAAAGGGGCAGGGGGCATCAGGCTGCAATCTCCCTTATGAACCTGCAATTATGGGAGCCAATCAAGATGTTTTGTCCCTGTAACTATGAGTTGGCTTACTAGGGGCCTAGGAAGCCTACCTGATATTGTACTGAGTAAATACTTTGCTGAAATCACTTAGGAAAATTTTGTTCTAAAAAGTCAGGAGAGATCGACCCTAATTGTTGTAAGCATATTATTCTGTATATTCCATGGAAAGATGTTTGTTAAGCTGACACAAATTAGATGATAGTCTTGTGTTCAGAAAGGGAAGGAAAGTGTGAGCATTACTTCCTAGGAGTGGTAGACGCATGACTTTGCCAGGGTGGTACTCAACATCACCTCTAACCGTATTAGTGCCATGTAATAATCTTGAATCACAGTGCTCTTGGGAAGCCCTGGTGTGTTACCCAAACTGGCCATTCAGTGACTGAAGCCACGTGGTCTCTCTTAGAGTAACAGTTGTTCATTTTGTTGAAGATGGCAGGGGGATCAGGAAAAGCCATCACCGGGTGCATATGGAAGCCATCCCAGGCACTACAGAGCCTGTTTTTCACAGCACGAGTTCACTTCCCTTAATCATACTTTATGCTCTCCAAAAATAATGTGGAGGAAACATACATTATGTACTTAAAGATAGACCATCTGTTTTCTTTCTCTGCCAGGAGAGGAATTCCTTATTAAAATGAAAGCCTGGGGTCATCACAGGAAGCAGAAAGCTGAGATAAATGGCTTTCCCTTTCAACCTTCCCCCTCAAAACCCCATATGTACAGAATGTTTCCCATGGCCCCTCAGTAGAACAGGTGGATACACTTAACATTCATATAGAGGCCGTTAACTGAATACAAACCCACAACCAAGGATTCCCTACCAGCAAGGTAGTATATCTGCTGTAACACTTGCAACAAATGCTGCGATTTAGAAATTGCTGCCATCGAGTGTTGAATCCGTGAGGACAAGAGGTAGGCTGTATTCATCTCTGTATCTCCCAAGCTTCTTGCTTCCGTCACAAATGGCTTCAATAAATGTGTCAAATGGATGCAATTACAAAACAAAAAAATGTCTTCTCTGCAAAACCTTAGGCCAGTATTGTCCACCATTGCACATTACAATCATCCAAGTCTTTGGTAAAACACAAAGGTGCCCAAGATTCTCCTCTGATGTAAACCACCAGCTGCCCAACAAAGTAGCCTTTCTACATGTTCAGCTTATATTGAAGAAAGATGTCTAAGAATCATAATTTTTATACTCTATATATGTGACAGTCCATCATACAGCTATAGCAAAATAAAAATAGAGATGGAGTCATTTGTAAACAGTGGGGTTTTATTTATCACAAGTTCTGTGGCCAGGAAGCTCAGGGCCAACGCCCCAGCAGGTTCTGAACCTGGTACATGCTAAGTTTCCAAGATGGCTGAGTCCTCCAGGGACTACCAATTCTGAGGTCTCTTGTGGTGGAAAGCAGATGGGCAAAAGGTCAGAGGGCAGATAGCTTCCCCACACCTGACCAGAGGGTACTAACCATGATCAAAGGCCCCATCTCTAAGGATGCCTTGTTGGTGCTGAAGCTTAGACAGGAGGGTTTATAAGGCACATTGTATACAGGGCTGTCCCTTCTAGTCCGTAGAACCCATATTAAGGCAGATTCTTGGTCAAGTAATAGAAACAAAACTCAATTTAAATCAATATTGGGATGGATGACAGAAATTTGAGGAATGGTTTTGAAGTTTAGGATTTTAAAACATGCTTTCCTAAACTAATTTTGGCAAAGATTTCAGCAAAATGAATGAATGCTGTAAATAATTGGCTTATTTATAACCCTCTCAGATTAGATCAAACATCAAGCAGGTGATGATGATGATATATATATATATAAAATGTTGTATAGGATTTTCAGACCAAGAATGCCCTTAGAGACTTTGGAGTCCTTCAGATTGATGGACTCCATTCATCTTCAAAATCTGTCCTTTAAAGACATCCCTGAGAATAATTGCTGGCTTGATAGGAGATACTAAACACGCATGTGTCAGTCAGAGCACCTCATTCTTTTCCCTTAAAATAACTTCAACTCCTGGTGGTTGGTGCTGAAACACACTAACTGAATGAGGACCTACATTTCAACAAGACCCCAAGTCTTCTGTGTGCTGGTCTAGGCTACAGCCACCCAGAATGCAGCTCAGCTCAGGAATCCTGCAGTGATGGGCCTGCACACAGGGGGGAATTGCAGCCCACGAATCCTAAGGCAGCACGCAACTGGAGGCTCTTTAAAAAGTCTTTGCACGTACAACACACATGGCTATGAGTAGGCTTGCTTGGAGAGACTTCCAGTCCCCGAAATATGTCATATTTCTTTTGTGGAGAAAAGGAAATCCTCTGTCACCTTTGGCTTATGAATGCCAGGATGTTTAAAGACGTAGTACGATGGACCGAGCTGACTGACAGGTGTGCTCCCCGATGGACCATTGCAGAGTGTTCTGGCTCTGAAATGAGTAGAGGGAACTCAGTGGCTGGAGCTCTGTGGACAATGAACGAGGAGGCTGGGGAAGAACGGACAAGGGCCAGTCATGGAAACATTTCCCTCATCTCATTCAAGCTGTGCACCTGACTCCTGTACAAGGCCTTCTTCCAGCATAGCCAGCCCTATCAAGAAGCAATTCACCATAGCTGGAAGTGAATAAATCCATCTACAGTCCTCTTCCTCGCCTCTGAGTCCACTCTATTTGCAGTCTCAGAGTGACCTCTCCCGCATGCATCACTCTCTAGCCAACCCCCAAAGTCACTCTAAAATTCTAGCACCCCTCCCCCCCAATATTTGCAAAGCACATGCTCAGTCTGGTTTTAGAATGCAGCCTGCAAGAAATGCTGTCATCTCCCTGGCTTCTCTAAGAAGGAACAGCTTGGAGCTTGGAATAGGAACAGAATATTAGGAAATTTCTATATTCTCAAATAGAAGATAAATTCATCCTTGAAATATACCCAAGTAGAGCTCAAGAATGAATTCTTTCTGGTTATCTAGCTGTCCAGGCATTTGAGAGATATTTCCTTAGCAATCCAGCCAGAGCAGGAAGAATTGGCAAATGTGCTTTGAAAATGTGATATATGGATGTCTGTCACTCAGGAACAATGTGTCTATATGCTAGAAAGTTAGAGCCTTTATAATTAGGATACTTTCAGTTCTAGAAAGAAAAACTGCCTTCCATCCTCCCTCCAGTGTCTATTAGTATTTGAGGAGAACCAAATTGGTGTGTTTTCTGGTATGCAGTTGCAAACCAGTAGACGTGTCCCTTTTCCACCCCGCCCCAGAAACAAACAGGGAGGATTGAGAAGAAGTTCCTATAGGAAGGTATATTTTAATAGACTGTGGAAAGAAAGTAGGGTTTGTCACATTACAGAAGTTGGGGATGGCTGGATTTCATACTGGGTTTAGAAGAAGCAAATTTTAATAAATATGGAAGTAAGCAGAGACCAGGGGCGGAACCATGTGGCCAAATGCACTTAGAAATGTACTGATGGATGAATCTTATGTGAAAAGAACATGGCTTTGAAGAAAGCAAGCTACGTGTTAGGCTGATGAATGCCAGTGAATATTTCAAACAATATACAGACTATTCTGAGTCTTCATAGTTCACACTATGAAATTTTGTGCTTGGAGATTTCCACTCAAGAAAATGGGCACCATTCATCACTGCTGACCCCATGTTTGCCACAGCAGATTCTCAGATCATCTGGTTCTGAGCTCAAGACCTGGAAAGTTCCAGGAAGGATACTTTCATCCAGCAGCTGTTCTTCACAAAGTCTGCCACCACTGGGGACATCTGAAAACACAATATGGAGCAGAACAAGTCCCGGGCTTCAGAGAGCAAGATCTTCCCCCAGGGGCCACTTAGAAACTTAGTGTCAGTGACACAGACTGGCCTGAGTTCTGATCTAGGTGTCCTGACCTACCCCTCTTGCAAACTGAGAATGCCTTTGAGCAGGTTTTCAAAGATTTACATATACATATATGTATGGAAGGATGGATGTGTGTGTAATAATGTATATTGTATATAATATACCCTATATATAATAAGCCTGAGTTCCCTCATTTGACAAGAAAACATAGGATTATAGTCTCTGCTTCCCAGGTATGTCAGAGTAGACCCTTGGCTAAAATGTCTAAGACGGTGATTGATGGCCAGTGTGGGGTGTAGAACAGGCAAACAAAGGAAGGTAGAGTGTGAGTCCTGCTTCAAGCAGAGCTGTGCATGGCTAAGACTGGGATCACTACCCCAAATGCAGCCAGCTGCTCATTAAGGATCCTGCCATAATAACTAGTTTTCTTAAATATCTTTATATAGCCACCACCACCCCCCAGCCACTTTTGGAACTTGGTGATTCATTTCTATAAAAATCCACTCTTTCTCATCTAGTTCAGAAAAGGGAAAAGAGATGGAAATAACAAATCCTTGTATGCACAGTGTCTTTCTGTCAGTAGAATTCTCGTCCATGGCTTCTATTTGGTCATCTGCAAATGGGGTAATACAGTCAAGTGGATACACAGCATGCTTACCTTCAAATTACTTTGCTGTTGAAAATATATTTTACTTCATAGTTTCTGTCTTACTTAAGACCCTAAAACTTCTGAGTAGAAATAGCAGGTGCTTAGCATACAAGCATCTCCCTACTCCTTTTCAAATCATGCCCTCCTCTTTTGAGATAATCTTTCCATCTCCATTTTTTTTTATATAAAGAAAGTGACACTCAGAGGGATCAATGACCATGCCCCCAAACCACACAGGAGATGAGTAAGAGCAATAAGAGGTCAATATTCTAATCAAAATTGTTCTTTCACTACCAAATGTGTCTGCAAATGAACATTTTGCTACCATTGTTCAGGGACCTTTCTCAATGAGAAAACTGGGGTATCGAGTCTGGATTTCGTTTATTTGTTTTTTAAAGATTTTTCTATGGCACCTCTTCTTTCAATGTGACAACTGTCATTTCTCTTTGCTGTAACAGTCTACTTTTCCTTTGGTGTGTGTGTGTGTGTGTGTGTGTGTGTGTGTGTGTGTGTGTGTGTGTGTGTGTGTTGCACTCTGATGCAAAGGAAGATGTTGCGTGTCCTATTTTAGCATTCTACCTTATGCCTCTGAGGCCTGGGCTCTCACTGAACCTGGAGCTAGGCTAGTGGCCTGCAAGCCACAGTGAACCTCCCGTCTTCACGTCACAGTGCTGGGGGTCATAGGCTCACATAGCTCCATCCATCTAGCTTAAGTGGATGCTGGAGATTCGAACTCAAGTCCCCACGCTTGCGCAGCAGCAAGCCCTCTTATCCCTGGAGCCATCTCCTCAGGCCTAAGTCTACACTCTCCTAACTTGTTTTGAAATCACGCTGACTTTAACACCTGCACCACAGCAATTTTCAGAAATGTATGAGGAGTGACAGGCTGAGGAGATGGAGCAGGGAGCCGAGGTGTCTACCAAAATAAGCAGCGTAGATATTGGCTTCCTCTGGGAATGCTCGGGGGTCTGTTTTCACTCCCCAGTGCTCGGAATGAATTAAACTACCAGATGGTAGACTCTTCCTGTCCCACTTTCTTTTATTTCCGCCTCTCCTTTTTGGGAATCACGGGCTTGAACATGCTCAGCACGTGTGGGTCACCCATATCATTCCCCTCATGCCCAGCCAAGGGCATCAGCTGCTAGTTCTTTCATTTGTCCATTCATCACACATATTTTGAGGGTCTCTCTATACACCAGGCATTATTCAAGATACGGGAGCGGCAGAGATTCAAAGAGCCCAGACCCTGACCTCAAGTTGCTGACAATTTTCTGAGGGTGTGGGTGTGACTATGACAGCAAACTACAACAACTTTGGCTGTGTTACCATCCGAATCTGTCTAAAGGATGCTATGAGCACAAAGGGATCCCTGCTGACCCCTTGCCCAAGGGAGCCTTGCCTCCTGCATTAGCCATTGTGGTTTTCAGGAACACGGTGTGTCTGAGATGATGCCCCAGGCAGCAGCTTCATACACACAGACAGGAGGCAGCAGGGGAAAGGGTACCATGGCTGGGGACTGCCATTGCGCTGCTGTAGAGAGCACCATTCACAACTGACTGCTGTGTTTGCTGATGTTTGAGGTGCGAATCCTGACACGGTGGCCAATTCCAAGGTATCAAAGTTTTGACAACACCGGCTCTCAAAATTCCAGAACGATAACATCCCCTCTCAAGAGTGGCTCCAGCAGATGCCCGCTAAAGAGCCACTGTCCTATGAGAGTGGAATAACATCATCCCAAACCTGTGACCAGCCTCCAGTGGGAAGTTCCATCATCTGCCCTTACACAGACCCTGCTCAGGACCTTGAGTATTCATTGATCCCTGCTTCATAACATCCTTCTTGGTTTTCCCCAAACAGGTTTACAGTGTTTGTTTTGGAGATTCGAGCTTCCCATCACAAGAAAAGCAAATGTCCCAGAATTAGACATTTTGACTTGTTCTGTTCAAGTCCATCCACCAACCTCGCCGTGTGGTGAAAGGATCAGGCACTTACGCTGCAGCCTCCAGGTTGCATCCCTCAGGGCTGCTCTGGTCCAGGCCCCTTGTCTGTCTGCTTAGACCCCATGCCTCAGAGCTGTCCAGTTTGCCTCTCTCTGCTCCCCCAATCTGGCTTCACCTCCCTCACACCAGCCCTGGGAAGCATTTCATCCACCTGCCCACTGGGTACCTTCTGGCTAGCTTTGCAGACTCAGAAACCCAAATGGGATTTTTTGCTAAGCAGAAACTTTTCTTTTGGATCTCCACCAACCATTTATACAGATGAAACACCAATTTGGAAAATGCAGTCTTCCCTTCCTTATGCCTCAGGAAGGGTGGGTGCGTTTTTAAGGCAGTTTCCCACTGATAGAGCAATGCCTTACATTCCCCCTCTTAGAAGTCCATTTGTATCTCTTTGTCAGCAGAAATCCTTAGGCATTACCACAAAGGTAAGCCTGATCATGTCGAAAACATCTGTGGGAAAGACTATATTTTACTATCTATCACACAGCATAGTGCCGATAGCTGATAAGGTAATTCAAAATTCCTAAGAGAATAGATGATGAATATTCTTACTATTCACAAATAGTGATAAGAAAATGAGATAGGGAGTGTGTTAATTCTCTTCTTCCATAATGTATCCACAATGTGCTTCATGTAATTGTATAAAATGCTATAATTCATATATGAAAATAATAATATCTATTTTTGTGAAACTGGGTGTCAGCATGTGACTCTGGCTGGCTTGGAACTTGCTATGTAGACAAGGCTGGCCTTGAACTCAGAGGTGTGCCTACCTCTACCCCCAGGTGCTGGAATTAAAGGTATGTGCCACCACATCTGGCTTATTTGGGGTTTAAAAAATCTGTAAAATAATCATACATGAAAAACCACCTCAAAGTAAAAGAGAGAACAGGACACCCTCTTTAATAGTGGCTAAATTTATCACCCACTATTGATTCCCAGGGAGGTTCATTCATGTAAAGGAAGATAACCTTTACCCCATTCTTGTGGCATTAATAAAGATATTTTTCAGTCTGTGCATTTGCCTTTTGGTTGTGGACACTATCTGAAGGTACAAGAGACAGATAATTAGAAAGGAATATTTTAATAAGTCTTTCATAAGCTGGAACCCACTTTCCAGTTAATAAAATCATTCTCTTGATTGCCTGCTTTGGAAAATGCTTTCATAGCATGAAAGTGTACCATCC
Source organism: Peromyscus californicus insignis (assembly GCF_007827085.1). Taxonomy (NCBI): domain Eukaryota; kingdom Metazoa; phylum Chordata; class Mammalia; order Rodentia; family Cricetidae; genus Peromyscus; species Peromyscus californicus. Next base: position 129,087,524 of record NW_026294562.1, on the reverse strand, counting down.
CTCCAGGAGCACGCCATTGCAGCCAACAGCTGTACAGTTTAATTGGAAGCATATCTATCCAAAGTGATACAAGAACCCTTTGTCTGAAGGCCAAGGACCATTTCACCTTTGCTCACAGAGAGATGGGATGTGATTGAAGGGAAAGAGTGGTCTGTTGCAAGAAGACCTTTCTTTAAACACCGCATGGTTTGGATTTAAAATGTAACTGAACCGTGGAGGTTGTTTCCCAGCCAGTGGTGCTATTTCAGGGGGCTGAAGACCCTGTAGGGGTGTGTCACTGAGGGCAGCTGCTGATATGATCATATGCTCTCTGCTTCCTGAGCAGTAGTAATGTGAGCACTTTCTGCTATAGCTCCTGCTCCCGTGGAATGAGCCCTTTGAAACCATGAACCAAGATACGTCTTCCCCTTATGAGATGTTTTCTTCAGCATCATAGACACAAAGCAAAAGTGACTAAATACAAGCCCCTAAAGTTTTGCTCAATGAGTTGCCACCATGGCCTTGCACAATAACCATGGCTCCCAGGCAAAGAGAAAGGATGGTTTCTCCATGACCTTTCACACTTTGCAAACATGGAGAGTGGCATGCATTCCAACCAGAGTGGGAGACCTCCTTGTGGGGCTCCCAGGATGCAGTTGAGTGCTGCATCATAGGGTCTGAAGACTATTAGGAAGCTCTCTAAGGTGAGGGCAATGCTTAGGACCCAAGACAGCTGTACTTTCAGTCTCTCTCTCTCTCTCTCGTGTGACCTGTGTTTGCTGCATGCCCCATACAGCTGACCGTGGAAATTCATAAGTGTCAACACATTCACATACTCGCGCACACCCACACTCACAGTGTGTACTAGAGCATAACAACATTAACACACCAGGGTTTCCTTTGTCTCTCGGCTTGCTGTGAGAGCTCTGAGGTGCAGCCGGGACTCAAAGCAGGTCAGATGGCTTTTCTGACAGCTAGAAAAGCAATCCTTTCTAAATTAAACACCAGGTGTGAGGCCCATTTCCGTCTTTGTGCTCCTCTGTTGTGAGTACACAGACATTCCTGCGCAAGTGCGAGATAATCCATGCATAATTCACCAGGCTTCGATGTCCAGATGTGCAGTCACTCCTGGCTTCCCCTGACAGCTGGGCTTTGTTTTCTGAGACACGATATTGGCCAGGGTAGGATCTGACTCCAGCATCCCAGCCTGCCTTGCAGCATGACTGTGGCTGTCTGTCTCTTGTCTCCTGGCCCCATCCGGCTAGTCCTCCATGCCCACCCCATCTTAAGCTGCTTTCTCTACTCCTCTGACCTTTGCCTTACACTGACTTTTCATACTTCACTCATCATACTTTAAAGATGAAATCGAATTTACCTTTACAAAGTAAACATTTCTTTTCCAGGGTGGAGGATTTATGGTTTCCTCTCTCTTGCCTGTGAGAGGTCTTTTCTGTGGCTGAGAAGAAACTTCTGGGGGATTTAATTATTATTTACTTTAAAGGGAGAGAAATAGAGAGGAAAACTGGCATGTCTGTCCCATTGGACAGATAGTGCAGCTCTAACCGTGAGTTCCCATCCACCTCCCTGGTTTTGTACCTACTGTATACAGCCAGTACAGCACATGTCACACACAGCCTTAAAGGAAGACAAGCAAGTAATGCCTATTCAGGGCCTGTCTACATTCTGTTGACCTCCCCGAAAATGTGCCACCGGAAGAGCCTGTGTTTTTTTGCCTTTTATTGGAAGTTGCCTGGTTTATATGGCTGCCCCAGGGTCCACATGCTCTCTGATCTTAGGAGGTCACCTGGCCTGGTTTTATTTGTTTGCTGGTGTTTTTTGCTTTTCTTCTCTCCCTGAAACAGATTTGCTAGAGATTGTTATGAGAGGCAAATCAATACATCATAAAGTGCTTAACTTAGTATCAGGCAACAAGAAATGTTCTGTATTACCACATTTTATTATTTATTTGGCACTGCAGTTACTGCCTGAGTCCTTATTTTTAGCTATAAAAACACTGAAGCCTGGACTCATCCCATGTCGTAAAGTAGGGGCCCAAGAGCCCAGCTAAATTTATAGGCAGAATATCTGAATCCAAACTCCCAGACTCCACACCAGTCTACACTACCCTTGCCTCTTGTTCTTCCTCCTTGAAACCTGCCTTGGGATCCTGGAGTTCCGACTTCGCAAGCGAAGCAACAACGGGAGCTATATTTGTGTTATAATTGTCATCACTGCCACATCTGTCCATTGTCATCACTGCCACATCTGTCCCTTGGGACAGACCTGCCAGTGTTCTTCTAAAGTCTAGGCCATTCAAAGTTTTGTTTGGAAAAAAATCACTCCCATGCTTTTCCAAAGCAAGGTCAACCCTTGTCCAATTAAATTGTCTGTCTGGCCATGCCACTCTTTATGCCAGCTGGGTATCCACATGCCACTGCTAAGGGACAGTCAGCTCAGAATTGGTCAATTCATCAGTTCTGATACGTTAACAGACATCGTTTGGGAGCCACTCTCTAGATGACTGTTTGTAACCTTTGACGTCCCTTCTCCCAGTCTGCAATGGCTTGGCAATCCCAGCTATATGCCATTTGTTTCAGAGTGATCCTTTGATTTCTCCAGCAGCCAGTTGGTGAAAGGATATTGCCTAGAGTGGAAACACAATGGTGCCCCATCTCTTGGCCTGGAGCTGGCGTCTTCCAACACCTGCATCTGAGTTCATCTTTCTTCTGAGAACATTAAAAGGTCTTTTCAGTTTAGAGCTGTCTGAACTCTCAGCTCCTTGGTCTCCCTTACCTTACCAAGAGGTCACAGTCAAAGCTATTGCCTTTAGCTCATGCTTTATCAAGTCTTTGTCTTGACCGGATTTAAAGTAGGTTGCCCGTCTGATGTTGCTGCAGATCAGTTCAGAAGGTGTCTTCTTTCTGTCCTCGTGGCCTCCGCTGTTCTCATGACCTCCCAGTGCTGGCTCGCATTGTTTCCAGGCACCCTTTCCTTATGTCCAGTGTAGCTAATTCATCGCCTCAATATTAACGTTGTCCTTGACACAAAATTTCAAGGGGAGAAAACCTAGAGGGAGGATGGGAGAAGGCGTGACATGACAGACTACATACAGCTGACTTCTCATTGAAAAGGTGTCCCCAGGGGGAGATTTTAGATAGAAATCTATATGGTCTGGCACGGCTGTGAGCATACATCATTTTGTAATTAATTCAGAGGGTTGAGAAGAAACATTAACTATTGATTCCAATTAGCTTTGGGCTCTAAATTAATTGTTTTCTTGCTTGAAAATTCCTGAGTTAATGGCTGGGAGGGGTGGAGGGATGACCGTGTTACAAGGCTGTGTACCTATAGAGTGGAATTATAACAGCAGATGGGAAGATTTCTCTATCTAACTTTGAAGCTACTTTTCGATTCTAATGTAATACTATTTCCTCAAAAAGGGGGAAAGCTTCAGGGATATGAAGCCATGGTTCAGCCATAGTCCCAGTCAAAGGCCAGGATTTTCAAACTCCTTAAGAGTTTTATAGGGGTATATTACTTATGGAAAACTAGCAGTAAAGGTCAGTAATCATTGCAGTTAGGTGTTTATGAAATGCTATTGCTTCATAGGCTCTGACAAGTGACATCATCTAGGCATCTGGTATCTTGAGTCTTAGGTTCTTGGGTTGTCCTCGTGGTTCCAAGCACAACATTCACCCTGCTCTCCGAACTCTACAGTTTTCCCGATGCACATCGGCAGCTCTGTATCAACCTCATAGACTTAACACTGACCTTTGAGCCTCTTACACAGGGCTGTGGTGTACTCCCTTCTCTTCCCATGTGTGCCAGTCAGAGAGCTCACAGAGCTCTTTGGGGTGAAGACAATACATTGATTGACAGAAGAAATACAAATAACCAGATATTAACAACCATTTTCCAGATACTTCGCTTTGTTGAGGGAAAACATGGTTTCTTAGGGCTTCTAAAGTTGGACTTTTTATATCAAAGCCCAAGCCTAGCAAATAAAACAAAGAGACTTGTTATCTCCAGTGGTCAGTATTCTTCCACATTGGAAAGGAGCCTTCAAGAGTGCCCAATGGGTGACTTGGGGTTAGGGAAGGAGGGAGCAGGGCAATAGTTCTGTGCTGGCTTCTGCTTTAGCAAGAAGAGCTTCATTTATTTGGGCATAGGCTACCAGTGGAAACAGAGAGACTTCCAGAGAAGGCCCAGCTAAACCTCCAGTAGGATGTGCCTTCTAATTGTAACAATGACTGGTGATGTTTCTTGGGGTGACGGCCCTGAGGCAGTTGACACAAAATACTTTATTGCCAAAAAATAAGGCCTCTGCAATTGCTGAGAGCCAGTGAAAACTGAGCAGGTTATGGCCTGGAAGGGAACTGAGGTTGGTTCCAAAGGCCTCTCAGAATGGGGACCTCGCACCTAGAACCACTTCCCAAAGCAATAAGAACAGTTGTCGTAGTTAAGACATGGCCACTAAGGCACGGCCACATGATGCTGGACTGGATAACAGTGGAGAAAACCAGGACAATAGTTGTGACCAGAAATAGAGATGGGGTAAAGCATGTCATTTTCATGGTAACTAGCAACTTGAGCCACCAGAGAAGTAAAAAAAAAAATAAAAATAAAAAAAATGGGGAAGAACTGGAAAATTATTTCTTTAAAATGACCCAAAAATCAACCTGTAGAGGCTAAATGATGTATTCAAAATTTCTAAAGACTCGGGTTCATACTGGACGGTGAGGTGGCCGATGGCTGAAATCCCAGCACCGGAGAGGATGCTGGTAGAACGGCTGCGAGTAGAAGGCCAGCCAGGGTCCCATTGAGCTCTCATAGGGGAGGAGGAAGAAGAAGAAGAAGAAGAAGAAGAAGAAGAAGAAGAAGAAGAAGAAGAAGAAGAAGAAGAAGAAGAAGAAGAAGAAGAGTGGCAGAGGGATGGGGAGGGGAAGGATAGGAGGGAAAGAAGTATGAATAGGAGGAAAGGAAGACAGGAAAAGGGATGGGGAGGAAGAGGAAGAAAAAAATCATCTCACCAACATAACCAGGACAGGACAGATGAATTTGTCTCATTAACAAACAGACATCTGGAGGATGTCAAGCAAGGTGGTCCTCTGGCACTTGGAGACTGCCCAGGAAGCCAGCAAAGCTGAACTTGAGCTCTGTTTCATGCTTATCATTTTGTACTCTACTAAGAGATGCCCACACAACTAAGATCAGACTCTTTGCTTGGGTTTACAGATACTAAAAAGCCGAGAGAGAAGAAAAGCGGCCCTGAGTTCCAGTGAGTCTCTGGGATTCCCATTTCCTACCTAAATATGTCTCTGGGGGTTTCAAGTTGTCTATTCCTAGGCCACAAACTTCATGGAGTCAGAAATGTTTATCCAAGTATTCCCCTATTATGCCTTGCATAGTACACAGCTCTCGGCAGATGGTAGGGGCTCAGATGAGGTCTAAGTAAGAAATCCAGTCTGAACAGAGTCAATGACTGTTGCTTCTCAGAGAAGAATATCTTAAATCAGTGCTTACAATGACATCCAGACCCCAGGAGAAGTAGCATAAACCACACCAGGTAGAGGGACTCAAGAATCCAAGGGGAGATACGTGTCAATCAAACAGCCTGGATGGAAGGTTAAGAAGTCAAGGCTCTCTTGTCTACACCAGCAGGCCCTAAACAATGACCTATAAACATTAGAGGTGTCACTCCTTATCTCTCATGCCCTAGAGTTTTGTGTGTCCAGAAGAGAGAATGGTGCAGAGACGAGCCACAACATGGGTCATCTCTAATAATTGATTAAGTGGGAAATGAAGATAGTGTGAGAGAAAAGCCTGGAAATCCCTCTCTCTATCTCTGTTTACATACTTTACCTAGCTTTCAAGAAATTTATCATTTATTTCTTGTAGTAGCAAATTAAAAAGACAAATAAAATCCTTAAAGATGTGTCTTCAAAGTAAATTTTTTTCCTTAAGTAAATAATTGATGTATCTAGCCAGGCGGTGGTGGTGCACGCCTTTAATCCCAGCACTCGGGAGGCAGAGCCAGGCGGATCTCTGTGAGTTCGAGGCCAGCCTGGGCTACCAAGTGAGTTCCAGGAGAGGCGCAAAGCTACACAGAGAAACCCTGTCTCGAAAAACCAAAAAAAAAAAAAAAAAAAAATTGATATATCTAAAAAGTGACAAAATACACCAATATGTAACATGTGTGCATGCCGTTCTGAGTTATAACGTGTAAAAGGAGATTACATATTTCAAAATGCAATTACTTTATTTTGCCAATGGATATTATAATACTGGAGTTTCATCACATGAGCAAAAAAAATTTTTGACTGGACACATACCTCAAAATCCCGTGAATTCAGACTTGTCACACATTAGCCATTTCAGAGCCTATGCTTTTGGAACAGCCCAACCATCAGTGAACATAGATGCACAATGTTTATATCCAGATTGTCATGTGGGAAGACGCAAATAAAAGGAAAATCTGGTCTTCAGGTGGAGTTTCTCAAAAAGGAATAAGAACTCTTGCTCAATACTTGTGTTAGCCAGGGCTAAGACTTTAGTTCTGTGGAACTCCTGGGCGATCCAAAAAGCATCCCCCACACCTCCCAGTAGAGCCCATCTCAAAAGATCCCAGTTGACATTGAGAGATAATCATTTCCACCAGTCCATGTGAGGGTGTGGTGACATTTTATTTGTGCTGAAATGTTGTGATATTTTATTTGTGCTTTAATAAATAAAGTTTGCCTGGAGATCAGAGGAAATAGCAAGCCATTTTAAGTAAACAAAGAAGTCAGGCAGTGGTAGCACACGCCCTTAATCCTATCATTTAACAGGCAGGATCTTTGTGTGTTCAAGGCCACCCTAGGGTACAGAGCCAAGCGTGGTGACGCACGCCTTTAATCACAGTACCAACCATAGAGGCCTGGAGGCCTATACAGACAGGAAGTGACAGAACTGGCCAGGAAGAGGAAGTGACGTAGCTGGACAGAGAGCAAATCAGATGGCAGAACAGCAAGGCAGATAAGCCTGGGTAGACAGGAAATCACTCTCTTTGGAAGCTGCAGAGTTGGTGAGGTAAGGTTGGCTGGTGGCTTTCCATATTTTCCTGATCTCTCTAAGGCTTTCACGCCTATATTTGGTTCCATGTTTTTTATTCAATAAGACCATTTAGAAATTCTTCTGCATGAGGGGAACCTGGCATGATCATCTTGAAGTGCACATGCCACAGCCAAGTCACATGTCCTGGTTTTGCTTTGAGAACTCGTGACAGTCATTTCTCATTCTAGAAGGAAAAGAGTGAGCGACACCTATTCCCTGTCCTCAGTATTATCAAACACCTCACATGACAGAAACTTTAAAACCTTCCACACAGAAATTGACTTTTCAGTTTCAGGTTTCTGTCATCTTAGTTTTGCTATCAATTAAAAAATAAAAGTATTTTTTATCAAGCATTTCTTTTTATATCTATAAAAACAAACATTTAAGAACCCACAGTACGAAGTTAAACCAGGCCATTTCCTAGCAGCTCATTTGATCAAATCAGTGTCTTCATGACAAGAAACTGTGTTTGCAGAGTGACTGAGAAACTCCTCAGTCCTGGCCAACAAAGACAGCTTTGTACCTGAGATAAACAAGTACAGCAGGGTCGTGATGACTGAGAACCCCAAATAATAAAACCTTCACTTCCTCCCATAATCCCAAACTCCCTTACAAAAGGATTTTTATTCCTAATGTTTACTCTGCTGCTGCCTGAGGATACACGGTACTTGTGGGAGAAAACTACTGGTCTTCCTCGGACAGACAAATATTCACATTACTTGGAAGCCTTGATATTTTTCATGTCTTGCCTTCTTAACATCCAGTTGCACTGTTTATCTGGCGAGCTGCTTCTAAAATCAGATGGTTGCTTCATATCTTTCCTGACTTCTCTTCCCCCTGGGTATCTCTGTGACAAGTCACAATTAGAGACTCAGTCTTTGGATGACTGTTTAAGTAGAATCCCAGCCACTATCCATTGTATAAAACAAGCGCAGATGACATTATTCTTTTCATAGTGGAAAATCTTCTACTTTCCTAATTACAGATATAATTAATATGCATTTTAAAACTGTAAGACAAAAATTACAAAACCTATAAACCATCTACCACAAATAGTCACTGTACAGGCCTAACCAATCTGTAAGGATGAGCAATTGTGAGCCATTCAAATACTTACTGGTACAGTGTAGCATCTCAAATTGTACATGTGTGTACATTTGTGCAGGTCTGACATGGTCACACCCCCATCACCATCATATTTTATTTTTTCAAAGAGTTTTTATGTGTATGAGTATTTTGCCCAAATGTATGCATGTGCACCACATGCATGCCTGGTACCCACAGAGGGCAGAAGGGGGTGTCAGATTCCCTGGAACTGGAGTTCCTGTTGGTTGGGAGTTACGTGCAGGTGCAGATAACTGAACCTGGGTGGACCACAAAAATAGCAAGTGCTCTTAACTGCTGAGCCATCTCTCCAGCCCCAGGACTCCTGTCATTTTTTTTAAGCTAAGTACTTGAACATGGAATTGCTGAGACAGTATTCGCAGTGTTGAAGTATTAGAATCAACGTGTTAAATTGTCTACGAATCAAGTCTGTACAAATATATTTAATTCTCAAAATACTATGTTTTTCCTGTCCTTGTCATTATGAGCACTTGAAATGTATTTTTCACAGTTGTATGGAAACTGTCTAAGCACATTGGTTCTGACATGAACTTTTTTTTTTTTTTTTTTTTTTTTTTTTTTTTTTTTTTTTTTTTTTTTTTTTTTTTTTTTTTTTTTTTTTTTAGGTTTTTCGAAACAGGGTTTCTCTGTGCAGCTTTGCGCCTTTCCTGGATCTCGCTCTCTAGACCAGGCTGGCCTCGAACTCACAAAGATCCGCCTGCCTCTGCCTCCCAAGTGCTGGGATTAAAGGCGTGCGCCACCACTGCCCGGCTGACATGAACTTTTTAAAGCTAATATTTTAACCACAGTGGAAACACTTAAATCCATATTCATGTTACCTATACTTCTACTGAGACTGCTTACAAATAAATTCTCACACATTGATTACTGATATGAAGACTGAAAAATCCTAACTTTTTAGCAGTCAAATTTCATTCTTTCAGATATCTTTCCAGAATCATAGCTTTTTGGTTTTTTACCAAAAAATAAAAAGCGTATCTGCCAATAAGTGCGTTGTCATTGTGATGACCTTTTGAGGAAACAAGTGGTTTTAGAAATGCAAGTTTTAATCAAAGACACATGTGTGAATTTGCCGACAGCTCTTTCCCGCTGTGTCTGCCGTTGAGTTCTAGCTCTGACATGCTTGAGGCCGTGTGTATATTATGTGTGTAAATACACAAATCACAGTCATGGTAATACCTAGTCAATCCTGAATTTCAAGTCCCCCAGGATTCAGCCTTGCAGCCAGGGTCCATATTCGTGTTAAAGGTCACACGAGTTATGGGACTGAGTAATAAATATTAACTCAATTTCCTGGTCGCTTCACTTGTCCTAAAGGCCTGTTGATGGCTGGGCTCTGCTGTGGCATCTCAGAGCTCTAGTATTTCAGTGAGGTGTGGTTCCTACTTTCACATCTCACTAGCACGTGCAGCCTCCCTTAGAATGAACCAGATGTGGAGCACTTAGCCAGGGGCTGGAAGGGGAAACTGTGAAACCTCAGGGTTCAATTCATACAGGATCCCACAGTATTAGAAGTGGCCAACTAATCTCCTCCTAATAGCATGCAAGTACTTTGAAACTCCTGGGGCAATGGATGCTTCTTTCTCCATTGTATCCTATCCACACTTTAAAAAAAAAAGAAAATACAATTTTAATTTTTAAAAAGTGTCAAAATGACAAGAAGTCAGGAAAACCACTGAGAAGGCACATTCATTGGCAAACCCGACTAGAAATTAGGGTGGCTCATACTATAAAACTACACATGTGTGTCCCAGCAGGGGACGATGGCAAAGCCATAGAATCCTGTTTTACTGGTGCTCAGATGTTTTTCTGAGTTTCCTGTTTTCCTAAAAAGATAACTCAGGTCACAAACTAAAATGTAAAAAACACCTCAGAGCTGAATTAAGATTTGTAACTTGAGTACAAATGCTACAGATTGCTTAATCAGGGCATTCCTGTTTCAGAAACTAGGGCTTTCATTCCTAAGTGACATTTTTTTTTTTTTCCTTTTTACTGTGTTTACTGGGCTCTTGATATGGAACAAATTCCTTCTAGGTTTTTAGAACTTTTGCTTTCTGCAAGGGATTAGTAAATATTATTTCTTGTTCTTTCAGTGCGTGTATGTTTTTATTTTCATATACAATTGATACATCAACATTTTCATAAAGATTTCAGGTCTCCAGCGTGATGTTTTTACTTAATTATGCCTGTGCGGGGATTCCCACAATGGAGCCTATTAGTACAGCCTCATCTGGCATAAGTAGCTTTGTGTGTACATATGTCAATACCTAAGGTGTATTCCACTCAGCAACTGACAAGTATTTTCAGCAGTATGGATGAACTTAGAGGGCATTATGCTAAGTGAAATAAGCCAGATAAAGACAGACAAATACTGCCTGATACTATTTATCTATAAAAACTGGAAACATCAGATTTATGGAGAAATAGTCAAATAATGGTTACCAGGGGTTGAGAGACAAGAGAAATGGGAAGATATTGGTCAAAGCATACAGACTTTCCTATTATAAGACAATAAATTCCAAGTTTCAAATGCACCATGTTGCATCTGTAGTTAATAGGAACGTATTACATATTTCTTGCTTTCAAAGATAGTATTTATCCCGCTTCTTACCTATAGGAGTTGAGAGTCTCTCCAGTACTGTGTCATTGTGTGTGCACATACATGCACATACATGCACATACATGCACTGCTTGACTCCTTTTCTTTACTTGACACTGGCCTGGAAAGTTCCAGACATGTTGTCCCCTCTGTGTGTTCCACAAGACTTAAGTAAGAGCCTGATCCTGTATGAACTAAACCAACACTATCTGGGTTAAGGTATTTAGACTGACACCCAGATGTTTCATGAGGGAGCCTTTAGACGTTTCCAGAAATAGTCTCATTGAACCACCAACCATGCACCTCTACTGACCACACCTGAGACTCCTCATATAATCCTTGCCTTGTTTCTACACTGAAGATTGGAAAACCACTCTTCCAGAACACTCTGGGAAGCTTGCCCCTCTCAGGAGCCCAGGCTTGTACTGCTGACCGCACATCACTCTTGATTGAAATCATGATCTTCCACTGGATCTGAGCACATTCACCTCTTCCCTGGCACTTTCAGCCCTTGCTCCATGTCACAGCCCTGCCTCTCTATAGGGCACTCCTGCCCCCGCCCTGCGTTCTGCACTAGAGGTTTCTGACATTCTGGATCTTCTCCAAATACACGACTTGTTAGAAGTGTTGGCACATCTAACTGAAGTCTGTGACAGGGAACACCAGCTTCTCTGTCACATCCACCCCCAAAACTCCAGTGGTAGCCTTCTGGTAAGCTGACTGTTGGCAGCTCTGCTCCACGTCTGGGGACACTGCATGCCTTTGTTTGTATGCTTCTCTGGACCTGGAAAGTGATCTTATCAAGTGCAGACAGCACCTGCCATCTTTGTATGTCCAGCACCAAATGCAATGCTGTCACTTAGACAAAAGATGAGCCAAAAGCATCTTTGTGGTCTTCTTGGAATCCTGTAACTTAAATTATTCTGTTCCTGTGCTGGAGCCAAGACATGAATTTGAAATTCTTTTTTAACATGTTTGCTTGTTTGTTTATTTATTTGTCTATCGTGTGTGTGTGTGTGTGTGTGTGTGTGTGTGTGTGTGTGTGTGTGTGTGTGTTTGTGTGTGTGTGTCCATACCACAGTGAACTTGTGGTCAGAGGACAACTTGCAGGAGTGAGTTCTTTCTGGCCACTAAGTTGTTCTGGGCTTGGAACTCAGGTCATTGGGTTTGGTGCCTTTACCCACTGACTCTGCTCACCAGCCCGATTTTGAAATTCTTACTGGTCTCACCACATCTGCCTTGTAGTAGACTTTCTTATACATGTGCTGGGGAAGAGAAAGCAAAGTCACTTTATAAAACTCACAGGATACCTTGCCTCACCAGCATCAGATAAGAGCTCGCTTATAAAGTCATCAGTGAAAATAGGCAGCGCTACGTCAAACTACGGTGTTCGTATTGAGGAGACAATGAGTAAACGCATAGATTAAACAGCAATTACAGTGTTGATTAATTAAATAATTGATGAATGATGAGATTGTTAATTATTCTTCAGAGAATCTTCATAAATTACACTGGGAGTAATTACAGTGCTTTCAGGAATTATTTGGATATATATTTTTTTCAAACAGGAACACTGAAGGTTGATATTATCCTTTATTTGTTCAAGATTCCCTTTCTCCTTTTTTTGCCCCCCTAGGGACCAGGCTCCCTGCTGAAGACTGGTCAACAGCAATGCATGATGCACATGGAGCCCTATGCCTGGGTCAGAGGAAACTGGTTTGGAAACTGGGACACTGTGAGCAGGAGTAGCTAGATAATGACACGGAGGAAGATCCTGGACTTGAGTGATCAGGAAGACCGCATCCAGGCAGAAGTGTCATCCCTAGTATAACAATATGAGAATCTGGCACTTGGAAAGCAACATCCAGGCCAAAGAGATGGCCTGCTGGGTAAAGGCACTTGCCGACAAGTCTGATAACCCAGACCAATAACCTGGGCTCCCATGGTGGGAGGAACAAGCTAATATTCACAAGTTGTCCTCTGACTTATACACACAATCCATGGCATTTTTATACACTCACACAAACACACACACACACACACACACACACACACACACACACACACACACACACACACACACCAAGGCATAGTTTGTGGGCACAGATCAAAGGACAACTTTGGGGAGTAAGCTCTCACCTTCCATCTTGTTGAGGCAAGGTCTCCTGTGGCTATTGCTGATGCATTGTGTATTCCAGGCTAACTGGCCTATTAGCTTCCAGATGATTCTCCCATCTTTGCTTCCTATCTCACTGCAGGAGTGCAGGGACTATGGAGACATACCATGCCATCAGGATTTTTTTGCATGAGTTCTGGGGGTAAAATCCAGGTCATTAGACTGACCTAACAAGCACTTTTCCCCTCTGATCCATCTCCGTAGCCTAAGAGAACATCTTTTGTTAAAAGACAGGGCATTGCTTCTTATCAAGACTGAAGCAAAGCAGGTGGTGGTGGTGCACACCTTTAGTCCTAGCACTCAGGAGGCAGAGGCAGATGAATCTCTGAGTTGTCAACCAGGTTGGTCTACAGAGCAAATTCCAAGAAAGTCAAAACTACACAGAGAAACCCCATCTCGAAAACAAAACAAAATGAACAAAAAATATTGAAGCCATTTCCAAAAATGACACCTGTCATTCTCCCTCAGAATGTTTCTTCTCCTGACAATAGGATTACAGGTCAGAGTCCACATCTGCTGTCACAGACTCTTGCAAGTAATAAGGAGTTTGTATTTTCTACTTTCCCCCAATGTCTACTTAGCTGCCAATCTTTGCAAACATGATTCTGTCAATCTTCAACATCAAGCAGCCTTGCCTGATTTCCAGGCTCCACCACCACTGATGGTGTCCCTCAGAGGAGGACATCTGTCACGTTGCCTCTGGGATCCTTGAAGGGAGGGAATCCTCAAAGCACTGACTCTGACTCTCTGATTCTCTCTACCCTCAATTGCAGTATTACAGAGAATATGGAGTAGCTCTCATGCTTAGTACATTTGCAGACATCTCCAGATTTGCCTGGCTCCATCCATACCATCTCTGTGGAAGGAGCTACTCTCCAGGGATCCTCTTGTCTTGCCTAGATTGCCTTTGTAGGGGACCAGCTATCCTGGCTCTGTACTCTGCATTCACTAAATCCACCTAATTCTGGTCCTCGGGGGCTGCTGACCTGCCTCTTGTGCACAGTGCTACTCACTGAGACTGACTTTATTAGAAAGAAAAGTGATTTTAAAAACAAACCTCCAGTTTTCTCAGCTTTATTTTTTTCAGTGTGTGCTGGACTCAGGCATAAAACTGAGATTCTTTTTATTGAGTACTTTTTTTTAGAAACCCCAAGCATCTTAACTTCTCCAAGTAAAAATATTTAGCCTCATGATCCTGGAGCAACTCAAGAGGCCCTGCCTTGCTGTTGAAGAATGCATTCTTTGAAATCATCAGAGCAAATTTGACTTGAAGTTTAGTGGTCTCAGCCAAGGAGCACGACCTCAGTAAGTCTCAGACTGTCATCTTTAGAATAAAGTAATACCCACTGCATACATTTTTGTGTCAAAAAAGCCATACTGTGTTTAAAACAGTTCCACACATATAATGAGTAATTTTTTATGGGTTGATATATTAAAAATCAACTTTTCAGTTTGACGTTTATGACTTTCCAGCACATTTTCTCAATTTGTATCACTAGCATCCTTTTCATTATTCTTTAACCATAGCCATTTCTATTTGTAAATAGATAGTTTTATAACTATGTATTGAATATCTTTTAGGTGTTCTGTGTTCCAAAATGAATTTGGGAATACTAAAGTAGACCATATAATCTCTGGTCTGAACAATGTTCTTTGACTGGTAAAGAGAAGTGTACATATGGAAACAATAGTGTTAGATCAAGCATTATATCTACTTTGTAAATATACATGTAGTGTGTGTGTGCTTTTATGGTGGGTATATATGAGCAGATATTGCATGGACAAATAGAAGTACCATGATTTTAAATGTGTAGGGCAGAGCTCCAAGAAGGGTAGAGTCCATATTAACTTGGATGAGAAAAAGGCAAAATACTTGATCCTGAATGACATAATAATTTCGGGTGTAATTTACATATGTAATTTACATATCATTTGATGCATACGTTTTCAGTTTTCAGAAGTTGTGCACATGCATAGCCACCACTTACTCAAGCTTTGGAATATTTCTATTCTGGCAGGGAGCTCTCAATGGGCACCTGCAGTCTTAACAGCCGTAACAGAGGTGCCACTATAGCATGTGACAGAGATGTTTCTAGAAAAAGGCTAAGGTCAGAAGGGTAACTGAGGCCAGAGCTTAGGTGGCCTTGTGTGCTCAGCTGAGAAATTCTTCTACTAGACTCCACAAAAGACTGTTTTCCAGTTTTTATCTCTAGCTGCCCTCCAGTATCCACCCTTACCATGTTTCTTTGGCCTGAGACCCTGTCTTCTCCAACCACCTCCGTCTGTATTGTCCCTATGTAAGCATGTTATCTACGTACAAACACTTACATGAATAACAGATTCTGAATACAAAAAGAACGAGGAGGAACTATGAAAAGATTAACAGAAAAACAGCACATCCTTCATTCTAAGGGAAAGATACTTAAAGTCACACCTAAGAAAAATAATACAAATTAAAACAAGATTCTGCCGGGCGGTGGTGGCGCACGCCTTTAATCCCAGCACTCGGGAGGCAGAGGCAGGCAGATCTTTGTGAGTTCCAGGCCAGCCTGGTCTACAGAGAGAGATCCAGAAAAGGCGCAAAGCTACACAGAGAAAGCCTGTCTCGAAAAACAAAAAAAAAAAAAAAACCAAGATTCCATTTTCCACCCAATAAGTCAAATCATTAAAAATTTAGACATTTGGCAGCATGCCTTATAGCATGCCTGTGGGGAAGCTAGATCCCTT